>NC_071507.1:138943703-139572661 GCF_027887155.1 Malaclemys terrapin pileata
CAAAAGTATAACCGGGTACAAAAAAGAATTAGGTAAATTCATGGAGGGTAGGTGTGACGTTACACTCTATATGATTTTATGAAAGTATGCTGATGAGTGTGAACATAATATAACTAAAATATGCATGTGGAAGCAGAGAAAAGAACTGACAGAAGGGAACTGTAATGCATGACGTTTGTTAGCAAGAGTCAGGCTAACTGTAACCCTGATAACGCGAGATTTGTAGAAGCGAGGATTGTGTGAGGTGGGTGAGAAAGAGCTGTGTAAGAAGTTATGATGACCTCAGCATAGATAAAGTGTAGAAGACCTTGGGTAGATAAGGTATAGAAAATAATTGTATGTTGGCAAGAGTCAAAACAACTGAGGAAATGAGATATCAAGATGGCCTATGTATAAACAAAAATGCTGCTGTCCCTCATTATTTTTGTAATGAAAGGTATAAATGCTTGCTGTAATTAGTTATCAGTGAGAGACCTGTTTACCTCTCTCCCTCTGCACATGTGAGAGTTAATAAAACATCTGACTTGCTATACCTAAACAAATAGTGAGAACTCAGTTTTTCTCCGACAATTTGGGGGCTCGTCCGGGATGGCAACGCCCGCAGAGGCACCGGCAGCTGCTACGGATCGTTCCCCTTCGAACCCCATGGCGCCACAATAGAGGTAGGAGACCTTTTGAAATCTCTATTGGGGTGTCGGAGGAGGACTGTCCGTGGGGCCGTCTGCCCCTGTTGGGCTCACGCCATCCGAACTTATTGACTGTGCAGCAAGGTCAGATGCTGAGCGGCGTAATAGGGGAATTGTTTGCCGCCCCCTGTATGCATATGCTAGGTGCATAAGGTTTGCACCTGTGTTGAGGGGTTGTTACCGCCTCAAGAGGGGTTTTTACCGCCTCAAGTGATGCATCGAGGTACTTGGGAATAGTACCTGGAGGTACTCAGGAGTAGTACCTGGTATAAGGCCTTGGTGTGTGTGTGGTCTGTGTGTGTGTGTACACCAGTGTGAATTGAGTGTTACCGGAAGACGCCCAGAGTACTCTGCGAAGTCTTTTGGCTCGTGACCAGAACTACTCTAATGCAAGCCCGGTAACTAGAGGATCTTTTAGGAGATCCGACCCATGGTGGGCTAACTCGGCCTGGCATCGTCCAGCGAGGAGGCTACCTGGGTCTAGGAGTGTGTGAACCCATCTTCCCTCCCCTTTTCCTCTCCGTGTGAGCCACTGACAGTCTGATCATCTCACTGGATGCAACAGAGTAAGCGGCGCCGTCTCTCTGAGACTAGCCGACGCTCTTTGCTGAAGGGAGGTGTAGGAGGGTCGTGGCCATCCTCGTTAGTCTCTCCTGTGTGAATACCCTGTAGGGAGAGATCCTTAGTTTATGTGCCGCTAGCGCGGACAGGGCATCCTCCTCCCTGTGTGTGTGATTGGAAAATGGGTGGGGGACAGTCTAAGGATTCCCTCTCACCCACTAAGGGTACCCCAGCTTATTTCATGTACGTACATTATGGTACTAAAACCTGCAGGTATTTAGAGAATTGGAATCATTACACGCGTGAAAATTCATCTAAACAATGCCCACTAGAAGGTACCTTCAATCTAGATAAGATCATACATCTCAGAGGAGCTTTTAATCACAAAAAAAGCCTCTGACACAAATGGGAGCAATTTGTCTATTGAGGAAAGGAACGGGTTAATTTGAAATTCAGCTTGGTCCAGAGATAAAGAGAAAGTTAATCTGCGTTCAAGGTCAAGAATCAATGCAGACCAGACTAAGTATAAAGAAAAACTGCTTTCGGCCCCAGCTGACTGTGAAAAAATATAGACATAGTCAAACCAAAGGCAATACAAGTTAAAGTGCTGAGATTACATTTGCAAAGCTTAACTGTCCAGTGAGATCCAACAGTCTGCCTTTGCGACCCTGGAGCTGGCGTGGTTTGGGGAAGCTGAAGAAGCCACAGGCAGCCGGCCTGGACTGGAATCACTGAAAAGACGCCCCAGGAGACCTCAGGGTGTAAAAGAACTGCCCTCCCAAGAGAGGAAGCAAGTTGGAGATTGCACAGCACCTTCTCTGAACGTTATACACAGACGTGGCCAGTCTGGACGTACGTGTGTGAGTATGAAAGTGTGTCTACTCTCAGCCGCAGTAAGTCTGAGAACCGAAGAGGGATTTAGCATTCCTCTTTCCACCCCGGCTGACCGGGAAGGGTGTCAGGTGGATCTACCCCAGTCGTAGCAGGACTGGGCAACAGAGAAGTTGGAGAAAAGGGAAGAGTTGTGTACTTGATAACTAGAATTGAGCAATTAAGAGCATAGATCATGAACCAGGCAGCAACTCAAACCTACGCCCAGGGCAAGTTGCAAGCCTTGAGACAGGACTTCCAGGCAGAAAAGGAAGCACTGGCTAAGCAAGTACCGGTCCTTCAGGGACTTGTCAGAATTTAACCATTTGTGTTTGCATATGCTGTAAGAGCAGTGTGTTTGCCACAAGAGAAAATTGAATAGTTAAATGCCAATGGGCAATGCGTTTTGCCCAAGTGGCAAGCCTCACGGGGGAGGACTTGGGTAGCCTTGTGAGTAAGAAGATAAAGAGAAGAGACCAGGAAGGGTGGGGGCTAGTTAAGAAGCCCACCCTCCTATCTAAATTGGTAGTGAAAAAGCTGGTGCCCATGGAAGGGACGGTTCAGCGAGAAAAGCAGGATCGGGCCCAAGCGGGCAGGCAATAGATAGAGAGATTGGAGAACAGGTTGGAAACTTTGAGGGCATAGTGGAAGGAAAGGAGTAAGTAATTATAAGCATGGGGATTTCAAATCCCCAGGATAATAATTGAAATGGTAAAATGTGTGTAAGACAGAGTCTTTGTACCAAGGTGCAAGGCTCTCCTTTCTTCTGCAGAATAAAGCAACTCTTCCTTATCCCTGTCTGGCTGTTATTGGCTCTCAGCTAGGTGGACCCGATATTTTGGTGACAGTTAATGGCGACTCCGGTTAATGAATTTCTGTCTTATACATTTAGGTGTTAGGTGTGTGGATGGAACTGAGCCTCTCATTCGTAATTCCTCAGAGTGGAAGCCATCGCGTGCAATGAAGCTCTGAGGTTGAATTGGGATCCTTCTGTCCCGTCCCCTGTAGCGGTCAGTATTAGTAGAAATTCCTGTAATAGGATCCTATTAGGCCATAATTCCCTCTGGTCTCTGTGTAATTCTCTGTTAGAGTGTCAGCAGGCAGATGGGTGGGTCTCTGGTAAAACTCTCTAAGGATAGCCCTTTGGATTATATGTTAAGTAAATGGCCTTTACCCGGTGTTCAGGAAAGAATAAAGATTTGAATTTGTTTTTGGGTAACAAAATAGCAGATAAAAGATCTGGTAAAAAGAGAGAGAAGGACAGTGCCCCTGGCTCTGTGTGGTCGAACTGTCACTTTACTAGGGGTGCATGGAGATTTTGTAAGCACAAAAGAAACAGTTACACCTTGTGTAGAAATTGATGTGGCTAGTGTTGTGGAAATTGAATTGTGGATAGGATGTGCATTTTCCCCAGAACATGTGCAGTGTATATTGTAGCAGAGGTAAAAGAAATGCAAACCTACCAATATAGGTTGTGTTGTCTTTTTCAGATCACTGGGTGTTTGAAAGCAGGAGTTAGAAGTAAAAGGCAATCAAAAGTCTGGGAAAGTTAATTGTGACTTTTTACATAAGAATTTTTAAGCTGTGGATAGCTTTGGATCTGGAAGCAAGCCAGAAAGCATCTGTATTAATGCAATTTTCTAACTAATAAGGTAGAAGCCACTGAAACCTGGGCTGCCTATGAAACAAATACAAAGAAATATGGGGTAATTCCTCTGTTTTGTCTAAAATCAACAAGAGTATGTGTGTATATAAAGGAAATATTTTAAGCAATGACTGACTACCCAGAAGGGGTAGACCTCTGTTCTTTTGTCTTTCAGATCATCAGAGAAAACGGATGCCAGCTGAACAGCATTCAATGTACCATGCATTTACTGGTACAATAGGAATTATTTTTGTGTTCTTTGTCCTGTCTTGTGGTGTTTGTCTTGTGGCCAGAATTGTTGGGTTTAATATTTTCATAAGACAGTCTAGTTCAAAATTAAATAGAAGGGTTAAATCAAAAAAAGCAGATACTTGTTTTATTCAACTTGGAATACAAAAAGTGTTTGGATAAATCAGGAAAATGTGATATACTAAAGTGTAATACAGTTGCTTAAGTAAAAAAAAAAAACTTCATTGGCCAGATTTTTTTTTTTTAATTGAAAAAAATTGTTGTTAAAATTTGCATACCAACAGTCTTTGGAAGCAAGGACATGGAAGGTTAACCCACTCCCCATATTGCCCATGGGATCCTTCTGGCTACCTCAGATTTCTAGCCAGAGGGCTGGGGAGGGAGGAAAGCTATTGGACACCTGAGGTTGTACTGAGTGGACTCCTCAAAAGTGGGTGTGCTTGTCCTGGTTTGTTGGTCCAAAGCTCTGTAATAGTTATTTTACTGGAAGGGTGTACATGGCATACATTGAATAATAAGACTAATGTACTGTATAATGGCAATGTGTATGTGTTCATTGTTGGGAAAAGGTGTATAAGTGAAGAGTGGAAGTTTCCTTTGTAGGTTAAAAGAAGCCAAGAAGGGGAGAAGGAAAAAGAACAGAATGAGTTAACTGAGAAAAAATAGCTAGCAAGCTCAGTCCAAAGATAAGATGCTGGCACCATCCAAGGACACTGCCCACAGCTAAGACTTGGCTGATAGCCAAGAAAAGGGGGGCCTGAATGTGCCCAAGCAACTATGAGATCTGAAAAACACTGCCAGGCATTAATGAAATGTGTTAGGTTTCTTTTCTCACAGATAAAAGAAGTGCTACCCAAAGACCCTAGCAGCCCTGCCATTCATTGAAACAAGGAGACTGAGTCTACGTAAAGTCTATCAACGAAAGACTGCTTTGGCTCCACACTGGAAAGGCCCTTTCCAAGTCCTGTTAACCACCACCACCACTGTGAAGTGCCAAGGACTACCTGCCTGGACCCATGCTTCTCACTGTAAAAAGACCCCTCCACCTCGGGAGGACTCTCCGACTGATGATAAGCCTATTTCTCCTTCTAGCTCTGCTGTGTCTTCTGGACAGCAGGAAAAAGAAAGAAAGAAAAAAAAAGACAAGGTGAAGTGCTAGTAACCTCTCCCTTGTCCACTGACAGACCTACTGTGCCTCTGGATTTTTCTAGAAGAAGCAAAACCATTACAGGGTGATGTGCTAGTAACCTCTCCCCTGTATGATGCTAAACCACACTGTTTCAGGAAAAGAGAAGAAGGAACACTTGCTTCATTGAAACCACAAAGTCCAGGGATTCCTGACTACAAGAGACATTAAGAACTGACCCTGGTGAAGAAACAAAGAATTATACACTGGCAGGAAGAAACTTGTGGGACCCATGCTTGGGAATGTGGTATAGTACTACACCAAAAAGAAATGTATTAGGATATCAATGAACTGTGATTAACACTACACTAGGGACTGTTAAATTTTCATTACCCTTATCCAGTTTCCAGATTACCTCTACATACCCAAATTGCTCACAGGGGGCTGCCATTAGATTAGCACAACAGAGGGCTTGGGTTATTTCTTCTAGAAAGAAGAGAGACTTGACCGGATCCCTGTGGGATGGGGCCAATAATGCAGTAGCAG
Source organism: Malaclemys terrapin pileata (assembly GCF_027887155.1). Taxonomy (NCBI): domain Eukaryota; kingdom Metazoa; phylum Chordata; order Testudines; family Emydidae; genus Malaclemys; species Malaclemys terrapin. The sequence continues at coordinate 138,949,387 of NC_071507.1, forward strand.
TCTGGAATATTTTTAAGAACCAGGAACATGATGAGAAATTGGGCCAACTAGAGAAGGCCATAGGCCTTGTTTCTGGAGCACAACTAACCCAGGTACAGGCTGGAGTTGGTGAGTTACATGTTATTTCTGCCCTTAGTTCAATGACCCAGAAGTTGCTGACAGAGATGGTATTGAATATCACTGAGGCTGGGAAGGCATTGCAGTGGGATCTAGCATGCTCAGAGATTCAGGATTTCTTGAATGACCAGCTAATGGCCATTCGGAATGATCTAGAGCACCAGGCTTGGCCCACTGCCCTTACAGACACGTTAGGAGTACCATCTGATCTGTGGCCATGGAGACATACTTGGAAACTTTCTGGGTGGAAGTGTGGACGTTCTCAGTGCTCCTTCCAAGCATATGGACCGGTTCAGGGGGTGTGGGCTCCCACATACCGAATCCTGCCGGGTCCATGGGGAGGATGCATGTGGGATTGGGTAATTCACCGAGACATCTGGGAAATTAGACCTCCTGGTATGCCCAATCGATTTTTAGTCAGTGCTCCTGGGATTACATCTGACATTTGGGTGGGGTTAGGGAGACAATGGACATTTTGGCCGTTACAACCCCCACAGCTTCAGTGTATCCGTAAACTGAAGCCAGGAGAAGTTGTTACTCTTCATGACTACATTTGCTGGGAGGGTAGGGGACAAGGAACTACCCTGACAGGACACTTATTTTTTTAAGCTAATGATAGCTGTGTGTATGTTAAAGCCACTACATTGCAAGACATACATTTTAATCTCACTACCACTGCAGGCAATCATATCATTTATTGGCCTGCAGATAGAGTTTTTCAAGTAGCCCTTAGGTTCCAGATACCCTTTAATTGGACTAGCTTACTATCTGATAGATTTCAAAATTTGCTTTCATTGTTACCTGAGATTCAGAAAATCTCTGAGGTACAAGGGCAAATTCACATGCTTCAAAATGTATATCAAGTAGAAAAGTATGCCTTTCACACTGCTTATAGAGTAGCTACCTTATGTACTAAATATGATGTATTGTGCTTTATGACAAAGGCTGTACAACAACCCCATTATAGTATTGCTATGGGAATGTTATTGCTTGTATTGTTATTAGTTAGCTTAGGATTATGTTATTGTTGTTGTAAAAGACGTAATAATAGTAATACCTTTCATGTTCATGCTAATCATGCATTGTCATTGCATCCAATCAAAACCCCTAAGGTTGAAGCATCTGATTTAGAATCAGAAGTCCAGGACTTGATGCAAATAGAGATTTGAGAATGTTTGTTGTACTAGAAGTACAAAAGGGGGGGTTGTGGAAGCAGAGAAAAGAACTGACAGAAGGGAACTGTAATGCATGACGTTTGTTAGCAAGAGTCAGGCTAACTGTAACCCTGATAACGCGAGATTTGTAGAAGCGAGGATTGTGTGAGGCGGGTGAGAAAGAGCTGTGTAAGAAGTTATGATGACCTCAGCATAGATAAAGTGTAGAAGACCTTGGGTAGATAAGGTATAGAAAATAATTGTATGTTGGCAAGAGTCAAAACAACTGAGGAAATGAGATATCAAGATGGCCTATGTATAAACAAAAATGCTGCTGTCCCTCATTATTTTTGTAATGAAAGGTATAAATGCTTGCTGTAATTAGTTATCAGTGAGAGACCTGTTTACCTCTCTCCCTCTGCACATGTGAGAGTTAATAAAACATCTGACTTGCTATACCTAAACAAATAGTGAGAACTCAGTTTTTCTCCGACATGCATCATGCAAAAGGTCTCTTGTAAGGTATCGTTACAAAGCTTATAATCTACTCAGTGTGGTCACTCTTGTAGCTGAAACTAGAAATATGAAATATAACTCTGAGGGCCTATTATAATTATGCAAAGTGTGGGCTATTAATGGTGGTTTGGAATCTTGATGGCTCCCATTAACCAGGACAATTGACTATAGATGGCTCTGTTTTACTTGTAAGTCTTCCTGTATACTTGTGTGATGGCAAGTGGGTAATGAAGTCTTACAGTGACATGTGATCATGTCACCTGAACTGGAATCCATCTTTAACCTGGTGCTTTTCCATTGAGAAGGAGGGACGGGAACCCAGAGAGGGACAAAGGACTCCCGCCTTATGCAAAAGATATATAAGTGGGTGGAACGGAACAAAAGAGGCTGCAATCATGAGCTACCACCTGAGCTGGAACAAGGACTGTACCAGGGGAAAGGATTGTGCCCAGAGTAGGAAGGTGTCCAGTCTGTGATAGAAGCTTATTGAAACATCTCTTGAAGGTGAGATTTTATCTGTATTCAGTTTTCTTACTGTATGAGGTTTAGAGTTGCATGTTTTATTTTATTTTGCTTGGTAATTCACTTTGTTTTGTCTGCTATTACTTGGAACCAGTTAAATCTTACTTTCTGTATTTAATAAAATCACTTTTTACTTATTAATTAACCCAGAGTATGTATTAATACCTGGAGAGGGGGCAAACAGCCGTGCATATCTCTCTATCAGTGTTATAGAGGGCGAACAATTTATGAGTTTACCCTGTATAAACTTTATACAGGGTAAAACAGATTTATTTGAGGTTTGGACCCCATTGGGAGTTGAGCATCTGAGTGTTAAAGACAGGAACACTTCTTAAGTTGCTTTCACTTAAGTCTGTAGCTTTGGGGGCACATGGTTCAGACCCTGGGTCTGTGTTGGAGCAGACTGGCATGTCCGGCTCAACAAGACAGGGTGCTAGAGTCCCAAGCAGGCAGGGAAAGCAGGGGCAAAAGTAGTCTTGGCACATCAGTTGGCAGCCCCAAAAGGGTTTCTGTGATCCAACCTGTCATAGTAGGCCCATAGATGTCTATTAGCCAAGATGTCTGCATGTCTGGCTGTCCCTAAATCTCTGAATGCCAGAAGCTGGGACTAGAAGACAGGAGGTGGATCATTCAGTAATTGCCCTGTTCTGTTCATTCCCTCTAAAGCATCTGGCACCAGCCACTTCAGAAGACAAGATGCTGGACTAGATGGACCACTGACCTGACCCAGAATGGCCATTCTTATGTTCTTTATGCTCAAAGAGCTCTCATCTGCTTGGCACAAAAGATCAACTGAACATGAGTTGAACTCTATGCAGAATACTCTAAGCCAGATCACATGGCACTAATTTCCCTGCCATCCTGACTTAGTTTGGCCCTATCACATAAACTGAAGGCTGAAACTGAGGAATATTTAAGGCACTAATTTTGAAACAGATACATGATCCTTTAACTGGCTGAAAGCCAATGATGAAGGTCTAATTCAGAGAAATGAACCTGCTATCCTCACTGAAGAGTGTAATAGTCCAGGCAATCCTCAGAAATCCAACATGTAGTGCGAAAAATCTCTCCAGCTACTGCCTTGTCTCCAGTTTCCCATCCAAAGGCAAAGCCATTGAGAAAATAGCGGACAAATCAGCTCTAACAACATGTGCCAACATGTGACATCTGCCAACATCTTGCATCTCAAAAGTCCCAAAAGGATATACCCTGTTTTCCCTTTTGCTTATATTTATGTGATACAACCTGAAGCAGTTGTGAGATGTCATGGTCTTCAATGTCAACAATTTGTTTATGATATCCAAGTGTATCCTGGATGAGACTAGAACAAAATTAAGTGGATAGCACAAGACATTTAGTGATATAATAGTTATAATCTATTAAAATTAAAATAATCTAGGTTTATGTTTTTTAATTATTAGCTGTCACTAATAAATCCTACTTCACTACTTATGCATTTATTTTAAAGAATATCTATCTTGGTTGTGTTCACATTTTGTTATGAACAATACACAAGATTGATATATCAAAAAGTACCATTGAAAATTATTACATGCAGGAGAAAAAAATCTAGGATCATGATGGGCCAAAAACAGTCATCTGATGTGTAATCATGTTTTTATCCTTCACTTCTTCCCAAGGAACTGAACAATATAGGCAAATGAGTTTATCCTGATTACCTGTCTCTGCACTCCTTGAAAACTACTATTTAATTCTGATGAGCCAATCAGATAGCTTATACACATTTTTGCTTCTTGACAGACTCACTAGAGGTGAATATCAGCTTTTTCTGGATCTTCATCTTCATCTCTTTAGAATGTTAATTTAAAGGGAGAATTGATGGAAACTGAATACGTTAAATTATTTTAGATGAAGAGATTTCCAAATAGCTTAGATAAAAGTATTCTGAATTTATACATATACCGATGTCACACTTGTTATTGTGCCTATTGTCTCATCACCTTGGTCAGTCTTTTTACCCTTTGAATCAATAAATCTTGATATTTACTTCAACAGCAATCAATAAGTGTTTTGACGAGCTTGTAATTAATGAGATAAAGCTGCTGTACAATTAGATGGACACCATGAAATAAGTATGGAGCACCATTTACTAAATCAGTGTTTTTTCAGATACGTGATTATATGATTAAATTACATGATTTGTGACTAGTCACATCTTTTACATGCAGAAGCGTGTCAGAATGTGAGCAGGCAGGAAATAAAACAAAGAAAATCTAAAGCATATGCATTTCCATTAATATAGAGAGAAATATACTGTGATGTTCCATATATGAATTTTCATTTACAGGCATGCCATGTTGAGAACCAAAGAGAGGTTAGAGTTCATCTGACAAAGTGTTGAGGTGCTGGTTTTAGTGTATGATCATATTCAGAAATATGCTAATCAAACATGGGTGCTCACTAATTAAATTTACAAATGATTAGAAATATTTGCCACTGAAAGATTTAAAGTCATTTTTTGAATCCTAATGAAAGTTCCAACATTATGTGTATGCCTCTTGAGGGCCTACTGAGGATAAAGTGTATTAAAAATATAATTGGCTTTAAAGCATGCTAGATTAAGTTTTTGCTGTGATTTATGCTGTCTGCTTTGTATTCACCTTTAGAGTTGTTTTTCCCGCTCTGAACCATGTATATTGATAGCTCAAATGTAAGATTCTAACATCTGTTGATTTGCTTATATTGCATTGATTATTATAATGGCTGAAAAGTCTATTACTTGCACATGATCTTACTCATATCCTTGAAGCTGTGTTTTTAGCAAAAAATGATGTTTTCAAGAATGGCAATACTTTGAAAATATTGTATCTAAGAAAAAGAACAAATGTGTGTTGTTCAAGGGTCAATGAAGAAGTTGGTAAAAATTATGAAAAACTGTTAAGCTTTACATTCTGGGATGTTTTAGTATTTCCCCTGAATCCCAATCATTTCATTTACATAACACAAAAAAAAATCCTCATGGAATCAAGTTTAAAATGTGATAGATTTATTTTTTACTTGTGTTGAAAGTGGATCTTAACAAAGAATCCCCCAAAACACTTGCTTATGAAAAACACCACAGATTTGCCAATTTTCCATTGATTGTAACTAACAGCACTTTGTGGTGTATTCCTTTGAAGACACATATTATAAAAGGGTCAAAGTTCTCAAGTATAAAGTAGTTGGCAAGCATTATCAATGGCGCCCTAGGCTGACCTGGTATATACTTGTGTGCAGAATACAGCAGTAAAAGTAACCAGATAGATCAAAATAAACACACAGAGATTAACTATCTATGAAGGGTCAATATGATATATTAACATCTACTGGTGGTTACTAAAATTTTTGAATAAAGGTGATGGAAAGGTGTTAGAATGTTTTTGCAACTAGAAACAAAGTATGGCTTTCATGGAACTGTTTACTCAGCATTGTATCATGATTTTAAAAAAATGTCCATTAAATTGTATAGCTAATTGAGGAAAAACCAGATGGCTGAAGGAAGGAAGGTAGGTATGAGTAATCTCTCTGCCTTGGAAGCTGTATGATAACAGCTAGTGCAAAATTATGGGCTCTGTAAACTTGTAGATTGCAATATTTTTGTTCTTTCCCATTTTTTCTCTGCAGTTGGAGTGTCACTGTTAGAATGCACACCGGGAACAACAGCACTCTTTTCCCAGACTAAGCAGGCATGTCGGAAAACTCTCCATCTAGGGCCCGATTCAAAACCCACTGAAGTCAGTGGGAAGACTCTCACTGAGTATGTCTACACTGTGATAAAAAGCCTGTGGCACTGAGTCTCAGAGCACAGGTCAGTTGACTTGGGTTCATGAGGCTCAGGCTGTGGAGCTATAAAAAAAGGAAAAAGCATTTTACTGAGGGGACTAATCCAAAACCCACTGAAGCCAATGGGTTGTCTACACTGCAGTAAAAGATCTGCAGCATGTCCGAGGCTGGCTCAGGCTCACGGGCTCAGGCAGTGGGGTTATAAAAATGCAGTGTAGACAACCTCTACAAGCCCAGGCTCCAGGCCAAGCCCAAACACCTACACTGCAATTTTATAACCCCACTGCCTGAGCCCGTGAGCCTGAGCCAGCCACGGACATGCTGCAGATCTTTTATTGCAGTGTAGACAACCCATTGACTTCAGTGGGTTTTGGATTAGTCCCCTCAGTAAAATGCTCTTTCCTGCTACCACAAAGCAGATATTAATTTGGGGGCAGAGAGGGAGGAATGGTCTGGCCGTCAGACATGTTTAAAATAAGCCATGGATTTGAGGAAGGGAGAGGAGAGGAAAGATCAAACAGAAAAGAGAACAGGATGAGAAATAAAGAAAACAAAGACAGAAGGCAGAAGAGAGGCAAGGAAAATGTAAAAAGTGCAAATGAACAGAGAAGAATGGAACATGGCCCTGATTCAGCACAGTACTTAAGCAAATAGGTAACTTCAACCATGTGATGAGTTTGGCCATTGAAGTCTACGGGGCTAGTCAAATGTTTAAACTAGTTACAAAGTATCAGAGGGGTAACCGTGTTAGTCTGTATTCACAAAAATAGCGAGGAATCCGGTGGCACCTTAAAGACTAACAGATTTATTTGGGCATAAGCTTTCGTGGGTAAAAAACCCACTTCTTCAGATGCAACATGCAGTTACATGCAGACTTGTGTGCCTGAATGAAGCAGGGCCTCTGAGAAAAGGGGATTCAGGAAACAAAGACTTGGATTTGAAAAACATTTTTCAGATCATTAGCATTAGTAGAGCATAATTCCTCTGCCTCTTTTTTTTAAAGGAAAAATGTCAAATTAAAAAGTTATGGGTTTTCTAATGGATTAATGCACATTCAGTGTGATTCACAGTCAGAGACCGTTGCAGACTTTTTATTCTGCACTCAGTTATAATTACATTTGTACAGGAGTGAAAGTAACTTAAATGACTTACCGGTACACAGGGCAGCAGGGGCCCTAGGCAAGGCGGGGCGGGGGGAGCTCTAGGCTCCTGGAAGGGGTGGGGCTGGGGACAAAGTCCCACAGTCAGCTCTTCAGCGGTGCCCAGCCTGTGCCGCCCGGGGCTTTGGAAGTGATTAAAGGCACTGGGGCTCCGGCCACAGGCGCGTTAGCAGCAATGGCAGCCAGAACCATAGGCCCTTTAAATGGCCGCTGTAGCCCCAGAATAGCAGCGGCATCAGCTGGGAACCATGGGGAATCCAGCGGCAATTTAAAGGGCCCAGGGCTCCAGCCACTGGTGTGGTAGAGGCAGCGGCGGCCGGGAGTCCCGGGCCCTTTAAATCAGCACCAGAGCCCTGGGGTAGTGGCAGCAGGGGCCAGGAGCCCTGGGGCTCCAGCTGCTGCCAGGAATCCAGGGCCCTTTTAAATTGCTGGGCCCCGGGGCAGCTGCCCCTTTTGCCCCCCGCCCTCATCAATGGCCCTGCCAGTACGGTTTGCACTTTCTTGCCGGTACGCCGGACCAGACCAGCTTACTTTCACCTCTGCATTTGTATTTGATTGTATATTGCATGTTTGTACGTGTGAGTACATGGACATGCCTGTACAAATCCATGAGATGAAAACTGACCCTTGCATTTTATATTTATGGATCATAGCACTGGTCAGGAATTTTCCATCAGAATGTGTTTAACAGAAAAAAATGGTTTCAAATTGCATCATTCCACATCAAAACATGTTGGTTGGCTTTTCATTTTAGGTCAGTTCAACATTAATCTGCATCTGCCTAAATGTCCTAAAGCCAAATAGAATTTGTAGTTCAGGCGCTGCATGCCCCTATTCTCTCCTATTGCCCAGGAGCTCTTGCCAGATTATATCTCCCATGGTGCACGATAGTGTCTCCTCTGATTGAACGGTGAGTGTGCCATGAAAATCCATAATGGGAGATGTAGTCCAAATAGAGAACCTGGCCCATACATCATGATGCACACCAACTACAACTCCCATAAGGCACCATGGCAGCTTAGTGACAGTTCAAAATTAAATGGAGCCCAATTTAAACATTCTGACAGTTCTGAATTGAAATCTTTCAAAATTTTGTTCAGCACAAAATATGATATTTTTAATTTTTATCATGATTTGGGATGAATACAAATGTCAAAATATCAGAATTTTCTGTGGGAAGAAATTCTAATTTAGATCACCTCTAAAGAATTAATAATTACTTTACGACAATTCATAAAAATTTAAAATCAACTATTTTGTCTGGATGGGTAGAGTTTCTTTAAAATACAAATGATTACCAGAGAGTTTGTTTTCTTTTCTAAGCTTAAAAAATCAGCAACACAGAGACATGCTCTCCTTTCTCATGTACCTTCCCTTCTCACACACATAAACGTGTCTTGAGATATCCTGATAAAGAGTTCTTGCTAGCTATTTCCTCATTGTGGTGTGTATTCAGCACATCATTTAAGTATATGTTTAACTTTAAGCACTATCAGTGGGACTTGGGCACATATTTAAAGCTAAGCACATATTTAAGTGCTTTGCTGAAACAGGACATTACACTGAAATTTCATGGCTGCTAGAATATCTCCTCTACTACATCCACTTTGTAAAATGCCCTGCTATCCGAAATCTGATAAGCAGATTTGGTACATATTTATACAGCTGCACTCAAGCATTATTTTTCCAGGCGAGCATGTGACTAGGCCTTGTCCAGCTATTGACTCCATCATAATCTTGATAAATCTCCTGTTTTGATAAGTACTGGGAGATACAGTGCCACCACTTTGAAATGCTGTATCCCCACAGGGTCCAACCAAGCTGTAAAATCCTTGCTTCCGTTTTTTATTTGCTTCTCTGAGGGACGAGTGCTCTCAGACACAGTTAAAACTTTAAAAGCTCCTTGTTTTGCAAAGGCCTATCTAAGTAGCATATTTTGGAGATACAGCTACTGCATGTGCATGCAACAAAGTGCACTCGCAACAGGCATTGGCATTTCTTGGGCATGCAAAGCCATTCTTTGCTAATGTCTATGTTAGTGATCCTGTCCATCGGTGTCACTATGCTCTGTACAGCACCAGCCTAAGAATTTTGGGGAGGGCAGTGACACTTTTGTTAGGGATAGTCCCCAAACACCACTAGTTAATTTTATATTAAAGCTGTTTATGTGAGACATGGGGGAGGGAGGCTTTAGGTTCCCACTGTCCCTGGAACCTCATGCTGCAGACGTGGAATCCAGCTGCTTCTTCTTTCCATCCCTGATGACTGGGTTACATTTTTAATGCTGTCTTTGCAAGGAAAGAGGCTAGAAACTTACTTTAAAAACCATTAGAACCAAAATTGAGATTCTCCTTTTCATTTACATTTCTATATCCTTTCCTAAAGGATGTCTCTGTCTTTGACACAAAAGGCCATGACTGAGCCGTTAGGGCCATATTGTCAAACACTCCTACAAAATTTGCAAGTTCATCTTTTTGCATATGCTGAAAGACCAGATTGTTTCCCCACCTACATGGGCATTTCTGCATGCATACTGCACAGGTACACACTGGAGCACCAATTACTAGTGAAAAACATGTGTGCACGGTTTTATATGAGCAAACACACTTGCAAATGTAAACTTAGTAATGTAAACTGATGCAAATGAATGCATTTTAAAGGCTTATTTGTAGGGTTACCATATTTTGTGCCTCCAAATGGAGGACACTCCACGGGACCCCGGCCCCGCCCCCAGCCCCGCCCACACCCCCGCCCCAGCCCCACCCCCTCCCCAAAGTCTCCGCCCCCTCCCCTGCTTCCCATGCGGGAAGCCTGAAGCAGGTAAAGGGGGGGGGAAGAGGTGCGGCCCAGGCTGGGTCGGCTCGGGCCCTGGGGTGCCGGCCCCGGCCGACCACCCCCGGCCCGCCCAGCACTGCCGCCGGTCCCCGGCGGCCCGGCGCACCCCCGGCCCCGCGACCCCAGACCGGCTCCCGGACCGGCCCCCCGGCTCAGCGCACCCCGCGGCTCCGCGGCCCGGCGCACCCCCGCAGCCAGGCGCACCCCCCCGGCTCCCGGACCGGCCCCCCGGCTCGGCGCACCCCCGCGGCCCGGCGCACCCCCAGGCCCCACGACCCCGGACCGGCTCCCGGACCGGCCCCGCGGCTCCCGGCTCGGCGCACCTCCCCGGCCCGGTCCGGCCCGGCGCACCCCGGCGCACCCCCGTGACCCTGGACCGGCCCCCCGGCCCGGCGCACCCCCCAGCGGCTCCACGGCCCGGCGCACCTCCCAGCGCCCCGGCCCGGCGCGACCCCGGCCCGGCTCCGTGGCCCGGCGCGACCCCGGACCGGCTCCGCGGCCCAGCGCGACCCCGGACCGGCTCCGCGGCCCAGCGCACCCCCCGGCGGCCCGGCCCCGCAGGCCCGGACCGGCTCCCGGCACCGCGCCCCCTGCTCCCCGCCCGGCCCCGCGCCCAGCCCGGCCCGGCACTGCAACCCCGGCCCGGCACCGCGCGCCCGGCCGGCTCCCGGCCCGGCACCATGCCCCCGGCCCCGCGACCCCGGCCCCGCACCGGCCCCGGCCAAAGAGGCCCCGGCCGAGCCCTCCCTCCCAATTTTCCCGGACATGCCCGGCTTTTGGGGATTTCCCCCCGGACGGGGATTTGAGCCCCCAAAAGCCGGACATGTCCGGGAAAATCCGGACGTATGGTAACCCTATTATTTGAAAATTTGGACTGTTAGAAATTTACTTCCTTATTTATCATAGTCACCCAGCATATCAAGGGAATCAATAAATATTAAAAAGATTCTTGCACAAACACTACCTTGCCAACATTTGTTATTTTTATTTATTTATGTCCTTTATATTTTTCAACAGATTAAACATTTTTGTTTTGTTTTCAAAACAATTAAAAATGGGGTTCAAAGCCTGGCAATTATTTTTCTAGTCAAGACAATACTCCCCTGGAGAATGTTTTTAAAAAGATATTTGATTCACTTTAAGTAAAAAAAAAAAGATCCAATTTAAAGTCTCTCCTTGTTGTTGTTGCTCTTGCCAGAGCTTCAGATGACACTGAAATATGTGACCAAATGTTTTTGCTACTTTGATTTCAAAGTTCTTCTGCCTTTTTGAAATATTAAGTGAGTGACCACTATCTAAACTTTCCTGGGTTTTTGTTTGTTTTTAAGTGCCACTAAATGTACGCTATCTATCTAAATCCCTAATCCAAGAGCTGATGCAACTGTGGTGAAGGGTGATTAATGGGAAGCAAGTTGGGGACTAGTCAAATCACATAAGAAAGTGAAAAAGAAAAAGGGATGCAGGTACTCCTGGGATAATTCTAAGCTCTCAGGTCATGTGTACACTAGAAACTTAAGTCAACCTATATTAGATTGACTTACAGTAATTACTGCGGTGGTTCATGTCCACACTACTCTCCTTCTGCCGGTGGTGAACTTCCACTGATTTGCAGTGTTGGGGGCTGACAGCCTGGGCTCTCAGCTCCACACACAGCTTCCTATCGGGAACCCAGCTGCCCCCTGGGCTGTTGGCTCCCCACTCCCCGCCTCCAGGAGCCCAGCTGCCCACTCTCCCCCAGGCTCTCAGCTCCCTGCCACAGCCAGGCTCCCGGCCAGGAGCTTGGTGTCCAGAGTTTGGGCAGCTCCTGGCAGGGAGCCAGGAGCCTCCAGGCAGCACCCGGGCTCCCCGTGGGGAACCAGGAGCCCAGGGTGCAGTGCAGCTGGGAGTGGGAAGCCAGACAGGCATAGCCTGGCTCGGAGCTGGGAGTGGGGAGCCCAGGCAGCAGCAGTGCCGGGGGATCCAGGACCTGGGGGCAACCAGTTGGGGGCGCAGGGTAGGTGGACTTTATCTGGAGCCCTTCACCCACCCTGGGGTGACTTCTCAGCTTTCTTGTCAATTTCACAGCTCCATGCCAGCCAACAGCCGATGTAAGTAACATAGTGGTGTCTACACAGACACTGCATCACCCTAACTACACCGACATAAGCCCTGTGCCTCTCACGGAGGTGGAGTTATGTCAGTGTAGTAGGGAACTTACATTGGAGGGAGCAGGTCTGTACTATGTACACTGACATAAATAGGTCAACATAAGCTACCTTACATCGACCTAACACTGTAGTGTAGACCAAGCCTCAGTGTTTGGCACAAATCAAAATAAGAGGTAGAATAAGCATAAAAAGTTCATGAATATGTTCCAATTAATCTGTATGCGCACTGCAATGCTCTGTAGTTTGGTTCATTTAAATCTGAAATTCCCTTCCCCGTTGATGTCAGCTAGTTAGCCAAGACAGTGCGTTACTGTTATGATCACTACAGCGCACATAATTTAGATTTATCTCTTTAGGGATTCAGCTCCACCCCCTGCTAGCTAATACGCTCACCATGTTTAATGATGCAAAAAATTTCCCTGAGTACAGGTTATTTATCTTTATCAGGGGCTGCTTTTGGCTGGCTGTCAGTTATCAGCCAGAATATTTGCTCCTAAATGGTTTGTACTCATCCATATTCCAGGGGAATCCTGAGGCCCATATTATCACTGATGTTTGCAATAAAAATGTTTCAGTTCTTGAGATACACCTTAGTAATACTGATTTATGAGTCTGTACTAGCTATATTTCTGATTCAGTGATATGAACCCTGAAGTCTCTGTCAGAGAGGTAAAATATCTCTCCAAAATCTCAGGAGCAAAACCAGGGTGTTGCAGTTCTGCAAAAATACAAGGAATGAAGATACTTCTTTGAATGTATGTGGCAGGGGGGACAAAAGAGTCATAAGTGCATTTTTTTGACTATGTCAGGAAGATCTGGAAAGAGGAAAGAAACAAGTGCAATAAGGAACAGAAAGATGGAACGGAGACAAATAAAAAGGAGAGGAAAAGGAAAGGTGAGAAGGCGAAAATATTGGGCAGAGAATTAGGGAAACCAAAAGGAACAAGAAGAAGCTGGAGAGAGAGTGAGAGAGAGAGAGTGCTAGCTTTCAATACATCAGATGAATTCTGAGGTGAGAATTAATTTCTACTTATTAGACTTTATTGATAAACGGTTGTGGCAACAGCAGAAAACCTAGGAATACCTCATAAAAGTACTTGCTACTGAACCGCAGCCACTGGGGGCTGCAGGCGACCGTGCCTGCAGACGGTTGATGTAAACAAACTGTCTTGCGGCCCACCAGCGGATTACCCTGACAGGCTGCATACGGCCCGCGGGCTACTCACCACAGCCTTAACATATTTGAAAATGTATCAGGTTCCCCCCTCAGTCTTCATTTCTCAAGACTAAACCTGCCCAGTTCTTTAACATTTCCTCATAGGTCAGGTATTCTAAATCTTTTATCATTTTTGTTTCTCTTATCTGGACTTTCTCCAATTTTTCCACATCTTTCCTAAAGTGTGGCACCCAGAATGGGACATGGTACTCCAGCTGAGGCCTCACCAGTACTGAGCAGAGTGGGACAATTGCCTCCCATGTCTTACATATGACACTTCTGTTAATACATCCCAGAATGATATTAGCCTTTTTTAGTAATTGCTCACATTGTGATCTACTACAACCCCCAGATCCTTTTCAGCAATACCACTGTCTAGCAGTTATTCCTTTTTTTTTTTTTGTAGTTGTGCATTTGACTTTTCCTTCCTAAGTGAAGTGCTTTGCACTTGTCTTTATTGAATTTTATCTTCATGTTTTCAGACCAATTCTCCAATTTGTCAAGATCATTTTGAATTCTAATCCTGTCCTCCAAAACACTTGCAACCCCTCCCAGTTTGGCATCATCGGCAAGTTTTATAATCATGCTCTCCACTTCATTATCCAATTCATTTATAAAAATGTTGAAAAGTACTGGTCCTGGGACTGACCCCTGCAGGATCCCATTAGATAGGTCCTCCCGGTTTGACAGGGAACCATTGATAACTACTCTTTGAGTACAACCTTTTGACCAGTTGTGTCCCCAATTTATAGTAATTTGAAATCAGCAATTAACCTTTTAATTTGTTAAAACTATGACTAGGATGACAACAGGAGCAGCAAGTGAGTGTTGGATTTAATGCACACGGTAAAACGAGCCAGTTCTTCTTCTCGGGGATCAGAGGAAGATGAAATCCTCCCGTTGTGGTCTTGGAGTCACTCCACAGCCTATAATCTGAAATCTACAGTAGCCTCCAAGACCACTGTTGTCTCCTGCCCTCCACACATATTCAGGGCAAGATTGGTTAGCAGGTAGATCCACATAATTATAGACAGATGAAGAAAGTCCTCCACCCACCACCATATATGCCCCCTGTCAAGGTCACTACATACTATGCCCTCCTGGATAGTGTAACCATGTTGGTTCTGCTACAGACAGGCCACAGAGGTTGGGGGAAGAGCTTAGCTTGTTTGTTATCATATCATATTGTTATACTGAGAGTTGGGGAAAACCTGGTTCAAGCTGGTGGGTGTACCAGCTGCTCTTCATGCAAGACAAAGGTAAAAATAAATTGAGCTCCTTTTATAGACTAGATAGCTGAATTCATAGAACCACGACCCAAATCACAAGCCACATGAAAGTCTGGAGTTGAGAATTGTGGCCCAAAGATTTCCCAGGGGTTGAATACAATTGTGTGTGTAGGAGAGAGAAGCACCACTGAAACACACAGAGAAGGCCACAGAAATTCAAGGACAACCAGAGATGGACTTGTAGCATGACTGTGAGATAAAGCTAAGAGAGAGAGAGCTTTTGGGGCAAAGTGCTAGCTGAAAAGAGGTTTGGAACTGTGAGCAAGAAAACTGTCTCCTACTGTTTGATTCCTACTGTGTTAAGGGAAACAAGACTTTATGTAGGTTCTTTCTAAATAATTACATCAAAGGATTACATCAAAGAAATACCTGACTCCAGCATCAATTTCTCCTAATGGAAACAACCCACAAGACCCCAAATTTTGGCTAATGCCTTGGGTCAAAAAGCGGAACACTATAATTTTTCCCATGAAGAAATTTAAAACTAACATATTTTTCAAGAATATCTAAGGGATCTCAGAGAGAAAGAAAAAATGTTGACTCACACAGTCAACCTGTGGAACTCTTTTTCAGGGGATGCTGTGAAGGCCCAAACTATAACAGGGTTCAAAAAAGAACTAGATAAGTTCATGGAGGATATGTCTATCAATGGCTATTAGCCAGGATGAGCAGGGATGCAACCCCATTCTCTGAGTGTCCCTAGCCTGTTTGCCAGAAGCTGGGTGTGGGCAACAGGGGATGTATCACTTTATGATTACCTGTTCTGTTCATTCCCTTTGGAGCACCTGGCATTGGCCATTGTTGGAAGACAGAACACTGGGCTAGATGGACCAAGTATGGCTGTTCTTATGTTGTGGGATCCAAACAAATTCAAGGATGGAATGTGTAAATCCATTATTCTTCAGCCTAAGTCTGGACACACTGAAGTCATTGGAAGCTTTACCACTGACTTCAGTGGGACCAGAGTGATTTGAAAACTCCATCCCAAATTCATCCAGGTGGTAGGTTCACCAAATTATATTAAAATTATCCTTTATAATTTAAAATGTTAAAAGTACACGTCAGCAATGATGCCAGCAGTCTGATTGCAACAAACAGGTGCCAACTCATGCCAAGGTCCCCAGGTCTCAGTTGAACACTAACAATACATGATTGAAATCAGTGTGGCTCACCTGTGTGTTAGCATTGTTAAAATGGGTACTAAAATTATCAGAATGTGTTTAGAGTTTAGACTTCATTGAATGCTTGTGAGTTGCTGCATGCATTAATCTCACTTTTAATATCTGTATCCCATATTGTAAAGTAATATTTGAGCAGTTGTATTGTGAGCCTCTGTGACTACGTAAATCACCAGACAGGAGAGAGACATTTATTAGTGTGAAGGGCTGGTCTTCAATAGAAGGCAGTATGCCCTTCCCAAAATGAAAGGTCCATCAATACCAGATGAACTAATGTGGCATGTTGCAATTTGCATTTCCCTATGTACCATCAACAGAAGGACAAGTGTCCTGCTTTCCTCCCATGAAGATGAGTCATGCAAGTGGACTCCTCCTTTCAGCTAAGTTTGCAGCTCAGAGCACATGACAGGAGGGGGATAAAAACTCCAAACAAAAAAGAACTTGGTATCTCAATGTTGCTTGGACTCTGGGGGACAAAAAGTGTTTCTAGGCATAAGCAAGATATCCCCAGCTGCTTAACCTGGGTTAGCCCTAAAGGATATATAAAGTTTGCAGACTTTAGAAGCTTCTATTATCTTTTGAAACTTAAGATTGTAACTCATTTGTGTATCTCTGTTTACCTGATTTAACCTTTGTAAATGACCCTCTGGTTTTCTTTTCCTGTTTAATAAATCTGTAGATAGTTTATTATAGGTTTGGCTACAAGCATTGTCTTTGGTGTGAGATATAAGCTGCAACCTACCTGGGGTAAGTGACTGGTCCTTTGGGACTGGGAATAACCTGAATATTGCTGAGATTCTTGGTGTAACAGACCATCTATCACAGAGATATGCTCACCTGGGTGGCAAGATAGATCTGCATACCCGAGGTGACTGTCTGTCACTCCATGTTAAGGCTGTTATAGTGCCTGAGGAATTTATCCTTCATAATTGGTTAGTGAAATCTAAATATAAAACCCATAACCAGTTTGGGGTTTGTGCCCTGTTTCCTAACATTCTACCCTGAGGTTGTTACTCATGTTTTTGAGTAATACTGCAGGCAGTATTACAGCATTATTGTTACATTTTTAATTATTGTTGATACAAAATTAAGTGTCTGGGCCAACTATCCGCATGTGTGTGTTTGTTTAGAACTCTTTTTTACCATGTATAACCTGCACAACTATATATTTATAGTTTATGTGGTTCCTGGGCATGATCTACTGAAGAGATAAAATACTACATTTAAATGTGAGGGGGAAAAAACAATTAGCATTAGAGCATAATTATTCTTCGGGTAGCATCTGGAGACCCAAGGTCCCCACTGTGATGGGCACTGGATGACCACATGGGAAGATTTCAGAGTAGCAGCCGTGTTAGTCTGTATCCGCAAAAAGAACAGGAGTACTTGTGGCACCTTAGAGACTAACAAATTTATTTGAGCATAAGCTTTCCCTGCCCCTCAGAAGTTTCAGTCTAATGAAACAAGATGGTTGAGGATGATCGTCACTATCCCCTATTTTGCAGATGGGGAACTGAGACGCAGGAAGATTACATACCTCACTTAGGTCATTTAGGAAACCTCTAGCAGAGTCAGCAACTAAACATCACTCTTCTTAGTGCTAGGCCACTGCCTTTACCACAAAACCATCCTTCCTCTCAGTCTTAGTGGTGAAACTTCTGTTACATATCCTACAACCAGGGGCAATTGGCCTGCTTTCAGGTCTCGTTAGAACTCCCAAACCCAACTCAGATTTTCAAGCCTCACACAAATGCTTTTGAATAGAAATAGTTGAGTTTCCCACTGCTCTAATTCACATACAGGTGTACCTGTTGTGTCCAGATCCAGAATTTGGCTGGGAAAGGGTTAACCCTCTCTACCTCTAGCTAGAAAAGGACCGAAAGTGTCTACTCTGAGTTCAGCAATTTGGAGGTATCAGGGCTGGGCCAGCTAAGGGGAATTAGCCAAGTCCCTCCAGCACAATATAAAAGGGATATGCTGGGATGAGGTAGGGATTTTATTCTGATAGGGAGACTAAAGAGGGAGCTCTTGAAAGTAGATCCATACAAATGAATTAAATCATTCATTGTCTTCTCTAGAACTTGGCTAAAGGTCACGCCAATTTATACCTTTCCTTTGAGCTTGGCTGCAGCAAGTCATGCTTCTTCCCCCTGCTTTGGATATTATCTAGAATTTAGCATTGCAACAAGTAAAAACATACTGAATGAAAATATAACAAATGTGTAGAGTCTGCTCTGTTTGTTTTTAGAGCAGGGAGTCTCACAAGAAATATTTTGGTGGTCTCAGAATGCCAACTCTTCCAGTGGCCGCTCTGACAATTTTTCCTAAAATACTTAATTAACTTCAGGAAAAACAAATAAATAGGCACATATCCATGTCCAAATCACTGTAATTTATTTATGTAGGTTTTTTTATTGCAGACTCAATAATAAAAATAATATACAGTTGTCTCTATTCTTTTCTTGACCTAAACAGAATAGAAACAAATAATGTGCTTTGCACATTCTTGACCTTTTGTATTTGTTTCTTTTGCTTTTTTTTTATTAGACTTGCTAGCTAGTAAGTCTGTTTCTGTGATATTTGTGTGTTTGTTAACACTGCTTTGCACCCCACCCCCTCCAACCACCCAGGAAGCTGCGACTGCATGAAAAGTTCCTGGTGGCTGCAAGCAGCCACGGAGGCCACATTTGAGAAATGCGGCTGTTTTCTGCCATCATATACTCTTCCCATTATGACATTTCACACAGACCTAGATTAATGGCAAGAAATCTACAATATAAACTCTCACAACGATAACAACGTTTGTTGGCATGAATAGATTAGTATGATGGTGCCAATGTGATCCTGTGACTATTTGAAATTAATATGAAACACCCCCCAAATGGAATATGATTCATGCATTATTTTCAAGATTGCTGGGGGGGAATATTCAGCATAATGTGCAGGAATTTAGCAACCTGAATCTCTTTAATATTATTGGGCAATACTAAATATCTGCATGTTATGATAAGTATTTCAAATATTACTCTGTTAAACAAATTCTTTTTCAATATAGAATTCTCCTTAACCGTACACATATTGTTTCTGAAGGCACTATCTGAATTATTTTGAAAAGCCCCCCCTTTTGTCTTTTTTGAGAGGACGTAAAAATGAAAATGAGCAGCAAATTTTCTGCAGGCTCTCATTACCACTTGGTCTAGACCACATTAGGACAAAATTACGGTGAAAATCCTTGAATGAAGTAATTTTCAGAAGAAGCTGTTAACCTGCTAAAGCACCAAGAAATACAGATCAGTCTGAAATGAGCTTTACTTGTATGCTCCTTGATTCAACTACTTAGATAATGTACTTTCATTTAAATCTTCAGCTAAATGTGTGAGGGGATAATAACCTTTCTTGTACAGGTATAATGAGACATCAGTGTAGTGGCACAGAATAACAGTGAAGTAGGAAGGAAAAAAAAACCCAGCCACAATTCTGAGTTGTTTGTCTCTAATGACAGACAATTTTGACAGAACATGACCATGGAAGCAACAAGCATGTTTTGCCAGGCACTTTTGTACACTTGGAGAACAGGAACCTGATGAAATTTGACTGAGGACCCTCTTGCCCAGAAGTGGGAGTTCTGCTGATATTGGGACTGAAAATGTATAACACAAAGGGGAGACATTAATAACACCTGCAATTTTTTGATTAAATAGTGAATAAGTATATATAATGCTGCATTCTTTTCCAGTTTCTCAGGATTCTTCTCCAGACCCATTCTAAGCTTCCTAGGTGAAAACAAATTGCTTGCTCCAATGAAAGGTTGGAGGGAGAATGAAAACATGGCTTAGAATGAAAATCTAATCTCACTCTTTTCCATAAGGTTGCTACCACCACCTCCATAATATAGTCACTATAGCTTGGTTTCAGTAAATTAGTTCAAACTTCTAATCTTATTTTCAAACATCTTATAAGTAATTTAGCTTCTCAGAATGTATTTCTGTACAAGGATCCTGATTATCTTCCTTTATTTGCTGCAGTATATTTTTTTACAGTTTCCATTGTTTTTTCCCCTCTACTGCTTTCTTCTTGGTTGCTTTGGATTTGATCTTAAGCCAATGGTTAAAACTCCACTGGTTTGCTAAAACTTTGCATTTTGCATTGGTACATTGGAGATATGGGACACTGTTTTAATAAATATTTCATCTAGCCCTTGGTTCAGCAAAGCACTAAAACATATAGTTATGTGCCATTGAAATCAATGGAATTTAAGTATATGCCTAAAGTTAAGTGCACGCTTTAGTGTTCTGCTGAATTGGGGACCAATTCTGTACTCCAGTATCAATTTCCATTATTGTATGAACTTTACTAGCTTTGTGCATTTTATTTTTCTGCAAAACACGGTACAGTTTCTGCAAATTTTCTCTGCTGTAAGACTCTTGTTCCTGGAATGTCCTGTACAATATGGCCAGTGCCTACTGTTGTTCTTTTGCCTCCTTTTTTTATTAGGTAATTAAAGAAACCAGCTGCTAGGAAAAGTTTAACTACTCACTATTTTTGCTTCTTTATTTTCTTTCGGTTTTATTTATTATTATTATTATTATAATTATGTATTAGTATTGTGCTCAGAGGCCTTGATCAGAATTGAGCCATGGTTGTGCTAAGCACTGTACAATAGAGTGTACAGAGGAAGACCCAGTCACTATCCCAAAGAATTTACAATCTAAGTTTTGGGACTAAAAGTTTGTCTTTTGCCAATGTGTGAAGGATTTTAACTTAGCTCTGTCAAATAAATTTCTTATATACTTTAATCCTTTTGAGGCCTATTTTTCTCCTACAATTTAGGTTTGACTGTGAAAATGAATAAAACCACCAAATCTCTCTGGAGGATTGAAGGATATAGTAGTGGCTACTATGAACAGTACATATTCCTCTTCATGGAGAAAATACCAGTAGGAAATTACCATCAGATATTTTTGCACACCACTGTTGCAAAATAAAATAGGTGCAAAATTCACAGCACTGAGCTGAAAGGGACACAGTGACATAGGGGATCATCTCCATATCTTCTGAGAAATTGAAAGGCTTCTGGTGTGATGTTAGAAGAGTGATTTCACGGATACAGACCCCATATTCCTATTATGGTTTGGCCTGATTTGTTGTCATTAAACAAAGGTGGATTTTTGTGGCAGCAGCCAATAATTGGTTGCAAGAAGAAATATCATTTATAGAAATGTGGTTATCCAGAATAAAAGTATTAAGATAAATAGAATGACTTACTGCTTGCATTAGATTAACAAGTGACCCCACTCAACATTTATTAAGGAATTAATAAAGTTAATGATTGATTGCCTTGTACAACAAGGTGCTGCTACTCAGTATTTCACACTTAGCTAGTTTAGGTGGCTCCCCACTTGGTGTGCTAGCTTCTGAATGAGGGACACAATAGGGAAGCAAAGTAATTTGTGCCAAAAAGCTCTGGTTTCCTTTTTAAGAAATACTTACATAGATAGAATCCTTCATTGTTGTCCTTTTTTGGTGGCAGATTTCTGTTTCTTAGATGTACTTTCCCTTAGATGTACATTTCCCTTTCTTAGGCTCCTAACTCTCCCCGTGCATTGTATGGGGTACCTACGTGCCTAGCTTGGGGTAGAGGATTCCACTAGGTGGCAAAGCTGCCTAGGGGTTACGTGTTGCAACCCTGAGCATAGCAATGTCTAAGTACCTTTGAGGATCTGATTTAGGTGCTTTCCTGGATTTGGGCCTAAGAGCCTACTTCTACAGTCACTCTAAACCCAGAGTGTCCCATTGAAAATCAGGATTTCCATCCCATGGGAAATTCCAGTTGTGACAGAGTGCTGGGAACCAACAGCTGAGCCAGCACTCTGATGACTTGAACACTAATTATTTCCCCCTGGGATGGACCTGACTGTGCTTAATTAACAGATTAGAGTGGGTTGGGGAGGACTAAAGAGCTAATTTGCCCATTAATGCAGAGGATAGAAGACGGTATAGGAAGGAAGTGCTGGAGGGAGAGATAGGCTAGCAGAGTCAGAACTAAGAAGGATCTCTGGGTGGAAAGCTTTCTTCCCTCTCCTCAGCAGAGGACTGAGGAGGAACTGATATTGAAAATGCTATGGTTTATGGATCAGTAGAGCAATATAAATAAACTACATGGTGGTGTTTAATGACTGGAGGTCTCCAAACAGTCTGTGGAGACAGAGGAGAAGACAGGAACAGGTCCTTGCCCTGTCACACCAATATTTCAACATTTATTTTCATCCTGAATCATGATGAAAAGTCAAACTGTAATCCCATGATGCACCGCATGGGCTCAGCTCACATGGAGATACACTTTATCTTAGTAAATACTTTAGGTTTTATGCAATTAAGAGATTTTGCATTAATCCTTCACACAGAGCAGCTATTTTTAGTCTTCTTTAACTAAAAATTCTAATATGAAATATGAGATAGCATGATAATAAGGAGGAGAAGAGGTATTTTTGACAGATACAGGCAGAGCTCTTGGAGTTTTTCTTTGGGTTCCATCAAGTCTAACACTAGTCCTGTAAACCTTTATGCTATCAAAATGTATACATACATACATACATAAAAATCCCACTCAGCAAATAAGTGTCAGAAGTTAATTCATGTTCTTTTGCATCTCCAAAGTAATATAGACTATACAAATACTCATCTAAGTGAATTATGGGGTTGGCTACAAGTGAAATAGAAATCTGCCACCAAAAAAGGACAACAATGAAGGATTCTATCTATGTAAGTGTTTCTTAAAAAGGAAACCAGAGCTTTTTGGTGCAAATTACTTTGCTTCCCTATTGTGTCCCTCATTCTAGTCGAGTTCTATAGTTATTTGAAAGAAAAAAAAATAAAGAGAAGGCTCACTTTCTTTCCTGTAGCATTGATATGTTAGAAATCACTCCTGGAATAAAATAGAGGAAGATAGGAATTGCTACCTAGTCCACCTCATTCAGGATCCTGTTTCCAACAACAGTCAGTACCAGATGCTTTAAAGGAAGCATCAGGAAACCTCACAACGGGTAGATGTGGGGTAATCTGCCCCTGCAAAGGTCATGTTTACTCTTAAGAGTGAGAGATTGTTTTAAGACTTGAAACATGAGGTTTTATCTCCCTTTCTGTATTCTTTTTGTCACCATTAATAATTTAAGACTGGATATTCTTGTTATCCATATAAATGTCAATCCCTCTTTAAATCTTGCTAAGCTCTTGGCCTC
The DNA here is from genome assembly GCF_027887155.1 of Malaclemys terrapin pileata. Taxonomy (NCBI): domain Eukaryota; kingdom Metazoa; phylum Chordata; order Testudines; family Emydidae; genus Malaclemys; species Malaclemys terrapin. Next base: position 138,972,542 of record NC_071507.1, read on the forward strand.
AGGGACATCCTGTGCCAATGAGTTCCACAGTTTAATAACCTGTTGTGAAAAACATCTTACCGTACATTATTAATAATAATATTTAATAATACCTAGCTCTTATATAGCACTTTTCATTTCAAAGTGCTTTATATAGACTCATCATCAACTATTTGAATCCAATCATGTAGTAGTTCCCAGCCAAATGTCTTAGAATATTGGGTGGAGTGGCAAAAATCCTCCGCTTACACATTTCTTTTTCATATAACACAGAATACTGACATTCATTATACCAGGGGGCTTAATCCTGCAATCCATGCTCAGTCATTATTGCCATTGAAATCAATGGGTAGTTTTGACTGAATGTGGAGGACAGGATCAAGCTAAGAAAGAAAAAAGAGCATGAGGAAAAATATATGTAATCTGCATAATTGTATTCTCTTTCTGAAATAATGCTCTCCGGTAAGCATTAGTTTGATTCAAGGGTATATTGCTGAATGGCATGGTGATTTATTTCAGTTTTTCTTTCTGTAGAATTTTAAAACATCTATCACATTTGAAGCTGCACAGCCTGTTTACTATCATTAGATCTCATTAGTTATCATACTAGTGTTCAAAATATATTATCTAATTTTCTTCTTAAAGTCCATATAGATTTTCCATAATGAAGCAGACCTATTAGCTTCACATGACAGGAGGAAATCTTAAATAACACTCCTCCCTTCCAGCAATAAATGGTAGGCTGAAATGCTAGACTAAAGTGCTGAATTAATTTGCTTTGTAACAAGGATGGGGGAATATGGATTAGACACAAAAAGTGCAATCTAAATATCCATAATTTGGAGGGAAAATAGGGTCGCATACAAGATTTCAATCAGTTAAGATCTCGGATAACAATAATTCCTTGTGCGTGGCGATCAAAAACCCAGGCTCAACCAAAAACTAAAGTATGCTTCCTAAGGAAGTTTTATTAAAGAACTAGTTTTAGCAATAGAAAGGAATGATGGTATTTTTTGATCTGTAAAGAAAAGTGCAATTATTGTATTCCATGGTAACTGGAAATTTCTAAGGGTGATATAAAATTCTCCACATAGAACCCTTTCCTTTAATTTGGGTCCTATCCTTCCCACAAGTTGTCATAAACAATCTCTTCTTTCTTAATGTACCAAACTCTCATTTAGGGCCAGATTCTCAACTGGTAATGCTCAGTTTGTCATGAAAAATTTCATGTTTGGAAAAGGAATTTTTTTCAACCAAAATAATGTTCATTCAAACCATTTTGATCAGCTGAGTGTATATTGTGGGGAAAATATTCAAAACGCTTAAGTGACTTCCTATTGCCAAGTTCTATTTTCAAAAGTGACTTAGAACATTTTATCCTGTGTATCCAAGGATAATAATAGTCTATCATGATACACGAAAAGGGAGCCCAGACAGATCTATCATATCCGGCCATGACACTCTTACTGAAGGAATATCGGACTCATAGAAACCATCCTCAAACCACTCTCTACACAAAGGATATAACTGACATCCTTCACAGACTCTGCAATATTAACAACCTCCCTCAGAACACCGTGGATATCGCTTCACTGTACATGAACCTCCTTCACAGTGACAGCATAGCTGCCTGCCTCAAATATCTACAAGACAATGGACAATATTCACATAGCCACCCCCAAACACTTTAGCAAACTCACCCATAACAATTTTACATTCAACAGCAAGCACTTTGTCCAAACCGTGGGAACACCATGGGTACTGGATGGCGCCGCAATATGCCAATCTCTTCATGGGCCACCTTAAAGAAGAATTTCTGGACAAATGTACCACAAAACCAATGATATACCTGAGATACATCAATGATATTTTCATCCTGTGGAAAGATGCCTTAAACTTCCTCACAGATTTCCACCACAGCTTCAACAACCACCACCCATCCATTAAACTCTTTCTGGAACACTCTCACACTAGCATCAACTTCCTGGACACTGCGATCAGCTTCATCAATGAAATCCCACATAGAACCATATACAGGAAACCCACGGATCACCACACCTACCTTCATAGATCAAGGAACCACCCCCACACACCAAGAAATCTGTTATCTACCACCAGGCACTCAGATACCACAGAATATGCTCCTAGAAGAAAATATGGGATTTACACCTTACCCATTTAAAACTGCCTTTACCAAAAAAGGTCACGCAACCAGAGAAGTAGATTACATCATGGAATGGGCCACCCAAATACCTGGAGAGAACCTGCTTCTATACAGAAATAAACCCCCCTCTGACTGTACCCACCACTAGTTGTCACCTGCCACCCCACACTGGAACCCACATGGGTAACAACCCATCTTCAATGGGAAACTATCCTGAAATAAATCTTTCCTGAACTCCCACTTCTGGCCTTCAAACAACCCTCCAGCTTCTCCAAGCTCATGATCAGAAGCAAGCTCCACGCAAACCAGGACACACCAACTCAAAGCAGCACCAAACCCAGCCTTAACAACAGATGCAAAGCCTGCAGACATATCTCCACTGCTACAACGATCAACACACTGCGATCAACAACACACCTTTCAAGATCCATGGATCCTGCACATGCCTATCACAACATATGGTACATCTCATTCAGTGCATTAAATGTCCCAATAACAGCTATGTGGGTGAAACCAGACAATCACTACACTCTCAAAGAAACTCACACAGGAAAACGATAAAAGAAAAAACACCACATCACCTCTGGGTGAATACTTTTCCCAAAACAATCACTCTACATTAGTGGTGGGCAACCTGTGGCCCGCAGGCTGCACATGGCCCATCAGGGTGATCCGCTGGCGGGCAACGAGACAGTTTGTTTACACTGACCGTCCGCAGGCACGGCTGCCCATAGCTCTCAGTGGCCACGGTTCGCTGTTCCCAGCCAATGGGAAGCTGCGGGAAGTATTGTCCAGCTCAGGCAGCCCAGGGGGTGCAACGCATTTGGGGCCGGCGGCCAGCAGCCAGTGGCTGGGACTGGGCGGCAGCTCAGAGTTGGGGCTGTCCAGTGGCTCGGGGCCCCCCCCACACACCACCCATTCTCCACATTTTTGATTCTGCGAAGGGCTCTAGAAATTGATCCTGTAATGAATGGGGACTCTCCATCTCTTTTTAGATCTCATCTAAAACATATTTTCCCCTTTCTCTGAACTTCTACATTTTTGTCCCCACTTCTCATTTTTTATTTTGAAACATCACTGTTTAGCTCTGTATGATGCTTGACACAATAAAGCTGCATTCTATTGTACTCTCCATACCCACTCTACAAATGGAAAGGGTATCTTGATTATGTTTAATATAAATGAGGGACTAGTATGACAGAAGTTTGGACCACCTGCAAATTATGAATCCCTTTCTCTGCAAAACCAGAGAGGAAATCATAGTAATCAATCATGTTGGCTAAAAAGCTTCCAAATCCATTTTAGATTACATGCAATGGACCAGTGTATTCCCTAGTATATCTTCACATTTCAATTCGGAATAAATTGGCCCAATAAATCTAAGAAGATAACATTGTAATTTGCTGATATTTTTAATATGAAGCTCAAAAGAGAAACTGGGAAGAAAGAAGATCCTTAAGATTCCAAACATAGTCCATAGGATCAATCATATCAGCAGAAATATAGACAGAGGAAAGGAGATGATAATGTTAATAAAGAAACTTTTATTGTTTTATTAAAAGTGTGATTTCTGGGACTGTAAAGTATCAAACTAGTCAATAAGAATGAAAATAGTTTTAGGTAATTGCAATCAATTCTTATTGTGTAGCACTATTAAGCCCAGGAAAATAAAAATTATTCTAAGAGATAACTGGCACATAATGAAACCTGCAAGGACAGAGAATAGGATTCAGCAAATGGTCCTGAGGACCCTCAGAATGTGCAAGGTTGTGAGTGAGAACTCTGTGTACCTATTGAGAAAAATGTTAAGAAGTGGAGAGGATCAATAAGAAAAGAGCTGTCCCTCAGAGTCTAGCCATTAGCCTCAATGATATAAAGAATCCACGCACAGCTTTTTAAACATTAGTTGAAATATTGAACTATAAGCAGAGAACAAGCCTTTGTTAGCCTATTTATGAAGATCATCAGTGACCTTCAGTATATTTCTCTTTACTACAGTGAGATAAAAAAAATCAGACTGAAATTTGTATTAGATTTCATAAATTACACTGTCATCAATAGTTATCTCCTACAAGACACTGCTTAGGACCAGAGATATTATTTAAATGGATGTCTCTCCTCCACTTGGAATAGCACTGGAGCCACAAATTTACTTTATAAAATGGGGGTGGGGGCAGATAGGTCCTTCTCTATATGACTTCAGTAGAATCACACCTGGGAAATTGAGTTAGCTTCTCTTCATGCAACAGGATCCCAACTACAAGGCACAGATCGAGGCCAGGGTTGAAGGGGACTCGATAATGAGGTCTGAGTTCAGTCCAGAGGGTCAAGGCCAAAAGTAGCCATCCATACTAGTGTCCTGCTGTAGGATCAGGGCAGTGTCAAGGTCCTTGAGCTGCACTGGGTCAGAGTCAAGTAGGTTAGCCGAGGTAGGGACAGTGGAGCAGAGACAGGCGAGGTGTCAGAAGCGGAGCAGGGAGCTAAGCACCAGGACCAGAAACGATGCCAGGTATCCAGAGCAGGGCTAGGGCAGGATATAAGAAGAACACAGCAAAGTCTGTTGCAGCAGCAAGCCAACAATCTGCCTAATTGTGCATACAGCTTTCAGGTGTTTTCCCTAGGCTTTAAATAGCATGCCTGGGCCATTCAGGGAACACGGTAGGCACTGCCAGTGAGGTCCTCTGTGAGCAACACATCCAGTGGTGCTTCAGCCCAGAGGGCTCATAGGCTGCTGTTCCCATCTTTGACAGAGCTTCTGGGTGACAGGAGGGACAGAGCAGTTACCCAGGAGCCATCAGAACTGGGTTCCAGACCTGCAGATCTTCACAATGAGGAGATGGAAGAACTTAATTATTAGGAAAGCATTAAATGTAGCATGATTAAGATATGATAAAGGAGAGGACATAACAAAAGCCAATAGTCTTGGGGTATAAACCCCAAGCAGGAAAAGGGATTACAGAGAGTTGCTGAAGGGGATAAAACTAGGAGAGATGAAGTGAGATTAAGAAAGGGAAAATATGCTAACAATGAGAGCTGTATTAGGCAGCAAAATAGTCTCCCAAAGGAAGTGTTGCAACATTTAAACTTAGGCTGGACAAAGCTCCAGTAAATGCACAGAGAGGGACTAAATCTTAATGGGTAAGGAGAAGGGCTAGATTCCCTAACTGGTCTCTTCAATCCTAACAGCTAGGATTCTGTTCTGCAAATTTCAGTCTCCTTTTTTAATGAGGATGCACCCAATTCCCGTAGCCTTTTAAAAAATCATTTCGATTATTCAGACCTAGGACCATTTTTATTGCCCTTTGCTGCTGCATTGGGCAGTAATCTCCTTCCTGTAGTACTGTGAAGAGTATTGCACCCTGTATTCAGGATGTGGCATAGCAAAAAATACTTTTCTCCATGCACTGTTCCTTTCCTGCCATATCTGAATATCCAGGAGGCAATGCAGTGTGTATAAACACTAGCTTCCTCCACTTCCTATCAGATCTGACTACTAAAAAATAATAATAAGCATAAACTCCCCCATACCTGTCAAGCACATTGTCTGTGTTTCTTTTCTCATCATTGTTGATTACCAAGATAATTGTGTTGATCTTTCTTTCCCATTAATAATCATCTCCTCTTTCTGCCTCAGGGTCTTGTCCTGCACACCCTTTCTACTGAGCATAGTGCTTACTGGCTTGAAAAATAGAGTAAATCCTGGAAATAAGCACTGTGAACTTTACTTTCTGCCTTGAGGAAGAAGCAGTGCATAGCTGTGCTGCCTCAGGAGCAGAAGAGAGAATGAACTGCAACTCAGAGTCCTCTTGAGGAGGAGTAAGTCACTTTACCCTTTTCTGGGTACAGCTTACCTCTCGGTGTGCCTGGCCAGCTACTCAGACTGCTGAGTAAAGTGGGGAAGAGTCAAGGCATCTCCCACTCCCTGCTCCTCTTCACACTTTCCCCACCCCCCTACAGTGTGGAGTATCAGGCAGTAGCCCATGCTCTCCCCTTCGCACCTGGGGCTACAATTTAAACAAGGCTAAACATGGAAATAATGTGGGAGGGCTCACTTCATCTTATTCTCCTGCACAGCCAAATTAGAACTGTGACAACCTAATACCATGCTCGGAATTGTTTGCAGAATTGGGTCTTTATTCAGTAGGTATGTACTGCCCTGCTATGTACATGGAACCCCCACTGGTGCACATGAACATTGTGCATGTGCGATGACAGGAAAATTATGATTCTGCAGCCCAGTGAATTTGTAGCATAACAACTATTTCCATAGCAGTACAATATAACCAAACAAACAAGTGGATTATGATATTAGAGAAGGAATTTGGCAGCAGCAAGTATAACGTGTCAAGATTCTGTTGGCCTTTGCATACATGCAGTAAGATTAAAATTGAAATAGGATGAGTTAAGAGATTTATAGAGCTATAAAAATTAAAACAGCCCAAATCTGCTCATACTATCTATAGCTTGCTATTAGTTTTTATAAATATTTATTCAATTTATTTTTCTTTTTGACTTCTCACATTTATTGCTACTTTTCTCCCTCTAGTTTTGTTAATATTCTCAGTTAGGCCCAAATCAAGAAATCACTTCTGCTGATGCTTATGTCCATTCATGTTCAAACACTTAAGCATGTGCTTAAGTTTAAGCGTGTGCTTCAGTCCCATTGACTTTAATTTAAGTGCCCGCTTAAGTGCTTTCCTGAATAGCGACACTTGCCTGAATTGGGGACCTGTCTGCAGCTTTCTTTTGGCTTTCCTCTGAATGCCAGAAGTTTAGTAATTTAAGAATAAAATGATGGGTTTTTAATTTTTAGTAAAGAGTTGCAAAGATTGTATATTGACAAAATATTGATTTGCTTTAGTTCAGTGGTTCTCAACCATGGGTACATGTATCCCTGGAGGTACACAGAGGTCTTCCAGGGGGTACATTGTCACGGAGTGTGGGGGGACACAAGGCCCTGTACCCCCGGCTTCCTGCAATTCACCATGACTCTCAGCCAGCCAGTAAAGCAGCAGGTTTATTTAGACGACAGGAACACAGTCCAAGACAGGTCTTGCAGGCACAGATAACAGGACCCCCTCAGTTAGGTCCATCTTGGGGTCCCAGGGGCACCACAGGCCCATTGAAGGGTCAGAGCCCCGTCTGGACTCCCCTCCATTACACCAGGCAGCTCCTGAAACTCCCACTCTCCCCAGCGTCTCTCACCCAGCCTCCCCCGGCTCCTCCACCAGTCTTTGTCCAGTTTCCTGGGCAGAGGTGTCACCAGGCTCCAACCCCCTTCCTGGGTTCTCATGTTACATGCTCAGGTATCTTCCCTCAAGGCCAGCCTCCCATCCCCCAATGCAGACCCTCCCAGCCAAACTCCCCACTCAGCATTCAAAGACCACTCAGCATTCAAAGACCACATTAAGAACAGTCCCAGTTTGTCACATCTCTTCCCCCTTCGAGACCGAACTGAGCGGGGTCACTTCATCCAGTGACCTGGGGAAGTTTGAACCTGCCCACGTTCCCATGGATGCCCCTGCATCCCTCCCATTCCTTGGTGAGAATTACACCAGGCCCTTCCAGTTTCACACCCCCCCTTAGGTCGGGGGTGCTCGATGACACTCGTAGTTCGCATGTGGGAAGGCTTATGCGGCCCGTACCCTTTTCCCACCCCAATACTCCTGGGGTTCAAACTGGGCTGGGGTCTTCTCCCAGTGTTCCAGTCTGGAGGTCTGTGATTCGGGCTCTCTTGGTTCAGAGCCCCCCTTTTGACCTTGGCCACCCTCTGGAAAGACTCCTCTATGATGGGCAAGGGTCCTAAAGCCATTTTCCCCTTGTCCCAGTCCTTCCTCACCCTCTGACAGGGGTCACAGGATCGGCAGTACTGTCGGACAGTAATAAAGACCCCAGGCCAGTAAAAGCTCCGTAGCAGCCTCTGCTGGGTACGCCAGGTTCCCTGGTGCCCTGAGAGGGGAATGTCATGGGCCCGGCATAGCAGCTGGCGGCGATACTTCCGGGGTACCACCAGCTGCCTCCTGATCCCCCCTGACTCCATTTTTCTTGTGGGAGCCCATTCTCGGTACAGGAACCCCTTCTCCCACAGGAACCTTTTCCAGCAGCTTCTCCCCATGGTCTGTACAGCACTGAGGTCAGCCAAGTCCCTTATCTTCCGCAAGGAGGGATCTTTCCATAACTCAGCCTGGAACTCAGCAGCTGGGACAGGGATGGGCACCTACTCCCTTCCGCTGGCTGGGTCTGAAGCCGCAGCCTCCCTGAGCCATGTCCCTGGGCGTTCCCTCCCCACCAGGTTAGGGTCCTGAGCCTCGGGCAAGGCACCCTCTCCGTTGTCAGGGCGCAGTGCCCCTTGCTGGCTCTGGCTACGGGTCACGACCAGGGCACCCTGGGAGTTGCTTGGCCAGTCCTCCAGGTCCCCCCCCATTAACACCTCAATGGGCAAATGGTGGTGCACCCCCACTTCCTTGGGGCCCTCCTTGTCCCCCCACTTCAGGTGTACCCTCGCCACGGGCACTTTGACTGGAGTCCCACCCACCCTGTCAGGGTTAGATAGGTGTTGGGCATCACCTGATCTGGAGCTACCACCTCAGGCCAGGCCAGCATCACCTCAGCGCCCATGTCCCAGTATCCATTGACCTTCCTCCCATCCACCTCCAGGGGAACAAGGCACTCGCTCCGCAGGGACCGCACCGTGTCCACCCTGTAAACAGAGAACCTGGTGTCTGGAGCATCCAGCCCCCCAGAGAAGCTGGCCTGGGGCCCTCCTCCCTCCTGAGCAGTTGGGAAGCTATCAGCCCCCCTTGCCTGGGTCGTCTGCCACCTCGTCCGGCTGGGTCTCTACCAAGTTGACCCTCTGTAGGTTCGGTCTGCTCAGTCTGTCCCTGAGCTTGGGGCACTGGGTCCGTATGTGGCCTCTCTGGCCACAGTAATAGCAGCCCATGTCTTGTGGGTCCCCTCGAGCTGGTCGGTTGGCCCTGACGCTTGATGTTCCCCTTGGGAGGGGGTTCTCCATGTTTCCCCTTTGGGAGGTCCCAGGGTGACTCTCTCTCTGTATCGCGGCAGACCTGTTCCTTTGGGACTCCTCCCTGCCACCCCCTGACCGGCTCTTCACAAATTCATCGGCCAGCCACCCTGCGTGTCGCGGGTTCTCTGGCTTTTTGTCCCTCAACCACAGTCTCAGGTTGGATGGGCACTGCTTATACAGTTGCTCCAGTACCAGCAGTTTAACCAGGTCCTCCTTCGTCTGGGCCCCATCTGCCCACTTGCTGGCGTATCCCTCCATGCGGATGGCTAGTTGCAGATATGAGATCTCAGGGGTTTTATCCTGACTCCGGAACCTTTCCCAGTACATCTCAGGAGTCAGCCCAAACTCATATAGCAGGGCCTTTTTGAATAGTTCGTAGTCCCCTTTCTCTGCTCCTTCCAGTTGGTGGTACAGTGCCACCGCTTTGGGATCCAGTAAGGGTGTGAGAACCCGGAGTCTGTCCACAGGATCAACCTGATGCAGCTCGCAGGCCGTCTCAAAGGCATCCAGGAAGTCATCCATGTCCTCCCGCTCCTTACGCTGGGCCAGGATGCACTTATCAAAGCTCCGTGCAGTCCTAGGTCCCCCCCTCACTCACCGCAGCCGGGGGCTCGCTGCCCCTCAGCCTCGCCAGCTCCAGTTCATGCTGACGCTGTCTCTCTTCATGCTGCCTCTGTTTCTCTTTCTCCTCCCGTTCATGCTGTCTCTGTTGTTCACGATCTGCCAGCTCTCTCAGTTTTAGCTCTTTCTCCCATTCCAGCCACTTCCGCTCCACGGATGCCAAGCATTGCCGGGAGGATCTCCTGCTGGCCGGCGAGCTTCGCCGGGAGATTGCCCTGCTGGCCGGGGGGGTCACGGTGCCCTCGGTATTTGCTGGGCTCCTCCCCACCCTTCCCCTAGGCATAGGAAGGAGGGGTCTCAGGAAACCCTCAGCAGCCGGCTGACCACTCCCAGCTGGGACAGACACTGGTGCCTGCGCTTCATTTGCCAGGCTGCTTCCCTCAGAGACAGGGATTAGTTCATTCCAGCGATCTCCCTCCTCCAGCTGGGCAATGAGCTGTTCTTTGGTGAGTCTCCCACTGTGCAGCCCCCTCTGCTTGCATAGCTCCACCAGGTCGCTCTTAAGCCACTTGGCATACATCTTCCTGCTGGCCACTCACAGGCCTGGGTGCTCACCGCTCCCCACAGTTTCCAGGGAGACCCCTAGTGTGCCAGCCCTTCTCGAGGTCACCACCTCTCTGCCAGGGTCGAGTTGCAGACTCCTCCGCCGCTGGGACCACTCGCTGTGATCCCCCGGGGGACCCTGTTACTGCAAACTTCTCGCTTCTCGCTGGTCACACACTCCCGGGGTGAATCGCCCCCGAAACCATCCCTCATTGACTCTTCAGCATGCCTGGTCCCTGTCAATCACCCTTCGTTTTACTGCTCCCCAGTCACTTACTGCAGGAAGCGCCGTCCATGGGGTGCAGTAGATCCTGCCGCTGCCACCAGTTGTCACGGAGTGTGGGGGGACACAAGGCTCTGCACCCCCCGCTTCCTGCGATTCACCATGACTCTCAGCCAGCCAGTAAAGCAGCAGGTTTATTTAGACGACAGGAACACAGTCCAAGACAGGTCTTGCAGGCACAGATAACAGGACCCCCTCAGTTAGGTCCATCTTGGGGTCCCAGGGGCACCACAGGCCCATTGAAGGGTCAGAGCCCCGTCTGGACTCCCCTTCATTACACCAGTCAGCTCCTGAAATTCCCACTCTCCCCAGCGTCTCTCAACCAGCCTCCCCCCGCTCCTCCCCCAGCCTTTGTCCAGTTTCCTGGGCAGAGGTGTTACCTGGCTCTAACCCCCTTCCTGGGTTCTCACCTTACATGCTCAGGTATCTTCCCTCAAGGCCAGTCTCCCATCCCCCAATGCAGACCCTCCCAGCCAAACTCCCCACTCAGCATTCAAAGACCATATTAAGAACAGTCCCAGTTTGTCACGTACATCAACTCATCTAGATATTTGCCTACTTTTACAACAGGCTACATAAAAAGCACTAGCAAAGTCAGTACAAACTAAAATTTCATACAGACAGTGACTTGTTTATACTGCTCTATATATTATACACTGAAATGTAAGTACTATATTTATATTGCAATTGATTTATTTTATAATTATATGGTAAAAACAAGAAAGTAAGCAATTTTTAGTGTGCGGTGACACTTTTGTATTTTAATGTCTGATTTTGTAAGGAACTAGGTTTTAAGTGAGGTGAAACTTGGGGGTCAAATCAGACTCCTGAAAGGGGTACAGTAGTCTGGAAAAGTTGAGAGCCACTGCTTTAGTTCATAGTGTGAGATTAGCTCAGTGTGTACCAGCTGCTGCCGATTCCCCAACCACTGTCCGCCCCTCCTGCATTGGAGGTGGGGCAGTAGCCCCATAAGGTCTGCTCTCCCTGCACTTTAAATAGCCATTCAGGTAGCCCAACAACCCTGCATGGACTCACTGGACAAGTCACACGCTTCCCCTTAATGATCAATTGAAAAGCATATCTGCAAAGCAATTCATTAAACATTACTCTAATTTTTCAGTGTTTTTTTTAAATGATGTTTTCCAATTGTATTCACTTTCATTCATATCAAATAATATTAACAGCCACTGAAAGTTTACAATCTTTAGGAATCTAAAGCTCCCAGTGTCTGCTGAAATACACACATGCACTTCTGGTCTCACCCAAGTCACAATGTCTGCTGCCTTTGAAGGCTCTGAAATAACCATGGCTTGGACTGAAGCCATTTTTGAAGAGAGAAATCCATGGGTTGTTTTTTTAATGCTCTAATTCTGCTACTCACAGTCGAAAATGTGGCTGCACGAAAAATTAAAGCTTTTTTCCCCAAACTGCCAGTTTTTCCCTTCAGAGCAGCTGCCACCTGAGCTGTGGATACTTCAAAGGCTTCAAAGGCAGCTGGGGCTGACGGTGAAAATTCTGGTTTCAGCAGATACCAGAAGTTTCTGGATCCTGGGGGTTTCCAGTGGCTTCATTTGTTTCAAATGAATTAAAATGAATATTAAACCTCAAAAAACAAATCGCAAGGGGGGAAACCATGGAGACACTGAGCTGAATTATCTGCTGCATCCAGCTTCTGCTGAGGCATCAGGGAGCTAGCTATTGCCTTGTGGGTTTATATCCAACCCAGGCCCTAAGGGCAGCCTTACACCAGCTGGCAATGGCCCCAAGGAACCATGTGCCAGTTTGAAATCACCAGAATGCACTCCAGGCACTCCTCCTCCTAGACCCAGATATGCTCTTGGGGCTGGAGGCTTTGGAAGAATGGCATAGGAACCAGCTCCATTATCCACTGGGGCCTGGGCACTCCCCAACACTGTGGCAGTGTCCTACATGAGCCTTTTGTACAATCTGAGTGCTGCAAAGGGAGCAAATCAGGATACAGAATGTGCCACTTTCTTTCTATCACGTTCCCTTTAGATTGTATTGATCCAGGGACCATGGTATATGGCTACTGCCTTGTGACCCAAGCATCTGCTGTCTTATATCAGTAGCAAAGGTTAGAAACGTTGTTAACCAACCCCCTATTTTCTACTAATCATTAGTATTCAATGAAGGAATTATTTAAATAATCCTAAAACGCTAATGTTTTATTTATACAAATACCTGAAAGTCTAGCTGAGTCTCTTGAATTATTCATCAGGGTTGGCTACCATGTGAATTTCATTTCAGGTGCTATGCTTCTATGCGCACTAGCACAGCTTTTTAACTAGTGCAAATCAGCAGTAATGGGCTGGCAGTGCAATTAGTGCATAGCGGCTCGACATCTTTTATTTCAGAGGATCCTGGGTTTTCAATTTTGGGGATTAAACAATTAGAAAAACTAAAAATGGTTTGAGTAAGAGCCCTTCAAAATGAAAAATGGCTTTCTTAGCCAGCTCTGGATGAACTGCTCTGGCAAAAATGAATATTGTTTAATTTTCATTTTGAATTAAAGACCTGGAAAGCTAAGTAATACAGAGGCTAATGATGAGCTGAGCTGTGCTGCAGCTCCTCGGAGGACCATAAAAATGTATTAAAACAGGAATTATTTTGTACACTGTGCTGTACTTCAATGTTTAATTCTCCGCAGGCTATAAAATCACTTCCAGGATAATGAAATTACAAAAGAATTTTAATTTCATTTGAGATCTCTTCTCATTACAAAATATTAAGAAAACATGGGTGGAGGAGACGATGTGCAATTTCCACTGTGGATCTTCAGACGGGACATGTTTTTTTTTGACAGGATTACCTGTGAAAGACTTTTGTAAATGAGAGGTAGTGCAGAGGCGTTGTAATACTGCTGGCTGACCTCAGTTCATGCACTATAAACATCTCTGCCACAAAGGGACCCAATGCACACCCCTAGCAAGCAATATTTACAGAGAAGAGACTCATTATCAGGCACTAAGATGTTACAGTAAAGGCTGAATGTAGCAAAAAGAGAACAAATTTTATATGTTATTATTCGATGAATGGAAACAGCTGAAGTTTACATTTCTACATTATTTCAAGTGAAGCTAGCAAAATGTTTCTAACTATAAATATTTCCTCATGACCTGTGAAACAATCAGGGGCTTCAGCTTTGCACCTGAGTCAACAGCTGTTGTTCAGGCCAAATATTGTCGAAGGGGATATTTCAAGTTTGGGTGTCTTTCTAAACAATATGCTCCAGCTCCAACAGAAGCTATGCGCTTGATGTAGGAATTACAGGGTGGAATTCTATGGCCTGTGTTATACAGGTCAGACTAGCTAATCATAATGGTCCCTTCTGCCTTAAATTCTATGAATCTCTGCTGTTTGTCTGAGTCACAGAGTGCAGGACTGGTGCTGTAAAAATGTAACATTTTTGCACTTCTAAAAGTCCGTCTAGAGCTAAAGGTAAAGGCTAAATCTTTCCACTCTCGCTAAAGCCTAAGTAAATGAGAAGCTTCCCAGTTGTCCGAGAGGGAAGGAACACTCATGAAACAATCCCATGGAGATCTGATCAATGGATTGACATAGTGGCAGGTCCCCTGGCTCTGCCCCCTCCTCCCTAAGACACTCACTTTTCAGACTGCCTCTGAGCAACAGCATGCATTAAACCCCATGATGCAATGTTTTAGAACAGGCAGAGAATAACTACACCTTGCTGCATGGGCTCTCCACTGTCTGCCTCCAGCTGCTCAGCTGAACTGCATCAGTCTTTTGCTTTTAGCCTGGCAGAGAGGTGGGGAAGTATGATACTGTTACAGGCAGAGGGACAAGTTTGGGGAAGGAAATGTTAATATTTGTCAGCCCTGCTGTAATATTTTACTAGAATGGGGGTTTGGGTTTAGTGCAGTAACCTGAACAGAAATGTCAGGAAAGATTAACATAAAAGCACTTTGAGCTCTGCCTTCTACAAAACAAAGCTGGAATGGGGCCGTAAATGTAATCAAAACCTGAGTTTGTATTTGCTTTTCTCACCCTGGCAGCCTGGATTCAGCACAACCTAGACTTTACTAAAAACAAAAATAGAAATGGAGGCGTGACATGTAAAACATACTGGGTTTCAGGAAAAGTGAGTTTTCTTTATAGAGTTTGGATGAGGAAAATTGTCTATTGCCATTCAGATTGAACATGGATGTAATCATGGTGCTCACTCTATCTGTCATAAGGTTTTGTATGGTCACCCATAACCATAGAATACCTGTGCCTCCCACATGTTATAGCCTAGAAAACTCAAACAAACAAAAGGATTCCTTTGTTCTATTTCCAGAATTCACTTAGGATTTAGGCCGTTTTCCAGCCATTGTCCAATAATAGCCTGGGTCCAATGCTACCTCAATAATGCATTGTACTTTTATAGCACTGTCCTTCCAAAGATCTCAGTGCATTTTTCAAATATTGATCATTAAGACTTTCGGTGGGAGTTGGGCAAAGTCCTTTAGGCACCACTGAAAATCCAGTGCCAGACTTTTAGTGCTATGTCCAGAAGAGCTCATTGAAAATTGTCAATTTTTGAAATATTGATGACATTTTTCTTTGAAAATTCAAATTTTGATGGAAAAAAAAATGAATGCGATTTTTGCATGAAAATGTTCCTTCATTTTTTTCGACCAGCTGTGTTATCCTGAGACAAGAGGAAAAAAAGAGAAAGCAGAACACCTGGCCAGGTGCTGGGAGGTCACACAAGATCTGGAGAAGGAAATAAGTGAGCATGGAGAGAAGATCCAAAGCTGGGATGAAGAGAAAGGAGGGAGGAACTGCAATAATAGACATTTGAAGAGGGATGGTAGAGAGAGAGAAGACATAACAGATGGGAAGGGGAAACAAAAATAAAGGAACAGAAAACATAGGAGCGGGATCCAGGATACACAGGGGAAGAGATAGAGAACCAAAATAGAACTAGAAGGGAACAGGGTGAAAAAGGCAGTAATTATTCCTGTATACTATCACCTGTAGACCCCCAACCGAGCTCCAGCCCCATTCTGATATGCACTTTGCGTATATATAGTCAGGTACAGTCTAAATGGACAAAACATAGGCAGGGAAACAGTCACAGAGAAGAGACACGCTTAAGGTCACACAGCAGGGTATTGTTAGAATTGAGAATAGAATCCAGATCTCTTAAATACCATTACATTGCCTTAGCTGCTGAGCCACACTGCCTCTGCTAAAGGGGTGAGAAACTAAAATAGGGACACGGAGGAACAAACAGAGGAGGAAAGAGGAGATGGGAGACAAGCAAGAGATAAAATAGCGAAGTGTCTTGGTTTTTCATTTTGAAGATGTAATGATCCTATTCAGGTTCATAGAGCTGATTTTTTAAAAAGTGATTTATTCCCGCTTAATAGGTGCATTTTCAATGCTTAATTTATGCCAGGGCTTGCCAGAGCTGAGCCCCAGCACCTCTAGGCTTGGCAGTTCATAGCCCCGGCACCTCTGGGCTTCCCATGTCAGTTATGAAAGTAAACAAATTGCTTGAGCCCCACCACCTCGTTCATTACAAATTAAGCTCTGTGCCTTTTCTCCGCACTCACGGACCTTGTGTGCCAGCCTGCTCCCCCCCCACCCCAAGTAAACTGCAAATCTGCATGATGGGGCACATGAGTGTGCCTATAGCTGGTGATCGAACCATATTTAATTTCAAGTGCAATACTAGAACATTCTGTGTTTATTTTAATACGTTCTCTACTTAATTTGTATAATTTAGTGCAAACCATTACTTGTTTAGTCTAAGATCGCCAAATTTATGGAGAACATTTATCCTGGTCTTTTAAACAGTTCCATTGTATCCATACAATGAACACTAAAAGAGATGTGATTCCAGAAGCTGTGCAGGCTTCTATTCATTTGTGCCAAGTTCCACATTATATTTATCTTCCAGCTATCACCCAAACACAGGCCCAATTCATACAAAACAGGCTTTGTACTGCCACGGAGCTTGCTTTTTTTAGGCCATATAAAATGAACTATGAGTTTCCTTTGCCTTCCTTCAACCCCCACCCTCCCTTTCTCTAATACCCACTCCTCTTCATTTCCTTTTTCTTCCTTTGTTTTATTTGTGCTGGTGTAAAATATACCAAACTTCTTAAAACATTAATTTGGGGATCCTGAATATTGGATCCAGTAGCAGCTCCCACCACTTCCTCCCAAATGAGATTAGTTAAGCCAACTAGGTACAGTACTTACTAAATTAAATGCTACATAACATTAATATCCCTGACATAGAATGCATGTTTTGTATTTTCAATTGTACAAAATTGTGGGAAGAAAAATGGTAAATGGACCTGTCATTCTGTGAAAGAGCCCAGAGATAAATGAAACATGACTGAGATCCAAGATTAGGTTATGTAATTTCACTTGCCAAATAACCTCCAAAATTATGGCCACTGCCAGTGATATCCTCTCCTCCCAAAGCCATGCTAGCTGGAATGATGTCACGACTCACAGCAAATCCATGACAGTCTCTATGAGGAATTCACCAACTTGTTTGGCTGATTTGAACACTGCCATGCATTTGAAAGTTTGACTCAGACTGACATATTTTGAGGTTCATGTGCTGCTTAGGAGAGGTTATTAAATAAGGAACAGAGAATGGAAGACAGCAAAAGTATAAGGAAAAATGAATGTGAAACATAGGACACCTATCCTGTGCCTGCCTAGTTTGTGGTAGAGGAAGAGAAGAATTCTTTTACCTGTTGGTCTTATGGTATAACTTAGGTTATCTGGCTTTATATAACAAGAGCTATAAATATTGGCCAGAATCAATCAATCAATCAATAAAATATTTCTAAAATATGTGCCATGTTCTGAAAAACAAGATAGATTAGTATGGTGCCAATGTTTTATCATCATTTGTTTAGGGTGATGCACACATGGAACAGTGCCTCAGCTGTTCGCTGTTCAGGTCTCCCCATTTTATCCCCAGAAGCTGTCTCTACTGCTTCAGGTCCCATCAAAGCCATACCCCAGCTAGCAAAATGAACATTTAAAAAAAAAAAAAAAATCATGTAATTAGAAAACTATGCTGGCTGACTTTGAAAGACCACACTTACTTCAGCTGTCTGTTGAATTTTGCAGTGTCTCCTGTACTCTGAAACTTACCTGAAAAAGTGTAACTCAATAATACATTACACTAAGGGACAGCACCTAAACTGAAGGGACCTATACGGTGACTGAAAGAGCTTCAGTGTTGTCCCTTCACTCTGTACCCATATCTTCTTGAAAGGGTTTTGGGCCTGTTGATCAAGGTAGTTGTAGACTCACTGATATTTCCTGTCCTGCCCCAAATTGTTCCACAGCCATCAGGCATGACTGATTCCTCCTGTGTAACTGTGACCCTAACAACCTCTCAATGCCAACTGGCGAAAGGTTCACTGTTCTGTAACAGCAACGCCTATCAGGCCTGACAAACTCACTACACCCAACACATGGCTTTCAGAGTATTTATGCAAAAAGGTTTGTGTGAGGTGTCTAATGGAAGTTTACATCATACTGATCCTCCTAAGCATTGTGGGATGTATGTATGAGAGATATTTAAGACGTTGTGTGTATGGATTGAAATATGTTTAGAATCTGTGTCCCCAGCAGCATTGACTAGCCAGTTTTGCCAGTCAAAGGGGTGTGGAATCACCTATTTGCCTCACTCTGCTGTAAGTTAAGCATTGTGAAGCCAACCCAAAGGAAGACCCATTTGCATGTAAAGCCAAAAGGAAAAAAGAAGTTGATGAGGGGATGTGAACTCAACACAACGCGGGCACACGGGAGTACAGACAACAGGAATGCATTTCAAAGGTTTACTGGACTACGGCAGGGGAGAGAAGGACAACACCCTGTTATCCGTTTCACTGAGGAACTCCCTTGGCAGAGAGAGGTGGTTTGTGAACATTCTGGATCCTCACCAGCAAGCTCTGCAGAAAGACTCCGAGGTCGAGAAACTACTTTAGACAAGGATTGTGGCCTGTTAGGTTAAGTCTTAGTCTGTAGAAAGTCTATTATACTTTTGTTTTATTTGTAACCTGTTGATCTTATTACTCTTGTTCACTATCTCTTAAAATCTTAACCTTTGTTTAAAAAAACCCTATATTTCATTTGACTATAAATAGATTACAGTACTGTGTTATTCTATTGAGCTGATACTCAGTTGAATCAAACAAGCTGATGTGTTAGTACTGTTTCCTTGGGAGTAGCAAACTTGATCATTTCTGTGAGTGTTCAGTGACAGGGGAAGAATGCTACAGGGGTACGGTCTTCAAAGAGGCTTGGCGGGGCTGGGTTACACCATACATTAACCTGCAAAGCAAAGTGAGTTCTGGCAGAGCTCCTGAGGAGACTGTATGAGTAGCTAACAGACTGAGATAGCAGGGATTAGCACCAGTAAATCTCTCTCTCACTGAGGTGGGGGTTACAGTCCTGAGTGCCCTGAGAAAGCATTACAGTAGCCTCTCTTTAGCTTCCGCTATCCTCCTCCTCCATTCTGTAGCAGAACCACAGCTGTTCCACTGCCTTAGCAGACTTGCACGCCCACACATCACACAGTTTTGTTCGCTAGACCCTTGTCCAACATACTGTAAAACAATTTATACTGGATGATCATACAACGCCTCTTCAATTTTTGAAGGCATTGACTAATCTCTAGCAGAGAATAGGGCTACAGTAAATGCCTTTAGTGCTCATATCTTCCTCAACAGTAGTTTATGCCACCTCGATGCTTATGTTTGGCACTGTCATGCAAATATCCATTTAAGAGTATATTTTTAGCACTGGGATTTAGCCATCTGATTCCCATTAACAGTAATGGGAACTGCCTAAGTCAATTACCACAAACTGTGCTGGACATTTACTGTTTAGTGTTTATCTTTTGTTTTCCCTTTAAAATATTCTCTAGTTATTTTGAATTACTGTGCTAAGTCAGAGCTGGAAATGGAACAGAGACAGGGCTGCTTGTATCGATGGACATTTGTTGTCATATCCATGGACAGAGGCAAAATGCCCATGCTAATACTGCTTGATTTATCAGTTGTCTTTGATCCCATTTATATGGTTTTTCAGACTCATCTACAAAGTGGGTGGAGGTAGATGGAATTGTTCTCTTTGATAACATCTCTCTGATGTACCCCCAATGGTCATAGACAACTGCTTTTTTTCCCAAAGGTCTCTCACCTTTGGATTCCCACAAGGCTTAATCTTGTTACCTCTCTCATTCAAGCACATGCAAAACATGTTGGGGAGATCATAAGACAAAATAGCTTCACTACTAACTATGCGCTGGTGACATCAAGCTCTATGTCTCTTTTCTATCTAGCGTCAGCAACACCATTTCCCACCTGTGGCAATGTCCAAAGGAAAATGGAGACTGGATGAAAGGACTTTTGCTAAAGCTCGGTCTAGGTAAGGCTGAGTTTAGCAGAAAAAGGAGAACGTTCTGAGGAACTGATAAAAGCCACAACGCTGTCTATCGCTTCTATCTGCTCTCCAGTAGTCAAGCTTGTTTTTGAGGTCCTACAAGATTCATCACTGTTTTGGGATAAAGAGATAGCAGTTGTGGCTGGAAATGCCTTTTTTCCCCATCATTAACTAATTAAGAGACTTTTCCCTTTTCCCCTGAGATAAGGACCCAGCCACAGTGATCTATGTTTTCATCTTCCTGGGGTTGACTGAGAAGTACACACAAAAAGCTGAACTGTGTCATTATGCAGATACTGACTTCCTACAGTAATTAGGACAGCACAAAAAGCTCCCATTACACGGGTGCTCTGCACCCATCATCATCTCCCCGTACAATTCCAAATGCAATTCATGTTGCTGGTCCTGAATTCTAAAGGCCTTAAATTGGCTAGGTCCCAGATTAAGTGAACATTTCTCCATTGTGCCTCACCATGGCAGTTAACAATTGACGAGGATGCTGCAGCCGATGGTTCCCAGGAAGAGCCAAGGAATCTTGATAAAAGGCATCAGGCTGTAGAACCCTATCCCATGGAATATCTGTTTTGGCCTGAGTCTTGCCACTTTTAGGTCTGATTCCAAGTCTCATCTCTTCACACTGGCCTTCCACAAGTAATGGCGTTTGTCCTGGAAGCCCTCCACCAAGAAATGATTTTGTTCTGGATAGCAGCAATAGTGAGGTGCTGTAGAGTCAGAAAAGGTAGGTTCTTTTTTGGCCAGAGCTTCATTTATGCCCATAGTGCCCAGAAACTATGGTGATGCCACAATATAATATGTGTACAAAGAAATGTGTGAGAGATGGTTCCTGTTGTACTTTATCGCTTCAGAACCATTCAGTATTCCTGCAATGAGATGTTCACCCCACACTAGCCTGGAAAGGGTTAATGAGGCTGAGACGGGGCCAATTAACCAGATAGGCCACACCTGGAGGGAATTAGATGGCCTAAGTGACCCCGATTGATGATGGAGCCCAGCTGAGAAGGAACACGGGCTAATATAAAGCCAGGAAGTCAGCAGCAGAAAGGCTGTAGTGAGGGAGTCTGTAGCTACTCTCTAGGCATTAGAGAAGGAAATGAGGACTCCTAAATACAGAGTAGAAACCCCAGGGATCCAGGCTCTGAAGAAGGAGTTTCTCCAGAAGGGTGGTGAAATAGAAGCCAGAGAGAGAGGTGGAGTAGAAAAAGGCTTAGGGTAACAGCAGCAAGGTGGAATGTTGTAGAGCAGGACCCCTGATTAGAGGTTTCTTGAGGTGGAATCTGGAGTAAAGGGTGGCCCCGGGTTTCCATGCCAGTCACCGAGGAAGTGGCACAGTCAGGGCAGTGGATTTGAAAACTGCCTAGGACAGTTTATCCTGTGGGAGTTTGATACTGTTGGAGGGAAACACATAGTGACTTGGCTGGAGGGTCAAGCCATGAAGAGGGAACAACTAAGTACCAAAGAGGAAGTGCGCAGAGTCCCAGAAAGCAAGTGGGGCTGCAGTGCGAGCAAGATGATGGAAGGGGGCATCAGACCTGAACAGAGCTAATCCCCAGAGCAGCTAGGAAGAGGAGGTGCCACCCTAGCAGTGAGTGTACCTGTGACAATTCCCAATAAGGCTAAGTCACCATTTCTCTCTCTTGCTGCATACTCCTTTAAAGTGCCCTGAAATAGTTCACCCTCTTATTTAATCTTCTATATTTTGTTATTAAAAGTATTGCAAATTAGTGCACAAAATGGCAAAAAGTCAGGGGGTGCTGATGCAAAAAAAAAGTTAAAAAAATGTTGCCCTGCTCTAATCAAACGACATGTTATTTGGCAATTGCAGCAATTCAGGAATGAGGCAAACATTCAGCAGAACAGTCATTCTGCTCCTTACATGTTCCTGCAGGCACATTAGCTTCTCTACATTAGCAGGGAGGATATGTTCCCTACCCATTAAGAAATGGCCTGAAACTACCAGCTCATTTCAAATAGGATACCAAGCAGCCATTATATGTTAGTGAAATTTTGGTTGCTAACAACGTGGACCAGATTTGAATTGATTCCCAGAGGTAAAAGGCAGCCTATTCCCCTTTCTGCATTTTGATTTTTAGTGCTGTTTAGACCTCGTTGGAAAATATTTGTGACTTTTTTTTCCGATGGAAAACAACATATTTTTTTCCTACAAAAACTTGCACAGAAAAAAGTCATGTTTTTCAGCTGTCTCTCCTTTTGTTTTTGTACTCAAAGGGTTCGTGTGGAATCCCCTGCTATTCTCAGACTGTACTCCAGAATGGGATTTGGGTAATGTTTGACCATCTTGGATAAGTTACCATTTCATGTTCAAGCATGACACTTCACAATTCAAGTACTGTGGTGTCAAAAGAACAGAAGGATAAAAGGCAAGTGACTTAGCAACTGGAATAATGCCGTTATTTCATCACAGCCCACCCCTTCGAATACCTCACTGTGATTATAAAAAGACTGAAACACTTTCAGTTTGTATTATGATAGTAAAGGTTTTTTCATGCTATACCTGTGCAACTTCTGTATCCCAATCAAACTGCTATTACGGCCTATTATTTAACTGGTTGCTTAAGTTTGCATTATACCTTTTATTTTTGTCCTTAGCTTCATTGCTTCAAATTCCTCTACATTGAACAGCAAAAGCCATTTAACAGCCCCGATGCATTTGGTCTATTTAAGTCATTTGGAAATGCATTGGCCTCCCAGACTCCTTGTCTGTATTGTCCTCTCGCCAGTTATCCTATTTCATCACCTAACTGTGGTTAGCTGGTACTAAAACCTTTTTTTACATCACTGTCATATAAGTGGACAAATTTGGTTATACTTCTGATCCTTGTGAGTAATCTCATCTCAAGCTGTGACCTCCCACAGGCTCCCTTTGATATTCAAGCTAGCTCTTTATCACTGAAACAGCTCATTCTTATGGGATAATTAATGATCCTGTATTCTTTTCTGCACTGTTTTATCAAAAGTTTGTCAATTCTGTTTGTTCCTTCTTTCAAAAACTACATCAGATTTGTTACTGCCTCAGGTTTGTGGTTCTACGCCCTCATTCCTTTTCAGGAATTCTTCCAACTGTTTCTTTTTAGTGTTTCCAGTACCCTTCTTTTCCCACCATTATTGTAGTCCTTTTAAAAGTTAGCACATGCTTGCATCTTCCAGAATATTTGTTTTGTACTCAGATCTATCAGTACACTGCACCTCCACTGTTGGTAAGCAAGTTTTCAGCTCTATTTAGATCAGGGCCAGCTGCAGGCACCAGCCTGCCAAGCAGGTGCTTGGGGCGGCCACTCCGGAGAGGGGCAGCATGTCTAGCTATTTGTCGGCAATTCGGCGGATGGTCCCTCACTCCTACTCGGAGCGAAGGACCTCTCGCCAAATTGCCGCCGCAGATCGCGATCGCGCCTTTTTTTTTTTGCGCTGCTTGGGGCGGCAAAAACCCTGGAGCCAGCCCTAATTTAGATCATGGTAAAGGCATTGGACTAGGACTCAGGTGAGCCAGGTTTAATTCTCAGGTCCTCTGCAGACTTCCTGTGTGCAGTTAGGCAAGACACTATGTCTCTCTGTGCCTCAGCTTCCCACCTGTAAAATAAGGATGACAGTACTTCCTTGTTCTGATCTTTCCTCAATCTCCTCTGTTTAGATTGTAAACTCTTCAGGACAAGGAGTGGCTCTTACTGTGTATGAATACAGTGCCAGCTCAATGGGGATCCAATCTTGGTCGGGGCTCCTAGTTGCTACTATAATAATAGTATATATTGGTGTATGCCTGTCTCTTTTGCCACTCCCACCAGGATTTAAGAATGGACTCTATCCCAAATAATGAGTTCTTAGTGTTCAGACAACCTAGTTTCTTTGGCCACGATCAGCTCCCTTTCCTAGTAGAATTTTCGTCTGTTTTGGCTAGAATCCATCACTCTTCTTTGGGACTAATGATGCATCGAATGAATGTATTTGTTTACCAAGGCAGGCTCCTTCTAGCAAATAAAATTACATTTGCCACTTTTATGTACTTGACAGTTTGCTTAGAATTTATCATAAAAGGATAATGACAAGTTTGATGCTGCAGGGCAAAAACAAAAAAATGTACCACTTTATGTTGGTTCTCACTTTAAGATCTTATCTGAAATAGTCCGTCCTTCTATTTTTAAGCAATTGTTCTTGACAGCCTTTCCCCTTCAGTGCTTTGTGCCATTTAATTTCACTTAACATGTCCTGCATGCTTCCAAAGTTTAACCTGTTGGAATTAAAAATTATACATTCAAAAGATTTTACATCATGTTTCAAATGTTTTTTTCTCAGCATTATTTATAATAAGCACTTCGAAGTTTGAAATTGTTTCTTTACTGAAGTGTTTACTCCCTCACACTTGTGCCAATTGTTTTGTTGTTTGCAGTTACTGAGCTGCAGCACTTATTTTTTGTAGTTTTAGAAAATCACACAAAGCATTGCCTGCATTTTAATATAAGTAAACTGAAATGAAGACTGTATGTTAGGCTTAATATTAAACATTATTACCAGTTTGTCAGTGAAGAGATTTTAAAGCAAAGCCAATACACATTACTGGAGATTGATCATAGCGGGGGGGGGAAGGCACCATCAAATTTTCAATGTGCTAGTCGAGAAACCATCATTAACTCACTGGGTATCAGAAATAAACCCAAATTAGACATAAGGTTCTTTGAATTAAGAGTGAACTGTAAAGCAAAACACAAAAGTTTATGATGATTTACTGTATCTTTCTATAGGCACTTCAAAGGTGGGTTTTTCCCATTAAAAACATGGTTTAGGTCAGAATTTGCCTCTTTATGTAGGAGGAATGTGTACATCTGGCAAATTGGAACTAAATTTTGGGGGTAGCAGTTCTCTGAGCTCTGCAGGGGGGAAAACTGCCTGCGTAGGAGAGGGCCGGTGCTGAGGAAGATATCTGGACATGGAAGAGTCCATAGACTGTATGGCTACTTAATAAAGGTGTTTCCTTTAGAAATGCCTTTTCCTTTGTGAATGTAGAATTACCTCTGCTACTGCTTTTACCCTCTTCAGTGTGTAAATAATGCTTCTGATACTACAACAGAACAGAGGAGAAAGCTGAACTTTCCTAGATGGTGGTGATGCTGTTCCCCTTCTAAAATTACATAACTACAAGAATAAATGTGACACTTCTTAGAATCTCAAAGACTGATGAAAAAACTCAGCTGCCAGGCTGTAAGTGAGGAGTCTAAACAGGAAAATAGTCTTGCAGAGTATAGACCTCATTAATCTGATTGACATTATACCTATGCTGCACCAAAACGGATTCTTGGGGTGCTGTGCCCCTTAAAAATGGTATGCCAATAATAAATATTGCCCTTATTAGAATCTCAGATCCTGAGATAAAACTATTGAGAATCTCAACCACTGGAAAAATAACAGAACCACTCAGGGGGGGTTGTTGTATTTCTGTTACTCTGCAGCAATATCTGTAAGAAATCAGCCAGATAATGATGGCTAAACTGAGACAGATAAAGTAAATGTCAACTATCTCAGCTATTTATATTGTCAAGAAAACAGCAAATGTATACATATATAAATTGTGTATATTTGATTGTATCTTTCTTTCCCTACCCTTTATATGTCATTTGTTTTCATGGATTGTAAACTGTCAGGGATCTTGTATGTATAAAAGTATACAGCATCTAGCAAAATGTGGCCCTGAACTTGGTTGGGAGCCCCATGGTCACTAGTGCAGTATGAGTATGATTAAATGATAAACTAGATAGTACAAATAGGAAATATTATTAGCACTACAAACTAACAAAATGGGATCACTTAGAATGCTTCAGACATCAAGATGACTATTGGGCACAGCTCTTGATTATAGTATACTATAACACTTCCTTATAGAAATCAAAGGATTTATTGGGACACTGGAAGTAACAACTCCAGTGCACACAGCCAGGATTCAAACTTCCTACCAATCCCCCCAATCAGATACAACATAATATCCAAACAGAACAATACATTAGCACTAAGATAAAGATACAGCACCACTTAGTGATGGAGGTCCTGTCTGCACTGATGATTACAACTTTCTCCCCCTTAGCTTAATAAGACTTCAAAAACAGTAACAAAAGTTTTGTCATTGTAACTCCTAGGAATCTAGGTAGTCTGCCATTCACACAGATTGTGTTGGTCTGCTTGCTTCAGTCCTATATTCAGTCATGGAGAAGCATCACTCCAATTGGATATAGATCATCAGCAAGTGCAGGATTCATATCCTCTAGGTTAGGCCTATCTGTTGTGGACAGATGGATAAGGATTGCAGTGTAACGAGGTACTGAGGACATATCGGCAATTTCTCCTCCAAAACTGCTCTCTCATTACAACCTGCTGGGGTACTTTCAAATCCTCCTGTACACCCCTCTGAGAAGAGGGTTGTGTCCCCTCAGTGTTTGTCTTCCCCTTTCTTTCAATGAATCTGTGTACCAGTCAGGGACGGCTCCAGGCACCAGCTTAGCAAGCAGGTGCTTGAGGCGGCCAAGGGAGAGGGGCGGCACCTGCGGCAATTCGGGGGCGGTAGGTCCCTCACTCCCTCTAGGAGCGAAGGACCTGCCGCTGAACTGCCGCCGCCGATCGCGGCTGCTTTTTTTTTTTCCAATTGCCACCACCGATCGCGATTGCGGCTTTTTTTTTTTTTTTTTTTTTGCTTGGGGCAGCAGAAATGCTGGAGCCGGCCCTGGTACCAGTTATTGATGCAATACAGACGCACAAGCTCTTCCTTTTTGTATCAGCAAGGATTAGTTTTACTTTAAGTGCTGTGTAAGGTCCCCTCCAAAAAAGGCATACATTTGGGATTTTTTTCTGGGCTCCTTTTTTTAGCTGCATAGCCACACCTTTTCCTTCCTGAAAAAGCACATAGTTCTCCTTTTTCCTGGCATCTTGTGCCTGGTATGCTCACTTCCCATTCATCTGTTCCTTCATTTGCCATTTCTCCAACTTGTGTAGTTCAGGAGGTCTTGCCAGTGCTTCCTGCCTGAACATCAAGTTATATGGAGGTAAAGATTTGCCGAGTCCAAAAATAATCTAATAGGGAGAGTAATGAGTAGTTGAGTGTCAGCTGGCAGCAAAAGATGTCTTCAAGCTTGGATCAGTTTTATTGGTCTAAGGGCTTTGTCTACATGACCAATTAGTTCGTTGCAAGCTGGGGTGTGAGTCTACCCAACACTAGCCTGCTGTGGAATTATTGTCTTTGTGGACCAGTTGTCTGTGTAGACCCGGCTGAAGTGCATTAACAGTTAGCTAATGTGTTTTGATCTAGTTCTCTTTGAAATGGGGCTTGCCACAAACTATGTGTTCATGTAGACAAGCCTTTAGGTTCCAAGCATAGAACCAATGGTGTGGTTTACTCTCCACTCCCCCATTATCCGCAGGTTGGACAACACTGTTTGTCACCTTGGTTATCTGGAGTTGTTGGCAAACTTTGTGTAATAACCATGATTCAGATTCCGTCCCATGATCATTGCAGAAGCAGGTAGGTGGGACAAACTGCAACACTGAACGTTTCATCAATTTGGCTGGCTGAGCCTCCACATCCTTTGAGAAGGCACCATATGCTACCAGCAAATATCGGTTTCCAGCTGGGGTTTCTGGAAGTAGGCCTTTCAAGTCAATCTATATGAACTCCAAGGGCTTACTACATTGGAGCATTTCCCCTAAAGGAGTTCTGCCTCTCCTTGCTGATACTTTGCTGTCTTACCTAGCAAGAAAGGAAAGTACCAGTTCTTAACATCTGCAGCCACGCTCAGCCAAAAAGATGTGTTGGACACCTGACTCAGGGTCGTTCCATGCCCCAGGTGGCCAGCTGCTTCATTATAATGAAGACATTATAGTCCTGTTCTCTGTAAGCTTGCTAGTTACTTTCATACACCAGCAAGTTGGTAGCCAGATTGATGGATAATCTTCATTTCATAGATTCATAAGAGTTTAAGGCCAGAAGGACCATTAACTGTTGAATCTCCCCATTCTGAGGCTCCTTCTGTAGACTCTTGCACCAAAAGTAAGTCAGGTCATTAGACTGTTCTTGCCAGATAGCCTCAAAAGCCCAGGCTGAGTCTGTTCTCACTGCTCTTTCCCAGCTGAAAGCATTTGCAACCACATTTTGCTTTCCAGGTTTATGGTGAACTGTGACTGTATATTCAGATAATTTGTGAAGCCATCTCCACAGGCATCCTTCTGGGTTGTTTCATAAGAAGCTACTACAGGGCACTGTGATACACTGTAAATTCTATAGCTAGTAATCAGGGACGATAGGCCTTGAGAGCCTCCACAATAGCCAGACACTCCAGTTCTGTAATGAATACTTGGTTTCCCTCTCGTGTAATGGGCAACCTCCAATAGCCACCAGTCTGAATTGACAAAACTCATCAATGTGTTCAAATGCAAATCTGACAAAGCAACCTTTGAGGCATCACAGGTTACCACTGATGGATGGGTTGGAACCAGGAATTTAAGCACAGCATGGTTTAGAAGATCTTCCTTCAGTCACTGAAATGCTGTGATTTTTTTGGTTTGATATTCTCCTGTCCAAACAAAGTCACTCTGTTAGCAGGTATAATGGGATTGCCCACTTTGAAACTTCTTACACAGATTCTACAGGAGATCTGTAAACCTCCTCCATGTTCATAGGCTCCTTCCAGTCCTTAATAATAAATTTCTGGGGTTGGCTCTCCAACCCATCCTCACTGACTGTGTCCCATGAAGATTGTGTCCTAGGAAGGTAATGTAACTCCTTGCAACTGATATTTGTTTCCTCCACATTTAAATCCTGACTCCTTAAGAATCCTTAGAATCTCTTCCATTCTATCAGATGTTCCTCCCATATTTTATGGAAACAAATGAAGCTATCTTAGTATATGAGGATATCTTCAGTTCTCATAACTTGGAGTAGATTACTTTACTGCCCTCTGAAATGTCCCTAGTGCATTTATAAATCTGAAAGGCATTCTGAGGAATTGAAACAGCCCAGAGGGTATCACAAAGGCATTTTTTTCTCAGCCCTCAGGTGCCACTTCAAACTGATGATATCCAGATGCAAAAGCAAAATGACTAAAATATATTGCTCCTGGCATTTTATACAGATGTCTGTTATGTGGGAAAATGAGGAACTATCTTGAACTGTCTGTGCATTAAGTCTCCTGTAGTCAAGGCATATCCTCAAGTCTCCATTGGGCTTTTTTGCAATTACAATTGGGGATGCTGCAAGTGATGATCAGGTCATCCTCCAGCATGGGATTTAGCTTCTATTTCACTATGACCTGATACACCAGTGGAATACATCGTGGGGCTGCCTCACAGGAACACTCCCTGGCTTAAGTACAGTTTGATGTGGTATCTGATCATATCTCCCAAGCGCTTTATTATTCCTGGACAACACACTAGCATATCATAAGAGCAGCTGTTCTAATCACTTCCTTTCATTGCTGTCTAGATGCTTTTGTCAAGTCAACCCCCAGACTTTTTACTGGCTGGGCTGCTTCACAGTTCTTGATATCTGCCCCATGAGGCTTTGAGACACCAGCTAAACTAGACACTGTCCCTGTGGTCTGATGTTTTCACTAGCTGCACTTCCTGATCTGTCACATTAATTATGCTAACCCAGAACTCCCCTTAGCTCCAGCTTGAAGCAGAGTCTGCTAAACAACAATCCTGAGTGAATACTGGTAGCTTCAAACACTCCCACAGGACCACTACAGCTGTCCTTTACCCTTAGGGGTATTATTGCATGATGACCTGGCTGACCACAACTTAATTCCCAGCCACCACATGGAGCAATTCCTCTGTCACGCTATAAGCATGGTAGAGGCATCTAGGCCCTAATTGTCACATCCCAGTGTCCACAGTTCCTTCTACCCACATCCAGTAGGGGTATCTGAATATTGTCCAGGACCGTGTTCATTCTATTAATACCCCAGAAGTTCTTCTGATGCCCTCCAGTGAAATCCTCGCCAAATACAACAGCACTGGAAATATTGGTTACCAGAATTAAAGTCCATGAAAACTGAATTTCTCCTGTTGTTTGCTGTGGCTGATGATTGATAGTCAGCAATTTAATTCCTGCAGTACATTTTTTTTTCATTTTAGCACTGGTTGTTCTCCTTGGCTCAGACTTATCTGAGATCCTGCATCCAACAGTAGTGTGGTTTTCCAGATGTCAGTTTCTCCAGACACAGTAACGGGTTATCTGGGCAGCTCTTCACATGGGTCATTCTAATGGATACTGATAATGAATCTACTTCTGCTTTCCCTGATCTCTTTCCTCTGCTTGGGCAATTCTATCCCCAGTGGTCTTTGCCTTTGCGTTGCCTGCAAAGGTTATCTGACCTGGGACCCGCTCAGGAAACAGTGTCTCTTATCTGACCCACAGGAAGTCTGTGAATAACTTGCACTGGGGCTGACTTCAACTTTTTTAGCCACTTCATTAGCAGACATTTATTGAAGTGCTGCATCTGGTATAAATGAATCACCCTGGGGCTGGGAATTAACAGTTTCCTTAAGGAAACACCCCAGTTTCTTCTTCCACATCTTGAACTCTGTATACAATCTGGTCTATAAATGTATCCAGTATGTTAACTTCCTTCACCAGCAGATTATGAAGTTCCTCTGTTAAACTTTTTCACACAGGATTCTCTCTTGGCTTGCCACTGGGCATAGACCCTCTCTCAGCATTGCTAGTTCCAGATTTGGCACAGGTTCTGCTTTACTTGAACTATCTCTTGGACTGGAAGGTGCAGGAAAAAACCCTACCAATGCACACAAGTAACTATACAGGGATTTCTCTTCCTGCCACCTCCTGGATTGCCATTCCTTCTGGTATTTCAAAAGGGCCCCTCATAGTGAACATATAAATGTTTGTGCAGCCATCTGTAAGATCCATGATCTGTACTGGCAAGCTGCTGGTAAAAGGCTTTGCACACACAATCCAAAAACACTGCTAGGGACCACACTGCTTTCTCATCAGTACACTCTCTCACAGAGAACAACGGCTCAAAGTCTGTCAAGTACTCATAGATTCCAGAATCATCTGCATGTGTAACCCACATACCTCCAGGGTGTGGCGTTCTATCCCATCTAGTGGCACCGAGACCACTTAGAGAGAGTTAAATGAGTCTGTTCTACAGCTTAGCTAACAGTCAGTTGGCTTTTAGCTCATGCGGTAGAGGCTCATGTACTAAGCTCCAGAGTCCCCCTTTCAATCCTGCTCACCGACGACGGGGGTCTGTTGGTGTTACCCAGGACCAGTACATTTTTTTCAGATGAAAGTGCTCTTGTCATCTTGAAGCGGCTGCAACTAGTTGTAATGCTCACTTATAAAATCCCAGGTATTTATGGAACAGTGCAAGCACCAATTCCAGCACACACAGGTAGGCCTCAAACTTCCTCAGCCTGCTGCCCCTCAGTTTGATACAGCAACATGATATCAAAACAAGACAATTTAGCATTAAGATAAAGATGCAGCACCATATGTTGATGGAGGTGCTGTCTACACTGATCACTACAATGCTTTTTAGTTTAGTCAATTTCAGTTTAGATTCTTTGTTTTCCGCACAAGTTTTGTTTGTTCTTCTTTTCTGCATATTTTATGGACTCAAACAATCCCATTACAGATATGCCGCATCTTTCTTTACCAGTTAACAGAGTGATGATATGATCAAGCTTAGACAGCTAACATGATACACATTCTGGGCTAAATCCAGAAGGATATGTAAAGGATGTAAATTAAACTCTCTTGGATATAAATTGCAACCTGAGGGGCAAAAAGGAAGTATAAAAAGGTGTATGTTAAAGTAGGGAAATTGTGTTCATATTTTGAGATCCTTAAGGACCTCACCCAAAGAGTTGAAATCAGAGTCTTTCTCTTTACTTCAGTTGCATTTAGATCTAACCCTGGGTGTCTAAGTCACATTAATGAGAAAGCATTACACATTGGTAGAACGAGTTTTAAGTATGTCTAGGAGAGCCTAACTGAGGAAAGGGGGACTATTTACTGTGAGGAGATCCAACTACACATCCTCTCTGAATTTGGCCCAATATATCTGAACTTTATTAAACTCAGAAAAGACGTACCTTAGACATTGACTTAGTTGCAGACAGTGTCTGGGTAGAGATAATGAAAGAAAATATTATTTTTATATTCTATATCATTTGCCAGATATCAACATCCGTCTTGCTTATCTCTTCATGCTGTTCTTTATTAAGGCACAATTCTTCATCTAACGTTCCAGAAGGGTAAGATGGGGAGGGGACGTGGGTGTTTCTAACTAACATATATAGTTGAACTGCCATGAAGATAAGATCCAGCTACATCTTATCACTCTTTTCAAACTCCTCCTGCACTTATTTTTCCATGGTACAATTCTCCATTCTGGGGATGGAACAATGGGTATCCCTGTGAACTCCAGTATTATCTGAACATAAGTTTTAAAAAAAAGTCTGTACTTGGATGTATGGGCTTTGGGCATGTGTTCAAGTTGCTGATTCATTCTGGTATTTCCAATCAATCTTTGAAGAGTCTAATGAATGCTTGGCTAAAATAGAATAGCTATATGGTATTTATTTAAATGCATTGAGGGCAGACATCAGTGACTTCCATTTTATAGCTCAATCTTTTCCCTAATTCTATCTGTATGTCTGGGCCCTTTTTTTCTTTTTCTTTTCTTTTTGCAAGCATCCTGACTTTTCTAAAATTATTTTATAATGGAGAAATGAGACTCTTTATCCCCTTTTTGATTAATTTTGGCCTTTCTTCAGTTTCCTGTCCCCCACTCCGAGAGCCATGCAGTTGCCCCAAATAAGCTATTATTTGCAAGTAATAATATCTGGAGATTATATTATCTCATATTTATCTGAAGGCCATTAAAACCTCTCAAGATAGATTGCCCCCCACAGAGATGTTTTTCCTTCCACGTTCTTTTATCACAGGCTTCCTCTTATAGCTGTGCAAATTTCACAGCAGATGAGGATGCCTTGGAATATTCTGGACCACATATTTAATCTAATTTTTAATGGTAATTATATCACGGCCAATCAGCAGCAGGCAATTTGTGTGTTTGTGTGTGTGTGTGTGTGTGTGTGTTTGGTAATCAGGAGGATGATGAACTAGTCATTAGCTTGAGTTCTTCTGCCCAATCTCAAATTGAAATCTCTTCAGCTAAAACCAAATAAGGTTTATTTCATGGGCATCAAATGTCCAGTCAATTTACTAAGAAGTAGTAAAAGGTAGAATATAGTTCTATATTAGGAAATCCATCCGAAGTTCCCTTTTCCTTATTCCAGCCACAATTTTTTATAGAGCATCGTGTCTTTCCAAACAAAGACATCAAACAGCCTGCATTATTTCTTTAGCAACTTGTTATGAACTTTATATTATTCCACTGTTTAAAAAACAAAACAGAAAAATGTAAGTCTCTCCCACATCTTTAGCAGACGCCACCAAGGCTGCAGTATTCAAACTGTGTGTATTTTTCCAGTGGCTATAACTTAATACCTAGGTACCCATGTTTGAGGCCAGAATCTTTCCATTTTAAACCCTAAACCATCAGTCTCCTCCTTAGTTCAAGTTAGGGTTTCCCAGACATGATCAAGGATGATTTCAGGAGAAACATTATTCTGGCATATGTGGCTATCTGCATCCTTGTTTTTCTAATAACATCTGGGTCTTTAAGAAGTAGATTATTGAATTTCCACTGCTTTGTCCCATGGATATTTTTGATTATTATTTTAGGCTGGGGTTCTCGCAGGAGGCTAAGGGACTTAGGTGCCCAAATCATGTTGAAATTGAATGGGATTTGAGTGCCTAACTCCCATAAACTCTTCTAAAAATCCCAGTATTACTGTATAATTTACTATTCACTATCTCTACTTGTGTTCCTCAACCTAGACATCAGTAAAAGCTGACATCTCATAGGCATCACAGCAGAAGAGGGTCTGGTCTTGAGAAGACATTTAAAAAGAGGAGACAATAGTGGCCTTAAAGTGAGTTCATGGAGGCCATTTCACACATGAGAGGCTGCTTGGAAAAAGGTGCAGAGCTGATCATGTGAGAAATGGACAAATAGAAAGTCAGTGATGGCAGTGCACAGAGGGAGGGGAAGCCAATGTGATTACAGACTGTGACCTACTGGAACCTAAAGCTAGCGGTGGGAATTCTGAGGAATGGACTGCAGCAATCATGGATTGATCAACTGCCAATTTCTTACAGAAAGTGTTTGTGGAAGATACTGAATGTAACAGTCATTAGCTGTCTTACTTTTAGACTTATTCTTTATTTCTTATTGGGCAGCCACTGACCCTGAATTTCCACTTCTGTACATCTTGGATTCGCTCACCAAGTGGGACACCACCGGAGCTTCCCATTTGCTTAATTTGAACATTTTGGTTCACTGACTGAGATTGTGTCACTTTGCCTACTCAGGTGCTTTGCTTCACAGCTTGATTCCATTTGGGGTCCTGACTCTGTTAGAGGAAACAAACTGTAATCCTGGGTTCTCATAGCAATCTGGCTATCGATACATTAACACCTACCGGTACAACAACACCTAAAACTACCACATTTGCCTTTTTAAAACATTCATGCCCTCACTTTGCCACTTCCATTGCTGTTGAATGACACTTAAATCTTTGTGTTAAGGTTTTATTTGCATTGCTGACACTTGCATCTCACAGAATGGTATTGTTTGTTTTTTCAGATCTTTTTTCCCCGCACATTATTTGTTCAACAATCTGAAATAGAAAAACACAGGGATGGGTCTGCTGTTCTTTGTCCTTTATGCTGTATTAGCACCTATATAATTCTCTATTTGAGCACCACATTCATCTGTAATGATCTTCCATTACATCTTTGACACTTTCATCAGGCTATCCTTCCGCTTGGAGTTTGGGGAAGTTTTTCAGAGTTTTCAGAGCAGCTATCTTTTATTCACACTGAAGTTCTGGCTGATGGGATTTTGGGGTTTGGTTTCTTTTGTATTCAGATCTTGGCTTTAAAAAGTTGATGGCCATGCCTATTTTAGGTTTCAGGAGTAGCTTTGTCACAAGCCCCCGAAAGAAGGTGGAGGGTACATTGTGATGCTGCTCTTGGAACAGATCAGAAGGCAGATCTGCTTCCTACTTTCTCTCGTTTCTGAGGGAATGTGTGCCTATACCAGATGCCACATATTTACCCTGGCATACCAGCTAAGGAAACTCTGCATGCAAGCATATGGGGAGCAGAGCCAAAGCTCTGACTATGCTCCACACAATCCCACCCACTTGTGCCGGTAGAATGTAGTCATCCACAAGGGAGTAAGGAGAGATTCACCTCCCCTCCCCCCCCCCCCCCCCAATGTCCTTGCTCAAGCCAGGCGACACTCTGGCACTTAATATTCAGCAATATAAACAGCAGTCTTTAAGATCCCATTGTGCACTTCTCTAAACTCTTTTGTTGCTACATTTGGATCCAACACATTTATTTTTCATATCGCCAATTATTCATTCACTGCTCTTGTAGGCTTGCTCCAAATCTCATTGACATCAAAGGGAGCCTTTCCATTGACTTTAGTAGCTTTGGATCAGGCACTTAAGGGTTCCAGCCTTTAAAGTTGCTTTTAATATATTAGTTATTGTCTGCTATTTTGTGACAACTTCTTAAACCAATATCCCTCTTGGATCCCCTCATAACAGGCTTGTAAATGCTTCTCAATAAGATAATTTTATAGGACCTCATAGACTCATAGACTTTAAGGTCAGAAGGGACCATTATGATCATCTGGTCTGACCCCCTGCATGCTGCAGGCCACAAAGCCGCCCCTACCCCTTCCCTTGACTCTGTTGTTGAAGTCCCCAAATCCTGTGGCCTAGTAACTTCAATTGGCAGAGAACCCTCCTGCTAGTGATCCCTGCCCCATGCTGTGGAGGAAGGCGAAAAATCTCCAGGGCCTCTGCCCATCTACCCTGGAGGAAAATTCCTTCCCGACCCCAAATATGGCGATCAGTAAAACCCCGAGCATGTAGGCAAGAGTCTCCAGCCTGACCCTTGTTAGCCATTATATTATTTACCTGCCATGGCTCGGTATTCCTTGACTAAAATCATGTTTTTCCATTAAACCATTCCCTCCATAAACTTATCTAACTTAATCTTAAAACCAAACAGGTCCTTCGCCCCCACCATTTCCCTCGGAAGGCAGTTCCAATATTTCACCCCTCTGACGGTCAGAAACCTTCGTCTAATTTCAAGCCTAAACTTCCCCACGGCCAGTTTATATCCATTCGTTCTCGTGTCCACATTAGTACTAAGCTGGAATAATTCCTCTCCCTCCCTTGTATTTATCCCTCTGATATATTTAAAGAGAGCAATCATATCCCCCCTCAGCCTTCGTTTTGTCAGACTAAACAACCCAAGCTCCTCTAGTCTCCTTTCATACGACAGGTTTTCCATTCCTCTGATCATCCTAGTGGCCCTTCTCTGTACCCGTTCCAGTTTGAGTTCATCTTTTTTAAACATGGGAGACCAGAACTGCACACAGTACTCCAAATGAGGTCTCACCAGCGCCTTATACAACGGAAGCAGCACCTCCTTATCCCTACTAGATATACCTCGCCTAATGCATCCCAAGACCGCATTGGCTTTTTTCACCGCCATGTCACATTGTCGACTCATAGTCATCCTGCGGTCTACAAGGACCCCTAGGTCCTTCTCCTCCTCCGTTACTTCTAACCGATGCGTCCCCAGCTTGTAACTAAAATTGTTGTTAGTCATCCCTAAATGCATCACCTTACACTTTTCACTATTAAATTTCATCCTATTTCTGATACTCCAATTCACAAGCTCACATGATGCACCACGAAACAGTAATACATATTAAGAGGGTACCAGAGCATTTGTTCCCACTAGTGAAAGACCTGACTGGAAAAAACATAGAAGTGATGCAGACAAGAAACTACCAGTTAATGGACATTTTACTATAGGTTCCTCTGCATTTCTTTGTTTTAGTTACCCAAATGTAAATTGAAGCTCTGAGCACATCACCGATTTGCTATCAGCTTTACTGTGCTCCCCAAACATTGCCTCTTGGGGAAACCACTCGATTGGAATTTCTAAACAGGAGACTGAATTTTCAGCCAAAGCTGCACAATAGGTAAGGGCTGGTGGAGGAAAAATAAACTGGCAGTAAGCAGCATGTAATTGTTCATGTCACATGCCAGGAAGCAAAAATAAGTAACTGGTGTCTCTGATGTCCCTGAGACTTCATTTAACCTAGCCAAACATCTTCAGCCACAAAGGAAGACTAGTATATGTCATTGTGCTATCTATATTCTGTGTCTCGCTCTGTAGCTCTTTCAATACCCTGCTTTGAGCACACTTACTCTGCTTTGTGCAGCACACTGTCGTGTTTGCAGTACCCAAACAGTACAGAGACGGTGTCAAAAGTCAAATATTCATAAAGTAAACACTACTTGAAGAGTTTTCTCTGCAGACACCAGAGACCATTTTGACACAATAGAGATAGTAGGACAAACGGAAACATTCCGCTTAAACTCCATCAGGAATTTTGATATGTGAAGCATTCTTATTTACTGCTTCTTGAAGTAGAAATACGTCCACTTTCAACCTGTCTTCACCATTGTGGAGGGGGATTTTGCATATTGGGGGGGGAGGTGCTAAATGGAAAATGCGATAACACCATAGACCAGCATGAGAACTGGGAGACTCAAGAAGGCAGAGATACACAAATTTCTGTTTCAAGTATCAGAGGGGTAGCCGTGTTAGTCTGAATCTGTAAAAAGCAACAGAGGGTCCTCTGGCACCTTTGAGACTAACAGAAGTATTGGGAGCATAAGCTTTCGTGGGTAAGAACCTCACTTCTTCAGATGCAAGAAGTGAGGTTCTTACCCATGAAAGCTTATGCTCCCAATACTTCTGTTAGTCTCAAAGGTGCCACAGGACCCTCTGTTGCTTTTTACAAATTTCTGTTTGTGGATCCTAACTTCTGCCCTCCTTTAGCCACTCATCCTCTTAGGTCTAGCTAGCTGTGAAGGAGATCCATCTTCAAGAGGGGCCAGGTACCCAAGCAACAGCAAGTTAAGAGCTGTGGATCTGTCTTCCCATTTTTTGATTCTGAGGCAAGAAAGGAGGCTTTGGCCCTAAATCCATCATCGCTGATCTCCACAATTCCTAGAGTAGGCGTTCAGATTCAGTGGCTTCCAAAGTGAGCTCTTCCACATAGGATTCTAGTCACTACTTCTGATGATCTTAATTAGTATTTTATCACTATTTAATACTAATAAATACAATAATAATAAACAGATTACATTAATGATGTTCATACAAAGATTATGAAGTTACTTGGCTGCCATAGTTCACTAATCATCATCAAAATTATAATGGGAGCTGGTCTTGGCTTCATAACAACTTTCAGTGTAGCCTCCTTCATTCGGTTTCTCATAACTTTCAGAGGTTAAGGTGTTCAAAAGTTCATGTCTGAAGATGGGCTTCTGAATATGATTTCCCAAAGTGCTGAGTAATAGTAGCTCTAATGAATCCGCATAGTTCCCAATTAGAAAATTTGCATCCATTGCCTTTTTTCTTTTGCAAGCCTGTGATGCTGTGAGATCATTGAAAATGAAGCTCCTATGATTTGCTTTTTTTTTCTCAAAAGAAAGAAGATTCCATACAAAAAGCAGCATAAAGAGAATAGCAGTTAACCATTTAAAGCCAAGAAATACCAAAAGTTAAGGTTGCACATGCAGTTTAAACTCTGCTATGTCATACGATTTGAGAAACAGAACACCAGCATGAAATTGAGGATTGTATCATAAAGTAATGTGGATCTGGGATGTGTTCCTGAATCCTTCACTCTTGCATTTGAGAACATACCGTAATTGTGCAAATTTAACATCCACTTAAGTTAGATATTATATATTCCATGCAAAAATTAACATTTTATATCTTCAAAATGTTGTACAGACTCCAGTTATCACAACACCCTATGAGGAAAATAAATAAGTGATTGTTCCCATTTTTTCAGATGAGGAAACTGAGTCTTCCCAAAGACATACAGAGCTGCAGAGAGAGGCAAGCAGTGTAAACTGAATTTTTATAGCATTGTATGCTGAAACAAGAAAAGTTCTGCTTTGATCTATGTAGTCAAAGGTGTAGGGGAAAATCCAGCTTGAGGTTTGTGAGTGGATACAAATAAGAAGGTGGAGCAGGAGTATAAAACATCTGGGTCCTACTAAACTTGCAAGTGTGGCTGTGGGTGAGGTATAAACATTTTCAGATATCTGCAGGGTTTAAATACTATGAAATATTTATGAAACATTATGCTTACGGTCACACAAAGAGGCGCAACTAGGAATAAGGGGATGAAAGATAGCAAAGAAAAAATGTAGGCTACATATTGGGCTCAAAGCCTAATAATGAGGTCTGCTAAACTGGGATTGTCTCCTCACGAAAGCAGTGTACTCCCCTCCCCGCTCCCCTCTCCCTCCCCCCCACTTGAGTCCAGACTGGACAGAGCATTACAGTATTAAATAATGTACTGAAAAGGACAAAAGCATAATCAGACCTTCTCAGGAAAATGGATGAGATGACTCAGTAGGTCCTTTCCATCTTAGATTTCAATGGCCCAGGTCATACAGGAGACAGTGTGGTCCAATGGATGGAAGTCAGAATTAGGAGTGCAGAGACCTGGGCTCCAGATCTTAGTCTTCAGCTTAGCTTTGCCTAAGGATTCAGTGATTGACCCTTATGGTTCTGTGATAATTGGAATTATTTTCCTATGCCTTGGAACTGCCTTCAAATAATTGTCTGCTGTGTGTGACATTACACTCCATATTCTTTAGGAAAATATGCTTATGATATGGATATGACATAACCGAGATATATTTTATACAAGATGGCTCATGCAAGATATCATTGGAAAGGTTATGATTTACTGAATGTGATTATCTAATGTGTATGCATGTATCATTTCTGTATCTAAAGTTAAGAATACTGACTAGGTAACAATTACAGCTGTGTGTGTATTTGGGAGACACCAACCAGACAACCGGCCATCACAGCCCTGATAGTCCATTAGGAAGAAACAATGAGACTGTGAAGATACTAATCTCTCTCCTTCCTGAGAGTCATCCTGGGACTAGCTGTGACACTACTAGGTCAGGTGGTCCTGCTACCTGGTACTAAACACTATCTTGGACTTCTAGGGAGGTCAAGTTTGGAATACAATCCCGCCTTATGTAAATTCTATTTAAGGCTGGGAGGGAAGGCATTCCAGACTCTCCTCCATGGCCTACCCAAGAAGAAGGACTGCTGAAAGAACCTGAAGGGAAAGGCAGGGGTGAGTCCAGACTGAGACTGGGGTCCAGTCTGTAAGAAGAAATAACTAGAACTCTGAGCTACAGAAACTCTACATCCTGCCTAATTCAACATTTAGGGTGAGAAATTACATTTCGTAACCTGTTTCTTTAGTGAATCAAGCTTAGTTTGTGTTTTGTTTTATTTGCAGAGTAATGTGCTTTGTTCTGTTTGCTACCCCTTTAACCATTTAAAATCTGCCTTTTATAGATAATAACATTTGTTTTGTTTATTATTAAACCAGGTTTGTAATTTCTAACTCAATGGGGATGGGGGCGCACAAGAAGCTGTATATATCTTCCTCCACATTGAGGGAGGGGGCGAATTTATGAGCTTGCATTGTTTAGATTTCTCTACAGCTCAAGACAATATATCTTTGGGTCTGCACTCCAAGGGAGGTGGACACCTGAGTGCTGGGGCAAGTCCCTTTAACTGAGTCTTCCCAGAGCTGATCTCAGTGTCTGTGTCTTTCTGCAGCAGGGTGTGGCTCTGCCTGTGTGTGTGCTAGAGGAGGCTTAAGAGCCTGGCTGAGCAGGACAGGTTAAAGGGGTTGCAGGCTGGCAGAACAGGCAGACTCAGTGGTATCTCAGCACATCAAGTGGCATCTTGAAGGGGGGCAACCCATCACACTGGGATGAAACAGTATAATTATGGGGTACTATTCCAAAGGACACATTCATTTTCATATCCTGAAACAGAACTATCTGGGACAAAAGACAGCAATGCCAATTAATATGAGGCTCATATGCTCAGCAGATGAACTGCAATTCACCCCTCAGCCCCCATATTCATTTTCCATGGATATTTATTAAGTAAACATCAAATATGGGCTGATCATCTTTTGACCCAAATATGATGCACTTCTTTAGTATCCTTTTATAATTAAAAGCAACTGAAAAAGAAAACAAAATAAAGAATAGTTGTTTTAATAACATAGACCAGCAATGATTTGTAGTATTAAAATTTGGAAAGGGGTTAGTTTTAAATATATATTGCTTAAATAACTGGGAGGCCTTAATCTTTCAGAAGTAGTCCACTCAGAACACAGTGTAAGCATGGACTCTATTGAACTTGGGTATACAGCCAAGTCCCAAATATTCAGGATTAGCTCAAAGTACTTGAACTGTGTCATAGCAAGTTCATTCACAGAACACTAGGGCCAT
The DNA here is from genome assembly GCF_027887155.1 of Malaclemys terrapin pileata. Lineage (NCBI taxonomy): Eukaryota > Metazoa > Chordata > Testudines > Emydidae > Malaclemys > Malaclemys terrapin. The sequence continues at coordinate 139,014,164 of NC_071507.1, forward strand.
TCAGAGCAATGAAAAACTTAATCTGGTAGAATATGAAACAGACTAATAAGACACAGTTCTGATCGGAAACCCATTCCTTGCATCTTGCACACCATGGTATCCTTATGGACAAGGAATGTCATGGGCTTTCTGAACAACAGAAATGTGCAATTTCTTTTCCAAATGTACATCTATTTGCTTTTGTCTTGTTGATAGGACCCTTCATTATGTCCATAAAGAATAAGTTTATGTTTTTGTCTTGTCTGTACAGATTTTGGGACTTATTGTATGAACTGCTAGAGGGCAATGTCATCCCTTAATAAAAGTTTATTACACTCTGATTTCACTGATATTGTGTGTTACTCATTTATTTATTTTTTTGTTCTAAAGCCCAAATTATTCCAGCTAATTTACCGCAAAACCACTGTGAGCAACTGGGAATGTAAAAGACTTGTCAGTTTTATTTTTGATACAGATGTTCCCTTGAAATAATCATTTAGGGCTAGATTGTCACAGCCCTTACTTGGTCATGCAGGGATGCTTGGAAGAGTAAGTCATACGGGGAGCATATCAAAGGCACAAATATGTGCTAGATAACAACTCCCTTTCACTTTCAATAGGAGTTAGGTGCCAGACTTCCCTCTGTGCCTTTGAAAATCTCCCTGAGTGTCCACAGTTGCTCCCATGTGCTCTTTAGAAATGTGCATCATTTTATTTGCCATTATTTTGGGGCTTTAGTCAGTTAAGGTTACAAGTTGCACAGCTGTTTACTTGGCAAGTCAGGGCTTACTTCCTGGCCCGATACCTTCCTTCACTTCCAGCAATGTTCTGTAAAAGTGGCTATGGCCTTTTGGTAGGGTGGGATTTTCTATTGAATTCTAGGAAGTGGGAGCTCTCCTCATGCCACTAATATGTCAGACCTAGTCTATACTACACAGTTTTGCTGACAGAAGGCAGCTTTTCTCGACAAAACAGGGGAGGTGTACACACTACAGTGCTCCTCCTGCCAACAAAACTCTCCTGCTTTGCCAACTTTCTAGTCACACAAAACCAAAGACCCTAGCCCCTCCCCTTCCCTGAGGCTCCGCCCCCCGCTCACTACATTCCCCCTAGAATCATAGAAAATTAGGGTTGGAAGAGACCACAGGAGGTCATCTAGTCCAATCCCCTGCTCAAAGCAGGTCCAACACCAACTAAATCATCCCAGCCAGGGCTCCCTCAGTGGCTTGCTCTCCTACACCCACACTCACATTCACTGGGCTGGGGCAGGGAGTTGGGGTACAGGAGGGGGTGAGGGCTCTGGCTGGGGCTGAGGGCTCTAGGGTAGGGCTGGGGAATGAGGGGTTTGGGTGCAGGAGGGGGCTTCAGCCTGGGGAGTGGGGCTGAGGAATTCGGAGTATGGGAGGGGAAGCGGGTTGAGGCAGGGGGTTGGGGTGCAGGAGGGGGTGAGGGCTCTGGGCTGGGGGTGCTGACTCTGGGGTGGGGCCATGGATGAGGGGTTCAGGGTGTGGGAGGACTCTGGGCTGGGGCCAGTGATGAGGGGTTTGGGGTATAGGAGGGGGCTCCAGGTTTGGGGGGCTCAGGGCTGGGGCAGGGGCATGGGGTTGGGGCGCAGGCTTACCTCAGTCACCTCTCGGTCAGCGGCGCAGCAGGGGGGGGCTAAGACAGGCTGCATGCCTGTCCTGGCACCCAGCAGTGCTGGAACATTTATAGTAGTGAAAGTGCTGAAAGCAAGCCCCCTTATCCCCCGAGACTGGGAGCAGGACTGTGTCTCCGGGAGAGGGGGACCTGGACAGGGGGCCAAGGCCACAGCTGGGGGCGGGCATGGGGCCAGGAGTGGAGCCCTTGGCAGGGGCCAGCAGCCAGGCCCCCAGGAGCAGAGCCCCGGGAGTGGGGGCCTGGAAGTGGGGGTGTGGCCAGCGCGGGGCCCTGGAGCCAGCAGCTGGGACACGTGCGCCCCCTCCCCTGGGAGCAGGGCATGTTTGTGGGTAGCACGCACTGCACCCCTACTTCCCATGCCTATGCTGGCACCGTTCTGTGCATGCCCGGGAAGCAGCAAACAGCCAGCAGGTCCGGGTCCTAGGCCGGGGGGTTGGGGGGGGTAGGAGGCTCTACGTGCTGCTCTCACCCACAGGCACTGCCCTCCCTGCTCCCATTGACCAGACACCAGCCAATGGGAGTGAGGAGCTGGTGCTTGGGGAGGGGGCAGCACGTGAAGCCCCGTGTCCTCCCTCCCCTCCTGCCTAGGACCTGGACCTGCTGGCCACTTCCACAGCGCAGTGCAATGCCAGCCAGGACTGGTAGGGACTAGCCTGCCTTAGCACCGCAGCACCGTTGACCAGAGCAACCAGGGTCCCTTTTCAACCAGGTGTTCTGGTCAAAAACCAGACACCTGGTCACCGTAGGCACAGAGTTTTTTGCAGTAAAGTTAGAGCAACAACGTGTCAGTATAGACGCTGCGTTCATTAAGTTGCCGTAAATGGCCTCTAGGAGGTATCCCACAATGCCCACCATGACCGCGCTGCTCACCGTTTTGAACTCTGCAGCCCTGCATCCAGCTACACAGGCTTTCGCCCCTCCATTTCAAAGCTCCAGGAAGTGTTGAAATTGCTCAGGGTGGAGGAGAGCTCACATAGCTACTGCCCAGCTGAGCGTAGCGGTTCCCAGCAGCAAATGCACTCTTGCCTGGACTACAGGGTTTTGGGTGGATCTCCTTGGTCTGTGGGGAAAGGAAGCTGTGGAAGAACTCAAAGGGAAACACAGAATCAAAACATTTATGTGGAATCCTGCTCTCCCTGGCACTGCCTGCGACCAGAGCAGCAGAGAGGCAGGGCAGGCTGATGATGTGGGAGAGGGAGAAGAGACTCATGCTGGGCTGTGCAGAGTCAGGGAGGGAGGCAGAGCCTGGTGTCGGGGGTGTTCACCTCCCCCCACATACTGATCTCTATTGAGCTGGGGTGAGGAGATAGCGGGACACCAGTTGTCTGTGCACCAGCTTCTGCCTCAGGATTGGTTGCTTCTGGCTGCTATCTGAACTTAAAGAGACAGCATGCCAACATACTCACTCTCTCCCAACACAAACACACACACACACTCCTCCCCTCTCCTCTCCTCCCTCCCCCACACTTCATGGAAAAGCTTCTGGAAATCTAGTAGGATGCCCATGAAACGATAGGATTGAGAAACCTGCCTCATGTGTTGCTGTACCTGCCCCAGAAGGCATTGTAAACCCTTCCCAAAGCCCCCTGCAGCAAGTTGCACAGTGGGATAGCTACTTCTGTGTCGATGCAAGAGCTGCTATTGTGAATGCGATGTGTCGAAACAAGGAGCATAGTGTGGACAGGCAACAGAGGTTTAATTACAGCGGTGGCTGTATGTCAGCATAACTTGCATCAGAAAATTTTGTAGTGTAGAAAATGCCTTAGTCTGCTGCATGTCCATCTCCTTGATCAGGGCTCTGCGTCTCACCTTGCCTATGAGTGTATATATGTATACACTGTACACAATAGAGATGATCTGGGGAGAATTAATTAAAGTAGCATACACTGACTGTCCATCACCTTGCCTTTCCCATTCCAAATCTAAAGAGACTCCGTGTAGGTTAAAATGAGTGATACCTTACAGCTAATATTCCTGACTGTTGAAGGACATAACTGAGCTGGCAGGCTTTTGAGGAGAATGGAATTGGCAACACTCATTCAACAACCTTTGGTGATTAGTGGCAAGACAGTATGGCTTCAGATGCTGAATGGACACAGCTGCCTGGCCCTGCTAGAAAGAGATAGGAATTAAGCCATGAAACTAATGAACAGTAAAGGAGGCAGAAGGGAAGGTTATGTTGTCTTTCACCAAATGCTGAAGTTCAGGATTTTAATTCTCTGCCCTGCATCCTGCACAGTCAAAAGTGGTAATCAAAAAAGGTTAAAACGGACTTCTGCAGCTATCCTGTATTTGTGTTCTCTTCACCATTAGAAATTTCTCCTCTCTTGGCCTCCACTAGAGCTAGAAGTTCTCCTCTGCACTATGTAGGCTACATCAGCCTCTAGTATACAAAGAGAACAAGTCCAACACTACTAGCAAGATACTGATGAAAGGCATCTACTGCAGCCCTTGACCTTTGAGGGACAGAGACACTTCCATGGCCAGGTGCTCAGAGGTCTGCACCATTTAGGCAGGTACCGTCTTGGCTTTATTACAGCATGTTTACAATTATATAAATACACATGCTAAGACCCCAGTCTTAGCTAAGACCCCAGTCTTTCACTACTATGGGTGCACCTGAGCTCCATAGGGAGGTGGGGAAAAAATGTTCTAAACTATGCTGACCTGCAATCGCTAAGGGGACCACGCCAGCTGCTGAGCCTAACAGAAGAGCAATAGCATTCTGGCCATGCCTGCCTCACCCTAAAAATACTCCTAGGATCTGGGGCTATGAGGGGGAAGTGGTGTGGAACCATTATGCTGGCTCTGGGATACCCAAAGAATGCCATTTTACTATGGGTATCCCCTGCAAGTGGTGAGTTTATTGCACCTTATCTTTGCTATGGAGGGGCAACAAGAAGCTGTGACAGACTGAAAATTGGGCTTACCTAGAATATAGAGGCAACTTGGGAGAGAGAGCCTGATTCTGCTCTCACTTTCAACAGTATAAATCAGGGATAACGCCACTGATATCAGGGGAATTACACCAGTATAAAAACAGTGGGAGGTCAGAATCAGTCCTAAAAGCTTTCACATTGATTTGGTTTTGCATTAAAAGGGGGTTGTGTCTTTCTTCTGTTCCCCAAAACCCCTATACAAGAGAGCTTATCTGCATCTAAATAGCACACTTTGTTCATCGATGTAAGGACGCATACAATATCATGTGCAGTCACTACTTTGCCTCCCAAAGTGTTCCAAGCATGCCTGAGCCCTTTTCTTTATCTACTGGCTTGTGGTTTGATACTTTCAAAATCTGGAAATTATTTTGCTGCCAAGAGTACAGAAGAAGGTGGGGGACAATGTGTGAGCTTCTGCTTGAACAAACACAAAGGGCCATTCTCTCATCTAGCAAAACAATAAGATTAGCCTTTTTATCACTAATTTTTTGCTATCCTCTACTGCTTTATACACACTGCTTGTATGACTTTGCCTCTTATCACCTAGAAACTGAATCTGCTTTTGTTGAAGCAGTGTCAATCACAAGGATTTTTCTGTCCATATACTTAGTGATATAACGGATTGAAAAAGCAGACAGACTTTCATTTAGGTCTGCAATGTGTGACACTGTCACTGAGAGAGAAAAACAAAAAGGACCCATTCTGTACAGCATAACCCAGAGTTCACTTTCTCTGTCAAGCAGATTAAGATAAAACTGGAGGAGGTCAAAGCTATTAACATTTAGACCTCAGTGTATATAACAAGTTAGCATCTAGTTAAACATTGGGCTTTTTAATTGGAAGAGCTTGTTTCTAACTTATGTAAACACTAACATTAGCTAAAGCCTGGGTGGTCCCAATTGTGTAACCCAGAGGCTATATTTGATCCACATCTCCCTGCGAAATATCCTTTATGTCGAAACTCGCATTTGAATTGTAAATGAGCCTTTTGATTCTTCTCTTCTCCCTACTACAGCATTTGCAAATGGAAAGCTTCACAGTTACTTGTGGGCTTGCTTTACATTTGGCTTCCCAACAGACAATTTCTCCTTCACACCATGCATTTTGTGACAACCTTATTTATGGTCAGCTCTTTGGACTTAGCAATAAGGATTCCGGGGCCACCAGTAAGGACCAAAGACATGACTTGCTTTTATTAATTATTTTTTGTAGCAAAGCCTTTTAGCAAGAGCAAGTCACATACTCCCTGTCTTGTTTATGGAACACCCTTTACATATACACTTAACATTTTATACATTACTTCTAGGGTGAAGTTATATTGCCATTTCCTCAAAATCCAAGGCTGGGTGATACCAGCTGGGTCAACCAGCCAAAAAGCTAGAGAGCAGTCAGGTAGGCATGAGAGGGTTTAGCCATTGGTGAGTGGTAAATGACTTGGTCAAGTCTTAAGTTGCACTTGGCAAACAAGGAGCACCGTGTCATCCATCCCCAGATAATCTTTTTTTATAATCTTCCTATATGCTTCAGGACACAGACCTACCAAAAGTGTATTTATGCATTGTTGTTGTACTGTCAGATCCAGGATATTAGAGAGACAAAGTGGGTGAGCTAATATCTTTTATTGGACCAATAAAAGATATTACCTCACCCACCTTGTCTCTTTACAAGTGTATTTACACAGCATGGGGAGGCATTTATAGGGAATGAGCTGCATGCATTTCAAAGTGGAAATAAATCTCAGGGAAATATCTTTGTTTGCCTCCCTATATTTGAATTCTGGGGTTGTCAATATAAGCATTTGCCAACCACAGAACATCATGTCAGAATCAGCTGCACCATTCAAATACTCATGCAGCCACACAACACTCCTCAGTTGTCAAAATGTCACATAGGCATATCTACTCTGAAAAACACTCTTCTTCCTCAACAGAGGGAAGTTTATCACTATCCACTTCACTTAAACAAGTGTCAAAACATTAGAGCTGGGCAGGACACTGTTTTCCTGATCTATGAAAAATTTCAATCTATTTAAAATTTTTCATCCCCATAATGAATAGGGATGAAAATTTAATCTCACATTTTTGTAAACTGAAAATCTGAAAACAAAAATGTGATTTAGGTGAATCAAAATGTTTCATTTTGATAATTTTTAAACATTTTGTTTCAATTTTGACCTCTTTTCTTTTTTCTAACTTTTTTTTAAAATTTACTAAAATTTCCTCACAAAAAATTGTTTTACTCAAAAACCCAAAAGTTTCCAGACTAAAATTTTTAATTTTTTTCCAAATTTTTTTCAAGCCAGGAGATCTGTCTAAACCAACCCTGTTTTGTGAACAGTTTCGATTTTGAGAAGTTGGCATTTGGGGGGCAAAAAAATGGTTTGTAGAAAAATTCCCAACCAGCTCTCCTTAGCATTTAGGTATGAACAATGAAATTCCTTTTCTGGGCAATTACAGGCCCTGTACTTCTTCAAGACCTCTTTAAATCCTGCCTAAAGCCTCCGATTCCCCATAGAGGGGAACTCTTTGTAGTAATATCACAACATCTTTTAAAATGTATTGCAGAGCTTTGATATCATAAAAGCAGAGAGTGTTACATTCACATCATCCCTTTGGAGCATAGTAACATCAAGTACAGCAAGGGTCATCAAAGCCTTTCAGGTCCAATTGTCTAGAAGTTAGGTATCTGTCTCATATGAAATTAAGCTTTAACCCTCTTTACCTATCTGATCCATCTATCATATGTGTATCATTGTAATCTCACTCCTCTCACACAGTCAGAATAATAACATTGTCACCATAAGAGGTATGACCATCCAGTCCAATTTTAATTTTACCTGATGCATTTAAAATGATGATTGTCAGTGTAGTATTCTCTATGAATCTGGGCTGCTGTGTTAAATATATTAGTGAGCCCCTATTAGTGACCTTTCACACAAATGTTAATTAGGAATGCTCCAAGAAAGCTATTAAAGGCTGTCTTTCATCAGATAGAGATTTAAGTAAAATAGTTATGCAAGAAAAACATATAGGTTAAATTGTACTTTGTTTCAGAGAGCTGTGTGGGCCTAAATAGACTATGATTATTATTATTTGCCATATTTGCTAATATGTGTTAGGCACTTTCCAAATACAGAGGGAAGCAGTTTTTTGTCCTCCTGAAGAGTTTACAATCTAAAAAGAAAAAGCAGATGAATGGTGGGGAAAAAGGACTATAATGTGCGTGCAAAATGGTCAGGCTGGTGATAGACACACCTTGGTAGTTACATGTTTGCTTGGGGACAATAGAGATTGTCATGATTTACTGGATTTAGCTATATGTTAATCCTAAACCAAGACCAGACAAGAAGTAACTAATCTGTCTGAAAGAAGGGATGTTCAATGAGAAATTTAATATGTATGTGTTACCTAGGGAGCTGGTGGAATCGTCTTCCTTAGAGGTTTTTAAGGTCAGGCTTGACAAAGCCCTGGCTAGGATGATTTAGTGTGAGATTGGTCCCGCTTTGAGCAGGGTGCTGGACTAGATGACCTCCTGAGGTCCCTTCCAACACTGATATTCTATGATTCTATGAACTAACACCCCGTTTATCGATCTCACTTGAAAAACTGGATCAGATAACACACAAATGCTAGTGGCTCAAATTAAAAATACAAATGTGTATTATAAATGAGCAACACCTTTTCATCAAAGATGAGGGGAACTATAAATGAGCTAAGCACATTAAGCATTTCTCTCCAGAGGCACATCACTAGGAGGCAACTATAATAAACAAAGAGGACTAATCACACCTTAGCTAATAATAGTAAACAAGCAAGTTATCACTTTTAGTTTCTTTCTTATATGACTTAGCTTTATAAGGCCTGATCCCCTACTGGCTCAGGGAGCATTGGATGAGGCTCGCAGTTCCATCTTGCTGGGTCTTAGTGTAAATATTATGCTAATGGCTTGATTCTCTCCTCTTACTTACTACCTGGCTCCCCAGGGTTCTCAGGGACCATAGGAAGCTGAGAATAGCCAAAGCACCATGGCCTTCCCTTCCCACTTCTAGAACAACACTTCCTCAGCTCTTGTCCCCTAGACCCCTACTCTACTTGTGCTACATTGATGACATCTTCATCATCTGGACCCATGGGAAGGAGGCCCTGGAGGAATTCCACCTGGATTTCAACAATGTCCACCCCACCATCAACTTCAGCCTGGACCAGTCCACACAAAAGATCCACTTCCTGGACACTACAGTGCAAATAAGTGATGGTCACATAAACACCACCCTATACCAGAAACCTACTGACTGCTATACTTACCTACATCCTCCAGCTTTTATCCAAACCACATCACATGATCCATTGTCTACAGCCAAGCTCTAAGATACAACCGCATTTGCTCCAAACCCTCAGACAGAGACAAACACCAACAGGATTTCTATCAAGCATTCTTAAAACTACAATACCACCTGGTGAAGTGAAGAAACAGATTGACAGAGCCAGAAGTCACCACTACAGGACAGGCCCAACAAAGTAAGTAACAGAACGCCCCCAACTAAAACCTCTCCGGCACATCATCAAGGATCCACAACCTATCCTGAAGGACGATCCCTCACTCTCACAGACTCTGGGAGACAGGCCAGTCTTCCCTTACAGACAGCCCCCCAACCTGAAGCAAATACTCACCAACAACTAGACACCACACAACAAAAACACTAACACAAGAACCAATCCCTGCAACAAACCCCGTTGCCAACTCTGTCCACATATCTATTCAAGGGACACCATCATAGAACCTAACCACATCAGCCACATCATCAGGGGCTCGTTCACCTGCACATCTACCAATGTGATATATACCATCATGTGCCAGCAATGCCCTTCTGCCATGTACATTGGCCAAACCGGACAGTCTCTACGCAAAAGAATAAATGGACACAAATCAGACAATGTAACATTCAAAACCAGTAGGAGAACACTTCAATCTCCCTGGACACTCAATAACAGACTTAAAAGTGGCAATTCTTCAACAAAAAAACTTCAAAAACAGACTCCAATGAGAAACTGCAGAACTGGAATTAATGTGCAATGGGTCACTACAAAAAGTAATTTTCCCCTCTGCTGATACTCACACTTTCATGTCAACTGTTGGAAATGGGTGATGTCCACCTTGATTGCATTGGCCTCGTTAGCACTACAAAAGTAATTTTCCTCCTTTGATATTCACCCCTTCCTTGTCAACTGTTGAGAATAGGCCACTTCCACCTTAATTGAATTGGCCTCATTAGCACTGACCCCCCACTTGGTAGGTAACTCCCATCTTTTCACGTGCTGTAATCTTTACACCGCTCACTGTATTTTTCACTCCATGCATCTGATGAAGTGGGTTTTAGCCCACGAAAGCTTATGCCCAAATACATTTGTTAGTCTCTAAGGTGCCACAAGAACTCCTCGTTGTTTTTGTAATGGGATTGTTAGGGTCTGGTGCCACCTCTAATCCATCCCTCTTACGCAGGGAGTACTCCGGGGGCCACATCTTCCCCTCTTTTGGTCCTTTGATGCCACCAGAATAATGTAGACGGACTGTAGTGCAACCAATAGCGGGCTTGACAGCATGTAAACTTTAACTTTTATCCTTTCGCTCCATTCTATACAATGCTAGTCAATGTTCTTTTTGGTCAGTCTCTGCTGCAATGAGTTATGACAACTCTACTTAGGGGCATTACTAACAATCGTTCTTGAAGGACACAGAACTCCCTCAATGATGGCAGAGGAAGGTGAATGTGACTGTGCGTGTATAGCTCAAGGTTTGGAGAAGGCTGGGGCACCTTGCACTGGCCACTGTTGGAAGACACAGGATTCTGGGCTAGATGGACCTTTGGTCTGACCCAGTAGGGCCATTCTTATGAAGTGCCTTTATAAACAGAGCTGAGATTTCCCACGCTAGTGTGCATCCTCTCCACATTGAGGGAGGGGTGGACTGGGTAATGAATTTACACTGGTCAGGCTTCTGATCAGGACAAGATGGTACAGTTCTGGGGTGCAAGGCTGGGGAGCTGGGGGTAATTGGCTGGAGCCTCTCTATTGTTGGCTCTATTCCTCAAAAGAATCTGAAGGCAACTGAATCCAATGAAACAACACTGATTTACACCAGTTGAGGCTCTGAATTTCAATATTTAGAATTGTATAGTCCATGGGTCCTTAGGAAAATTTGTCAATGATCTTGTATACAAATCTGGGGAAAAAACCTGCTTTCAGAATAGAAAGCCTTTGATAAGTGGGTGTTGGGTCTTTGAAATGGCTTGAAACAGAGGAGGTTTCTTGCAGTAACACAGAGCTCTTAATTTGCAGTCAGGTGTCATTCAGAGCGGCTTAAGAGAGGTTTGCATGAAAAAATCAGGAAAAGTTAAGACCTGCAGTAAGCCTAGCAGTGAATGCCAAAGAGGATGGAGCTAGGCTGTTCTCAGTGTTGGCAGATGACAGAACAAGGAGCAATGGTGTCAAGTTCCAGTGGGGGAGGTCTAGGTTGGATATTAGGAGGGTGGTGAAGCACTGGAATGGGTTACCTAGGGAGGTGGTGGAATCTCCATCCTTAGAATTTTTTAAGGTCTAGCTTGACAAAGCTCTGGCTGGGATGATTTAGTTGGGGTTGCTCCTGCTTTGAGCAAGGGGTTGGAGTAGATAACCTCCTGAGGTCTCTTCCAACCCTAATTTTCTATGATTCTGATTCTTCTATGATTCTATGAATTACATGCCAAATTCTCATCACAAGATGGAATTTGTAACAAGGAGAGGCTTTCCATATTTGAGAGTGTAAACTGACTCCCAACCAGGCAACTCAGTTAATGGATGGGACATTTGTTAATTGGTCAGGGTTAACCACCTGTAGCATTGCCATGCAGATTGCCCAATGTACTACACTTCTCTGTTAAAATTAACATTTTGAATCAGGTGCTAAATAGGTTGATCCCACTACAAGAAGTCCCTTGACCTTCTCTCCCTGTAAAAATAAATACATAAATAAATGAAGCTGATTTTTAAAAGTCTGCATGTGATTTAAAACAAAATATGTTGTTATCCTATATTAATATTCTTTGCTGTATTTAATTTATGCCAAGTTATGAAATGCAACAAAATCTGTCATTACTGGGGCTAGCCCAATGGGAGAACTAGGGACTCAATCCTGCAAATATTTACACATATGAGTACCTCCATGTACATCAGTAGTTTCTTTAAACTGAATGAGTGTATTTGTGTATGTAAAGTTATTCACCTGAATTAGTGTTTCTAGGATCATGACCTCAATTTAGATCCTGACCTCCATGGGCTGCACTAGAGTTCAGAGATCCTAGGGAGAGCGTGAGCCTTAAATCAGGCTTTTGGGCAATTCCCGTCTTCTCTGATGATGTTGGAATACTGATTGCTCTCTCCACTCCTGGGCTATGTCCCATCCTTCTCACCTGAAATTAGGGTTAATGTAATGCAAGCCTTTCAGGGTAGAGAAGCAAAGAGAGATTCTACTTTTACTTTCCCATCTCCATGCCACTGTCTCCCTCCCCCAACCAATTCTTACGCACCATACCTACCATGATGTTGTTGATATTATTATTAGTCAGCTTGAATAATCCCTGCTAATTTAGCTGACCTTCACTTAAGACTTCCCTAAAGTTGAGACACTGTCCAATTAAATATTCCTAGGCATTTGTAAAGGATATGAATCATGGACGACTAATACAGCAATCACATGGAAAAGTTTTATTTCCTTATCCTTAAGTTAAAGACAAGACATATCCTCCCTGAACACTTTTAATAGCCACAAATGTTTTCCACTGACTGTTTGTAAAGAACTATGTATCCCGTATAAAAAAGGATCCTGCCTTTATCTTGCACATTAAGAAGGAGTAGAAAATGGGAAGCAGTTGCAAATATGATAAAAGAGCAGGTTAAATGACTACCACCAGCTGAGATCTTTTATATTTATTGAGCTTAGTATCACAAACTAAACAGTACACACAAATGCAAGTCACTGAGCAGCTACATCAGAGTCACGAAGAAGAGGTTTTCATAACTATCACCCTCCATCCATGTTGCCATTACACCTTGAAAAAGTATCATGTTAAGCCTCCCACCCCCTGAGCCTCGAGCATCTTCCTTCTGCACAAGTCTCAGGGGATTACACTCCGTTGTCCTTCTAATGTTCAGAAGAGAAACTTTTCAAAGGAATTCAAGTTTGTCTGCAACCTCAAAGGCTGTATTTTGAAGAAATAGCTTTATTACATTTTTATGCCCTCAAAACCCATAAGAAGAAAATCAATCGTGTTTTGATTTCTGCAAGAAAATTGGGATTATTTGGACTTTTTCCTTATGCCTTATAAGGAAATATCATTACTTTCATAATACAGTTAGCTGGAACTACACCTAAAATAAAAGGTTCCAAACCACTACTTATCAAATCAAGAAAAATCAGAAAAAGAAAAGAAGTCTGATATATTTTAACCCACTGAATACAAACCAGAAACCACTCTGAAGTTCTTCTTGCAAAATAATCTTTTATGTTATGGGAAGTTGCTTGGAGACAGTGGTATTAATAATAGAATTGCATGCATTTGGAATAAAGTTTTTACCAGCAATATTATGCAGTAAATGAAAAGAATCATAAAAGATACATTACAAGTTGTTTCTACATAATGATCCATCCAAGTGGTTTTTACAATACCATTTTCTTTCTTTCTTTATAGACCCACTGCAGCTTTACATGAGAAAGGAACTAAGAGGCATAGTGGCACCACAATGAAGGAAAGTCAGATTTGCAAAAATCTGAAGGTCCACCTACTACAAGGTCAGAGGCGATATGGGGTCAGATTGTCAATTTGCAAATCAGTTTACACCATCTGAAGATCTGGTCCCTGGATGTTTCACCTCTTTCTCGAGAGGCTGAGGCAGTGATGACAAGTGCACCGTATGATGTTGTATGATTAAAATATGACCATGTAGATCATTGTTGCTGCCACTGTTACACAATTGCAACAATCTTGTACAAAGTATGGCATGTAAGGTGTCAATGGAAAAGTTATGATCTCCTAAGCATGATTATCCTGTTTATATGCATATATGACTTCTGTATCTGAAATTTTGAATGTTGACTATGTACCTTGTGACAGACCCAGACCAGTGGGGTACAGGAGTCTGGTAGAGGGCAAATATACTGGTCACTGGATCAGTAGTTTTCTGTTCCCTGAGTGACCAGAGAATGGGCTGCACTAGAGTAATCAGGAACCTTCTAGAACCAGTTAAGTCATGCAGGCTAATTAGGACACCTGGAGCCAATTAAGAAGAAGCTGCTAGAATCGATTAAGGCAGGCTAATCAAGGCACCTGGGTTTTAAAAGGAGCTCACTTCAGTTTGTGGTGTGAGTGTGAGGAGCTGGGAGCAAGAGACAGAAGGAGCTGAGAGTGAGAGGGTGTGCTGCTGGAGGACTGAGGAGCACAAGCGTTATCAGACACCAGGAGGAAGGTCCTGTAGTGAGAATAAGGAAGGTGTTTGGAGGAGGCCATGGGAAAGTAGCCCAGGGAGTTGTAGCTGTCATGCAGCTGTTACAGGAGGCACTATAGACAGCTGCAGTCCACAGGGCCCTGGGCTGGAACCCAGAGTAGAGGGCAGGCCCGGGTTCCCCCTAAACCTCCCAATTGACCTGGACTGTGGGTTCTACCAGAGGGGAAGGTCTCTGGGCTGTTCTTCAACCCACATGGTGAATCTCTGTGGCAAGAAAATCCGCCAATAAGCGCAGGACCCACCAAGATAGAGGAGGAACTTTGTCACAACCTGTATTTCAAATGTGTTTGCTCCTCGGGTAACACCCACAAGGTAGTTAAGTATCAGGGGGTAGCCGTGTTAGTCTGTATTTACAAAAACATCAAGGAGTCTGGTGGCACATTAAAGACTAACAGATTTATTTGGGCATAAGCTTTCGTGGGTAAAAACCTCACTTCTTCAGATGCATAGAGTGAAAGTTACAGATGCAGGCATTATATACTGGCACATGGAGAGCAGGGAGTTACTTTGCAAGTGGAGAACCAGGGTTGACAGGGCCAATTCTATCAGGGTGGATGTAGTCCACTCCCAATAATAGATGAGGAGGTGTCAGTCTGGCCCGCACATTGTGAATTACCTATTCAAGTTGATAGCCCATTAAAAGACACAATAGACCACAGAAGAAGCCTGACCCTGCCTGATGGGCTTTCCTGTGGATGCTTTAGCCAGAATAAGGGTAATGGCTCCTGCTATGACTCATCGAAGCATGGAAGGGCATGTGACCAGTGGCAGATTAGCCATTGGGCCAACAGGGCCTGTGCCTAGCCAATTGGGGGGCCCGGGGAAAAATGGGCGCCCCTGCACCCGGACCTGCTCTGCCCTCTGGTTGCTCCTGCTGAGGAGTAGGGGAAGCCCCCATGTGCCAACTCCATTCTGCGGCAGGTACGCCAGGTGGGAGAAGCGGGGCAAGCCCCCATATCTTGACCCCATTCTCGGGTCGAAGCGCTGAGCAGGCGAGTGGGGGAAGCCCCCATGCCCTGACCCTGCTCCCCATCAGGAATATCAGGCAAGGAGATGGGGGGACTGCAGGCAGAAGGGGTGGGGAGGAGCCCCCATTTGCTCTGGCTCAGGGTCCCACAAACCACTAATTTGCCTCTGCATGTGACTTACTCATGTGACCCTGGACTCCCTCTTCTGCCTGTAATTTTCCACAAACTAAGACTGAGAATGTTCCCTCCACATGGAAGGTATAAGAAAAAACAAAACCTGGAAGCATCTCCATCTTTCTTGTTCTGATCTCTGAAGTATAGACTTACATTAAAAGGAGCATTCCAGCCAATGGACTGAGGACGTTCCAATCTTTTGGAAGTTCCCAGAGACTTTACAAACCAGCAGTTTATTCCATCACTGCTTCAAACCTGATACAAGAACTCTGCAATGGTTGTATGTGTTTGATTCCTTTGACCATTTTCGCGCTCTCCTCTTTCATTTCTCATATAAACAAACCTTTAGATATTAGATACTAAAGGATTGGCAACAGTGTAATTATCAGGTAAGACCTGAATTATATATTGACCTCGCTATGTGGCTGATCTCTTGGGATTAGAAGAACCCTTTGTTTGATTAAATTAGTTTTAAATAACCACTCATCCTAAAGTGTAGTGTCTGTGTGCTGAAATAATGTCTGGGATACCTAAGGAGACTGTCTTTCTGACATCTTGTTAACCAGTGCGGTGAGACAGAAGTGTACTTTTGTTACTGGCTTAGAAGAATAACCACCAGTTTGGGGTGGGTCTGCCCCATTTCTTGGCCGTTTGTCCTGAATCTGGTATTCTTAGCTGTGACCCACTGAGGCATGGTGACACACCACTCAATAGCATCTCTTTCCAGGTGGTCAAAATCATAGTTTTATGAAACTTTATAATTTCTGCCTTCTACCAGAAGGTTGGGTGGACAATAGGAATCAGCAAAAGGGGCTGAAGAAAATAAATAAGGAAATGAAGATGATTTCACAGAAGTTATGAGTCCTCAAGTATTATGCTGTTGTTTTTGTCCTTCTTCCATAATTCTTGCCTGTGTATGTATTTCATTACTATGATCACTATCTGACTCCTATATCCTCAACCCAGACATTTATTCGTCTTTTTCACAAATACAAGTGCATACTTACAGTTTGATTCACTCCTCTGTCCCTTCCTTTTTGAGGATTTACCAGGGCTGTCTGGGCCTGCATGCTATCATGGGGTTTTCAATATTCTATATCTTACATTCCAACAGAATTAATCAGCATCAATGGCTCATTACAATGACATACCTTCTCCTGATACTTTTAATATTCTCTCTTGAGAGTCATGAATCAATTTAGGGGATTAGTAAATATTCACATTTCTAACACATCACTAGCTATTAGACAATATAAAATTAGAATTGATTGAAATTGTAGATTCTTCAAATCTGATTTTTGGTTTTTTTTGCAAAAAATTTACATTTTAGAAATTTGTCATTCTCACAACTTCTTTAGCAAACAATCTTAACTGAAATCTTTACTGAAAACATTACTGGCAATGTGGTTGAGCATTTTCCATTTACTGAAAACTATAAATGAAATGTTTTGATAACCATCTCAAAATCCACAATTTTCTTGATAACAATAAAAATAACTGGTAAAAACATTTCTTGATTTTTTTTTTTAAACAAATAATTAATTGGTCTATGTCAAGCACTCTGAACCAAAACAATTTGAAATTTTCAAAGTTTTCATGCAATTTGTTTTTCATTTTTAAAATGGCTTTGTATAAATTAGATATTTTATTGAATAAAAGTTTCAGGTTAACCTTAACTAGGATGACCAAATGTCCCCATTTTATAGGGACAGTCCCAATTTTTGGGTCTTTTTCTTATATAGGCTCCTATTACTCACTACCCCGTCCCGGTTTTTCACATTTGCTGTCTGGTCACCCTAACGTTAACCCAGACACTGAGTCTGATGTGCTAACTTAGTGCTCCTTTAAAAGGCTTTTCATTATTAAGTGACTTCTGATAGAAAAAAGATCTCTGTGCTGTACTACCTAACCTCTATTGACTTCTGTTATAAATTTCCCCTTAAAGCATCGCACAGTCAGAGTGAGCATGATACATAAAGGAATTGAATTCCATATCCAAGGAACTGAATGTGCCAATTCACTGGGTTCATAAAACACAGTCCACCCACATGGAGGGGGCATTTAATGGAGCAGATTAAAGGCATTTCAAAGGTGGATGAAGAGGACTAATCTGGTGAATACATACATAGGATGCAGGCATATCCTGTAAAACTCTTTCTAAATGAGAACCAACATTTTTAAATGAGCCCACTGCTTTGCTGAATGCCAATAGCATACCATTAGTTATATACATAATGGCCCAGATTCAGACTTTATGTAAGTGAATGCAACTCCATTGAAACCAAGACTTAACCTACCAATGTCAGAGAAATGACAGCTGAAACATCAGCAGCCCAAACACAGACAACTCCAGAGGAAATGAAAGTATGCTTTAAGCTTACAGCAGCCTGAGTCAGGCAACCTACCTGCAGAAATGAACCTTAAAGTTATGCAACTAATATGTACTGTGACAGACCCAGGCCAGTGGGGTACAGGAGTCTGGTAGAGGGCAAATATACTGGTCACTGGATCAGTAGTTTTCTGTTCCCTGAGTGACCAGAGCAGGGGCTGCACTAGAGTAATCAGGAACCTGCTAGAACCAGTTAAGGCAGGCAGGCTAATTAGGACACCTGGAGCCAATTAAGAAGAAGCTTCTAGAATCAATTAAGGCAGGCTAATCAAGGCACCTGGGTTTAAAAAGGAGCTCACTTCAGTTTGTGGTGGGAGTGTGAGGAGCTGGGAGCAAGAGGTGCAAGAAGCTGAGAGTGTGTGCTGCTGGAGGACTGAGGAGCACAAGTGTTATCAGACACCAGGAGAAGGTCCTGGGGTGAGAATAAGGAAGGTATTTGGAGGAGGCCATGGGGAAGTAGCCCAGGGAGTTGTAGCTGTCATGCAGCTGTTACAGGAGGCACTATAGACAGCTGCAGTCCACAGGGCCCTGGGCTGGAACCCAGAGTAGAGGGCAGGCCTGGGTTCCCCACAAACCTCCCAATTGACCTGGACTGTGGGCTCTCCCAGAGGGTAAGGTCTCTGGGCTGTTCCCCAACCACATGGTGAATCTTTGAGGCAAGAAAATCTGCCAATAAGCGTAGGACCCACCAAGATAGAGGAGGAACTTTGTCACAGTACTTTACAAAAAAGCTGAGAACCATCAATGACTCCATCATTAACAGCATTATCTGGATAATAAATTACCACTGACAGCCACCAGAGAGGAAAACGTAAGACTATTACAATAGGGAACCAGTCAACAGCAGCTCAGAATTGTCTTATATTTAAGAAAATGTGAAGATATGCACAACTTCATCAGGAAAAGTACCAAACTGATTCCAGGAGAGCATGCTAGAGACTCATCTGTACACAGATAAACTATTCTGGATCTACTTCAGGACATTCAGGACACATAAGAGCCATAAATCTACTGGACCCTGGTCATCCATTTATTAAGTGACTGTTTTGAGAACTTTATGGCATCCACATGCAACCACTAGGTGAACTGGTCAGACTACATGGACTCAAGTGCCAGCAATATGCATATGATACACATGCTGTACACAGGGCTGACTCCAGGCACCAGCTTGCCAAGCAGGTGCTTGGGGCGGCCACTCCGGAGAGGGGTGGCATGTCCAGCTTTTCGGCAGCAATTCGGCAGACAGTCCCTCACTCCCGCTTGGAGTGAAGGACCTCCTGCCGAATTGCCGCTGCAGATTGCGATCGTGGCTTTTTTTTTTTTTTTTTTTTTTTTTTTGCTTTTTTTTCTTTTTTGCACCGTTTGGGGCAGCAAAAACCCTGGAGCCAGCCCTGGCTGTACATATCATTCATCGCATGCGACCATACCTCTACCACCAAAGTGGCCAAGTGCTTGGACGAGATCAGCTCATGGATGAAGAACAGCTGATCCTGAGCTAAACAGAGGAAAGCATTTTGAAAAGCTTTCAGCCACAGCACAAGCTTCTTTGGTTGAAGGTACACATCCATAATTGGACCATAAGTTCTGTGGGTTCCTCACGGATGCTAACCCCTCACAAAGTAGCATCCATGAGAAATGTTTTCTATCATCTCTGCTTGGCTAGGAGACGGTCCCATCTTGGTGAATGAGGATTTGGCCTCAATTATTGCCCCCTTCATCATTTTTTGGCTGGACGACAGCAATGTGATATATCTGGACATGAAGCATTCAGTGCTTAGGACACACCAGCTAGTACAGAATGCTGCAGTAGTCTCCTCAATCACACAAATTACCATGATCATCTCTTTCCAAACATGTCTTCCATTACCTACACTGGCTTCCCATAGACTACTGAATCAAGTTCAAGGTCTCAGTCCTTATCTGTAAGGCGCTCCATGGCCTAGGCCCAGCATATCTAAAAAACAGCTTAAAGCCCTGGGATGAAAACGTGGTCAACAACTTAATTCCTCTGCCACAATGGAACTCTCCACAATAAGGGTAAAGCTCATCTGAGTGAGAGGCAGAACTTTCCCAGGGAGTGGGTCTGAAACTGTAGAATGAACTCCTCCTGATACTAAAGATCATCACAAATCTCACCACCTTCCCCTCCAAGTGCACATGCCATTTCTAACATAAATACATAGCAACATGTGTATTCAAATCACCCTACAAATACAAGATATTCTACAGCACACATTTCTTCCCCTAGGGAAAGGATGAGACAACAATCATGTGACTGATGTGTAGTCACATTGTATTTAATGCACTACTGGAAGCTTCTGAGCATAGGAACCTGTATAGAATAGAACTGGTGAGAGTATCTCAATCCTTAATTCCCACAAGTGTTGCCTTCCTTAATGAAAATGTTACCGTTTTATGTATATATCCCAGAGAGTTAAAAATGTTATTAAATGTCAAGCCCAGACTTCTCTCAGCGGCTGGGTTTCCAAAAGTGGTTAGAGCAGTGGACTAACTACTGTATGCACACATGCTAATCAAGTCTCCATCTGAACAGGAGGCTGCTTAGCAATATAGACAATTATGTGACTCAAGGCAATGATGCTCAGGGAATGGGGAACAGATGGAGAAAATTGAGTTCCCAGGGCCTGTGACTGCTAAGGGATTCTCTCAAAACACTTAAGCCTTTGAAATAAAAAACAGAACGTTTACTAAACCATGAAAAGAAAGTCTTCCTCCCTGGCAACTTCTCCATTCAATTCAAAGACTTTTCCAGCAGAGAAAACATTTCTCTGCAGCAGCTATAACTTCCCTAGACATGTGGAGTGACCTCATGGTGCGCTCAGTGGTTGTCCTGCCAATTTCCATTTCAACTAAACCAGGAAATTATGGGATGCCAGCCACAGGACAACTTCATATTCTGATGATTGGCATTTATGTGTAGACAATATTCAGTATCCTACTTAATGATTAATTATTCCTTTGGCACTGCACAAGGGAAGGGTTAGGTTATAGATGACTGTGGGATGGAGACAGGCAAATGGCATGTGGGCCTTCCAAATGTCTCCAGGAGCAGAGATCTGTCTCTTGCTGCCTATTGACTATACAAGTCTCTGATATTATGAAAGTTAATTGGGATGTTATGGCCAAACACCCATAGAAATATTCAGAGGGTACTTTTAGTCTTTAACAAACCTATAATGACAGTTATCATTGGAATACTTTATTCCAATGTGGAGAAGAGGGAAACTGCTGATATATTTTTAGGGAACTATAGGTGTGACTTAGGCTTTGTCTACATTAGCACTTTTGTCCATCAGGAGTGTGAAAAAAGACCCCCTCTTTTCATCAACAAAAGTGCTAGTGTGGACAGCACTATTTCGGCAGGAGACGCTCTCCTGCCAACATAACTACCACCACTCGTTGTGAGTGATTTAACTAGGCCGGCAGGAGAGCTCTCTTCCGCCGGCATAAAGTGGTTGTACAGGAGACCTAACAGCTGTAGGGCCACTGTACAGGCCGCTGTAAGGTCTGTAATGTAGACATAGCCTTAGTGTCTCATCCCTCCTTGTAATTTTACCTCCGGGAAGGGATGGGATTAATTTCTTTCCTTGAAATAAGACAAGCGATGCAGTTACTGAGAGGAAGTCACATAAAGCATGAATGAACTAAAATCACTAGGGACTAACTAATGCAAATCCCTAGAGTGGTAAACAAGTCTGCAGAAGTACCATGCCCTCGGTGAAATTGCATATGCTGGTTTTGACTGGGTTCAAGAGGCCCAGCAAACAAAGAACTGAGAATTGTATAAAATGTCCAGCCTGATATAGAGGGAAGTTACCTTCACTGGATCCAAGAGCTGACCTGAGACTGTGACACAGAAGTACAGGCCCAGCAGAAAGGGTTTGAAGGACTTTGAGACCTACCAGGGTCTCCATCCCAAGTAGAAGATGGGTGACACCTGGTAAGATAGGCATGCATATAAGCTGTTATTGTTTTCAGGATGTATTTTCTCTGTAATGCTTTTGTTCGAAATAAATAGTTCGCTTTATGAAGTTTGGCTGGTCACTAGTTAACCTTGTCCTTGTCCCTGAGAGAGACCTGGGTGGCAGGTGCTGAACTAAACTCAGAATTGCTAAGGTGATTACAGTGAAGGGCAGGAGAAATTGCAGCCTAAATCCCTGGTCTGGAGGGAGAGGAACATGAGTTCCCACCCTGAGAAACGTAATGGCTAGAAGTCTGACACCTGTTTGGGGTGCTCAAAGAGGCTACAAAGGGATCAGAAAGGCAGTGGCCTCAGGAAATGTGACAGCTAATAATGACTGATTGTGGCAGGTGGGGCTGCTCTGCAACACTTCCTGTGGGACCAAGTGTGGTACTTGGTATAACCTGCCTTAGCGCATAAGTTTTGGCCGCTTGCTCTGAACAGGGTGGCCTGTGCTCTAAGCTCAGTGTCAGTCTCTCAACAAATCAACAAACCCTGAGTTTGTTGATCTGCACCTTTAAGTAAAAAAATTCAGCCTCCAATGCAAGCATTTTATTGTAGAATTTAGGGCAAGGCCTGGGGGTTCTGAGCTAGCACTGAGCAGCTCCTCTTCTGTTCCAGTCTCAGCTACCTCTGCCCAGGAGAACAGCAGGCATGTCTTCTTAACCAGCCTGATGACCTTCTAGGCCTCTGGAGGCCTGTCCTGTTGATAACCCGGCCTGAGGGGATTTTCCTTGAGCAAGGTGGTATGCCTCCAGCAGAGGGCAGAGAACGCCTGATAAATCCAGTCACACTGACATTTATGTAATACTTTTCATTCAAATGTCTGTATCTGGTTCTGAACCTAGATGTTCCTCATCTGATGATTCATGAAGGCTGGAGGACCATGCTAATGTATATGAAGTGTCAGCAGTAGCTAGAAGATTAGGAGTGGGCTATGGCTGTCCTGAAACAGAAAGCATGGGGCCTACAAGGATAGCAGTGGGCTCTGACTGATCTCCCTAGTGCAGAACTGTGCAGCTTCAAAGAGGTTTCACTGGTTCCTGATACGGGATTGAACAACCTGCAGTTTGCAATGCAGGCAATTATGATGCTATTGGAGTAAATCCAAGTGGACGTAGACATCACATTGTATCACCATTGGCCCCTTTTCTGAGTTGGGTCTTGCTGCTGGGTGCTCCCCTTCCCCTCCTCCATCTATAGTTGCCAGTGATGTAGTGGGCCCCTAAGAAGAGAACCAACCAAGAAGGTGCCTGAACTGTGTTTTTGCTGATGGCAACAAGGCAAACAATCATAGCGATGCTGGAGACTCCTGACCGGAGAAGGAGGTTGTCCTTTAGTCCATGCAGCTTAAAGTAGTTAAAATATTCATAATTGTTTTAGGGATTCACCAAAGCAAAGCAGCCTAAGCTCATATTGCAGTGAGTGAGCCCAGAAATAATAGCCCAGCTAGATCAGAAAGGAATTTATTAGTATTTATTATTATTGTAGTAGTAGCTAGAGGCCCCAGTCAGGACTGGGATCCCCATTATAGTAAGTATTAGACAATCACAAAGTAGAAGACAATCTCCTCCCTGAAGAGCTTGCAATTTAAGGCCCTGATCCTGCAAAGATTTACCTGCATGCATCTCTTCGCAGGAGTGGAGCCCTTAAAGCAATGGTTATCAAACTTGGGCCGCCGCTTGTTCAGGGAAAGCCCCTGGCAGGCCGGGCCAGTTTGTTTACCTGCCACATCCACAGGTTCAGCCGATCACGGTTCCCGCTGGCTGCTGTTCGCCGCTCCAAGCCAATGGGGGCTGTGGGAAGCGACGCGGGCCAAGGGATGTGCTGGCTGCCATTCACCCATGAAAGCTTATGCTCCAATACTTCTGTTAGTCTTAAAGGTGCCACGGATCCCTCTGTTGCTTCTTTTTATTATCAGCATTAACAAATACCCTCCCTCCACACCCCTTTCTCAAGAGCCTGGGGGGGGGAGGGAAAGATCAGTCTTGTAGCTGACCCTGAAGATCAACAGCCTCGGGGGGTGTCAGACCAAGGGGCTGAAATGAGTTCTAAAGTCAAAGGCCCTTCACTAAAAGGATGTTTCCAGCAGCTCCCTCCAATTTAAACCAGGGAAATGCCAGCACAATCACCTCAGCTGATCTCAACTGCAGCTGTGCCACACAGGGATCAGGAGGCCTCCCCCATAGCCAGGAACCCCACGCAATTTAGGTCTTTATAGACTGAAACTAACAACACCCAGAAATAAATCAGAACTTGCAGATCTTGGATCATCTCTATAATGTGCTCCCTATGAGAAGCACTGCAAAGCAAGCGAGCAGAGAGAGGCAAGATGACAGGGATAGAGAAGGTGCTGACTCAGCAAGCAGAGATTGAACAGTACTGTACAGGGCATATATATAGACTTTCGATAAACCAACTGTTTTCTGAATCAACACGGTGTGCCACTGAGCAGGGACACACAGATGCAAATAAAATCTCTTACAGTACCAAGCGAATGGAGGTCACAGATTGAAAACTAATACCCACAGATCACATTTAGACAAACATAGATAGACAAACATTTCAAGCAAGGAAACACACAACATTTAACCCTGTGGTTGGCTTTCCACGCAGAGACTATTTATCTAATTGTCCCTAGACCGTACTCTGCCATGAAATGGAATAAATCTCCCCTAAATCCATTCTTCTGCATGACTAAGTAAGAAATGTTCAGCTTCACTAATGGCTTCAGTTTTAGGGGGTGCGGGTGGGGGCAACAGGGGTAACAAGTGGAGAGGGTGTGGGAACAGGTTGGGAGGAGCTTTGCCCCCACCTCCTACTCACTGGCTTGGGGCAGAGTATGCTGCACCATGAAAAGAGGTGAAGTAAATTACCTCTGTACTTCCCTGAACAAGGAGGGAGAAAGGAAAACATCCGCCTCTCTGAGGTTGAATTCCTTCCCTGAGCACATCATGGGGCAGTGCAGTTACCAGCCTACTTGCTCTATCTAGCCCCAGGTAAATAGTTATTCATTCCTAGGAAATGCTACAGCTATCCAGCAGCAAAATATGATGAGCCAGTGAAATGATTAATTCATTGTCTGTCTATCTATACACACATGCATTTTTACAGCCTCGTGAAATTTCATTTATCTGGGCCCCCTTTTTTAGTGGGGGTAGACTAATGGGGGACCTACAAATATAATACATTCAAATATAATTGCCAGGAATAAATGTTAAAGGATAGGGATGAACTTTTTCTTTTACTTTATACATATTAATAGGTACTCTTTTTGAGAAAGAATGACATCAGACATTGATATATTTGACAGAAGTGAAAGGGGGGATGGAAATAGTATTATTAGGAACACTCTTGAGGTGGTAGAGATGGTGTTTTTGATACATCAGCCTTCAGTCTCTGAGCACATCCTTGTTAACTCACGTGTGCACCCAGAATTCAAATGAGCTACTGCTTTAGATGCTGGTTTATAGCAGCAGTCCCATGAGACATGCTGGAATCAAACTCACCATTTTAGCGTGTGGTATAGTATAATTTTCTAAGTACACTGTGTGCCTTCTGTAGCTCTCTGCAGATTAGAGGAAGAGATGGCACACTGCAGATTGTTAAAGAGCCACACAACGCTGAAGGGTAAAAAATCTTCAACTGAGCACTATGCTCTGACCACAAACTTTCTCCTTCGCTGAGACATAAGTGCAAGGTTGTGTATTTAATATGACTATCATCAGAAAGATGACAAATGCCCTGAAATGGATTCACTTAAAGGCATATGAGGGCTAACCACTGATGTCTGAGTACAGTTGGCACATTACCACAACATGAACACACTGTATAAAAACCTGATTACAACTGTGAAAATTATCCTAGATACAAGCAATTCATATTATAACTTTGGAACCATATTTATATTTCATCATGCCAATAAAATTATTAAAATGGTTCTGAACCTGAAATATAATCTGGCTTCCCAGTTGAGTATGAGAATACCATATTCAGTGTAGGCTGCAGAATTTAGCAAAAAGCTATGGTAATGCACCTTTTCCTACCTTCCCCGTCCTTTTCAGTAGTTGGAGGTGGGGGGGTTGCTTGTTCCTTTGGTTTTTGAAGATGCTGGTTAATACAATTAACCAGTATCTTTTGATGTCAGTGTCATCGTCAAAAGAAAAATAGAAAAGAAAGAGGCAAAGGGAAAGGAAGTGGAAGAGGAAACAGTGAGGTGACAAGGAAAGGAAAGGGAAGAGCAGAAAAAAAAGAGAAAGAGAGGGAAGGAGCATGGGGGCAGGGACGGCATGGGAACATGAAGAGAGAACAGAGGAATTAGGAAAGAGGAAGAAAAAGAAAGAGGAAAACAATGATAATAATTATAATACCTGGCTCTTTCATAGTGCTTCTCATCAGTAGATCTCAAAGCACTTTACAAAGAAGCATCATTATCCCCATTTTATAGACAGAGAAACTGGAGAAGAAATTAAATGAAGATAGGAGGCAAAGTGCTAGATAGAGATGATACCCATAGGGCTGGTTAAAAATTTTCAATCACAACCATTTTTGATGAAAACTTGGGTTTTTTACAAAATGACATTTTTGGTTTAAAAAAAAAATCTGCTTTCCATGGAAAATGTAAAGCCTTCTTTAGGCAGGAAAGAATTTGAGTCAGTGCTCTGTACTTACATAGTGTCCGTCAATTTTTGAAACCAAAATATATTCAGTTTTTCATTGTTCGTTGAAAAACCAGTACATTTCTGACAAATATTTCTAATTTTTTTTTCAAAATTATTCATAAAAAAGCACCCATTTTTTTGACCAGACCTAAAATATGTTGTTATAAATTTAATGGATTTATCATAAATCCAACTGCAGATATGTTGACAAATTAATTCCATTTTTAACCGAGATGGTGAGTAAAAAGTACATACAGTATTGTGTATCTGTGTAATAATGAAGTATTTCATTCCACAAAAGACAAAGAATGCTATCAGATCTACATTATGCTTAAATATTTCACTGAGCAGATACTTGAATGCTTCCCATTAGAGCACCATTATGCTGTTTTGTAGTTAAGGATAATTAAATAATAGTACTAATGTTACCCTGCGTACATTATACCCATCAACAAAGTATCTTGTATAATTAAAATAAACCTGACCGTATAACAACAGTAGGGGTGAAGACAAAACTAAATCTGCACACTATTTGGTCCTGCCAGCTAAAAGGAGATTCATAAAGCTATTATTTCATAACTGGGATAAAGCAAGCATTCTCAGATTTCATAAAACAGGCGTCAAGTATTAATAGAATGACTCTCTCATGGAATAATTTCCCTCCCATTCATGATTGTCCAACCCACATCCCCTCCCATTTGCAATAATACTTTCTCTCTGTGGAAACTACACCAATTGCTTACATGGCAAAGTGATATTAAGAAGTATTTAATGTGTTTTTAGCCAGTGTTAATGCAATTCTGAAGCTGCAAGCAAGGAGAAGAGTTAGTACCATGAGTCTAGCCAGTTCTCAACAGCTCACCAGCAAGATAGTTTACAGCACCACAGTTGGGAACTCTGTACCAAAGCATATCAGAATAGAAGTTGTTTATTTTAACTCATCTTGCAAAGCCAAGTGGGAGCTATCCCTTACAGTATATATCTGATGCCCCAGATTTGTTCATTATAATTTTATCCATATTAATTTGTTTTCAGATGTTTCAATTTTCTGAAATAAATGTTATTGTAATTTACCTGATATTGTAATGTCTTCCCTAGGAAGTTCTTCTTTTGTATGGCTAGGGTACGTAGCAACAACTACAAATTTATATCTACATTTGATAGCCAGCACATGGCCGCAGTAGTGAGCTGATGAATGTCCTTCAGGCCCCCAGCAAAAGAATGAAGGGGACATTCAGATATGATGTGCTCTATCATTTGTGTCTGGTGACCACAGTTGCATACAGGTGTTTGCCTCACTTTCCATTTAAAGAGGGTTTGTCCACATCGCCCATGAGATGTCCTGATGTAATTCAATCTGCACCCGTCTTTCTGACATAAATCAACGATGAGCTATTTCTTTTGCGTGGTCGAAGTGCTCCATGTGACACTCCATTGAGCCTCAGCATCAAAGTTGGGTGTAAGAATCTTGATACAGTTCCATAGAGGGTTGTGGGATTTTAATCTAGTCTTTGGCAGGTTCTGCAGGCCATGGTGAAGTGGGATCCTTGTATTGGCATTCACATGATTAAGAAAGTGAGACATCTGAACAGCTCTTCTAATCTGTGGAGGCTGGATATGCGATAGGACTGGGACCCAGTCAACTGGAGTAGATTTAAGCATCCCCGACACTGTGCGCATAGTATTATTGAGTTGAGTGTCAAGGAGTTTAGTGTGACTGCTATGAAACCACAATATTCAGCTGCAGAATATATCAAGGCAATTGTTGCGGTTTGTAAGGTGCGTGGACTGGAGCCTCATGAAGTTCCGGCCAATTTTCTGTTAAGCACGACACGAGACCTGATGACAACCTTCATGTGGTGCTTCTGTTAAGTTCTGGTGGTTTTTGTGCTCTGTGTTTTGTGCAAATCTACCAACATACCAATGTTATCGATTGGCCACTGGACGTCATTTTACCGACCTCCCAGTGAACGTAGCAACGATTATACTTCCTCCCTGGGAAGTATACATACACTATATATATATATCCATGTAATCTACTCCATATGCATTGGGCACTGTGGCCCAGAAATAAAGTACACCTGTCCCAGCTTCATCATACAAAAAGTATTTCTGTCTTTCTCATTGTATGTCTTCATCGTAACTGAAAAAGTTCCAGCATTCAAACATTCCTTTGATTCAAAATCTCAGATTCCTTCCTAATTATTGCAGTGGCTCCCAAATAACATATCATGGACACATTAGAAATGGATGGATGGATACAATGGAAACAATTCTTAAGAAGTCCACTTGATGAAATGAAGGATCTATCTTTATTGATTAATACTGGGTGTTTAATCTTTACTTGCTATAGCAAGTGTTATGCATATGAGTGGTAGAGACTGAAAATCCACAATGGTAAAATATGTACACCCTTTCCCCCCAACTCCTAGATATGCGTTCTCTGTATATTGTCAATGGCCAACCCCATTTAGCGCTGTTTGTGTCTGATATTTGTTTCTAATCAGTGCTAATAGGTTTGGAGAAACATCTATAGCCTAGCACAAAAGAACAGTGAAATCAGTTCTGATTCATTGGTAGTGACTTTTCATCTCTGAGTGTGCAAGCTAAGATGTCTTTTACTTAGAATAAGCTGGTTAATGAGACCCACAGGGAAGGAAGTTAGTTACAAGTGGATTTGCACCAAGTGTTGACATTATGCCAGCGCTACTGGAAACTTGGGTCAGAATAAATTAAAGAGGAACAATTTAGTTCTGACAGATGAATTCCAACACTACTTGCACCATTTAGCCAGTTCACATGCTATGAGATCAATTGTCAGTAGTGACAGGGATTTACCATAAAGAAGTTTATAGGAAGTATTTTTTGGTCCTGGCATGGCAAAGCCAATTTCAAAAAAAAGTTACATAAATATTATAAGCAATGAACCAGTTTGTCTGAGATGTACATCTAATGTCAAGTTTGCTTTGATTTTATAGAATTTGAATCTCCAACATGAGATTTCTTCTTCACCCTGAAATCTTAGTGTATCTCAAGGCAAAATCATTAGGGAAAAAACCTCATACCCCAGAGCTCTTGAACATGGAAAACCCAACATTTTCCCACTGACATATCTCCCTTAGGACGTCAGTGGCATCTTTTTGGAGGTGAGAACAAAGCAACATCCCCAAAACTCATTCAGATCTGACACTAGGTAGTTTTCAGATCTTGAGATGGGGTATAGAGAGTGAGCCTTTATTTTATTATATACTCCTATAACAATATTGAATATTTTTCTTTAGGCTTCAAACAATATATTTCTATGTAATACAGCAATGAAGCAATTCAGTTTGTCTGTAACCCCAGTTCTATTCACTTTAGTGCTCTTCCTCGCGTACACATTTCAGTGAATAGTTCCGAGGTGTGAGTAGACTGAAGGCATTTCTTTATCCAGCTCTATCTGACGGCTAGTTTTTGAGTCTGCTAGAGCCTTCTGAGGCATGTCTCAGCTCAATTTGATAGATCTATGGGGTAGTTATTTAAATAAACTGTTGTTACAGGCTTGTCTCAAATATCTGGATGACAGTATTTTCCTTTCCCCATCCTCCACCCCACCTCTTAAAAAATCAGACTGCATGAGCCTCTGAGAAACCTGTCTATAAAATAAAAACCAAGCAGGAAAAACTGTATTCCTGACAAGCAGTCATTATTTGGAGATATTTGCATCTCACAGAGTATCAGTTATATGCCAGAGACTACAAAACAAAAGACAGAAAGTGCCAAAGTAAAAGTTGGAAGCACTACCTTAACTCTGCTTCCTACTGTGTTTGCATTATTATAATCCTTCAATACATGACAACTGTGACCGTTGGTGCCTGGGGGGACCACACTGAGATTGCTCAATCAGGGCAAAAACTGCAAAGAATGGGGCAGACAATCCCCAAAACTGGTGGTTATTCTAATACTTAGATTCACCAATACAGCAACAAAACAGCTTCCACAATACCTTATTGATTATTCAGAAGCCAAAAATACAGTTCCCTTAAAGCAACCCAGCCTTCGGCTCCCACCCAGACAGTCAAGTCAAATATGATGAGGATTACTGAAAATCTTGTTCATCATATATAAAGTTCTACCGATCCCAAGAGATCCCCACGAGCAGAGGTGAAAGTAAGCTGGCCCGGTCCGGTCCGGCGTACTGGCAAGAGCCAGTATGCCGTGCCAGACCGCACCGGCTTCTGCGGCCAGGATTAAAAGGGCTCTGGGCTCTCCACAGTGGTGGGGAGCTCCGAGCCCTTTAAATCCCGCCCGCAGCTCTGGTGGCTAGGCTAGGGCTGGGATTTAAAGGGCTCGGGGCTCCCGCGGCTGCGAGGCCGCAGCCGCAGGAGCCCCGAGCCCTTTAAATCCCAGCTGGAGCTGCAGTGGGGATTTAAAGGGCCTGCAGCTCTGTGGCTGCCAGAACCCCGGGCCCTTTAATTTGCCCGTGAGCCCCGGGGGCTCCCAGCCACCTCTGCAGCTGGAAACCCCGGGTTGATTTAAAGGCCCTTGGGCTCCCAGCCACAGCCGGTGCCCCAGGGCCTTTAAATCTTATTAGGCCCCACCTTTTCCGGTTGAGGCCACGCCTTTTCCGGATGAGGCCACACACCCCTCAGGACTCCGGCCGTACCGGTAAGTCCTGTAAGTTACTTTCACCCCTGTCCATCAGGTCAATGAATATTTCAGATCTTACCTAAACACAGGCTTACAGCCAATTCTTATTAACTAAACTAAGATTTATTAAAAAAAAAAAAGAGAGAAAGTATTGTGGTTAAAAGATCATTATACATACAGATATGAATACATTTCGTAGTAGGTCAGTTTCGTAGTAGAGATGATGACCTGCTGAGTTGCAAAAACTTCTTTCCAGAATCAGTTCATCAAGTTATAGTTCAATAGGCAGTCCATATATAGAGTTTGGTCAAATTCTTCCATGAGAATTAGTAGGCTAATCCAAAATGGAGCTGGAGACCGCAGTCTTGTGACTCAAACTTCCCCTGACCAAGCTCTGAGATGATAGGATCAGGTCCTAGAGTTCTTTTATAGGTCTCTGGCAGGCCACTATAGCCTCTTGACAGCATGATAACACAATAGGCATTCCTTGAATGAGGAATAGGTAATGCCTTATGGCTTTAAGGTCAAACCTCCTATTTCCTATGTTTACACAGGTAAACTAGTAGTATTAATTAACATATGGCAATTATCTATTCAAACTATCAAGGCATTCGATTATGGCACAGACAATTCAAACTGAAGACAATATAAGTAATATTATTTCCTGCAACATCTTACATCTTTGATCTTAAGATTAACTGAATCATCCACACGCATAATGGATGTGGGGAGGGATAGCTCAGTGGTTTGAGCATTGGCCTGCTAAACCCAGGGTTGTGAGTTCAATCCTTGAGGGGGCCACTTAGGGATCTGGGGCAAAATCAGTACTTGGTCCTGCTAGTGAAGGCAGGGGGCTGGACTCAATGACCTTCCAAGGTCCCTTCCAGTTCTAGGAGATGGGATATCTCCATTAATTTAATTTATTTATAATATAATGTAAATAAGACACAAAAGTGAATTAACACCCACACGCTAATTTGGTTACATGGTTAACATCTAACAAGATATAGATGATCACATATATAAATACAATTCATATTTACCTCTAATTTTCTAACAATACAGGTTGGCATTTCAAAGCTCTTGTCTATCTAACATGGCTTTGTTAGCTATGTATAAGGAATGGCCCTAATTACCATGTATATACTTTTCTAATATGTCTTTAAAAGTTGAATTTGGGTCATTTAGCCTGCAAGTTGATTAATCCTTTCTGGCTCAGTGTCACAACCACATATTATTTCATAAACAGAATATATAACACATTTTTTCTAATATCTTATAGATTCATGTGCTTAGCATACATTAATAATTTGTCATCCTGGCATACTTCAATAACTTTGTTTTTATAATGGTTCCATATTTCTCTATTGACTTGGACTCTATGTGGTAAGTTCTATTGTCTCTAAAGTATGCACTTTAATAATCTTGTCTGCACAGATATACAATACATTCGAGATGACATTTTTTTCTCTTTGGAGATGGATACTTTGTTGAATAGCAATTGATTGTTGAGCGTTGGTCTACACTTTAAAATTAGATTGGCCTAGCTCAGGAGTCGGCAACCTGCGGCTCCAGAGTCGCATGCACCTTGCGGCTCTTTGGCTGCCCCTTTGCGGATCTTTGGCTGCCCCCTTGCAGGCAGCCATTTTTTGAGGAGGTGCGAGGTTCAGGCTCTGGCCAGAAGGCTCTGATCCAGCAAAGAATTCTGCTAACACGAACCTCAACATTTGTACACAGCCCTATTAACTTTGTTGGAGTAAAGTTCCATGCATGTTCCCAGGTTGCCCAGGCAGGTCTGGAGCCATTGTTACTAAAGGACTTAATACTTAATTCTATAATTTAATTCTAAATCTCAATACTGTATATGCCAGCACATTTTCATTAGTACTCTGTCTTGTTATATTTGATATATAAAATGTTGTCTAAGTACCATATGGTCGACTGGAGTGGATTTTAGATACATAACTGTGATGGACTTTGTTTCCCACACATACACAGAGTGATGCTCAGTACTATCAGATGCAACAGGCTTATCTGAAGTGGTGAAAAATAATGTATGGCAACGTAAAGAAGCAGTGGTAGCTACTCTATTTTTAAGATTGAAACCAGCCACCCATTATAAACCTAGTTTTTCAACACAGTTCTTAAAGAGAGACCCTTGATATTTACCTAGGCTTCTCTGTTAAAATCAGAAAGGGAGTTTTACAATTATAGTGCTTTGAAAATGTGCCTGTACTTGATATTTTCATCTTGTCTGGTTCAACATTTATCAAAAAATTTCAGGCTGCAAATTTATTTCACTTTGCTGGCCTTCCTAGGGGGAAATTACTTTAATATTTTGGGGAGTAACATTACAACATTATAAACTGTGGACAACATTACAAAAATATATAATGCAATCCGCTTAATAAGGTTATTATTATTATATCATTAATTTGCATTACTGTAGTGCCTAGTGATGGATCAGGAGTCTATTATACAAGCTGCAGTACAAACACAGAACAAAAAGACGGTAGTGATTAATACTAAGATAGGGAAGGAGTTCCCTAGGGGTTCATTGGAGCAGAGATAGAAGGCACAGGGATTCTGTTGAAAGAGCCATAGGTATAAAACATTGTTGCCATTCTTTCCCTGCCTATCAGGAAAAGCAGGAAGGGAAGGGATTTAAACAAGAGAAAGAACATGTTTCTATTCTATCAATATCAGCAGGTCATCCTAACAAGGATGAATCATAGGACAGCCTCCACTGAACTTCCTTGCTTCAGTAAAACAATTGTTGAGCTGCATATATTTCCATATTTGATCTGCATTAATACTAAAATCCTCCTGAACTTTCTGGAAAGATTTACATGCTTTCTTGTCAGAGAAATCCCTTCTTAGATTATATTGTAAATTGATTCTTCTTAAAAATTCAATAAATATTTGATTTTAACAAACAAAGCGAAAGTGAAGAAACACAAAAAGTGCCATATGACAAGAGATACTCAGAGACTGAACTGTCAGCTCCGTTTGCTATCTACCACCTACTGTAACAGTTACCCAGACCAAACCCACAGTCACTCTACAGGAAAAGCAGATAGAAGATTTGTTATTCACTGTTTTTAATATTCAGTGTTTTTCTGTCAAGCAACCAGGAATTAGCAGGGATTATTTTCTCCTGGAATTACATTACTTATTGACTGCAACATTGGATGGATAAGTAACAGAGAATAAGAATCAATAGGCATCTGTTCAGCAATATGGCAGGGTCCAGATAGCAAGTGGCATGTGGTCAGTCAGTGGGATGGGACAAGACACAAAACAGACTTGTAACATTGGCAATAACAAGTGTTGGGTTAACCTCAAAATGTTTCAGATTTTCGTTTAGATGAGTTCAGAAGTTTATTTATGTATTTATTTATTTGTATTAAACCTATTTGCTGTTTCTCAACAGCCCAGGGATTATGCAAGAATAACCTCTCAAAATCTTTCAGCATTTCCAATTCCATCTAGTACCCAGTAATCAAGTTGCGGGGAGGCAAAAAATGAAAAAAATAGATTGTTTTTTTACACAGGACCAAATATTAAGTAGTTGGATGTGCTTCAAGCCAAATTTTATTTTATTCAAATTTAGCAAAGAACTTAGGCAATGTGTGCTGTCTAGACAGTGCTCTTCTCACTCCTTATGAATCTAGGGTGACCAGACAGCAAATGTGGAAAATCAGGACGGGGGTGGGGGGTAATAGGAGCCTATATAAGAAAAAGACCCAAAAATCGGGACTGTCCCTATAAAATCGGGACATCTGGTCACCCTATATGAATCTCATCTCTATTTTCTTTCACTGACTCTCCTTTCATATCTGCCACATCCTGAGATTCCCCCTAAGTTAGGGGAATACAGAATCCCTATTATTTGCAACATTTGAAACTTCCTGGACAAATTGCTAGAGCATATGCTATAGGGAACTATTTTACAGTGACAGGGAAATAGACTCAATTATATTACAAGTCTTCTCAGTTTCTAATTTATATTGGACCAATCAGCCATGCCTGTGGAAAAATCCATGAGAAAGGGAGTAAAGAGGAGAGGAGAGAAATCCCATGCAGCTCTTCTGAGTTCTTCCTTTTCGATGATGGAATTTAACTCCTACCCTCCACAGAGAAACAAGAGGTTCAGTCCCCAAGGCCCATACATTCATCTAAATACATAGGAGACCAGGCTTGACTGCATGAGGGTTTATGCCTTCATGCAGCTTCTCAGTTCCCTAGCTCTGAGCCATCTTCACAGCCACCTTTTCCAGGCAGCATTTGCCCCTGGAGGCCTCCCCTCTCCCTTAAAATGGTGTCCAACAGCACAGAGCCAGAGCCAGAAGGTCCACAGACAGAGATGGGAGATACTGCAGTGGAGACAACTGATTTCCTTATAAGCAACACAGACCAAGGGGATTTGCTCAGGCTGTATGATTCTATGATAATATTAATTTCTCTAGCTGTTTTGAATTATAATTTCAGAGCAGACACCAAACTTTCTAGTTTATCAACAATAAACAACTGCAGTCTGCATAAATCCATGTGTCATGCAAAAAAAAAACCCTGAAGCTTGGCATATATGTCTTTATGCCATACACACCCGTTAACAGCTACACTTTTATGGTTACCATACATAACATACTGCTGCCAGAAGTCAAATAGCTCTTATCCTGTCCTGAGTTATGCCTTCTCTGAGATTTTTTTAAATTATTATTTGACATTCTCTTTTCAGAGTGCCTATTCCAAAGTGAGCTCTTTCACCTTCTCCCACTTGACTAAGTAGCACCTGTATATATAGTTAGGGGTGGGAGGTGATGCTGTCATATTTCCAGCTATACCCATGAAGGTGATTCACTCAGTAAAAAAATTCTTATTTATCTCTGGTTGTTGTTTCAGCTCACTACTTTCCCTTTCTCCCCATCCTCCCCTCCCCCACATTCCTCCATGTCATCAAATAATTCAAAGTCAGTTCCCATGCCTGTGCATTAGTGCACCTCATGCTGGTGGCTATCAGCCCCTATCCAGTCACCAAACATATTGGCAAAAGTCATTGAGTTCAGTGGAGATGCCCTCACATGAATTTGGTACAGTCAGGCTTCAAAGGGAGAAAATATTCCACATCACCCATGCACCAATTCAGTGTGTTTACGTTGGTAAAAATGTTGGGCCCGACTCTCATTTACATGAAGGCCTCTTTAAACCACTCTGGCATGGTAAAGAGGCTTTAAAATGCACATAAATAATTTCCATGGACTTTAAGGCCGCTTAAGAATGCTATAAGAGTGGTTTAAAGGATATAAATGATAATCTGGCCCTTAAGCTTAAGGGCCAGATCTTTACCTGGTGTGAACTGATGTAGCTCTACAGAAATTTCAATTTACATCTTCTTGAGACCTGGCCCTAAATCTTTAGGTTAAAAAAGAGCTGTGGGTACATTTATCTTACCACTTTCCCCTGAATACAAGAGTAATTTGCATTTAGAAATAAAAGTTTAATACAAGAATGTCAGGTTTTGGTCTCTGTTTTGCACGAACAATTAGATATGCCCAAGATTTTTAGTTTAAAAATTTCCAGCAGGATTATCTTTTATCTTCTTAAACAAAATGAAATAAAATAAAATAAAGGACTGATGAAGCCCCCTAGTAATTGATCTTAAGGAACAAAGAATTTTGTATTATTTGATTAAGACAGTGTCCTGAGGTGAAAAAAATCAAAGCTCACACAAAATCACTACCATTACCATTCACAAACCTTTATTTAGAGTTAGAAAGATGAATTGTGGATGTAAGAAAAGTAATCCACAATCTAAAATTAAATAGCTTGCAGTGTGCAGTTAAATTAAATGAGTTAAAAGTACAATCTGTGAAAAATAGAGCATTCATTTCATACCTATTACATGGACAGATACTGGTTGTAGTTAGGATTATAAAGTCTCATATGCTCACATCTCTCTAACTCCAGTGTTCAACTGTTCGGGAATTATGACTGTGACATTACTAGATGGTCCAAAATCACAGTACAGCATCTTGCAATTTTCTGAGATACCGCAGCTGCAATATATTCATTCTAATTGCTTAAAACTGAAGTACACAGAAGACAAAAGAAGCTGAATGCAATTTACCTTTTCATGCAAAGAAAATATAATTGTTTTATAATATACTGGAGTTTAAAACAGTTAAGCATTCATTTAATTATATAGGGACTGATAACGCTTCTACGCCTTCCCCTGTATGAGAGTCAGGATGTAAGTGCACCACTCCAGAAGTAAAGGGAAAGAGCCATGCCTTAGGTGCATGATTCCTCCTTTCCCTCTCTCCGTTTACTTCAAGAGGGTCAATAATCTGCTACTGGCACTTGCCAGATGTGGAAGCCCAAAAGAATGGGAAACTGGCTTGAAGGACTTCCAATGATCCTTGATAAGCCTATATAACAGAGCCTTTATCTTACTGCAATTAATTTTGATTCCCCAAAGTTCCCCAAGAGACTCCAGTGATATGCAGTGGTGCAAGTGGAATCCATTTCTTATGGGTACAGTGGGAGAGGGGGGAAGCCAGCAGTTAATGTGACCTCCTCTTGTGACCCTCCATGAGACTCCTCCCTGCCCTGCCCCCAGCCCAGGGCCCCCACGCTCTCCCCACCCCCTTTACCTTGGGAGGGAGCCTCTGTCCTCCTCCAGCACGGCTGTACCGCCCCAGCCCTTCCACACAGGGTCTCCTCCATCTGCTGTCCATCTGTACAGCAGCCCCGTCGGAGGACAGAGCTGGGGGCAGGGATGGTGGTGGTACAGCTGCACTGGAGAAGCTGCCAGCCTGGGGCAGCCCGGTGGCCACATGTTCTGCTCCTTTCCCCACTGCGGTTCCTGGGAGAGCCCTGTGGTTCAGGGCTCTCCTGGGAACCGCAGCAGGGAAAGGAGCAGTACCCCCAACCCCGCCCCTTGCCCTTCCATGGAGCAATGACTCCGCCAGCTCCGTCTGTACAGCCGAAGCCCCGCTGGAGGACAGGACTGGGGGGACGGGGCTGGGGTCAGTACAGCTGCTGGAGGAGCTGGTAGAGTTCTGCTCCTTGAACTGCAGGGCTCTCCTGGGAACCGCAGTGGGGAAAGGAGCAGAACGTGTGGCCACTGGGCAGCCCCACACCAACAGCTCCTCCGGTGTGGCTGTACTGCCCCCCACCCTGCCTCCAGCTCTGTCCTCCAGCGGGGCTGCTGTACAGATGGAGGAGACCCTGCATGGAAGGGCTGGGGGCGGTACAGCTGTGCCAGAGGAGCTGCTGGTGTGTCTTGCTGGTATGGAGTACCAGACCAGACTGCCCTACTTGCACTGCTGGTAATACGTATATTGGGAAGGGGCCCTATGGGGCTGCTGGCAATAAGATAATGCAGTGATTTATCTCCCCAAACTTTTTATCATTAATGCTTACAGGGGCAAATTCTTTGAGCCAAATATTTTGTAGTTAGAGCAAATAATGAGGAAGAGAAAGGGAAGCCCTGCCTAATACCACAGATCAGGTCAAAACCTTTGTATCCAAACCAATTAATAAAAACCTTGTACATTGAACCCTGTACATTAATCTTGTCTAGTAAAGAGATTTTATTCACTGATCTTCCTCAGGCAAATTCTATAAAAAAGGTCAGGCTTAGCCAGATCTGCTATGTTCACAAATGAAAACTAATACAGATTAAAGCACAAAAGAAATTTCACACAGCGTGTATACATTTGCAGCTGGGTTTGTTTTTTGTTTTTTTTTGGGGGGGGGGGGATTATAGTTGCTCAAAGATTTATTGACACATTTTCTGTCCCTTTGGATGTAAATATCTTTCTCTTCATTTATTGACAGTCCATCAATAACCACATTTTGGATACGCGTCTCCCTGTCAGATGAACTCCCTCTGGTTCATCTTCCAGAAGAGCCAACAGGCCCTGGCCTGTTCAAAAATCCCTTCAGGCCAGATTACTTAACAGGAGTTCAAGCAAATCGTGTAACTTAGCAGCATCTTTACCCCTACGCAGAGGCACCAATGGGTGCAATTCAGTCATTGTACCCCTTCTAGTTGGGTTTTGGCACCTCCTTGGGAAGTGCTAAGGTACCACTACCAATTTCAGCATTGCTGAAGGTGTGATGGCAGGCCTCTCTGCTCTGCCAAATGGCTAATTTACTTTCCAGTCTCTATTTTATCACGGCCACCAGCATTTTGTAGCTGATATAGTATTAATTGCACCGTGTGCTCTTCTGGGTTTGGTTCTGTTCTCACTCACCACTTATCATATATATGTACTTTGCATTAGAATACTGTAGCTGCTTGTGTTCAACCCACCACCCACCAGGTTGTCCCATCAGAGATCAGCAAGCATTCTATGCCAATAGGAGTCATACACCATGTATTTGGCCCGGCATTTTTATCCTGCTGACACATCTGTAATGCAGTCTTGGACTGTTATCACTATTCCTACTTGCTTAAATGGGCATTTACACTGGGCTATGCCTCTAGCTGCTTTCCTTTATCATGCTTCACAGACAGAGGACACGTCCTGTTTATCAGCCTGAAGGAATTCTGCTAGACCCCTGGCCATGTCTCTATTTTCCCTGGTGAAATACCAGAAAACTATAAATTAGGCTTCCCGGAGCAGTATATGGGCCATATGAAGACCATAGTATCTCACATTTTTCAGCATATTATATTCAGGACAATGTGTATGCCTTGAAAGTTAAGCCCACTGGCCATCCTATAGGTGACCAAAAATACTAGACTTTCTCCACTAGTGAACTGGCATAAAATTGCCTCACAGACCCTTTGGGAGTCATCTTCCAGAATACACTCAGATACACTCCCTGCTTAGTCAAGATAATCTTTTACCCATGTTATTTTCTTGTTAGCATTTCCAATCAAAACCACTCATAGTTTATTCCCTCTCATCCCCAATAAAGAAAATATGAGAACCTACTTCTGATCTTCCTGTATCCACATCACTCTATGTATGATGTTGCCCATTAGGGAATGTCTTGATGGTTCAGCATTTGTGAGTTATTTTTTTCCATTAGGGCAGGATTTTCAGCCATCTCAGACTGTGGTAAGGGCTCTGTACAGCCATCTCTGCCCCTCCAGCTGGAGAGTGGAACCCAGCTTCTACCTTTTCCATTTCAGTTTCTCTTTGGTCAGATGTTTCTATTCTGCTAACGTAGCGGATTTCCCTCTCGGAGGGTTGAAGCACTGCCTTAACAAGTGTATTTTCACTAGGGCCTTCCAGAGTACTCAGTCTTCTTTCCAGTACTGCCTTTTTGGGTACTGATGATCTGATACTACCAAATGATTTCCTCACAGCTTCCCTAGGTCATTCTGCCTTTTATCCTCAGTCAGGCCAATTCCTGCTCCCATTCTATGGTCTATGCCAAAATTCAGTCCCTTGAGGAGAACATTTCTTCCAGCTAGTGCAGGGATTCTGCTCTTTGTGCCCATAAGGCATTAGTTGCATGAGCATTTTGGCTGTGATCTTCTCAGCAGAGATAACCTGATCTTCTACTCTTGCCACCTGATTATTGGGTGAACTGGCCGCATGTCCATGGAAGTTTCTGTTGCTTGAATATACCCTCCGTATTTGTGCCTGTTGACATCTGTGCCTTTGCTGGACGATCATCTCCTCCCCTTAAAAAGTCCTCCCAGGCACCGGAGTCATCACTCCAGTTGCTTGTGTAGACTCCAACCTCCTGAGGAGTTACCATTGTATCATACCATACATAGTAGTCCCCTTGTCACATGTCTCTATCCTCACCAGAGAAGCCTTTTTTAATTTCTCCAGCATCTTGAACTGTTCCCAGATCTGCACCTCTTCTTCTCTGAGTTCCAAGCTTTCTTGGTCACTTTCTTCTAACTGGCATTGCAGGCTTATCAGTCCCCAAAAATATTCTTCTAGATGTCTGGCTGAGCCACCGATATCCTGGCAGTCTTTGTGGAGTACTTCATTCATGAGCTGTATGGTTTGCTCAGGATCTTTAATCTGAGTTCTAGGATTACTTGTCTTTTGGATAATTCCTCACCTACCTTGGCTTACAAGTGGCTAGCCACCTGGTACTTCTTGGAAGCTGAATCCATCTGCCCTCCTAGCAATGTGATCCTCACCTCTAGCGTAGCAAAGGAATGCTCATGCCATCACCTGCAACTTAACCCTGAAGATTGCAATTACTGGACCAACCTGCAGATTTATTTTCTTTTCTGTTCCCTCTCCAGCTTTTTCTCAAGACAAATGCTTCTTAGCCATAGGCATTAGCACACCATTCATTCACATCCTTTAGTCATTCAGCTAGCTGAAGCAATCTCAGAGCCATTAGCAATTATCTTTGAAAACTCCTGGAGGATGGAAGAGGTCTCAGAAGACTGGAGATAGTACCTATCTTTAAAAAGGGGAACAAGGAGGACCCAGGGAATTATAGACCAGTCAGTCTAACTTGAATGCCTAGAAAGATACTGGAGCAATTTATTAAACATTAAATTTATAAGCAACTGGAGGATAATAAGGTTACAAGAAATAGTCATCATGGAGTTGTCAAAATCATGCCAAACCATGCTAAATTTCCTTCTTTGACAGGATCACTGACCTAGTGGATAGTGGGGAAGCAGTAGATGTTATATATCCTGATTTTAGCAAGGCTTTTGACACAGTTCCACATGACATTCTTATAAGCAAACTAGGCAAATGTGGTCTACATGAAATTACTATCAGGTGGATGCACAACTGGTTGAAAGACCATACACAAAGAGTAGTTGTCAATGGTGTGCTGTTAAATTGGGAGGGTGTATCTAGTGGGGTCTTGCAGGGTCAGTCCTGAGTTTGGTACTATTCCCTATTTTCATTAATGACTTGTTTAATGGAGTAGAGAGTATGCTTATAAAGTTGGCAAATGATACCAAGCTGGGAGAGGTTGCAAGCACTTTGAAGAACAGGATTAGATTTCAAAATGACCTTGACAAATTGGAGAATTGGTCTAAATTCAACAAGATTAAATTCAGTAAAGATAAGTGCAAGTACTTCACGTAGAAAGGAAAAATCAAATGCACAACTACAAAATGGGGGTTAACTGTGTAGGGAGTAATACTGCTGAAACGGATCTGGGTTATAGTGGATCACAAATTGAATATGAGTCTGCAATGTGATGCAGGTGCAAAAAAGGCTAAAATAATTCTGGGGTGTATTAACAGGAGTGTTGTATGTAGGACATGTAATTGTCCCGCTCTATTTGGCACTGGTGAGGCCCCAGCCAGGATACTGAGTTCAATTCTGGGCACCATAATTTAGGAAAGATGTGGACAACCTGGAAAGACTGTGGAGAAGAGCAACAAAAATGATAAAATGTTTGGAAAACCTGACCTATGAGGAAAGTTCACATAAACTGGGCATGGAGAAAAGAAGTCTGAGGAGGGACCTGATAACAATCTTCCAATATGTTAAAGGTTGTTATAAACAGGAAGGTGATCAATTGTTCTCCATGTCCATTGAAGTAGGGCAAGAAGTAATGGGCTTAATCTGCAGCAAGGACTTTTAGGTTAAATATTAGGAAAAACTTTGTAATTATAAGGGTAGTTAAGGTCTGGAATAGCGAGGTTGTGGAGTCTGCATCACTGGAAGCTTTTCAAAACAAGTTGGACAAACACATGTCAGGGATGGTCTAGGTTTACTTGATCCTGCCTCAGCACAGGGGGCTGGAATTGATGACTTCCCAAGGTCCCTTCCAGCCCTACATTTCAATGATTCTATAATTCTTTTTGGGTAAGACCTGACATAGCCCAGTCGTTAGGGCATTCTCCAGGAGTGGGGACACCCGATTTCAAATCCCTGCTTTACCTGAGGCAGAAGAGGTAATTGAACCTGAGCTTCCTACATTGTGGCTGAATGCCTAACCAAGGATCTAAAAGTTATAAGTGGACACCTCTCCTAATTTCCTATTGGCTAGGCTTTATATGGCTTCCCCACTATGCGTGCTGGCTGCTGTGAATCTCATTCTTAGGCTCTTAACTCTCCCCATGCATTGTATAGGGAGTCTGGGTGCCTAACTCGGAGTTGTGAATTCTACCGGACTGCAGGGTGCCTAAATTCCTTTGTGAATCTGGCTCTAGATGCCTAAACATGCAGATAGGCACCCAGTGGGATTTTCAAGAGTGCCTATGCAAGTAAAGTGTCTTACTCCCATTGAAAGTCTGCTGCTGCACTAAGTCATGTGACACGTTAGTTGGCACAGCAACATGTTAGTTAGCACACTGTGTCAAGAGCCTCAGTATAATCCCTATTAGTGCTATTTCCCAACGGCCATGCAGATACCACTAGTATTTTGACATGCTCATGTTGTCCTGCACACTAGCATGTTAGTACTAAGACTTATTTAACCATATGTAAAACACCAATACTTGTTTCTTTCTCAAAATACCAATGGTGAAAAATTGGCTGCATTCTATCTAGTGCTTAGCATTCTGTGCGGTAGGCTTACTGCACTTAAACAAAGAGGCCCTGATCCAACGCCTATTGAAGTGAATGGAAAGACTCCTATTGACTTCACTTGGCTTTGGATCAGGCCCTGACTATATGGCATGGAGCAATTAGTATGAAATGGATTAGGCACCAGCATCCTTTATTCAATAGTATGAATTATTTCAAAACCAACTGACATTCACATTTGTTTTGTACAAGCAGCTAAAGCATCAATAGCAACAATACAGACATTAATCAACACAGACTTATTTCCTGTTCCTCACAGGTATTTTGCTTCATATTGTTTTACAAAGGCTGTCAGTCATTGTCTGCAGTTTAGAAATCACTTGCAATATAATACAGCAGTTTCACAGTGCATTTTCCAGACACTGGCATCATCCATATATAGCATTTGTACTTCAGGCTTTTCAATCGCACGCTGATGTTGCAAATTTGCAGTGATGAAGTAACCCATACAGTACTTTCTTATCTTATCTACTTTGTACTCATCACCTTGGTAACTCTACTATAGTGGTATAGATAGCATATGGTCACCTCTCTGCTTTCCGGCTGTTCTTCAGCAGAATACCCAGCCATAAAACGTTTTGATATGGAGTGTGTGACAAGATGGCTGCAAATGTCAATATACACAGCATGTTTTAGCTTCACATACCATGGTTGTAAAGGCTTCCAGGGTCCATCCATGTTCATTTGTATTGTATCATACAAAAGGCATCTATATCTAATGGCATGGTACATGTGTTAGTG
The DNA here is from genome assembly GCF_027887155.1 of Malaclemys terrapin pileata. Lineage (NCBI taxonomy): Eukaryota > Metazoa > Chordata > Testudines > Emydidae > Malaclemys > Malaclemys terrapin. Next base: position 139,058,312 of record NC_071507.1, read on the forward strand.
TGTGTTATTTGTCATTAATATTTTGATGGTATGAGAATGTTACCATTAATGAGTCACCCCTGCATTCAATCGCTGCTCTTTAATAACATGGGATATACTGGCTAAAGCCAACTATTTTTTCATTCATGTTATGAATGCTGACCCACCAGTTATTATTTTTCAGGTCAGCCTGTGTGTGCACCTAATGCACCTAACCATAGGCATCATCTCATTTAATCATTTGGAAAACTGCCAGATGCATGTTAGACTTCCTTAAGTGAGGGGGTTCCAGAGTTGCCCTTCACTTCTGCTATTGTTTAATCATTGGTCTCTCAACACTAATGTCCAGCAGCACTCTCCAGTTGTAGAATTCTCTTATCCTCTTACCCCTGCTCCACTCATGGAATAACGATTTATCAGCAAAATGGTTGCTGCCAAACACATGTACATATTCTGAATATCCATATCCTTGGCTGGATTACATCTCCCATGATGCACTGCGGTCTCCTCTCTGACCAACCTGCATCATGGGAGTCACATGGCTATGGGTGCATCACGGAAGATGTAGTCCAGCTGAGGAACGTAGCCCTTAAGGGAGAATGGTGCCATGAGGCATCCAAACTACAACTCCCATGATGCATCATAGCTCCATAAGTAGATGGAGTTGACTCAAAATGAAATATCTTGCCATTTTCAAACTGAAAATGTCCAGAACATTAGCGCTGTGAAACATTTTACTATTTTAAATTCGCATTCCAATTAGGAATGAAAACAAATGTCAAAATATTGGAATTTTTCACAAGAAGAAATTCTGATTTTTCACTCAGATTTCGTTTTCAAGCTTTCAGAAAAAAAATCCTAAACACTCAAAAAATTATATTTTGTAAATTAATTTTATCTATTTTTTTTCAGGAAAAGAAATAATTTCCCAACAGTCACTAATCTTTTCCCCATTTCACCTTTTTGCCAAAGAACCTTACGGCAAAGTAGAAAAACAACAACAGCTGAACATCTGTTGAATAGATTGGAAGGGTAAATAAACTCTAAGAAGTTATAATGAGCTTATAGCAACATATTGCATTGGGACAGATGAATAGATCTAACTGCTGAATGCCTTACTTAGAAGACTACCCTGATGAGTTGCTTAATTCAATTATGGACATGAGTAAATTAAAATGCTGGATAATATTTAAAATTATATATCAACAATTATATTTAAAGTAAGACAATAGTGATTTTTCTTTATTTAGAACACTTACTAACCATGACAGATATACACCCCATGCACCTCCCTGGACAAGGGCACTCTTCACCCTGTGCCATACTATACAACTGCCATGGAAGAGGTGCAGCTGCTATTCTAGCCCATAAGATGAAGAAGCAGCTATGAGGGTGCTGCATGGCAACTCCTTATTCTGGCTCTGGGTTGAGAGGATTTCACCTTTCCAAGCTCCCCACACCATCTACATACAGTCCAAATATTTTATGCAGGTGGAGTGAATGTCACCGTATGTATAAAATTCAGAGCTGCTGTAAGTGAATGCCGCTTCTGTAAAGTCAATGAAGTTACACTCACAGTAGGAGTGAATTTAGCAATAAATCGATACAGAAAAGCAAAATGTTCTCTGTGTTCTTGTAGTTGTCCTTCAGCTGAGGATTTCAACATCACTTAGAGAATCGATGTGATGGTAGAAAATAAACTGTGTTTTCAATAAAACTGAAGATGTGAGCAGCTATAGAATTGCATAATTATTAATTTCCAGAAGTAGTGATTGAGTTCTAACCATTTCCATTAAATTTCCAGAGGAACTTGCAGTTTTTGGGTGATTATCAAATATGCAGCTACTTCCCTCCATCCCTCTACATATGCAGAAGCCACTTGGTATGCTAGTAGTACAAGCAAAGATATACTTCAGCCTGGAAAGTGATGGTGCTTCATTGCTACTTATTTCCAGGATAGCCCTATGCTCATTCTGCCACCTTGTGTGATCCACATATATTACAGCACAATCTCATTTTAAGAGTTTTGTTTTCTTACGCTGATAGTGTATGTCTTTTGTATTGTGTTAGTGCTATCTGATAGCCTGGTCTTGGCTGAATATTGTAGAAAAACGTAAATCATTTTTGTGCAGACATATACAAACTATTAGGCTGAGGCAGTTACAGTATTTCATCTACAGAAGAATGCAATGTTTTAATTAGAGCAAATGAATAATCCTCATCCTGGAAATAATGCTTTGAACAATTTCATCTTTCTTTCTCTTTCTTCCCCATCAGCAAATCATGATTTTCTTGAATGTATAAGTTATTTGAAATGATTTGCCAAATAATATCTGTGAGTAGTTCTTGCCTGTAATGCATTAAAAGCTGTTTGGTTTGTTTCTCCATTGTTATTAATCATTTCTCTGTTCCTACAGTCATGCTTATCATGATTGAACATATAGGTGCTGGAATTAGAGGTGCTGGGGGTGCTGCCGCACCCCCTGACTTGAAGTGGTTTACATCATATACAGGGTTTAGAGTTTGGTTCAATGGCTCTCAGCACCCCCACTATACAAATTGTTCCAGTACAACTGATTGGACAAGTATGACATATTAGAATATTGAGGTTTCAATGTAAAAACCTCATGGAAAGCAAATGCAAAATTTGTCTTTGGGAAATCTCCAATATTTGCTTAAGATTAATTGTTTTCATGAACATTCCTACCATTAAACTTAGTCATTACAATAGCCACAGAAAGCAAACTCAAAAGAGCAGAATAACAGTCAAAATGGATTTAAGTACGATTTCAAAATAACATTTTCCAAAAACATTTTGCCTTTATTCATTCTGTTCTGGTGTTAATAGAGGGCAGAAGCAGTGGCTGCTACATATATTCCCAAAGATTAGCTGAAAAAAACATGATTGCTTTGGGGTCAGAACATCATAGGACCATGAGAGGGGGATTCACACTGCCATAACTTAATATGGTCAAGATGCAAATCTGTTGAGTTATGTCAAGTTGATCCCTACTGGTGATATTCACCTGTGTGCAGCGGGCCATTGCAAGGCCCATGAACCATTTAGGTCCCCAAAACAGAGATAAATGAGACTTCAGTGGTGCACAGGTTTCTTCTCTTCACAGTGGTGAATTTCACCACACAGTATGTTCAGGATGCATATGCATTTCATTTGTGTGTGCTGAGCTGCTGCTAAATTAGGGTGATAGAATGTAGGAAACAGAGAAAACAAATATCAAATGTTTTTTTCTAAATCCCACAAACTCAGCTCTTGATATCTATTATTCCCTTATGTTCTACAGGTGTGGAACCGGATTTCTTATCTAGAAAGTGAACCATACCTCAAACTAAATTAACCAGAATGGCCATGTCCACAAAATGTATGCTGAGAATGTGGTAAGTGCAAGCAAAGGAATACTCATTCTAGCACTCTGGTGTACATATCTTTCCCATAGGAAAATAATTATATTTGAAATCTGGTTTGTGTGCTCTTTTTACCCAAGCAAATACAATTAATCTTACATCTCATGACCAGATTAAATTATGGTTGTGGTCATAAAAGTAACTATGAAATAATGTTCTTTCCTACTCAATATACATGTTCCCTGTATGTTGAGTAGGAAGGAAGGAATCAAATTACAGGCCCTATTCCCAGTCTTTCTCCAAGGAAAGCCAATTGAGTTAGTGGATAGGCTTCCACTGAATTCATTGGGCTTTGGATCAGGCCCCAGCAGCAGAAAGCAGTCCTGAAATTGGCACATATAGTGGGTAGAGTGGAACACACACCAACACGACTAGGAAGTTCAAATCTTTGTACGGACTTCTTGTGGAGCTTTGGCCAAGTCACTGACTTTCCTATGTCTCTGTTTCCCCATATATTCAGTGGGAACAATAATACTTACCTTCCCTGTAGGGAAGACAGTAATTGTCAATGTTTTGTATAGCAGTTCAAAATGCAAATCTCTACATTAAAGTTCTAAGTATTTATTATTATTCTTATTTCAGATTACCATTAAGACAAAGCTACTGTATAATGCATATGTTCTCAATTTGTTCCCAGAAATATATCCAACTGCCATTCTAAGCTAATTTTGTTATCCATTCTTAAATACGGAAGTATACCTTTTGCTGCCTTTGCAGTCCCTTCTTTCTTTCAAACACTCTTTGTGTAAAGAAAGGTGTATACTTAACTAATGCCTTAAAGGAGGTAACAGCATTGCCAGATTAGCTCGTTGCAATTAGTATGTCAAGTTTCACCACAATACCCGAGAAAATAGCAGCAGTTATTGATGCAGTTAATAATGCTGACTTAGTAAGATAAAACTGGGAAGGCTATTCAGAGGCCTGTCAGGGAGCAAAGGGCCACTTTTCAAATGACCCTTAAATGGTTTACGACTCCTGTGGAGGATGAGAAGCAGGGCTGAGTGACAACATGCCTTTTTCAGTTCACCCAGTTTTGGCAAAGCAACGAAACATTTGCAAAAAATGCATTCAACAGACATTTTGGCATCACTTATGATACGGGACACAGGTCTGAAACAAGTCTATGAAACTGGGTGAACTTCAGGACATGTAGAGTGGCAAGTAAGCAGGGCTCAGAGAGAGTTTGAAGTGTTCATTCCATAGGCAGAAGAGAAATTTATCTCTTGAGCATCAAATGTGAGGTGCATCCAAAAATCATGAGGCTTTAAAGGAACAGTGTCACTGCCAGTGTTTGTCGAAAGTTAGACTTATTGCATTACCTTAGAGACTAACAAATTTATTAGAGCATAAGCTTTCGTGGACTACAGGCCACTTCTTCGGATGCATATGCATATGTGGTGGGCTGTAGTCCACGAAAGCTTATGTACAGAAATGGGCTGTAGTCCACGAAAGCTTATGCTCTAATAAATTTGTTAGTCTCTAAGGTGCCACAAGTACTCCTGTTCTTTTTGCGGATACAGACTAACATGGCTGCTACTCTGAAACCTATTGCATTGTGTGTTTTGGTTTGCAGTAGCATGTGTGCATGTTGTTACTGTCTCTCCGTGCTATCTGTCCAGACATGCAAACAGGTAGGAAGTTGGATGTGTACAAGGTCCAAATCTCTGGGCATTACAGTGACCACAAGTCAGTATATTTCAAACCCTGTCTGCCAAAAGAATAGAAAAAGAAAGGAAAAGTGAAGAGACAGCATGGTCTATGCAGGCTTGCAGGCATGAAGAAATTCAGTGCCCTGTTTCTGCTTGTTTGTTTGTTGTGACAACTCATCAGTGAAAATTCTAAAGATAATGCATTTGTATGGAGAAAGTGAAATTTGACAGCTCCAGCCTTGAAAGGGAATGTCTCTTCACGACATTTTGCATTTCTATAGCACTTCTGTCTAAGGAGCTCAGTGCATGTTATAAACATTAAATAATTAAGCTGCTTAACAAACCTGAGGGGTAGAGTATCATTTCACAGAAAACGAAACTGAAGCACAGAGATTTAGTGACTTTCCCTAGGTCATACAGGGTATATCTACACTGCAATTAGACACCCGCGGCTGGCCCATGCCAGCTGACTCAGGCTTAAGGGGCTGTTTCATTGCAATGTAGATTTCTGGGCTCATGCTGGAGCCTGTGCTCCAGGAGCCTGCGAGGTGGGAGGATCCCAGAGCTCAGACTGCAGCCCAAGCCCAGAAGTCTACACTGCAATTAAACAGGCCTGCAGCCGAGCCCTGGCATAGTCCAGCTGTGGGTTTTTAATTACGATGTAGAGATACCCATAGTGAGTGAGTGGCAGAACTGGAAAGGGAACTCAAGTTTCTTAATGTCTAGTTCTGTGTCTTAACTAAAAGGGAATGCCATCCTTTCTTCCTTTCCTTTAACGTGACTCCTTAATTTCACAGAGGGTGGACAGATGAATGTTGCTTGCATGACCTAATGGACCTAAGAGATTAATGAAGCATGAGAAAGGATAGCAGCAATAATAATAATCATATTCATTTATAACACACATTTCATCCAGAAACCTTAACTCTGAAATGTCTTGCTTTCGGGGGAGTTTCACAATGCAACTATAGAGTACGCTTAGGGCTTCTGGTTTTCAGTTTTAATTGACAAACCCCAATACAGCACCCTGATACCAAGAAAGAAAGAAAGAAGGAAAGAAAGAGGAGTTTATCTAATAAACACTGGGAAAACCTGGAAATGGTTACTTGTATATAAGGGCTTGTCTACATGGAGCAGTAATGCAGCGTATAAGGGTGTGATTTCTTTAAAGCACACTAATGTGTTGCGCATTAATTGGTATGTGTTGACTCTGCTAGTGCACATTAAAGGCTCCCTAGTGTGCTTTAACATAGTGCTGTTTGAAACAGTACTATGTTAAAGTGCACTAGGGAACATTACAAAGAGTTTACTCATTACAGAATATGCTACTATATACATCACTCATTGCAGTATATACAAAGAGAGAGCCTTGAAAACCCCCAATTTTTGGACACCTACATAAAATTCAAAAATTGCTAAAAATACCCCCCGTCCCCCCAATGAACTTAATTAATACTGAAAAACTGAACCCCTATGTACACATTACATACAATTTTGTGATATAAGAATAGTAATCACAATAACAAATGGATTAACTATATTTAACATTTTACTTTCTCCTCAAGAGTAGTTTCTGCTCTTGGCCCAAAATAGTCCAAGGTTGCTGATCCTCCAGACATGCTGCAAGGATTATATTTTTGCTCGGGCATCTGAAGCCTGAGGGAGGCGGGGGAGACAGAGTTTTGGTGAGGACAGTCCCACTTATTCAGTTGTGTTGGTGGTGCAATTTTGCCAGAGTTTTGGGGAAGGAATTCCTGCTGGGTTTACTGTTGCTTTAAATAATGGCAACAAAATAGTAGATGAGGATAATTATATGTCACTAGAAATTGAAAGTTATTATTATGACTATTATCGAGTAATCCTTTTAAGGTGGTAAAATAATGTACAATAAGTAACAGCACATTTTATATCATTATGTTTAAATGCTAATGTATTTGCATTCCTTTAAAAGTATATATACACAATTTCAGAGTAACACTGTACCCCCCCCTCCATGGAGCATCCATTCAGGACTCAGCTCTCCAGCTGTCATCTGTCTCTGGACAGGGACTCTTGTCCCACTGCCTTCTGACCAGGGGCTTTAAGATTGAACAGCTCCCTGCCTTCCTCTGTGATATCCCCAGCAAGCCAGTCTGCCTAGCAGCTAGCATCCATGCTTTGCTTTCTCTAAAAGGACTACAGTGTATTGGAAGCAGTTGTAAGTTACCACATGCACACACACACATGTATATGCACATCTCTCTCTCTCTCTCTCTCTCTCTCTATATATATATATATATATATATAATCTATTTAGACATATACATTAGAACTGAATTAATTAATTTACTTGATTAATCTAGTTTATGAGCAACATTTTGTAATGGGAGTAAGCAATTTAGGATCCTAAGTTCCATTGACATTTGGCACTACATAAAAAACAATAATAATAATAAAACCCAGAAGAAGAAAGCACATTGCTATGAGGAATGGAACCTCTATATAAATGGCACATGCAAATCTGAACTTCACCATATGCTGTTCTGGGTAAATAAAAGTTTAGCTATTAGCTCGTTCAGCTCCTCTTTGAGGTGTATATTCCTCTGCTTTGGAATTTAACTCTCCAATGGCAATCTAATTGCTCTTGCATGAGAAATCCAAAAGCATTCCTTAAAAATATTATTTCAAAGTGCTTTGAGGTGTCCCTTCTTCTCTGTCTGTCTTCCATGAGGTTTTTTAAGTATAATTAATCAGAGATAAAGAACAGTAACAAAAAAGACAACAAAAAGGTTTTAGAATCAGATTAATTTAAACAATTAAAATTATGCCATTCCTTTAAAATTGTTAAGAACACAAAGATTGTCTCAGTGAAGATAATGATTCCATATTTCTTCCCAGTGCTCATAGAAACACAATACTGGCAAGCTTTAAAATATAATTGGAAAACTTTTTATCATTGCCGTTTATATCCATTCATTAGATAAAGCTGCATGCTGCTATTTACCTCCATTTTGCTTCAAGGCAAAACATTGTTTTAAAAAATCCCACCATTTTAGCAGGCTCAAAAATGGTTGAAACTTGGAGTCTGACTTCTGACAGATCTGAGAGACCCCTGGCCATTCCTATCGCACTAGTTTTGCTCCTCAAAGCATCAGGCTGATAGCTCTGGAAATTAAATTGACCCATATATTCAAAACAGCAGTAGGGTGTAAACCTCAGCAGTGTGATTGCCATCATGTTAGCACTACTAGTGACCTAAGTCTTGAATTTAAGAGATTGCCCCAGCAACACTTGATAATAAGTGGCAAAACATTATTACTTCCTTTGGTACTCATTATAATAACATTAATTGGGGTGAAAGGTCATCCACTTCATATGCTAAGCCATGGATCTTTTCTAAGGGGAAAGGGGGATTGCAAGAATAAGTATGCCAGGGTGATTTGCTGCAATAATATTTTCTCAGAGCTCAACTGATTTGCATCTGGGGATGGGAGAATGGGGAGAAATTTTCTTTTGATTCAGGTTATCTAGATTTGATCTAAAAGGTCATCATCAAATGAGAATGCAGTGATTGAAAGGGAGGAAATCAGAAAAAGCTTCTGCACGATTTATGAGAAACACTTTAGTCCATTACTTTTTTGCTATTGTTCCCCTCTTTTTTGATGTTTAAAATAATTTGTGAATTTTGTTCTGAGGACCACTCCATGTGTCTCATAGTGGTACCATTAAAATTCACTGTCTCACTGTTCTTCCCCTACACTCTCTCCCATCCCATCCTACACCCTTAACATTTCTCCAGTTTTAGCACTGGACACTTCTATTGATTTTTCCAAGAAACACAAGTTCTGTTTTCAGTTCTATTTTACCAGTTTCATAAAAGTCCATTCTCGGTTTCAATGAACACATAAAACTCTCATTAACATTTGGGGGAATTATGTATGTATAATGAGGAGGAAACAGATCCCACAGCCTAAGTGGAGAAACAAGAATCCCAAGACAAACTGGTATCCATCTAAGAAACATCACTGCAAGTAATCAATTAAACCAGTCCAAATTCCCATCTGAGCTTGCCCTGCCTTGGAGACATTTCAATAGAAAAATGGACTCAGCTCAACTTGGGTTTATCTTGAAATTCTTGTCTTTCATCTTCATGGAAGGGAAAGTATTTAAAAACAAAAATTTAAATAAAATCCCAAGCCTCATAAAGAGGCATCCCAGGGGCTGGTTACTGGCAGCGCAATAGAAAGCGGCACTGCCAAATGGAAAATCTGAGTTGGCAAGTGGGCTTGAAATCTTAGACTCTGAGCTCGGCAGATCTAAAAAGTCTTGGCATTTGGTCACAGACACTGGAATGCAAGGCTTGTGAACAAGTTTTTCCCTCAAGAGTATAAAAAATACATTTGATATGTGCAAAGAAACCTTCCCTTTATCATCCGTACAAGCAGTACACGTGGGGTCTCACATAGTGTGCAGTATTCTTTAGAAATCTTTTGATTTTGCCTAGAAATCCAGTCTTCATTTGCCTTGTTTTATGTATCGTGTGGGCCCCCATGACTGTTTGACCTTCCAGTAAATTTTAGCATCACTCAGGAAGGTCAAATAGTCAATGGTTCCAAGAATGGATTCAAATATAAAGCTACAGAAAAGAATTTCAACATTTATTACAACCTCAAAGGAAGCGTATTTCAGATGGTAAGGATTTTAACAGTAGTGAACTTTAAAGAATGTAATATACCAGCCACTGGTTTTACTGGAGTACATAAGACACTGTTAGTTTTCCATGCTAATCTCCAATTATCAGGAAATACAATTACAAAAATCTTCCTACAAGGTCTACACACCAATTAAACTTTAAAAAATATTGAAAAAAAATCAGTTTCTTAATGATAGATAAAGAAGATTTCTGACATATTTGCTTACCCCCCCATAAATCTGAAATAGTTTTGGGTCAAATTTGTGCCTAATGATTCCTGTCATGCTTTTTTCCCTGTACGATATATTCTGTCAGAATAATCTTTATTTTATATTAAGAGAACAACAAAACAAGAGAGAACAAACTTGAGGTCTCCACAAGCGAGCACAGTCTGTATGTCTCCTTTATAGTAGAGATCAGAAAACCAAATGGGAGGTGTCTCTGCAGCAAGAAGGAGGACTTTTCTTCATTTAAAGGTGCAATACATATAAAACAAGTCATCATAAATGCAAGCTATAGTAGATGGGATCTGATTCTCCTCTAACTTACTGAGCATCACTGTAAAACAGGAATCATTACATTGACAACAGTGGATTTACATCACTAAAAAACTGGTGTATGTGATGGAAGACTCAAAATTCCCAGTGTCAATGGAGTTGCACCTGTAGGAACATAGGAATTGCCACACTAAAGTAGACCCATTGTCCATCTTTTTTCAGTATCCTGTCACCAACAGTGTCCAGCACCAGATGCTTCAGAGGAACTCGCATGAAGCCCCATAGGAGGCAAATGTAGGATAATATGCCCTTCAAGGATTTTGTCCTCATTAAATTGACTAACCCTGAAGCATGAGTTTTATATCCATTCTGTTGGGTGACAAATGACATCTGCTCCAACTTAGACTTAAACAGTTTCTTGTAGCCTTTATTCTGTATGTTTTAAGACAATGCAATTATCACCTATGAATTACATGTACAAGCAAAAACAGATAAGGTTAGAAAAGTAATTGATCAAGTTACCTCTGCTGGGGACAGGGCGACTTTTTTCATATCTCTGCTCTCTGCAATCTTCCTTTCCCTGTGTCGTCTCCACGTTCCTATTGTCAATCGTATTGTTTTTTATCTCCCATTCTGTACCTTTATGCAGACTCAGTTACCTCATCTTTGTGCCTATCCTTTCTAGACCCCCGATTAAAACATTTTTAGGCATAAATCACAATAACTAACCTAAACAAATACATTTTTGCTTACTCTACTAAAACTTATTTTTATCAGTCTATTTCTATCTTCTGTCTTCTATTATCTGCTGTTAATCCCACTGGCTCCTTCTGGTATGTTTTATGGCCTTGGGCTTTTGCTTGTTAACTTATCTTGGGGCGCACCTGAAGTTATCAATTCCCTCTTGACATTCTGTTTCACATGCTATTTACACAGATCAAGGTTTTGCAAAGTAAGACACACACACCAGGTTTCATGCTTTACACAACCCTGAAGCTCTTTTAGCTAAATTCTGGAATGCAGCATCTGCAGGGACACATATAAAAACAAAAATTCCTTTATATTTTCCTATTTATATATATATATATATATATATATATATATATATATATATATATATATATATATATATATATAATATTCATTTCTTTAACATAATTTAGCTTATATATTTCACTAACACAATTCATTACATAGTTTTCCAATACTCTTTTCTTAACATTAAATATTGTAACTCTGGACATTCTTGTTATCCACATATAATCATCCAATTCCTCTTTGAATCTTGCTAGGTTCTTATATTCAACAAGCTCATGTGTCAATGAGTTCCATAGTCTAATCATACATATTGTTCAGTGAAAAAGTATTTTCTTTTATCAGCTTTGAATTTATCACTTTTTAATTTCATTTGTGTCCCCTCGTTCTTGTGTTGTGAGAATGGAAACTCCCTATCTATCTTATCTAAACCACACATTATTTTATATATCTTTGTAATGTCCCTTCTCATTCAATAACTTTCTAAGGTAAATAATCTCAATCTTTTCAATCTCTTTTTATATAAAAGTTTTTCCATGCCCCTAATCATTGTCATTAGCCTTCTTTGAACCCCATATTATTCTGCAAATAATAATTTTTGAGATCTGCTGACCCTTACAGCAATAGTCTAGACAAGGACATACCATTGGTTTATATATTAGCATTCTAATATTTTCTAGAGAAGTCAAATCCCTGATGATTGGGATGGTTTGGGGTGAAAGGATTCCATGAATTTTCCGTACTTACCATGAAGACCAGTGGTAAATTATGGACGAAGGAGAGATATAAAAGCCAAAGGACTCCCAGGGGTGTGGTGCTGTTGACATGAATATTGTAGTGTGTCCCTTTCCTTTTGCTTTTCTTATTTTCTGATCTATATTTCAGATCTAATAGATGTTAAGCTTATTGAACTTTGTATCTCTAGGGGTTTGATAACACAGTTTAGCCATTTTGAATGTGGTCCCTGCCTGTACATTTAACATTGGCTTTGCTGGTACTGCTGTTGGGATAGAGCAGGAAATTTGACAGCTGATGTCAAAGTTGACAAATTGATGTCATGACCAGCTCCCTATTCTTCAGCCTGACCTGAAAGTCCATAGTGAAGGCTGTTCTTGGGTGCCTGAGAAAATGAGCAACTTGGTGAACAAACTCTACACCTACCTTTTCATATCTGGCCATAATAGAGCATATTTACATAAGAACATAAGAACGGCCATACTGGGTCAGACCAAAGGTCCATCTAGCCCAGTATCTTGTCTTCCAACAGTGGCCAATGCCAGGTGCCCCAGAGGGAATGAACAAAACAGGTAATCATCATGTGATTCATTCCTGGTTGCTCATTCACAGCTTCTGGCAAACAGAAGCTAGGGACACCATCCCTGCTCATCCTGGCTACTAGCCATTGATAGACCTATCCATGAATTTATCTAGTTCTTTTTTAAACTCTGTTATAGTCTTGGTCTTCACAACATCCTTTGGCAAAGAGTTCCACAAGTTGACTGTGCATTGTGTGAAGAAATACTTCCTTTTGTTTTAAACCTGCTGCCTAATAATGTCATTTGGTGACCTCCTAGTTCTTGTGTTATGAGAATGAGTAAACAACAGTTCCTTATTTACTTTCTCCACAAAGTCATGATTTTATAGACCTCTATCACCCCTTAGTCATCTCTTTTCCAAGCTGAAAAGTCCCACTCTTATTAATCTGTCCTCATGTGGCAGCCGTTCCATACGCCTTAATCATTTTTGTTGCCCTTTTCTGAATCTTTTCCAGTTCCAAAATATATTTTTTGAGATGGGGTGATCACATCTGCACGCAGTATTCAAGATGTGGGCGTACCATGGATTTATGTACAGGCAATATGATATTTTCTGTCTTATTATTTATCCCTTTCTTAATGATTCCCAACATTCTGTTCACTTTTTTGACTGCCGCTGCACATTGAGTGGATGTTTTCAGAGAACTATCCACAATGACTCCAAGATCTCTTTCTTGAATGGTAACAGCTAATTTAGACCCCATCATTTTATATGTATAGTTGGGATTATGTTTTCCAATGTGCATTACTTAGCATTTATCAACATTTAATTTCATCTGCCATTTTCCTTGTCCAGTCACCTAGTTTTGAGAGATCCTTTTGTAGCTCTTTGCAATCTGCCTGGGATTGAATTATCTTGAGTAGTTTTGTATCATCTGCAAATTTTACCACTTCACTGTTTACCCCTTTTTACAGATCATTTATGAATATGTTGAATAGGACTGATCCAGTACAGACCCCTGGGGGACACCACTATTTACCTCTCTCCGTTCTGAAAACTGACCATGTATTCCTACCTTTTGTTTCCTATCTTTTAACCAGTTACCAATCCATGAGAGTACCTTCCCTCTTATCTCATCACTTTGGTGAGGGTCCTTGTCAAAGTTTTCTGAAAATCTAAGTACGCTATATCCACTGGATCCCCCTTGTCCACATATTTGTTGACCCCCTCAAAGAATTCTAGTAGATTGGTGAGGCATGATTTCCCTTTACAAAAACCATGTTGATTATTCCCCAACAAATTATGTTTATCTATATGTCCGACAATTTTGTTATACTTATGTTATATTTACTATAGTTTCAACCAGTTTGCACAGTACTGAAGTCAGGTTTACCAGCCTGTAATTGCCGGGATCACTTCTGGAGCCCTTTTTAAAAATTGGCGTCACATTAGCTATCCTCCAGTCATTTGGTACAGAAGCTGATTTAAGTGATAGGTTACAAACCACAGTTAGTAGTTCTGCAATTTCATATTTGAGTTCCTTCAGAACTCTTGGGTGAATACCATCTGGTCCTGGTGACTTATTACTGTTGAGTTTATCAATTTGTTCCAAAACCTCCTCTAATGGCACCTCAATCTGGGACAGTTCCTCAGATTTGTCAGCTAAAAAGAATGACTCCGGTTTTGAAACCTCCTTCACATCCTCAACCATGAAGGCCGATGCAAAGAATAAATTTAGTTTCTCCACAATGGCCTTATCATCCGTGAATGCTCCTTTAATATCTCATTCGGCCATTGGCCCCATTGGTTGTTTAGCAGGCTTCCTGATTCTGGCATACTTAAAAAATATTTTGCTATTACTTTTTGAGTCTTTGACTCAGCCTCGAAAACCAGTTGATCTCCAGGGATGTAAAGAGGCTCTGTGCCTAACCACTATCTCTGGTGTTCCTCAACCCCTCCAGCCCCTGCAAAAGCGGTACTGCTATGGGCTATCCTGCAAACACCACTGTGGAAAACCCTGACAAGAGGGACATCAGAGTGAGACCATGAACAGTTGGTAAGGTCAGCATTAACTTACCCAATAAAATCGATAGGGTTAGGAAAGGATATGATGCGATGGAGATAAGGCAAATAACACAAGAAATACCGTACTGATGGCAATTAGGAATGTCCATATTTAATTTTTTTTAAACTTCCATTGTTTTTAAATTTACCTGAGGCTGATGCAGAACTTCAAGTTTGCAGTACTGGAGTCCCATATAACCCAGGGGGGCCTTGACAAAAGATTTAGTTGCAGCCGTTGCAGAATACAGAGGACCTTGCATATGACTATGCATGAAAGTCAATGGAAGCTGCACAGTTGCAGAAAGTTTTCACATGGGTCTTTGAAAAAACCACCCTTAATGTTTTTGAACACCGTGTATATGTTCCCAAGTGTGTACACATCTGTGCATAAGGGCATATGCATGCTCCCATACTTAGCAATTCAGTAGGAGAAGCTATAAAACTATGTAAATTGCACATTCCAGATTGGACTATGGAAAACATACAGCACATTTGGTCATTGTTTAAGGATCTCTAAAAACATGTGGAAATATTTTGTCTTCTGATGAATTCAACCCCACATTCTTGCAGCAGATTATTCTTTGCATTATTCTGGAAAATGTGTTATTTTTGCCATGATCAAAAACTGACTATAAAATACTCAGCATGGTCACTGATATAAATGACTTCAAGAGTTTGGCTCACGGGTGCTGCATTATAATCTTTCCCCCAAAAGTTGATCCTTCTACTTCTCCTTCCTTCCCTTGCACCAGACACACATAGCAGACCAGCCCAAAACCACAGAAATATAGAGTTCTGTGCTATCACTATGCTGCGGGAGCTGAAATTCCGTATTTCCTCTTTAATGCTACCCTTCCCTCAGAAAATTCATGTATTATAATCCAGTGACATTTATTTTATAGATTCATTCAATAACTTAAATCACATAAAATGAAGGCGGAATCATATTCTCAGATGGATTTTGTTGGCCTTTCTAATAGTTTCCTGTGCAAGTTGCTTTTTCACTGAGTAAGTTACTGCATAATGATTATTCCACTAGCTGAGAGCTCATCGCTCAACAAGGTGCAAACAATAAATCATACACCAATTGTAGATATTCAGCTTCTCAAGATATATTTCTGCACTTTAGTATCCAGAATGTTTCAGTGTTTGTGTTGTTGTTGTTGTACCTTTCCACCTCTTTAACACTGATTTAAATGTTGTTATTCTCAGCTCATAGTGATTACAAAAAAAATCAAACATCTGTTTCCACAAAAAGAAGGAATCAGAACGAGTCAAGAAAATTTCACTTCCTAGTCACCATTCGTAGGCCATCTTAATCTTTTTCTCAAGTGAATTTCATTCAGTAAAGAAACTGCCTTACCAGTAAGAAATCCACAGGGTACGTCAGTAAGGGCTGCTGGTCACCAGCTGGAAAAATGGAAAAACAGAACCAACTATTAGATTGGACTATTAGGGAAATTTTTTCAAGTGACTAGATAGAAAAAAAATTGTAAAAGGCTCCACTTATTCTGGCCCTATGATGCATGAAAAGCTTCACTGTTGGCAGCATTTACATTCTTATTTGTAGGAAGGTTCTGGAACTTCATGGGCCTTTTGCAAGGATCTTCTGGCTTTTCTGCAGTAGGCAATTCAATAGTGAAGCTATGGGACTCTCACAGTTCCCACATGGGACTTTAGAACTACTTTACTGTGAATTATATGAGTCTATCACCTTCACTAAATTTTATTGTAAGAATAAGTAATTAAAGAATGAAAATAATCTGAAGCTCCGTAAATTTCTGCTGCTTCAGATGTTAAATATCCCCTACATAATTTTAGTAGGTTTTCTGTATTTCTTTCCACCCCTCCATCCACAATTTTTGGGGGGTGGGCACCCCAGAGGTATGTTCCCTTTGTTTTCTTTCAGAGAAATTCTCTTCAATTCTTTCTCCACTTGATGCTGTCCCTTGTCAGGGGCTGATCCAGCTCCTTTTGATGTCAACTGAAAGCCTCTCATTAACATCAATGGGAGTTAAACTGAGCCCTTACTACTGAGTGCCAAATTCATCTCTCACATACACAAAAGTAATGCCCAAAATTGCAGAAAACCATAAAATTATGTCAGATATTCTAATAACTGAATTTAAACCACATAATAGGTGATCACATATTTGTAAGAATTGCTCTTACAGGGAGATTAGATAGTCAGTGGTTCTCAAACTTTTGTACTGGTGACCCCTTTCACATAGCAAGCCTCTGAGTTCGACCCCCCCTTATAAATTAAAAATACATTTTTATATATTTAACATGATTATAAATGCTGGCGGCAAAGCAGGGTTTGGGATGGAGGCTGACAGCTCGCAACCCCCCATGTAATAACCTCGCGACCCCCTGAGGGGTCCCAACCCCCAGTTTGAGAACCCTTGAGATAGATAGATAGATAGATAGATAGATAGATAGATAGATAGATAGATAGATAGATATTCTGTGGCTTAAGGAGAATTTTATGCTTCAGATCAAAGAGTGATGGAAAGACTGGATGGACTGTGTTGTGCTCAAGGAGTCTCCTTACCAGGGCTGGCTCCAGGGTTTTTGTTGCCCCAAGCAGCAGGGGGGGAAAAAAAGCCGCAATTGCAATTGGCAGCACTTTGGCGGCAGCTCCATCGCGCCGCTTTCTTCTTCGGCGGCACTTCGGCAGCAGGTCTTCCTTCCGAGAGAGACCGAGGGACCCGCCGCCGAATTGCTGCTGAAGAGCCGGACATGCCGCCCCTTCCCCTTGGCCGCCCCAAGCACCTGCTTGCTGCGCTGGTGCCTGGAGACGGCCCTGCACAATTTATTAAAAAGAATGTAACCACTCTGACTTTTTTTTTTCTGGATGTAGTTAGGGTGTTCCATCTGCATAGAAGTTTTGGATATTCCCCAAGTCCTACATAAAAGTGGGGCTTATCAGGGTTGCTTTGATCTGCATCAACACTCAATCCAGAATCTGTATTCCTTTCCAAGTACCTCACTTCAATACTAGTAACATCACATGAGTAAGTACTAGTAACAATGAAGTTCAAGTAAAACAATAAAAGTACCCTCATTTTCATAAGGGTTGGAATTCTGCTGCATCTTTTTATGCTCTTCCCCCCTCATTCTTTGATCTTGTCTTATATCTAGTATTAAAATAAAAACAGAGTTTCTTAATTAGTTAATCGTTTTCAGAAAAATGTGCATGAGTTTCATCATCATTATCTCACTCTCTCTTCCTCTTTTTTCATGTCATCCCTCATTTCAGTGCTGAAGAAATTAGAGGTATATTGAAGTCTTCTGCTCCTGTGCACCTTCCAAAATAGGATAATATACTACAACACTCCACTTGTCTCTATTGCCTGCAGTTACAAGTTGTCTTTACTTATTTTCAGAAGGATGAACATTTGGAACCACAAAATCAATGTCTTTGTGTCCAGTGATTTCTTTTTGCATGTTTCTTTGCGTGCTGGAGGCAGAATGTTCATTTGTTCTCTTGTTTGAAATGCATTATTTAGTTATAATTCACTCACTAGCCCAAAACAAAGGGATTGTATGACATTAGTACTCTGAAGTGCTATTGATCACCAGTGCAAAATGAAAATATATAACTGATGAAAACATCGAGATCCTGTGGAGACTTTGATCCTGTGATAGATCAAAAGGTTAAAAAGGAAATGTTGATCTGTTGAAACAAATTGATCTACATGAAGCCTAGTGAGCTGATTCTCTAAGTACACTGGGGAAGACAAGGAAGAGTGGTTTGTTTGCTTTCCAGATGTAGTAAAATACTGCTGTTGTGAAAAGAGCAAGTCTGGCAGTTGTGTCAAATCATCTGTTTGTTCTTCAGTTCATTGCTGGTGATAAATCTCTCTGATGTACAAACAAATCTCCAATCTCAGTTCCTCACTCCCAGGACTGTCGGAGCTAGGGCTACGTTTGAAGTTGTGCTATGCCCCTTCAGGAATGAAGGAGCACCTTCTGTTGCTGCTGAGTGAACCTTGTTGCCATGGAGTCACATCAACTTCTGCTCAATTAAAAGAATGGATCGCCACACACACAGCTTCTGGAAGGAGAATTAGAAAGGGAGAAACTGGAGAAACTCAGAGAATCACGCTCCCCAAAATTAAATGGACAGCCCATAAATGGTGTTGTTTGTTATCATGCATGAGATCCAGGTTCAAGTTGTGGCTTAACCATTGCAAAGCTGAGTGGAGCAATGTAGTAAATATCTTTAACAAACTCGGCCTAAGTGACTTCCTCAAGGCCACACAGAAAGTCTGGGGCAGATCAAAGAACTTAACCAAGTATTTTAAATCCCACGCTGGTGCCATAACCACTCAGCCTCTGTCACATACCCTGTTTACTCACCACTGATATTTAACAGCTTTCATCCATTGTATTTAACTGTTAGCTCTGGGATCTTAATATATTTCATGGCCAAGATACGCCAAAAGTACCAAGTACCTTCTCTTGCAAAGTACCTTCTTTTGCAAAGGAAAGGTTATATAATAAAGCATATTAAAGCATTCCTAAACTTATATTTTTCATAACATATGAACTACAACTTGGTTGCATCTTCATTCCAATGCACTCCTTACACCCTCCCTTAAAAAATAATTTGTTTAGAAGCATTAACACTGGTTCCTTTCTGCTAGTTGGAAGCACTTAAATTCTACCTTTTTACAGCTGCCTCTGCTGAAACAAAGCAAATTAAAAGTACAATAAAAGCAGCAAAGAGCATCAATGTTAGAATATTTCTCTTTTTAAATAGAGCAGTATGTCTTCTCAAGTTGCAGGGGTTTAAAAGCACCAATAAATTATATCAAGAGTTACCCTAGTAGTCCAGGATTTTGCTTTCATAACATCCCATTTCTGGGGACAGCAACCATCCAACGTCAGGTTTTTTCAATCATGTTAGGAATTTGCTGTTCAATTTATCAGGCTTGCTTTTGGCCTGAAACAAGGAGTATAAATTAAAAGCATACCCTAGTAAGGCGAAACCTTTGATGTGTAATAGAGGTTATGTGAATTCATTATTTTAATATTTTAGATTTATAATCAGAGGTCTAGCCACTTCCCTCCATTCCACCAATTATGTTTTTCATGGTCCCGTCTCCAGGTCCCCCTAACAAATATTTTCTTCAGAGTACATTCATTAATACAGTTGATATTTTTCAAGCCCCTAAGCACTGGCATCAGGGATGACTTGAAATACCAACTTTCCCAGATATTAAAAAGAAAGTTCTAAAGAAGTTGAGGGGCCCCATGCATCATTTGGCACATTTATCTTTAATGCATCAGCTTAAATCCCCTGAAGGAAAGTAGCTTCATAGAATGCTGCAACACCTACCAGGGCACCCTCAAAATTAGCTACCAAAATGGAAAGGACCAGATTATGAGAGGGTCAGGAGGAATCATGCCATTAAGGACCCTGTTTGTCCCAGGGAAACAGGCAGCACCATCCTCATGAATGGTGCATCCTGCACAGTCCCCTAGCTATACCAGGGTGCTCATGGAAGCTGCAGCTCCACACCATCCCATATTCAGGCATGTGACTCAATGCCACAAGTTGATGCTAATTCTAAAATCTTTCTATCTAGCCAGCATATTATTAAATATTATGGGACAGTTTCACCAATATATTGGCTGCTTTGCACCAGTCCAGTGATGCAAAGCAAATGTAAATCTAGTTTAGCTGGCTGGCTAAGCAAGGTTTACGGCTACTTTGCATTGTCAGAGCAATGGAAATCAACCAGCATGTACCGGTGAGATTGGCCCTAAATATCTATGTCAAAGTAATTTTTAGGAGTATGACTTTTTAACCAGCAAGAGTAAGGCAATTAAAAGTTAAAGCTGAGATCCTTCATTCCCCCAGATGTGCTTAGGTTAGTAGTCTCAGAACAGTTCTCTTTAGACAATTACGCTACAGCACTTGGTAGAGTTTTGTGCATTAGAGATGGAGTGGCAGCATCACCCCTGAATTTACTGATTTATTTTGGTATTAACCTAGGCCATGACTGTTTCTTTGATATGTGTTTTCCATTTCTTTTGCTTTTGAAATAGTAAACATTTTAAAAAGTAGCATCTATTGACAACATTCTGGCACAGGCACTGTCAATGTAACATCTTAATAAATGCAAGTGTAGGTTACCAGAGAAAATATGAGGGTCTTGAGTCTCCTTTCACTTATATAACTGGAGTCATCCCCATACTCACCAAAATTTAGGGTTATTTAGATTTTGGAGGTAAGTGGGGGGCCAGGCAAGGTTATGAACCACCCTGAATCATGTCTGCGGAACTTTCAGACCAAATACAATTATTTTTATTATTATTAATAATATTATTATTATTAATAATATTATTATTTATTATTACCATAGAACCGATGGGGAGCTAGTCATTGACCAGGACTCCATTGTGCGAGGTGCTGTACAAACACAGAACAAAAAGACAATCCTTTGCCCGAAAGAATTTACAACCTAAGGGTAAGACAAGAGACAACAGATGGATACAGACAGATGGCAGAGTACCAGGAATTGAGACAATGTTGGTCCTATGGCATGATAGATCTCAATCATTGGCATGAAAAGCAGTGGTGTCTGCACACCAGCAACCTAGTTGTTGTCAAGTTTTTTTGTAGGCATCACAGAAAAGGAGAGTTTGAAGGAGGGTTTGAAGGAGGACAGTGGTTAGTTGTATGGACATTTACAGGGAGCTCTTCCCAAGTATGAGGGGCTGCATGGGAGAAAGCAAGAAGGTGCTTGTTTGAAAATTTATCCAGGGGACATTGAAAGCTGGCATCATGAGTTGATTGGAGGTGGGAGTTAAGCTTTCAACAATAAATGAGCGATGATAGGTAAAGTGGGGTAGGCAGAGATGACCCGTGCCTGCCGATAGTGAGGGGGCTGACTGAGGGCAGCCAGCTTCAGAAGTATTACTGAGCATGCTCAGTCCATGTGAGCAAATCTCAGGGGGGCACATGACCCCACATGTTCCCTCCCCCGCCCCACACCTCACCTCTGGGGGTTGGCCATGACAGGCCTTGAAAGTAAGGACAAGTAGCTTATGTGTGATGTGATAGAAAATGGGGATCCAGTGGAGGGATGCAAAGAGAGAGGTGATATGATCAGAGTGCTGGCTGGGAAATGATCTTTGCCAAAGCATTTGGAATGGAGATGAGTGGGGCAAGATTGCATTTGTCAAAGCCAGCGAGAAGGATGTTGCCATAATCAAGAGGCAGAGATGATGAAAGCCTGGATGAGAGTTTTAGCTATGTGGATGGATAAAAAAGGATGTATCTTAGAGATGTTAAATAGAAAGATATAGCAAGATTTAGGGTATTTCTACACTACCCACCTTACAGTGCAGCCACGGCAGCACTGTGATGTGGGCAGTGTAGACACACTTTATCGCCGGGGGAGAGCTGTCATGGTGATAAAAAATACACACCCCGAATGAGCAGTGATAGCACAGCTCCCGGCAATAAAGTGCTGTCTATAGTGGTGCTTTTCAGCGCTAAAACTTTTGTCACTTGGGGGGGTGTTTTATCACACCCCTGAATGACAAAAGTTTTAGTGCTGAAAGTGGCAGCGTAGACACAGCCTTAAACATAGCCTGAATGTAAGGACCTAGGAAGAGGATGGGGAACCAGGATTTGTGCTGGTGGGAGGAATGAAGAAATCGGGATGGCAAGGGGGAGAGGAGCAGGTAGAGCTGGTGGGAACTGAAGAGGGGTGAGGGTATGAGAATGGAGAAATAGAGCCAGTGAGGGGGAAGGAGAAAGAGGACAGATGCTATGCTGCAGAAGAGGAGTGTGGTGAGAGCTGTATGTGAGTGGCAGTGGGAACCATCCTGTACACTCAAAATGAGATAATTCCATTGATAATGAATTAAGATTATAACAGTTCTTCAGACATGTGAGTTTATTGTCTGATGGGAAAGTGCTACAATACCATCTGGAGCAGAAGGGAAAGCATGGGAAATTCAGTGGGGAAAACAGCTGCTTTAGAATGAAGAGTAGAGAAGCATTTTGTACCTTCAGAAACATGGAATCATCAATAGCAGGAAAAGTACTTCTTTGCGAATACTGACAGAAGGGCTACCTCAAGAAGTCTTTAGTCAGCTCAAAGGGAAACAAAGACTCTGGCAGCCTGTGGTCTGCAGATGGCCCTCAAATTTTAATAAAGTATTGGGGAAAAAGAAGAAGCAAGCCACATGAAGAAATCATTGGAATTGACACAACAGATCAGACTAGTGGTCTAGTCTGGTATCCTGTTTCCAAATGTACCACATGCTTCAAAGGAAGGAGCAAGAAACTTTGTAATGAAATAACTTGTTCATAGGGGATGTTCCTTTTGACCCCCATAAATTAGTGGTTGGCTTCTATACCCTGAAGCATGAAGGTTTATTTCACTTCTAAACATTTTAGAAAATCCTAGCTAATGTAACTCATTAAATCCATATAAATGAAAATCAGTCCATGTAAATTATTAAGAAGAAGAAAACAGAATTATTGTAACTTAAACACTGAATTAAACTGAGGGAAAGTTTCAAAGTATTTATTGAAAAAAAAATCTTGTAGTAAATAAATGAAGTTTCAGGGTCTTCTAAAGAAAGAGGATGTACAAAATCCATTCTAGACTACTATGTTGAATATCCATAGAGCCAAATTCTGCTCTCAAATGCATTATATAGCTCCTATTGGTTCATAGCTTGTAAATGTTCAGAACCTTACAGCTCAAACCATTTGTGCAATGGAAAATGTGATTTTACTTACCCCTATTCAATAAGACCCAATTCAGCAAAGCACTTAAAGCACATACTTAACTTTACAACAGTGAGTAGTACTATTTATTTACATGCTTAAAGTTAAGCGCATATGTGTTTTCTGAATCAAGACCAAAATTCTTAACAACTGGACTTCTCAGCAGTACACAAACAGTTGAAACACAAGGGAAACGGTGATTTAGTTGTTGGATAACTGTCTTGCAGCCATGGAATTTTCAAAAGCACTTAACATTGGCCTAGTTCTGTTTCCATTGAAGTCAATAGTAAAATTCCTGAGACTTGTCTTATATATGTTCTCTGAAGCACATACCATAACTGTGGTACTATAAAAAATAAATAATAATAATGAGATTCCAATCCACAGTCATTCCAAAGTCTGATACTTAGGTTATTTGGTAGTTTCAGCCTGAACAATAAAAAGCTACATCTCCAAACCACTACAAATATTTTAAGTTGCATGAGTTAGTGCTCTTTACTTAGGATTCAGCAAGCACAACACTGAATTATCTCTCATCATTAGAGAAATTTGTCCCCAGAGAATGGTGCTGAAATCACTGACACAAAAAAGTGAGAGGGAATATTTTATGGCTTGCTACACTATAACTGAACTATGAATAAAGAGGCAACTTAGTCTCCTAAGTTACTAGGCACTAACTATGGGCTCCATATTTGATTAAATGATGATAAATGGGCAGATAAATATGCCTATTTTATGCCCCAACAATTTATAACTCTCTTCCATTTTATCGCACTCAGCTGGCAAGTTTCAAACATGCATTCAAACAGCAATTGTTTACCTTCGTTGATTCAAGTTGACATGTTTGAAAATGATTACATTCATTTGTTCTGCTAGATACCTTGCCTCCCTTGCCTATACTTCTTAATTTCATTCTCCTTCTGTTACTGGTCTTATGACTAAATGCTTTAATTTATTCACCATGCAATGTCTGTACAATTGTTTTCAGTCATTTATTACTCATTGTCTCATAGTATTTCTAGAGTGTTATAGAAAGAAAAGACCATATCAAAACAAAGTTGCACAGTATATCACAACATATGCCTGCATTAAACATTAGCTGTTGATCCTATATACACTCTAATTGTGTAGGCTTTTCCCAGCACAAATTATTTCATCATATACAGTTAACCAGCTGCAAGTCCACACAAAATCAAGGTGTAAAATGAGGAACAATGGTGACACATGAAAAAATAATCAAGATACATCTCAGAATCTCATTAAATTTGGGAGAAAATGATCAGTGATGTAACTATTTCAAAGAGACATAATCCCTGTCCCCCTCTGTGTCTTCCTCTTTCATTCTAATCTATTTTATTGTTTTGTTCAGGCTTTATACCATTACCACCATGCTCACACAAATATACCTGCATTTCAAGAGGGACACTATGGTACATAAAAACATATGTCAAAACAGGAACTCACTCAACAATTAAATGTTCATTATGGAGCCTCCAAATTCCTACACATCTAGGAAGACAAATGGGGGTGCTGGAACAATTTTTATAGTGAGGGTACTGAAAGACATTTAACCAAACTGTAAACCCTGTATATAATGGAAACCACTTCAAGCCAGGCAGCACCCCCAGTACTCCTAATTCCAGCACATATGAAGACAAACATCCTTTATGATGAGTCGTGAGTAGGAGGGATTGATTATCTCTGTTAGAAAGACAGTGAATTTTCCAAATCATCATGAAGATTCCTCTCTGCAAAAACTCCTCAATTTCTCATCAAGATCCTCCATGGATTTCCACAAACTTCTCTTCCTTCTTTCCTGATGTCTAATCCATTCCCATTGCTCTGCCTTCCTGTACCCAGCTGACTTACTAGCTGTTCAAATCCCATTTTAACATTTATCTCCTAGAGATCATTATATCACCAGACCACGTGCACTTTATCTGTGTCCTTTCCCACTCCAGGCCATGTAGAATGTCCTCTACATGAAGGGAAGTGAGTATATAGACCTGACTATGCTGTCTTTACACAACAAGGAGATTCCCTACCCCAGGGAATACCCCGCTTCCTCTTTAGGCAGTTTTAAGTCCCCTTAGCACCAGTGGAATAGCATAGAAGAAATTTAACTTGGGGTGAGGATCTGGCTGCTATTAAAAATGTAGCATTAAATAAGTTGAAATATAGGGTGCACAAAATCACACAAAACCAAAAGAGATTGCTATAGTATTTATAAAAGTCGGTGAGTAAAAGGTGGAACCAGACTATGAGTCAGGCTCTTAAATTTAAGTCTCTGATTGTAATTTTTCTGTAACATTTGATAAATCAGATGAGGATACTGTAACAACGAGGCATGGCCTCCCTAAGAGAATGACAGGGAGGGACCACAACATACCCCTTGGTGGGCCAAACCAGGAGATCCATGTCCGCCCTGCTGAAAGTGGAAGGGCAGGACAGGAAAAGGAAGTACAGAAGGCGGGCCCTGCAGCTCAGTTGGGCTGGAGCCACCACAGGAGACAGACGCATCCTTCCTGCTGCTGGAGCCTGCAGAGGAGCTGCTGGGGCTGCCTCCTGAGGACTGGCCAAAGCTCTCAGAGATGACAGACACAGGTAAACCTGAGGGGGAGAGTAGGAGGCAGCCCAGGGAAACCAGACAACAGTCTGGTTAGGAGCTGACCTGATACAAGGTCAGCGTGTTGCGGGTGGATCCACCACTGTTAGGACCCTGGGCTGGGACGCAGTGGACTTGGGCAGGCCCACGTTCTCCCTGCCACCCGACCCCTGGGGTGGCAGTACTCCCCCTCCTTAGGCCAGGAGGCCTGCATTCCTCAAGCAACCCTTCCTGAGTCCCATAGGCACTCTTGGTGCTCAACCTTACCTGAGCCTTTAGACTTTACTGGTGCTCACCCCAACCTGGGGCTCATAGACTGCTTATCCACTCTGCCCTGATTGCAGGCCAGACCCCACCCATTGCTTTGCTGCCCTGCCCTGGCTGGGCTTGGAGCGCATAGATTGCCATACTGTTCTGCCCAGCCAGAGGACTGGAGCACTAGGTGAAGTTAATTCCCGCCTTTCAACTCACCTTTACAGTTACGTGACAGTGAGGAGGTATGGCCTCCCTCAGAGACTGACAGGGAGGGATGGCCATGCAGACTACTGATACTCTTTAGATCATTTTCTTGCTAAGGGCTATATCCCAGCTTGTGCTGAGCACCTATGGTTCTCATTCCTCCCCACACCTATCACAATTTGACCATACAACAAGCATTCAGAGAAGGATGATTAAACTAGTTGATTCTCTTAAACAATTATTAAAACACGGGCTGCCCTGTACCATTCAGGAGATGATAGTAACTGCGGAATCAAACAAGAATGTCCTTAGCTATTCCATAGTGGGAAAAGGTTCATGAAATTGCATGAAATAAAAAATCAAATAAAAGAATATCTAATGTTGAAAGAAAAGGTTCGTTAGACTTGGTAGCTTACTGACCCATTCCCAAGTATCATTATTATTAACCATAAAAATCTTTTGGAAACAGCCAAAAGTCTGACATCTAAGAGTAATTCCATTTAATCTGCTTTTCAAGCCCTGGAACCAAAGAACATCTGGATTTAAAAGATAGCTTCCCTTCTTCAAAATGTAAATATACTTTCCTGCCTAGTTATTTTGATTATTGCTTCTTGGTACCCTGCAAGCTAGAGCCTAATTAAGAAGCTCGTACTCACAACTGCAACAATAAGGCACATCCACAATCAGATCCTTATTATCTCCTTCAGTGCTCAGTTTCAGAAGTCAGTTTGGAAAAGCATTACAGAAATCTCCAGCTTAAATTCATATCACTAACTACATATGGATGCACTCTAAAACCTTAGTGCTCAATACAATCATTTTGTCTTCAGCCTGAGTACTTTCTGTGTAGACCTGTGAACTAATCTCCTTTTTCAACTATAATTTTTCTGTGCATTCTGTCATTGCCTTTTGAAGAATGGACTGAATTTTTCAAAATGGAAAGATATGGGGCTCACTGGAAACTAAAATTGCCAGGTTAAGCAAGCTCCCGGTATTTTTATTGTTTGCATTCATGCTATGAGAATGAAATGTAAGTCCCTAAAGCTGAAATATTATGAACCAATTATTTACTGAATATTTGTGCTAAATTATCTATGATTGCAGCGTAGACTCTGAAAGAAAAAAAATTCTGCAGGTGGCCTATAGAGCTAATTTTGAAGTTAGCTTTGCTAAGCCCATGCAGTGGTCTTGGAGAATATTAAACTAGTGTTACAACCACACTACCCTCAGAGTGTTCACCTGCCATGGAATTTAATTGATTTCATATCTCATCTAAGAGACCGAATCTCATCTATTAGGTAAATATAATGTAAAAATGTTTCCTTGCTTCTCAAAGGAGTTTACTGGTGGAAACTTGAAGAACCATTCTCACAGAATCTTCTACTACTATAACTGGGTTGAAATTGAGTCTCTGTGATCTTCCCTTTATTAAGGAATGTAGAAGATACAATGTATGTACATAACACCGCCATACATTTGTGAGCATAGCAGATGTGTAGATCGTTCAACACCTAGTTGTTATTTATTATTTATATTTCAAGGAACACCAATTACAGCAGCATCTAGGGACCCCAGTCAAGGATCAGGGCTATACAGTGCCAAGTACTACACAAACATATCATAAAATGACAGAACCTGCTTATATTGTATGCAGTGCTGTAGCCATGTTGGTCCCAACAGAAATTGGTCCAATAAAATATACTACCTCACCCACCTTGTCTCTCTAAGAACCTGCCATTTTCCACAGATGCTTGTGTGCATGCACAGTGTAGCAATGGTCATATGCTCTTCTGCACAGACTCTATTTTTATAGGTTTATGTGCACACTTAGTCTGGCTGAAACATGAGTCCAGAACTGCACAGCCAAGGTGTCCACATTAATTCTGAATTGGGCAGTGGAAATTTGAAAAGGGGCTAAATGTCTGTCATCCAGCTACACTATCAACACCTCTTCCACTGTATTAGTGGTTCAGTTCAGATCATTGATTAACAGGACTTTATATAATTTGGCTCAATCAGTTTATTAAATATAGATAAATCAGCACAAACAAAGAGGTTCATACATTACCAGCTCTGAAAAATAGGCTTGCAGCAGTTTCAATCTGTTCCAAAGTATGAACTTAATGTTGCTCATATTTATACTCCACTTCTTTATTACTGATAGAAAATTAATACACCTTATTACTCTTTTTTTAATCTAGTTTCATACCTGTTTTTCATGATACAAAGGCATCTGTAGCAACCATACATAATAACATTCCAGATGTTCATGAACTGTAGAGTGCAAAAAGCGTTAATTGTACCTAGCACACAATTCATATATAACATTCCTTAACAGAACATACATCTTACTCTGACAGATTCTGCACATACAAAGAACAAAGGTTGGATCAGTTTAACTATTAGTAGATTTCTATAATAAAGCTTAGCATGAGGACAAACCATTCTGGGAACACAGTTCATAGTTCTACAATTTAGCATAAGTACAAAGCATTCTAGCTCATATATGATATTGGCTAACACCGCAGAAAACACCTGCCTCCATAACAGCTGCAATTCAAAATAGCACTTCATCACTTTGTTCACAGCTACCTCAAGGCATGAAATGGGGTCTTGGCAGCTCATTGGCTGAGCATAAATGTAACACACCAAGGGAATAGTAAAGACACTTTCTAGCCAAGTAGGTGGCCAACACCGGGGAAAAGTTGTAAGAATTGCAATCTGCAGGCAATACCTGGGCTAACTGCACCAGGTACTTAAAATGTCTCTTTTCTTGAAATCTTAATTTACGTATGGATAAAATCCTTAACTTTTCAACTAGACCATAGTTTAACATGGCCACAGCACATGGAACTCATTCAAATATGGTAATTTTTTGATCAGTTTATTAATTCTCTGGGGATGTTGGAGGAATAGGGAGGGAAAGTGGGATATTTGTGCAGAGCACAGAGTGTGGTTTTACACAGATTATCCCCCATTTCAGACTGTTCCTGATTTCAAACTGTGGGAACTCTTGCCTGTATGGAAGTGTACTCCTAGACACCACTGTGCTGAATGTTCACTGCACATAAGCTGCTCCATAACTGATGTGGGGGCACCCAGACAAATTTGAACTAGAACTTTCCAAATTAATGTTGTCTGCTGATGGAACTCAGATGGAAAAGACATGGCAGGCTACAGCAGCAAGGGTCAGTGCTGAGATTTGTCACAAGAAGACCATACAAGTGGTTGAGAAATGGAAGGAACTTTGAATGCATGCTAAAGATAAGTTGGCTGCATAATGGGCAGCTAGAGAAGGTCATCTAGCCAAGGAGAGGGTCACCAATAATGGGACTCAGACAGAGGTCTAGGTGGCCCAAGTCATCATGCCCATATCCATCTATGGAATTACTGGACTGGGAAACATATTCATGAGAAGCCAGAGGCAACAAAAGGAAACAAGCACTCATATACCAACTGCTATCCCTCTAATGACTAGTCCTGCAGAAAAGCAGGTTGAGAAATTGCTGCTGAGACAAACTCTTGAAAATGCAGCCCAGTCTACATAACTCTTCAAAGATAAATCCTCCAGGAAAGCCAGAGACATAGAATTTAGGCATCTGATGCTGTTAATATTCTCAATTTTGTGTGTGCCATATAAGCTTCAGACTCAGTCATTGTGTCAGAGAGAGCATAGAGACATGCATACTGGACAAAAGCAGAGAAATGCATCATACTGGTGGCTTGAAAGAAAGAGAGAGAGACTGTGAGTGAGGGCTAGAATATTCAGGCAACTTAAAAAATCAAAAGTAAGTGTGATAGTTTGGTGAATTAAATATGACATGACAGTGCAGAGGAAATTGAATTCATCTATACTCGATAAGGGTGGCTTCATTATTCATGTGTGTCTTTGCTTAGTTTTGACACTCATGAATGATGAGGCCATCCTTGTCTCATGAAGACAAATTCAATATCCGTACTATCATTCTAATATATTCTCTATATATAGAGAATATACTTAATGAATGGCAGTGGGCTAGTATTTTTATCTTCACTGGTTCATGAGAGGAAGGAATTTAATTCACAGGAGGTGTTGCTTTGAGTGAGCTTATATAGACTCTTTTCACAAGTGATATGGCGAGGATGAAAGCATTATACCAGGGATTTGTTAGCACAGTTGTTTTGTTCACCTCCCTTATTATACCTGGAGTCCTGGCTTTGAATCTGGAATTGGCTTATTAGTGACAGTAAATTCAGTAATTTTATCCTAACCCCAATTAGACATTTGTCCACATATTAGCACAGTATAAATAATAAATAATTATAATATTAAGTATAAATACCGTTAGGCAAGCCTCAGAAAGCTGGTAACTCTTGGAGGCTTTTCAGAGGTTTGAAATGTTAGAAGTAGTCCCAGTGCAGATATGACTAGTGAGTAGAATATGTTTAAAGAGGTCAAAGGTGCATGATTAATGAAATTTATCATATCTTTCCGCAATTTATCACATGGATG
Organism: Malaclemys terrapin pileata; assembly: GCF_027887155.1. Classification (NCBI taxonomy): domain Eukaryota; kingdom Metazoa; phylum Chordata; order Testudines; family Emydidae; genus Malaclemys; species Malaclemys terrapin. Next base: position 139,089,205 of record NC_071507.1, read on the forward strand.
GTACCTCCATATAGTGTATTCACATTTCATTTGTTTCCATGGTTTGAGAGAGATATCTTGAACATATCATAGGGAATATTTGCAGATCCAGTAAAAACTTTCAAACTAGGAGAACTTTTTAAAACACAACCTCTGTATGTGGTATTAGAGACACACACATACATATTTGCACATACATCAGTTTAGAGCACATAAGAACAAAGATATTGCCATATGGGATCAGACCTGAGATTCATTTAGTCCAATATCCTGTCTCTGACAGGGGCCAGTACCAGATGCTTCAGAGAAAGTTAAAGAAACCTTATAGGGGACCTTTATGGAATAACATGACCATAGGGGAAGTTTCATCCTACCACCCATCATTTAGTGGTTGCCTTATGCCCTAATGCATGAGGGTTTATATAGCATTCCTAGAAGTAATTTTGCAGTGTCACTGGGCAATACTGATATTGTTCAGAGTTTGTCAGTGTCTTCATTATAACCACTTTGAGAGTTCTGTAATTCAGCCATTAAAATCTGCTTCAGGCTGAAACTTGGCACATAAATGTATGAGGAAGCCAAAGCGAGGAATAGTTACTTTAATTTCTAAAAAATTATTACATCTGCCTCTGTATAGAAGTAGGGAATATAATAATTTGTTTTGATTATCATATTCATAACTTGCTAATGGAAATTTCTTCTTGTTTGGTCTACAAACTGTAATTATATGAGCAGACACTTACTGTCATCTATATAACTGAACACTATTTTTTAAGCACACAGCCATATGCATCCATTCAGATGCTCAATAGCAAGTTGCTTCCTTACAAATAATAAATCCGAGTTGCATGACTAGCTGAAGTACAGATTTTAAACTAGTTCTAATATATTCAAAAGACACAGAAGAAAGCAAACAAGACTAAAACCCTCAGGTATTACAATTAGCAGCTTGGACACAAATGTAGCCAACACTCAATTATTTGTTTTTATCCAAAACCAGGTTTGTTTAATCCCCTCACCATCTTGCATTCTCACAGGTCCACATTTGCAAAAACAATTCCATTTTAATCTACATATTGCTGTCTAGTTCCAATAAATAATGAAGAAAAAGACCCTTTGCAACTAGCTTTGGAGTTATGAACAAGAAATAAAAAAATAATGCTTTGAGCACTTGAATCACTGGGAGACTGATATAAATAAAACACAGTGGGCCAGATTCTCAGTGGGTGTAAAGCAGACTGATTCCCTTGAATATATGCCGATTTACTCCAGCTGAAGAAATGGCCCAGTATTGCACTCTGATACTTGTCGTTGGTTTTAATCCTATTTGACAATTGTTCTATTTTAAGTATAGTATTTAAATTCTATAGTTCTGAAATCTCATCAAGTATACTCATTTAGCACCGAAGTATCACTTTCCAAGTGATCAAATTGCTAGCCAACTTCACTCACATAATGCCGTCATTCAGACATTTTGAATATTGTTATTTTTTTTATTAAAGATGTTCAAGATATCACTAAGCTGCAAAACCTTACATATAAAAATGTTGGACAACACATCAGAAGATATGGAAAGAAGCACAATATTAAACCTATTTGTCCACAGTGCAGATCAGTTTATGGTGCTGAAGTGATAATATAAATGTCTAGACTAAAAACTGGAAAAAAAATCCAGTCATAAAAGAAAAGTTTATGGTCAATAAACAAAGCTGAGAAATGATTTCTTCCAGTAAGTGATATTTTAATCAAAATCTTATTATTTTCTGGTCATGAAAGGTGCCTGCTCAACCGCACAGGAAACTGAAGGCTTCCATGTACCCCCACTGCAACAGAAGCTTATCAGCACTGCTCCAGTAATGTACCTAATGTTATGGAGACTCCATACTCATTTATTCCTTGGCTGCTGTGATGACAGTACTGACAAGCGTGCTAACTATCATACCAGCATTGTCTGTGAAATAGACACCAGTCCACTAATTAGTAGACCAATCCCACTGATTATTCCAGCTAAGACACTGAAGGCTATGTCTACACCTAGAACTGAGGGTGTGATTCCCAGCTCAAGCAGACACACACATGCTAGCTCTCATCAAGCTAATTACCTAAAAATAGTAGTGTAGCCACAATAGCATGGGCCGCGGTGAGCGGCAAATAGGGCTAGCCTCCCTGAGTACATTCCCACACAATCTGGGGAGTTTATACTCAGGGCTGCTAGCATCACTCACCACTGCCTATACTACTGTGGATATCCTGCTATTTTTAGTGCACTAGCTCAATGAGAACTAGTGCAAGTATGTCTGCTTGAGCTGGGAATCCTACCCCCAGTTCCAAGTGTAGATATAGTCTAAAAACTAAGGTAATCCTGCAAAGACAACCACATGGACAGACCCTTGTATAGAGCCCTTTGGCTTCCACTGGAATCCACAAGGGTCCTTCTTTTTGAAGATGTGGGGCCTAAAAGGGTAACCATTTCTGGTTACTACTAGAGCTGCTGAGTTTTTCATTGCAAATGATATTCATTGCAAATTTAGCCATTTTTTCTTACTCAAAAATTGTTCAGGAATTGATCCTGTTTTCTGAAAACATATTTGTTATTTGTAACTATTCACCAGATAGTTTGAATGAACAATTTTGATCCAAGGATCTACTGGCAAACTGTTCATGTCAACTGTTTCCTGCTGGTTATTTGTTATTCAGAGTGTGTGATGTGATGTGTCACCTAAGTCACATGCTTCTTCTCCCTGATTTGATGACTGGAACTTTTAAAACAGAAGAACTTTGAATAATGGACACAGAATACTCTTGTGCACAGGTAATTACCTTTGTACCTTTGTCATTGTAAATATGGATATTCAGGCAAATAGCCAGTTTCCGAATATTGGTGAGAACAAAAACTCATCCATACAAATGTCCGCAACTAGCAAATAACATGGGGGCGGTGCACCTACTGAACAACAGATCAGAACGTGAAGGAATGTTCTCAAATATTGCTTTGCATTATTTAACCAACTCTAGTGACTATCAACATAGGCCCAATTACTGTAATGACTTAAATTACATCAGACAATGTGGCTGAAGTAATATCTCGTATTGGACCAACTTCTGTTGGTGAGAAAGACAAGCTTTCGAGCCACACAGAGCTCTTCTTCAGGTCTGAGAGAAGCACTCAGAGTATCTCAGCTAAATACAAGATGGAACAGGTAGGTTAGCATAAGCAGTTATGACATATTTCAAGGGACCATTCAAGATAAAGTAGCCCATTAACACCTCTCCAATCATAGGGTAGAAAGGGGTTGGCCGGGGAAGCTGCCACGGACGGGGGTGGAAAGTGGGTTATAAATTGTTGTAATAAGCCACAAACTCAGTATCTCTATTCAGTCCATGATTTTTAATGTCTAGCAAAGTTATGAATTTAAGCTTCCAGGTTCATCTTTTGAATGTACCGTGCAGGTTTCCTTTGAGGATGGGGACAGGAGATATGGTGTTCTTGTCTTTTATCATTCTTCTGTGTGAGTTCATTTGTGAACCTAGTGATTGTCTGGTTTCACCCACATACACACCATATCACTTGTGGACGAACACTTTTCACAAAGTGGTCACTCTATATCTGTCCTATCAAACCTAACCCTCAAAGGAAATCTGCACAACACTTAAAAGATGAGCCTGGGATCTTAAATTCATAACTTTGATAAACACTACAAATTATGGTCTTAACAAAGGCACTAGATTATTACAACAATCTGTAACCCACTAACTCCCCTTTTTATCCACAAAGGTGCTAATGGGCCTCTGCACCTTGAATGTTCCCTTAGAATATGTGATAACTACTTACGCTAATCTGTTCAATCTTGTATTTTTCTGTGGCACTCTGGGTACTTTTCCCAGACCTAAAGAAGAGCTCTGTGTAGCTTGAAAGCTTGTCTCTCTCACCAACAGAAGTTGGTCTAATTAAAGATATTACCTCACTATCTTGTCTCTCTAATGACCTGGGACTGGCATGGCTACAACAACACTGCATAGGATAAATTGTCCTCTTTTTCAGAAAACCTTAAAATAAAAATAAATAAATAAAATAAAAAAGCACCCTGGAACTCTTTTTTTTTTTTCTTTACTGCTGCTTATTATGAGTTTTCAGTTTTATAATACACTGTTACAAATCCACCAAACTAAGCTGGGTACAACATTTGTTATATGATATGGGTGATGGATATAATCCTATAATTTCCAGTACAATAATAAAGGTTTAATTTTCCATTTGTTCCCACTGTGAGATGGTTTGTGGCTTTGAATTCTCACTATGTTTGCATGAGTACACAAACCCAATTTGCATCATTGTAAAGTCAATGCTTACTTCGGCATTTGCTCTCTCCTTTTTATGATTAAAAGGCTAGGAAAAGCCCGACTTCTAATTTAAATACCAAAAAGTTTATCCCATCAGAAGTCTCTCTCTTCTCTAGTTTTAATAGACTTCGGCATGGGGAACCATGGAGGGCCATATCAATTATTAAAAGGCATTCTTCTTTTTTGCATCAAAACTTCATGTGAAAAGGTTAACAACCATTCTAAATTCTATAAACCAGCACATTTACAATCGGACTCCAGTGACATGTTTTTCATGAGGAATGGGTGAACCCTGTGGAGTCTGAGGTATGAAAAGGTAGAGCCAGTTGTAGGGGGTAGGGGGTCTAATAAGGAGGGGAATTCAGGGAGGTTTCTTCTTCATGACTCATGGATGCCAGGGAAAGAGGCCTGGATTATTTCTTCCTCTCCCCAACCCCATCACAGGAGCTAGGAGGAAGAGGCTGAGAAGACATACTTTGTTACACTTAAACTCACACAGAGAAGATATTGGGAAGTGTAGCCTATAGGACTAACCTGCTTGTTTGTATATATGTATCTTTTCTTATAGTTTAAAATTTGGTTTATTGTAATAGGTTTATAGATTTATATTAAAGTTTGGCTGTAATGCAAGAGACCCACAGGCCATATCCTGTATGTTAAGCTAAGGCAAAGTTAGCATATATATTAAGACCTTTTACTCAGAAAGCAAAGTTGATTTATATCTTGTTACCTAAATAGATGAGTACCCATACCTATGTGTATGACCTTTTATCTAGACCAATAGACAATGGAGAATGGCATGGGGTGGGGTTTCAATGTTGTACCCACAGACTTAACAAGTACACCACAAGAGACTGATGTGTGTACATACCTTTCATCAATATACACATACATATTTGCCTATGGGGTCAGTGTACCCTAACACTTCTGTAGATGAGGAATGAAATTTGGGCATAAGAGGAAGGATTTCCAGCATTTGCCCTATAAAAGAGGTAACCCACCTCAAAAGACTATCTCCAGTTCTCACTTTACTCCATCTCTATTCTCACTTACTTCCTCCACTCTATCTATTCTATCTATCTATGATGACTGCTACTATTAGTAGGCTATACTTGTTCTTCTTAAACTTTAAGTTTCAAAGGAACTAGGCTAAGCTTGGTTTTCCTAAGTTTTATTCTTAGTTTGTTTATTAGGTTTTGATTTAAGTTTGTCAAGTGAACCCTAGTCAGCTTTGATAGCTCTTAGCATTTTCTAATCATTGGATCCCTCACTCAAGAATTGAGAAACCTGAACCGCAAAGCTGTTCCTGTGTCTCTTACCACCAGGTTATCAAGGAAGGGTATGAGCATGTTAACCAAAGCTTTGTTGCATATAATACTATATTATCATATATATCTTTTGAATAGCAGTAATGCAATTGTAACTTTGTAACTGTGGGCATTTTACCATTTACTTACTATTATTAATTTTAATAAAAAGTCTTTAAGGCTTTATCTGTCTCAGTGTGAGCTTCCTGTCATACCCCCAAGGGTCCTTTATAAAGTCTGTGGAGCCTGATTCAGGACAAAAACGTTTATCTTCTGATCAAACAGATTGGTGAGCCTAAAACCCATACTAATTAATATTGATGATAATAATTATTAATATTAGTATTAAGATCAAATAAGAGTAAATTAATAAATTAAATTCCCATATTATCCAAATTAATATTATCAGCACACCCTAAATCAGACTACAGAAGGGTTGTTCTTATCCCTCAGTATGGAGCCTTTTTTTCCACCTCCCCAAAGGAGCTATTCTTTCCCAATCCTCTTTCAGGATGGTGATTTGTTTCTGGGCAGAGCTAGAACTAGGGAGCAGAAGCACAGAGTTCAAGTATTTCTTGCTCTAGGCAGAATACAAACTTCGACAGATTGACCTTTTTTCTCTTCATGATCTTCAAATTATTCTGAAATTAGCAAAACTGATTAATTCATCTCTACTTTTATGGTGTTGGGAGAAAAAGTTGTTAGCTTGTGTCTATTTTAAAATCCAGAGTAAAGAAGGTAACAGCTGGTGTTAATTTTTGGAACTCCCTTCCTCTCCACTAATATGTCTGTGTCTATGTGTGTATTCGTGTGCATGCTTGTGTGCATAATGCTGAAAGATTATTTCTGTCTAACCTGTTTTTGATGGGAAATTGCTTTTTTGAGCAAACAAAATTTTTTGAGAAAAGTGTCTGCTTTTCATGCAAAATTTTGACTTTTCTTCAAAAAATCAAGCAATTGAAAGCTGAACATTTTTCAGTTTTAGGCCAAAAACTGAAACTTTAAATTTGGAAATGTCAAAACATTTAATTTTGACCTTTTCAATTGAAAGAAAATGTTTTGACATTTCCAAATCAAAATATTTCATTTTGGTTTAGTTCATTATACTACAATCTTCTGAGCTGCCATGGTGCATCATGGGAATTGTGGTTTAGTTTCCTCATATCCCCATTGTGCTTTAGAGGCTGGACTCCTTGGCCAGATGACATTTTCCACAGAGCCATGTGACTCCCATGATGCACCATGATGGACAGCAAGAGGAGTGGTGCATCATGGGAGATGTAGTTTGGGCCATACTGGAGAATAGCACTCAAACTACAATTTCCATGAGCCACCACAAGCAGCCACAGTTTAATGTCAAACTACCACAAAATAAAAAATGTTGCATTGGTTTGACAAACTGAAATATTTCAGTTCATATCAATCCAACCTGAAACAAAATAATTTGGTTTGATTTTCCCAATGGAAAATTTCAGCAAACATTTTTCAGTTTCTAACAAAAAATAAAAATGTTCCACAGAAAATAAAAACATATTTTGAACAGTTCTAATATTTACATAGGGGACCTGATTCTGTTCTCATTGACACTCGTGTAGATCAGGATTAATTCCAGTGTAGTCCGTGGGCCTGAATAAGACTAGAGTGAAATGAAAATCTGGGTCAGTTCAAGCCACAATTCATAATTATACTTGGAAGGATTAGATTTTTATCAGTACATATCAATTTCACCGTACACTCACAAAGTGAAAAAATTTCCATCGATAATAATAGAAGTGTACAAATAAGTATGAAAAATTCTGCTTGAGAACTGATTAGAGTTTGATTTAAGGATATTTACTTTGTAAATTTTGACAAGTCACATTGACAGTTTGTGTTTAAATGGTTATAAAGCCTTAACTTTTTGAACCTCAATGTCTGCTGTCATTAATAATTATTGTCTGACACCCCCTAATTTCCCACAACTATAAAAATTTAAATTGACCAAAAAAAATTAAAATACTTAAAAATAAACATCAATATTATCCATCAAAATGATAGAAAAATGAAAAATGAATTCTGTAAACTTATTCATGTAACAGGGTGGCTTGCCACGTTAAGAGCTAGTGGCCTGGAGCCAGCCAGTCACTAAGTATACACACCTGAACTGAGATTAGTTGATTCCTCTAGCAAGAGCAGCAGAAAGGGAGAACAGGGTGGAGTACAGAGGCTGCTAGGCACAAATAGGCTCCGGCAGAGAAATCTGGAACTTAACTGACACACACAGGAAAGCCTGGGAGTCACCTGATAAAGAGGTAAACAGGAGGATTTGAGGAGGGATTTGAGAACTTACATTTGAATGTGTGTTAATTTAACAAAGAATGTAGGCCATACTTACAGGATAGGGGACTCTACCCTGGGAAGCAGTGATTCTGACAAAGATTTGGGGGTCAGGGTGGATAATCATCTGAACATGAGTTGCTAATGGGATGCTGTGGCCAAAAGAGCTGACACAATTCTGGGATGCACAAACAGGGGACTCTCAAGTAGGAGTAGAAAAGTTATTTTATCTCTATATTTGACCCTGGGGTGATCACTGCTCAAATATTCTGTGAGGTTCTTGTGTCCACAGTTCAAGAAGGATATTAATCAGTTGGAGAGGGTTCAGAGAAAATTAAAGGATGTCTTATAGTGCTAGACTCAAGAACTCAATCTATTTAGTTTAACAAAGAGAAGGTTAAGGAGTGACTTGATTATAGTCTATAAGTACCTACATGGGGAACAAATATATAATAATGGGCTCTTCAATCTAACAGAGAAAGGTATAACACAATCCAATGGCTGGAAGCTGAAACAAAACAAATTCAAACTGGAAATAAGGTGTAAATTTTTAATAGTGAGAATAATTAACCATTGGACAATTTACCCAGGGTCATGGTGTATTCTCCATCACTGACAATTTTTAAATCAAGATTGAATGTTTTTCTAAAAGCTATGCTCTAGGAATTATTTTGGGGAAGGTCTATGGCCTGTGTTATACAGGAGATCAGACTAGATGATCACAGTGGTCCCTTCAGGCCTTGGAATCCATGAATCTATGAGTAAACCAGAACCTGAGATGCGATGTGAATGGTCAAATGGGTTCATGAGTTATTGAAAATGACATTTGAAGAGGGAAACTGAGCCCAGGGGCTGCTTGCAGGGCTGCCCTGAGAACAGGAGTTGGCCAGTCCTCTCCTATTATAATAAGAATATTGATAAACCAGTTTTGTGGTCCCCACATTCTCAGCTCCTCGTGGGGCTGCCCACGCACTGGTATAAGTTATAGAAGCCTCAGGACTGGAGTCAAATGTTTCCTCCAAATTCCCTCACTTGCCCCAGCCCTCTCTGCTGAGGCCTAAACCAGAATCTGACATATGGTCACTGTGACAGGGTGTACCGACCAGGCACTAGACAGGCGAAGGTTAGTGAACTGCTCTGTGCCCAAGAGGCCATGCCCCCTCACCTTTGTTGGGCATACTCCCAGTGGAGGGAGCATTCAGAAGGGAGCAGCTCAGCTCAGTCTGAACTGACTGAGGAGGAGACCGGTTGTTTGCAGCAGCCTCCTGCCTGAAAGCCACCAGAACTCTAAGCCGCTGGGGTCAAGCCTCCTAGCTGCACTGCGGGAAGCAAGGGGATGACTCACTGTTGCCAGCAGAGGAGCTGCCGGAGATGCAGCAGAAAGGACACAAGAAGGATCCCCTCGTCCAACCCCAGAGACAATGCCAGAAGGACTGGGACAAGGGTAGGAAGCAACCCAAGGAACGCACTTTGGGGTATTGGGACCTGAACGCTGTTCTGAAGGTCCCTGGGTCAGAACCTGGTGGAGTAGGGTGAGCCCAAGTTCCCCTACCCTCTCCACTCTCGCTGCTTGGTGACTCTGCCCCCTGATATTGGTGCTAAGAGACATAGCCCCTTAGACTCTCGCTACTGAGTGAGACGACCTCTTTAGCCAACACCAGATCCAAAAAATTCTCTCTAGTTGTTTCCAGCCTCATTCATCATGCATACGTCTGCATCCCGGCTTCTCTTTTTCACACACATATACACCTGGTCACAATACCCAGTGGAACCCTCCACCCACATTTGAAGACTTTTATCAGGTAGTCCTCAGTCTTCTTACTTAAGACTAAACATGCTCATTTTTTAAAAACCATTCATCACAGGGAAGGTTTTCTAAACCTTTTATCATTTTTGTTGTTCTCCTCTGGACTCTCCACTTGACACAGAGTTCCAGCTTAGGCTTCTGCAGTGCCGAGTATCATAGAATCATAGAATATCAGGGTTGGAAGGGAGCTCAGGAGGTCATCTAGTCCAACCCCCTGCTCAAAGCAGGACCAATCCCCAACTAAATCAAGTAGAGTGGGACAGTTACCCCTCATATCTTACATATGATATCCCAGAATTATATTAGCTCTTTCACAACTGCATCATGTTGTTGATTCGTATTCAATTTGTGATCCAATATAACCATGATTTTTCCTTCCAAAGGTTAGTACTTTGCACTTTTCTTTATTGAATTTCATCTTGTTGATTTCAGAAAAATGCTGCAATTTATCAGCTCATTTTAAATTATAATTGTGTCCTCCATAGTTCTTGCAACCCCTCCCAGTTTCATGTCATTCACAAATTTTATAAGCATACTCTCCACTCTATTATGCAAGTCATTAATGAATATGTTGAATAGTATTGGATCCAGGACAGATCTTTGCAGGACCCCACTAGATACATTCTCCCAGTTTGACCCCGAACCACTGATAACTACTCTTCGAGTCATCTTTCAACCAGTTCTTCTCCTACCTTATAGTAATTTCATCTAGACCAATTTGCTTATGAGTAAGGATATGATTTAGTCACAGAGGTCATGGAAGTCACAGATTCCATGGCTTTACCAGACCTCCATGACTTCTTTGGCTTCAGCTGTCAGCGGCTGCAGCTGGGGCTGGAGCCAGGGCTGTGCACCCCATCCCCTGCGGCTGCCCACCGGAGCTGGAGCTTTGTGCTCATGGCTGCAGCTGGGGCTGGTGCCAGGGCTGTGCATCCCCGCCCATGATGGTAGGGCTCGGTCTGTCAGCCCCTCCCCCCGCATGGGGCTCCAGCTATCATTCTCCCCTCCCCCAGCCTTCCCTCCAGTTATTTTTAGTAAACATTTTTACTTGTATTTTTAGTTATTTTAGACAAACAGGTCATGGGCTCCCGTGATTTTTTGTTTATTACCCGTGACCTGTCTGTGTCTTTTACTAAAAATAACTGTGATAAAATCTTAACCTTACTTATGAGACTGTCATGTGGGACTGTGTCAAAAGCCTTACTAAAGTCAAGCTATATTACATCTACTGCTCCCCATATCCGCTAGGCCAGTAAGTCCGTCAAAGAAGGAAATGGGGTTGGGTTGACATCATGTGTTCTTGACAAATCCATGCTGGCTATTCCTTATAACCCTATTGTCCTGTAGGTGCTTACAAACTGATTGTTAATAATTTGTTCCAGTATCTCTCCAGTTAGCAAAGTTAGGCTGACTGATCTGTATTTCCCTTGGTCCTCTTTGTCCCTCTTTTAAAGCTAGGTGCTAGGTTTACCTTTTAGCTCTCTGGTATCTCACCAATCCTTCATGAGTTCTTGAAGATAATTGCTAACCGTTCCAAGTTTCCTTCAGCTAGTTCTTTAAGTACCCTGGAACAGATTTCATCAGGCCCATCCAACTTAAATAAATCAAATATATCTAAATAGTTTAACCTGTTCTTGCTTGTGTTCTTTCCCTTTTGTTAATATTAATTGTGTTGAGTATCTGGTCACCATTAACCTTTTTAATGAAGACTAAAATAAAACAAGCACTAAACTCCTCACCCTTTTTGATGTCGTCAGTTATTAGCTCTCCTTCCCTGATAAGTAGAGGACCAATACTTTCTTTCATCTTTCCCTTGCACATAATGCATTTAAAGAGTCTCTTCTTATTGCCTTTTATGTCTGATTCTAGGTGTCACTCATTTTGTGCCTTAGCCTTTTTGATTTTTTCCCTACTTGCTTGTGCTTTTCTTTGTACTCCTCCTTAGCAATTCATCCATGTTTTGGTATCTATGAAAAAGGTAACTGTGTCCAGCTAATGTATTATGGAAACTAAGGTAATATATAGCATTGCTAGGCATTTATGGATAGTTATGTATTCTGGTCCAGTCAAGTCATTATTAAAACCATACTTCTCTCATAAATTTGAATTAAAAAAAATTGACTGTAATTATGGTTACCTTTAAATAATATATATTACAATGTGTTGCCCTTCCACAAAGTGACAAGTTTGCCTTGCCCCTACATTTGACAAAAGACATGATAAGCACTGAAAAGGTTGGTGCAAACTCCCTACCTGCCCCCGAGCTTTACATTATTTCTGTTAACACTTTGTTTACAATTAGGATTACCTGATTTATTTGTTCAGATTGGACAATTGGCTTGCTGCTGTACTCGGTAAACAGCTTCTGACAACAAACAAGGATTTAAATAATCACTGTGTAATCAGCATACACCAATGCATCCTTATCTTATCCCCTCAAATGCAGGTAGCTGTCTGTACCATTATATTTAGAAGCCTTAAATGTTCAACATTTCAACCGCATCAGAAACATTCCATCCATTTTGTCAGAAACCTGATGAAGAGCTCATTAAATGAAATTCGTTCTTACTTTAGCACACATGAAAATGTATCTATTCAATGGGAGGCCTTTGCATTAAATTCTGCTCTGGGTAACATCAGTGTAAAGTCCTGATTTACACCAGGGTAACTCAGATCAAAATCTGATCCAGTTTTTGGCTTTCTGCCTCGTAGGGGATACTAACTAGACTAGCCCAGCAGCAACTCAGTGGGGTTACAACATTCAGACCTACCTAAATACCCTGCCTAAAGCTGGACATAGTATTGGTTAGGTTTGGTAAATATATGTGGACATATAATACTATGGGATTCTTTCTAATCAAAGCTTTTACTGTGGTTGACATCTTTGTCTGCTGTGAAAGTATTGGCATTTGGAACATAACCATTAAATATGAAATAGTATAAAAGGAGGTGAATTTAAATCAGCTTGTATTTCAGAGCTGTTTTTCCTATAAGGATTATAGGTCGGCTTTAAGGATTCTCCAGCCACTAATACATTATCTGAACCAATTTTTAAATTAGAGTGGCTACAGTTAGAGACTTACTTAATAGGCACCTGAATACACAATTAAGTGCTTTCATATTCATTTTAGGCACCTAAGTGCTGAGTTAGGCACCCACATTTTAAACTTGTGCACGCTAGTTGTAACTATTCTGAAAAGTGTATGTAAAAGATTTTGCATACAAAGAAACCACCAGTGATCTGAAATGACAATAGAACTGTGCTCCAAGAGATTGCTTGGTGTGGAGTTCCTATCTATTTGTCTACAAAGCATCTTGGGCAGGGCCGGCTCCAGGCACCAGGGAAGGAAGAAGACCTGGGGCAGCCAATAGAAAGGGGTGGCACTCCGTTGGTTATTGGGGCGGCACGTCCGGGTCTTCGGTGGCACTTTGGCAGCAGCTCAAGTGCTCCGCTTTAGTCTTCGGCGGTAATTCGGCGGCGGGTCCTTCACTCCATCTCTTCCTCTTCGGTGGCATTTCGGCAGCAAATCGCGGTTTGTTTGTTTTTTCCTTCGCCACTTGGGGTGGCAAAAAAGCTGGCCCTGATCTTTGGGCTGGTCAAATTTAGCCACGTTAGGCCGATTTTATAAGCAATGCAGCTACACAACCAACCCCATTCCGTTGACCTAAATGGCTCTTAAAATCAACTGCTGTACTCCTTCCTGATGAGGGGAGTAGTGCTAAAATCAACCTTCTTGCGTCTAATTTGGGGTAGTGCAGGCACAGCGTTGTGCAATTCAACAGTATTGGCCTCCGGGAGCTATCCCAGAGTGCTCCAATGTGACAGCTCTGGACAGCACTTTCAACTCCAATGCACTAGCCAGGTACACAGGAAAAGCCCTGAGAACTTTTGAATTTCATTTCCTGTTTGGTCAATGTGGCGAGCTCAGCAGAATAGGTGACCAGGCAGTCCCAGAATCGCAAACGAGCTCCAGCATGGAGCGAACAAGAGACACTGGATCTGATTGCAGTATGGGGAGAAGAATCTGTGCAGGCAGAACTCCAATCCAGCAGAAGAAATGCTAATATATATGCCAAAATCGAATAGGGCATGGTGGAGAGAGGCTACACCAAGGACACACAGCAGTGCCGCGTGAAAGTTAAGGAGCTCAGGCAAGCCTACTACGAGACAAAAGAGGCAAACGGTCACTCTGGGTCAGAGCCCCATACATGCCGCTTCTATGATCAGCTGCATGCAATTCTGGGGGGGACCCTACCAGTACCCCACCACTGTCCATGGACACCTCCAAGGGGGGAGTCTCACGCAACACGGAGGAGGATTTTGTGGATGAGGAGGAGGAGGAGAAAGTGCAGCAGGCAAGCGGAGAATCATTCTCCCCGGCAGCCAGGACCTTTTCATCACCCTGGAGCCAATACCCTCCCAAGGCAGGTTCCCAGACCCTGAAAGCGGAGAAGGCACCTCTGGTGAATGCACATTTGTAACCATACTACAGAGGTTAAAAGCAATTGTGTTTAATGTTTGCTTTACCCTGAAGAATTGGGATGCATTCGCGGCCAGTACAGCTACTGGAAAAGTCTGTTAATGTGTCTGGGGATGGAGCGGGAATCCTCCAGGGACATCTCCATGAAGTTCTCCTGGAGGTACTCTGAAAACCTTTGCAGAAGGTTTTTGGGGAGGGCTGCCTTATTTCGTCCTCCATGGTAGGACACTTTACCACGCCAAGCCAGTAGCAAGTAGTCTGGAATCATTGCAGCACAAAGCATGGCAGCGAATGGTCCTGGGTTTTGGCTGCATTCATGCAACATTCAGTCTTATATCTTTCTGTGTCAGCCTCAGGAGAGTGATATCATTCATGATCACCTGGCTGAAATAGGGGAATTTTTGTAAGGGAACAGTAAAAGGACCCCGTTCATGCTGGGCTGTTTGCGCTTGGCTAAAAGGGATCATCCCGGAGAATAGCCACAAGGTGGGGGAGGGGTGTTCTGCAAATCCACCCCAAAACCGCAGCCCCTCTTTTAAATGGCAAACCCAACCGGCATTGCTTGCTATGGGAAACGAGGGCGCTGCAGTTTGAAACAATTCCCACACGTTATGAACGCGGAAGAAGCCAACCCTGTGTACCCTTTGGCTTACCATTGCTGCCTGGAAACTGAATTCTGTTGCCCAGCCGTGTGTGATGTGTCACCATACCGGCAGGCACTCAATATAAAAGGCAAAATGTGACCTTGTACCTAAAGCACATGTGCTGTCTGCTGTGAATTGCTTGATTCACTGTGAAAAAGTCTCCCTTTTGTTCTCAGAAATGTATCTTCGTAAATTTTACTCTCCCTTTTTATTCCACCTGCAGGTGCAAATGTTTCTATGCTTCCCGTATCAACTCCGTCCCTGAGGTTATCGCAGATTAGAAGGCAAAAAAAACGCACTCACAATGACATGTTTTCCGAGCTCATGCCATACTCCCACACTGATAGGGCACAGCTGAATGCACGGCGGCATTTGGTGGCAGAGGCCAGGAAAACATACAGTGAGCATGATCAGGACATGCAGGAGGAGATGCTAAGGCTAATGGGGGAGCAAACTGACATGATCAGACATCTGGTGGAGCTACAGGAAAGGCAACTAGGGCACAGACCCCTGCTGCATACATTGTATAACCGCCTGCCCTCCTCGTCAAGTTCCATATCCTCCTCACCCAGATGCCCAAGAACGGGGGGGGGGGGAGGGGGGAGGAGGGGCAGGGGGAAGGTTCCGGGCACCCAGCCACTCAACTCCAGAGGAGGCCCAAGTAACAGAAGTCTGTCATTCAAACAGCTTTGATTTGTAGTGTGGCTACAAGAAGCAATGTGGCCTTGTCCTTCCCTCCTCCCCTACCCAGGCTACCTTATCAGTGATGTCACTTTTTTTTTTAATAAATAAAGAATGAATGGATTCAAAACAATAGGGACTTTATTTCCTTTGCCAGCTGTGGTCGAAGGGGGGAGGGGGATTGGCTTATAGGGAAGTACATTCAACAAGGGGGCGGTTTTGCATCAAGGAGAAACATATAAAACTGTCACACCATAGCCTGTCCAGTCATTAAACTGTTTTTCAAAGCCTCTCTGATGTGCAGCACACCTAGCTGTGCTCTTCTAATCACCCTTCAAAATTGGCCACCAGGCGATGTGCCTCAACCTCCCACCCCACCATAAACATCTCCCCCTTACTATCACCACTCACTTCTCAACTGTCAGGGCAGGTGTCATCTTGGTATTTCTGCGCTTCAGGGTAGGGGAAAGCAACTCACAAAGTTCCATGAAAGTGGCCTTACACATGCGAAAGTTTCACAGCCACTGGGAATCATCCCATACCTGCAAAACTATGCGGTCCCACCAGTCTGTGCTTGTTTGCCGGGCCCAGAATAGGCTTTCCACTGCATCAACCTGCCCCACTGCTGACATGATGTCCCAATTACCACATCCCATGCTTTCAGGAACGTCTGTGTCCATGTCCGTCTCACAATCATCCTCGTGCTGGTGGCTCCAAGCCAGTCTCTGAACATACTATAGGATAATGTGTGAGGTGTTTACAATGCTTGCAATAGTAGCACTGAGCTGAGCAGGCTCCATGCTTGCCGTGCTATGGCGTCTGCACGGATAATCCAGGAAAAAAGGCACAAAATGATTGCTTGCTGTTGCTTTCAAGGAGGGAGGGAGGGAAGGAGGGAGGGGAGACTGACGACATGTATCCAAAACCACCCGCGTCAAAGTTTTTGCCCCATCAGGCATTCGGAGCTTAACCCAGAATTCCAATGGGCAGCGGGGACTGTGGGATAGCTACCCACAGTGCACCACTCCATGAGTCAATGCTAGCTACGGTATTGAGGATGCACTCTGCCGACCTACTGCGCTTAGTGGGGACATACACGATCGACTGTATAAAATCACTTTCTAAAGATCAACTTCTATAAAATCAACTTAATTTCGTAGTGTAGACATACCATTGGTATCTGCTACAGTTGTGATGAGTGACTCTGAAAGGCCTGGGTCTCTTTATGTGTAATGACTACACACACACACACACACACACACACACACACACACACACACACACTGCTTGTCAGGTTCTCCAACCTGAGTGGATTCCTGGTATTCAATCAATAGAGAAGGAGGCAAAGAGTGAGTGGGGGAAAGAAATGCTGGGCAAGATAAAGAAAGGCTTGATTATGAATAAAGGGAAAATGGACACTTAAAATGTTCAGTCTAGATTACAGAAAGTAATTTTTAAAAATTATTTTTCTGATAAGCAGGAGATAATTTGTCAGAAATACATTCAAATAAATATTCTGAAAATACAATATTCTATCATCCGTGAAGCTGCTTTTGGTTATAGAGCAAAACCCTTCGTTCCCTCTAATCTAAATACTAGTTGTAGCTGGGGAACAAACAACTGCTTGCAGTGCTTTAAATCTCTAGTATACGTTGGAAAATGATGTAGCTTTAATTGTTTAGCTATTTTTATTGCTATGGATTTCTAAGTAATTGCTATAGATTGCTATTCATGTGAGTTTGGGAACCAGACTCTGGTGCTAAATAAATCTCTGATTCAGCAATGTAGTAAAATACATGCTTAAGCCTGTATTTAACTCCATCTCTATGCAGCAAAGAACTTAAGCATGTATTTGAAATTGACTTGGATGGGACTATTTGGATCCTACATCTTTATTCTGGGATAAGATGTGTATAACATGCTTCATAGGGGTATATATAAGAAGACACGAGAAGAAGGAGAACTTCAGCTTGGTAACATTTCCAGAAATTACTGCTCAGCTGCTGTTTGTTTTCTCTGACTACCAAATGTGAGATAGCGTGCTTTTGCCAGCTGCAGTCTGATTACGTATCACTTTTTCCATAACACTGCCAGTCCAATTGAACTACAGCCTACACAGAGTATAACCTTTTGTAGGGCTCGTAACAAACCAATCAGAGTCTAGGAAGAAAATCAGAGATAGAGAAAGCCTGACCACAGCTTATAAATCAAAGTACTCAGATACGACGTGAGAGTCAGAATTTTGAGAGCTGACGGTGCTGGCAGTTGGGCTTTAAATTTCTGATTTATAAATCACTTCCCTGAAAACCAGCTGCAAAATGAGGATTTGTGAACCCAAAAAAAGACAAGGTTTTACTTAGGATTTATTGAGATGGTTTGTAAATCTATTGTAGGACATGCAAATCTGATCTAAGATTCGTTAATGCTGTTTAGGATATGGAAACTCACTGCCTGACTTAGCACACATTGAAATACTTTAGTAAAATCTGAAATTAAAAAATCGCTATTTAAAATGATGACATATAAATCAAAACTTTGTGGCTAAGATTTGCTGGCAGGCTCTATAAATTAAATACTAAGTTTATAACTCAATCTCTTCTAAGTGCAGATTTATACATCCAACTTGCAAATCACCAGAAAACTATTATGGGATCAGTTCTAATCTGAAATACAACAGATGTGCTTCCTCTTTATGCCTTGAAACATCTGCACCTCTATTCTATGGGCCTGATCTTCCATTGCCCTGCATCTTCTGTAGCCATTTGTATTTGTGCAGTGTGGTATAAAGCATTATCATGCTTGTTATGTCAGTGTGTGGAGAATTCTGATTTGGTAATGTTTTATGCTCACTCACTCTGCGCAGGTGTAAATGAATGCAGTAGCCAGGAGGAGAGAAGAAGGCAGGAGAGAGGGGTCATGTTGGCTATACCCAATCCTCCACTGGCATAAGGTCCCTGAGCAATGTAAATTAAAGATACTCTCCTGCAGCTTTAACCTGTGCCAGAACCAGATGGCTGAGAATCAGGGAGTCCTGGCCAGATCCCTAACAGCCTGCCCTCATCCACAGTGGAGAATGAAGCTGAAAGTTTAAGGCAGTGGAGAATTGGGCTCAGTGTATGTAAACAATGCAGCACAGGGGTTTTTCAAGTGATGTCTGCTTGCATTTCTCAGATTAGATTGAAGGCCTTCTGGGTGAAATCCTAGCCCCATTGGAGTCAACAGCAAATAGCCCATTGACTTCTATAGGGATAGAATTTCACTCTATAAAAATAATATTGACCAGTTTCACTGGTAGGCTTTGGCTGCTCTGCACTACTCAAGTAGCAAAAAGCAGCCATAAACACCAGCCGCTCCTGTGCACATCAGCAGAGGCATGGGGAGTTAAAAGCAGGGCCTGGCGCAGCATCTCCTACCCTTGTGCAGCCATTGCTAGTAGCTGCAGCCGCTCTCTCCCCTGCTCTTCCATACAGCAGGTGGGGAGGGTGGCATCCCTCGGTAATTATAAGAAAATTTACACATGCACTTGGAGTTAATATACTTTCTTTCAGGCAGTTTATGGTAGCCAGCAAGGCTTACCCAGAAGCTAAGGGTCATAACAGTGAAATATTAGCACTATGTTTTGCTAGCAATATTGTTTTTTTATATGAAAGGGAAAGTGTATATGGTAAGAAAGGGCTCTAAGTCCAGGTACAGAAGACACTTAAAAAGACTTTTCTCTGCTGAGTTTCTCTGAAGTGTCAACCCCTTTGACTTCATAGTTTTTAAACAATTAGCAAAAAAAGCCTAAAATATTTTCACCTCTCTTATTTGAAACTTGTGACTAACTAATCATAAAAATGGATCCTTATATCAAATTATTGATGCAGCCTTTCACATGACCTGTTTGGCATTCCGGAGTTCTTCTGAGAGAATCCTCTTCTTCAGTCTTCACTGGCATTGTTGGAGTTAAGGATCTATCTGTTACAGACCCCAGAAAATACATACATACTGGGCTAAATTATCAAAGAGTGTGTTTTCAATATGGAGGTAAGCTGCATGTTCAGCTGAATCCAAATACTACTCTCAGAGTAACTGAAGTGAATAGTGCAATTAGAAACAGGAAATTTTGCTTCTATAGCTGTGCATCCAACCGAGTGCTCAATTTCACAAGCAAAATATCAGCAGGTTGTTTCTTTAATAGTCTATAATGTGGTAAATCACCCCTTTAGGTATGTTAAATTTGAAGAGGCTGAAAATAAGCTACTCTGTGAATATACAAGTTTTTTGTCACAAAGTGTTCCAGTAGATGTTACACAAGCCTTGAGACCAAGGGAACTCTTCTCTGTGGCATCATTAGGGCTGGTGAGGAGACAAGAGGGAAGCTGGCGTGTACCTCCAATATTCAGGCGCTAGCCCAGCCCCTAATATAGGGTAAGTCTCCCTATAGGACTGCCCTAATTTGGACTGTAGCAGCCTTCATGGAATCTGGAGAGATGAGCATAGGTTACAGGAAGTTTGGAGGAGGCACAAGGAATTTAGCTGTGGGCAAATGGTTAGGAAAATTAAGCTGTATTTGGAGAAGCTCTATAAATAATGGTTTTAATAAAAAGCCAGTTTAGTTTCATAAGAATGGAGTCCTTTCATGTTTTTTCCCAGCATGTGGTACATGAAACAGGCCCCCTAATGCAATGGCCCATATGAGCCATATCACCAGCATGTAAAGAACTCCCTACTCACTTCTCTCTACCCCTCCTCTCTGAGTTGATTATCTTTTCTGCACTTCTTCAGGGAACTCAATAACTGCTGCACTACTCTTGCCATATACAAATTGATCCCCAATCCTGCAAAGAAAACCGGGTAGGCAGACCATTGAATCTAATGGGGCTCCATGTGGGCACAGGGGTTGGTCCACAACGTTCTCTTTACAGAATCCAGGGCCTTAAAATGTACTCTAAGGTTTCAGCACAAGAGTATATTGCAGGGTCATAGAATCCTGCATGTGAGAGAGGATGGGGACAGAGGTCCCTGGTGTGGTTGGGATTGTACAATCTTCAGGGGCTTTATGGGGTGTAAATTCAATGTCCAAAAGTAATTTATAAGTGATAAGAGCACTGGACTACTGGTTCCTGCTCCGAAAAATGTCACGGGGGACAACTAAGAGGACAACGAGAAACCAGACAGCTTGTCCCTGAAGAAGAGATCTTCCAAATGGTGGCAAGAGAAGCAGGTCATTAGGCTATCCCCCACTCCTAAGAGAACAATAGAGTCTAGAGGAGAGGGAACCAAGCCTGGTTGGGAAAACTGGGCTGTCCAAGGACTTGTATAATTTGAACGTCTGTACCTTCAAGGTACACTTTTTGCTAATTACAGACTAATAAAACCTAACCCACTCATGCTACAAATTTTGTCAAAATATCATCTTAGCTCTTTTAAGTAATGGTAAACTTGCAGCCCAGGATCTGTATATGGTTCCTTTCATTCATCCTTGTTTACATTCAATAGTAATAAAATACAAAGGAGAAACAAATTGAAAAACATTGCACAATTCTTTTTTTTTTTTAATCTGCCTTCATCAGCAGAGACAGCAGTAAACATATTTTTATTGAAGGTTTCAGGGGCAATGAAAGCAATAAATAAAGTGTCCTAATAAATTTATGATCAGAATTCTACCTTTACTGAGAAATTTTAGTGTCCACAATTACCGGCTGTCGTTTATCTCATTAAGTTTCTCTAACCATCAAGTCAGCAGACAGGATCAGTGGCCTTTATTTCTATGGAAGCAAATGAAAGCAACGTAACTGGCTTCAGTATTTGGCTGAGCAGTATTCTAAACCTGATGGCGGTATTGCTGTAGCTGGATTTCATAAGAGTGTCCTATCATCTGTAGTGAGAAACTTCATGTTCATTATTAATCACTATTGCATTTTCCTCCTCTTCCCCTGCTTCTGCCTGATTTCAAAACCACCCCTTTGGTCATTCTTTTACTTGTGAAAAAGAAAAAGCTAAACTTCATAGGTGTAGGGCTGTAGTCCAGGAAACTCAGTTTTTCATAGATTTTAAAGCCAGAAAGGACCACTGTGATCATCTAGACTGACCTCCTGCATAACACAGGCCACAGAACTTCCCCAGAATAGTTCCTGTTTGAACATGAGCATCTCTTTAAGAAAAACATTCAGTCTTGATTTAAAAATTGCCAGTGATGAAAAATCCGCAACAACCATTAGTAAGTTCTTCCAATGGTTCATTACTCTCACAATTAAAAATGTACATTGGATTATGTGATTCCTTTGTCTGCTAGACTTAAGAACCCATTATCAATCCACATTTGTTTTCCATGTTGGTACTTATAGACTGTGATCAAGTTATCCCTTTATCTTCTGTTTCTTAAGTTTCTCTGACAAGCTCTGATTTCTCTCAAATGATCCTACCTCACCTCCTGCAAAGCAAGAAACTTCTGTACCTGGTGAGGAGAATACACCATCTATCAACAAGTATTTACAGAATATAAATCCATTGGGCCCTGCTCAACTCTACCTTGCAGCTTGTGTAGTCATTTATACCTATGTAAAATGGGTGTAGAATTCTGATTTACTCTTTGCACAGTATTCCTGGGGGAATACTGCAGCACTGCACAATGCAGAAATTGTGCAGAATTAAAGTTCTGCACAGAATTTCATTTTTTCCCTCAGAATTGGTGCTCCAGAGTTGTTGGCTGCCATTAGGGACTGCTGGACCCAGCAAAACCTAACTCTCCAGCTTGCAGATACAGGACACTGCCTGGGGCGAGTGGGGGCTGGAGGGTTCCAGGCAGCTGTGGTTCCCAGCACGTCCTGGAGGAAGGAGGCAGCATGCAGGAAACTCTGTACAAGCCTGGGACCCATCATCAAACTGTTTCTATCTCTGGGGGGATAGAGGGTGCTGGTGTCTGAGCTTGGGGGACACTCTGTGGCTGGACTCTGGAGGATAGGGGGTTCACATGTCTGGGCTGGGGGGGTGACTGGACTCTGGAGACGGGGGGTGTGCGTGTCTGAGAACGAAGGGACAGAGTTTTTCCCCCAAGATGTGCCCAGCTGACACCATACTGAGGTGTCCAACAAAAGTATAACAGAGAAACAGGAGCTGGGTTGTCATAGGGGTTTCTTTAACTCTCTACTCCAGGGGGGAACTTTTTTGTTGTCTGTATTGTTACAGACATACTTGCTGACAGGTATTTTGATTACCAAATTAATTAAATTACCAACTAATTAAAACTGGTGTGATTAAATTGTGTTAATTTTGACAAATAAAATATGCAGAATTTTAAAATATTGTGTACACAATTTTTAATTTTTTGGCACAGAATTCCCCAGGAGTGGCACAAGTATAAACGGCTGCACAAAGAGCAAGACAGTGGAGAATCTTAACCAAAGGAGGAGGAAAGAGGAATTTATAGTGGCCTATAAGGGCATAAAAAGGAAGAAACCCAGCAAGGGACTATCAGGAAAAATGTCCAGGAACATTTATTAGATGTGGAAAAATCACTAAGGAAAGTAATGAAAGTCACACTGTTTGATTCAGTTAAAAATAAACTCCAATAAAGCACTTGAGAAAATATACTAGAGAATGATCTTAGACTAGCCCCTAACGAATTGAACAGATGTCACAATAAGTCTTTTCCATTTCTGACTGCTGTGATTCTTTTTTCTTAGAGTTTTGAAAGACTAATGAAATGCCTTAAGTGGGGAAACAAGGACACTATGTGATCAAACTCGATGGACTCATTCATGTCACCGCAGTAAGCCACCCTCTTTGTGTAAGCACAAAGGACTTTTCAAAGCATCTAGGGAAAATGCTGATGAAGGTCAAAGTCTCAGCTCTACGGGACATCCAGCACTGTAGCTATATGAATCAGGTGTAGGCACCATGGACATGGAGTCTTGACAGTCTGAGGAATCAGTGAACAACTGACACCCATTGCAATTCTCATGACTGCTTGTAGCGGGCTTCACTTGAGGCCAGCAGGCCTAGTGGAGGTTCAACTTGGGATGGCCTTACCAGGCAATCTGAAGACCTGGTGGCTGAGTTACCCTCTGTCATTCTCTTATGCTCCCTGAGTTCTCTCAGTCAGCCAGAGAAGGAGGGAAGGATAGGGGCAGCCAAGCCTTTCCTCTCCATCGAGTCCTTGCACAGGGCCTATGGGAAAAGGTTAGGAGAGTCTCAGACCCCTCTTAGCTGATACACAAGACCAGCCTTCCCTGGGTCACTTCCTATGTCCCCTGTTCTCTCTTCAGTTTGGGGCATGGCCCCAGCACTCTGCTTCCTTCTAAACTGAGGGTTGTTCACAGTCTCAACAATTCAGACAATCCACCAGGGCTTCCCAGCTCACTTCCATGTCCAGGTGTTGCCCCTTATCTGGGAGAAAATGGGGAGATGGGAAGGTGGACAGACCCCTGGCCTCCTGATCAGCTCTTACCCACAGTCTAGACCCTTCCCTTGTAGATCACTGCATCCCAGAAGCTATTGATTTCCTGCAGACAGTCCAGTCAAGTCCAGTCTCCACTCCACTTGACTGTCCAAGTGGAACCTTTTAAGCAGGTCATCTATTTGAAGCATGCTCTGCAGCTCCTAAGGCATGGGCACTTTCTTGGCCCAGTACTGCTCAACCACTCCCTTAGGCTCAATGTGGAGTTTGTAAACTCCATTATGCAGCTGAACAGACTTTAAACTTTGCACAGAGTTTAAAAGTTCCTCTTTGTAAAAACTTTAGCCATCATGAAGAGCAAAATGATAAATGGATCAATCCTTTACTGGCGAACTATAGTAATTAGATCATATCTCATTTCTTTATTAGAGATAGACTTTGGTGTTTAATCATCATTATATGATCATTTAATCTTCTCCAAGATTTATCTTTATAGACATTGCAAACTTGGGCCCCGATCCTTCAAATGGTTCCACGCCGGTGGACCCCGGACCCACACAGAACCAGCTTCAGGATCAAGGTCTTGTATTCTGTAGTACAGTGTGAGTACAAATGATAATGCAAAGCAAGCTAAAAGAGATACAGCTTTCTCAGGGAATCTGAGGAGAAAAGAAAATATTAGCTGAAAATGTTTAAATCCTATTTAAATAAAGAAATGGCTACAAAAATAAGACCCTTGAAATACATTGTAATGCATGAGGGAGAGCATGCCATATGGTATAAAACAACCTTGGAGAACTCCAATATGCTTACCCTTGTACTAACAAAGACATACCATGTGTTTACCATAACATGAAATTAGCTTTCGTTTGTTCATATTTGAGATAAGCCCCTGAAATCCAAATGTATGCAGTGTGAGGTATGTTGTAAATTAATTTTAAAAGAAATAAACATCATCAAGTAGTTTGACTCTATAATTTTAATCCATGATAGATTTATTTTCTAAGACCATTTTCACTTTAATGCACTAACATTCCCATTAGCTGGTAAAAAGCCATTTCGTAGTTTCATATCATGTCAGCAGTGATAAGACCTCCTGCAATAAGATCAATAAGGCTTACTTTAATGGGACTTTTTTCTTAACCCATAACCTCAACAAAATCATTTTGTGACACAATGATAACTACTGGGAGGAAAATAAAGAGATGTTGAATCTATCAAAGTTTTCTTAGGGCATGGCTACACTTGCAAATGTAGAGCGCTTTGAGTTAAACCAGCCTTCATAGAGCACAGTAGGGAAAGCACTGGAGTCTGTCCACACTGACAGCTGCAAGCGCACTGGTGTGGCCACATTTGTGGCACTTGCAGCGGTATTGGGAGTGGTGCATTGTGGAGAGCACCTCTTCCCATTCTGGTACTGTGGCTTGTGGGAAGGGGGTAGAGGATGCTGGGCATTCTGGGTCCTGTCCCAATGCCCTGTGATGCATTGGTTCACATCCCAGCAATCCCTCTGCTTCCATCCACAATTGGCGCCATCTTTCAGCATTTTTTGTATGGCGCGCTCTGTCTTCCCTTTCGGTCTGTGGGAATGGAGCCTGAACTGCTGAGGAATATGCTGACGAGTCTCGCCAGCACATCACATTTGGCAGTCGAGTTATTCCTTAAGATCCAAAGTGACAGTGAGGACTCCGACGATTATATCGACTCGAGTAATGCACATGACACGAGATTGCTTGTGGCATTCATGGACATGCTCACCTCAGTGGAACGGCGCTTTTGGGCTCGAGAAACAAGCACTGAGTGGTGGGATCACATCATCATGCAGGTCTGGGATAATGAGCAGTGGCTGCAGAACTTTTGGATGAGAAAAGCCACTTTCATGGGACTGTGTGATGAGCTCGCCCCCACCCTGCGGCACAAGGACACGATATTGAGAGCTGCCCTGATAGTGGAGAAGCAGGTGGCTATTGCAATCTGAAAGCTGGCAACTCCAGACAGCTACCGATCAGTTACTAACCAGTTTGGAGTGGGGAAGTCGACCACTGGAATTGTGTTGATGCAAGTTTGCAGGGCCGTCATTCGCATCCTGCTCGGAAGAACCATGACTCTGGGTAACATGCATGACATTGTGTCTGGCTTTGCACAAATGGGTTTCCTAACTGCGGAGGGGCGATAGATGGGACACATATTCCAATTCTGGCACCAGCCCACCTAGCCTCTGAGTACGTTAATCAGAAGGGGTATTGTGGATAACCGTGGGTGTTTCATTGACATTAACGGAGGCTGGCCCGGAAAGGTGCATGACGCACGCATCTTTCGGAACACTGGCCTGTTCAGGAAGCTTCAAGCCGGGACTTTCTTCCCAGACCAGAAGATCACCGTAGGGGAAGTTGAAATTCCCATTGTGATCCTTGGAGACCCCACTTACCCTTTGATGCCATGGCTCATAAAACCCTACACAGGGAGCCTTGACAGCAGCAAGGAGCAGTTCAACAACAGGCTGAACTGGTGCAGAATGACTGTGGAGTGTGCTTTTGTTTATAGGGCCACTGGCGCTCTCTGTATGGGCAGCTGGACCTGGCCAATAACAGCATCCCCGTGGTTATATCCGCATGCTGTACCCTCCATAACATTTGTGAAGGGAAGGGTGAAAGATTCACTCAGGCATGGAACTCAGAGCTTCAACACCTGGAGGCTGAATTTGAACAGCCAGAGAGCAGGGCTATTAAAGGGACCCAGCACGGGGCTGCAAGGATTAGGGATGCCTTGAGGGAGCAATTTGAGGCTGAAAGCCACCAGTAATGTCTGCTGCCCTGCATGGGAGTGAAGTGTAGATGTTCCAATGTGAGTAGGAATCTGTGTTTGCTACGTATGATACACTGACTTGCAGTGCCTGTTGCTTTCCTGGGCTAAGGTATCTTTTACTTTATGCAATAATAAAGAATGTTTTCAAAGCAAAAAAATCCATTTATTGAAAATAAAATGCATTTATTGAAAAGAAACACAACTGCTTGGGAAACAGAAAGGGCAAGAGGGTGGGGTGGGGAACTGAACAATCACAGATTTTCGTATGTCCTGTTATACTCAGCCTTCCTGTCTGGAGTGCTGTGCAATGAGTGCTGCACTTCAGGATGGCTATACTGCATGGTGATGGGGATTGAGTGCAGTGGATAAGGGCAGTGGTGAGCTGGAGCCAGTTCGCACTGTTTCATGCGAACCGGTTGTTAAATTTAGAAGCCAGTTTAGAACCGGTTGTAAAAGGTGTAGGCAAACTCCGGCCTGCAGGCCACATCCGGCCCGTGAGACCGCCCTGTCCAGCCCGCCTGAGCTCCCTGCTGGGGAGGCTCCCCCGGACCTCCCCCGCCTGCCCCCCTCTCGCAGAGCCCAGCGCCAGCACTCTGGACTGCATGGTAAGGGGTGGGGCTGCGAGCTCCAGCGGGCTGCGCGGCATCCATACACACTGCCCTGAGCAGCATGGTAAGGGGGCCGGGCCGGGCTGGACGGAGGGGTTGGATAAGGGGCAGGGAGCAGTTGGAGGGGGCGGACGTTCTGGAGGGGCGGTCAGGGGACGGTGAACTGGGGGGAGGTTGGGTAGGCGTGAGAGTTCTGAGGGTCTGTCGGGGTGGTGGCGGAAGGGGTCGGGACAGTCAGGGGACAGGGAGCGGGGCAAGTTGGGTAGGGGGTGGGGTCCTGGGGGGCAGTTAGGGTGGGGGGTCTCGGGATTGTACTTAATAATGGGTTCCCTACCAGCTTGTCGGCGGCACTTCGGCGGTGGGTCGTTCACTTGCTCCGGGTCTTCGGCGGCACTGAAGGACCCGCCGCCGAAGTGCCACCAAAGATCTGGCAGGGAACCGGTTATTAACATTCTGGCAGCTCATCACTGGATAAAGGTCATAGTTTTCAGGGCTGGGTGGTGAAGCTACAGGTTTTTGGAGGCAGCTGGTGATGATAAGAACCCAGATGTTGGGGAAAGTGGGTTGGAGGTGATATGGGGGCACAAGGGAAAGAGTTTTGGGACAAGGGCTGCGGGGGGGGGGGAGGGGCGGGTGTGGTAGTGCTCCACCTGCATGGCTAAAAGCGCCTGGATAGAGTCCACTTGGCGCTCCATGATGCTTACCAGCCGCTCCATGGTTTGGTGCCGGTGATCCGCATTCTGCTAGCGGTCTCTCCTGCCACTCCAGCGCTTTTTGATTTTCATTAAGGGAGTGCTGCATGACTTCATGCAACATGTCCTCTTTGCTTCTACATGGCCTCTTCCTGATTCTTTGCAGCTCTTGGCCAGTGATAACACGGATGGCTGAGATCTCAAGGTTGCATCTGTAAAGGCAAAATGCAACACTTAACAGAGACAGCATTGTTTCAGAGCAATGATTCCCCTGTACTTAAGGAGGGCAAGTGCAGTCTACACAATAGCATAATTTGCCCATTCCAAAGCGAGCACACATAACCCACGGGAGCCTCAAAATGGTGAGTAAGCACATGGTCAAGAGAGATTGATTCTTTCATGGCCGTACTGTCCTCTAGGTTTCTGTGCCTTGGGGAGAGCCAACAGCTGCAGGGGGGCCCCTATACTGAACACTGTCTCCTCATTTTCCACAGGAGTTCGTCCTGGAAGATATCTCGCTGCTGAGGGTGACCTGGGAAGCAAGGGAGGGTCTTCTACTACAATGCGGCTTCTGTCCTGGCCCATATGCAGCTTGCCTGTGTGCAGCAATGGTCCCCCCACCCCTCATGGCACAGTGGCACGGACATGTTAGCCTAACTGGGACAAGGACCACAGTGGCTCCCCCATGAAACCTGCACAAGCACATTGCCCAAGTTCTGGCTGAGACCTTTGAAGAGATCACTGAGGAAGATTACCGCAATGTGAGAGAGCACATCAATGCCCTATTCCGCATCTAGGCTTGTATGCAGACCTAACCCTCCTCGCCCCAACAGCCCGCACTGAATACTTCCTTCCCAAAATAAAAGCCGCTTACCAGGAACCTCCTCTGGTGTTTGTCCTTCCCCAAGCACCGGCTGCCATGACTGGCTACCTTCCTCCTGGCTGCGTGCATCTAGGGATGCTGGGGTGTCTTCCTCCTCCTCAGCACCCTCACTCCCACTTTGCTCCTCCTCCTCCTCCTGCCTTGTTGGACTGGGCTCTGAAGTGTCCATGGTGGTACTCGGAGTGGAGGTGGGGTCGCCCCCAAGTATCGCGTTCAGCTCTTTGTAAAAATGGCAGGTCGCTGGGGAAGCACCGGAGTGGGTGTTTACCTCACATGCTTTGTGGTAGGCATTCTGCAGCTCCTTCACTTTAACCCTGCACTGCAGAGCATCCCGGGCATGGCCCCTTTCCATCATGTCCCTTGATATCTGCCCAAAGGTATCGTAATTCCTATGGCTGGAGCGCAGCTGGGACTGAACACCTTCCTCCCCCCAAACACTGATGAGGTCCAGCAGCTCGCCATTGCTCCATACTGGGGATTGCCTGGCACGTGGAGGCATGGTCACCTGGAAAGATTCGCTGAGAGCACTCCACACCTGGCTGAGCAAACAGGAAGAGGATTTTCAAAATTCCCAGAGAATTTAAAGGGCAGGTCTGATGGTTGGTCACCTGAGGGCAGGGCAGTAGAGTTCAAACTGATGACCAGAGAGGCTAGAACAGGCATTGTGGGACATTTCTGGAGGCCAATCAGAGTCCATTAACAAACCAGGGCATCCACACTGGCGCCACGGCACTCCAGCGGGGGTGCATCAAACATTATTCCACTCACCAAGGTGGAATACCAGGAGCACTCTAGCTGTGGAGTCAGAGCGTTTTACGTGCCTTGCCAGTGTGGACGCATTGTGAGTTAGAGCTCACTGGGCTGCTTTAATGCGCTCAAACTCAAAAGTGTAGCTATGCCCTTAGTGAGGCAGGATTAGTTCAGACCTTCACAGCATGACAGGTAACAGCTTTCTATCAGCAAAAGGCTTAGCACAGTCAAAGACGGTGATAGACCTTTTCCTTTCTCTTCAGGGGTGCCAGGCTTTGTTGCTACTCATAATGAGAAAAGAGAGCAAGAAAAAAATGTTAAATGTTAAAAATCTAATTCAGAATAAAACCAGCAACTAACAGGGTTTGTCCTTGGGAATTTTAGCGTATGTAATAAAAAACAGCTTCCCACTCCCAAAGAGCAAGATCTAAGCGGGCCAAATGATCTCCTAGAAGTATAATCCATTTCTGCAATGGGAATTTGAGTTCAATAACTGTGCTTTGTCCTTGACTCCTACACCTTTGGACAGTAGAGACCCTTGTGGAAAGGCAGCACCTTGCATTAGTGTACTCACAATGAATTAAAACTAAGTGAGGCTGGATCCATCAAAACATAATTGTTATCTCCAAAACATCTATCTTTCTCTCGTACACATACACATACACATTCTCTTCCACTCAGCTCCTTAACTCTCGACCACATGATCTTCTTCACCTGGTCCCTCAAATGAATTCTTTGCAGCTCCTCTTATCAGAGAGACACTTTCTCCCTGTTTTCGTTCCATGGACTCCACAGTACAAACCCCTCTGCCCCATCTCTGATAGATTCTTGGTTTCTCACTGCAGAGTCAGGCCCCTCAGACCATTGAGCATGGATCCCAAATATCCTGCTTTAATCTGTCCTTGCAAACTAGTTTGTACCATTTCCAGGGCAGGGCCATGTATTAAGGCATTGTACCATCACAAACAAATGTGCAAAGATAAATTCAAAGGGTGCCCTCTGATTAACCTCTAAAGTGAAAAAAGGATCCTTGAGAAATGGCTGAATTTTGAATTGCCAGGTTTGAGAGGTAAATACTCCAGTTTTCCTGTGGCAGTCTATGCATCTGTCACTGTCTATGCCTCAGCAATATTAGCCCCATAATACTATCCCAGTTCATATAGTAAGTGGACACTACAGCCCTCTGGATATAAGCACTTACCTCTATACTGTAAGTGTAGTACATAAAACTGATGAAAGAAACAGGGGAAGGAAATTTCATTTGTTTCTATTAGAGTGAGTCTCTTTATAATGCTTTTCTGGGATCCATTCATTTTACCGTTACTTTAATCTATGTCAGGGGATACTTAGAAACCGGGCTGTTCCTGAAGAAAACCCGTGCAAAACCCATCCTCAGCCTTCATATTTCACTGATGTATAATCCTTATAAAAGCACATCCTGAGAATGTAAACATCACAGCTTTACTTTAAAAGATCATGTTCTAGTGACTAAATTCCTCAAAAAATTGACACAAGACTGTGTCTAGGAGTTTCTGAATATATTAAATGCTATTTGTAAAAAGCAAAGCTGTGTTAAAATGCCTATCTGCCCCCTGCTGCTTAACAGTATTAAAGATTAAAACCAATTGTTTTGTGTACTGAAGAGTCTGTAATGGCTTCTTGAGACGAACATGTCAGCATATTAGATAAGGCTTCTGTAAAATTTTTGTTGCCATGGACTGCTGACTTGGGTCATTATACACTTAAATTGAGTTATTGTCATTGATATATAATGAAATAGAGAGCCTTTGGCCTCTTGTAATGTAGCATACCTTTTAAAGAATGAGCCCCTCTGACTGATTTATAAAATTGTTCTGTTTGCAGTCTAGTTCCAGGGTCTTAGGTGTTTCAAAGTGATTTAGATGAACTGTCCTAAGAGATCTTGTGTATTTTAAAAGACAGATAGCAGAGTCTGGCATTAACCTGCTTTCAATAATCTTTGATTCTTATTGAGTGACTGTGAAAGATATACCTACATTATGGGGCTCTTCTCTCCTGTAATCCAAGAATGTTTCATTTTGAAGTGAGTGTTTTTAAGGACTCAGATTTTTTTTTCTGAGTCCTATAAATTATTTGTTCAGATAAAAAAATGAGATTTCTCCTAACATCTAGCCTTTAACAAATGTATTGTCTCTTTCTGCTAACAAAAAAACAGTTATTATTACCATATCACTTCTAACTTGAAACAAAAGGTGAACATTGGAGAGATCAGATGACAGTAATGGTGAATTGCTTCTCATTAACGCAACTCTTCCTCAACTAAAATATACATGAGAGGTGAAATCATGCTCCCATTGAAACCAATGGGAATTTTACCATTGATTTCAGCAGAGCCAGGATTCTACTGCATATGTTTTCCACTGGTTGTTTCCCTTAAGTATACCTTGTTCTAATAGGACAAGTTACAGAAATTGACATATATGTGATTTTATTTAGGTTATAGTCTTTTTATTTCCCCCCACTTAGCCTACAAAACAGCAAAGTTGTTGCATTTTTAGTCATAATGCAATGGAAATTCCATGGCAAGAACTAAAGAAACTAGAACCAGCAAATACATAGATATGCTCTAAATGGGCCAGATTTTCAGAAGAACTCAGCATATTGGGTGTTGAGCACCTTTGAAAAATCCAGTCATCAGCTTCACAGTGGGAGATGCCAAATACTGAGCACTTTTTAAAATCTGACCCCTCTTGTGGGTGCTGAGCACTTGAAAATCTGGCCCTGAGCTTTTTGAAAAGCTTGTCCCATATAACCAGAGGTTAGCATTGCTCTAGTCTGAGGGGGGGGTGTTAGTCATGATCACAAGTGAGCCTCGGGAGATTTCTGCCAGGCCCCCTAGTTCTCAAACCCAGGCCGATAGGGCTGATGAGAAGCCTTATCCTCTGTACCACTGAACTACCAACCAGTGATGAAAATACCCCACCACCAGAAGCTACACCTGTGACTCAGCATGGTCAGGAGACTAACAGCAGACTGCTGATTGGACACCACTAGGTATAAAGCTTCCTGTTCCTGTCCTATCCCTGGTCTGAGCAGTTAGCTGCTGGGCCTGTCATTGTCTAGACTGCTGAGACCAAGCCCTTGCTGCCTTGTCTTGTTCCTTCTACCATGCCTCATCCCTGTTCCTGTTAAGATGCCTTGTTCTTGGTTCCTCACCCTGACCCAGTTGCTGACTCCAACTTGGCATGACTTCTGCCCTTTGACCCTTAGTGTGACTGTGACCCCGACTCTGCTCCAGCCACTAGATCAGACAACCAGTTTTATGGGCCCTGATAGTTTCTCATATCTCAAATAGAGTGCTGCATATGGTGATCTCTCCACGGCTTTTATACCACTCCAGACAGGGCCCTCTTCATATCTAACGACCTGATATTCAAGTACAGTTTGGAATCAAGACATACATATGTTTGCATTTATCCCTGAATTTAAACGTGGTGGCCATTTTTTAAAAAGTTAGACTCTAAAGGGATTGTTTGACTGCAAACAAGTGTGTAATGTGTACAATGCCAAAAAAAGTCTTAAAGTATAATTGCTAGAATAAAACATATACATTAATAAACTTTATACACATTTTAAGGAAAAAGATGACCTACTCAGGGAGACAACGAATATTGATCTCTGGGAAGTACAGATTTCCCATTCAGCAAAATTCTGTTCGAGTTTTATTCTTCATATGGAGAAATAAACTCATTGAGTTAATCTGGAACCTTTTTAGAGCTAATAATTAAAAATTGAAAATTTTATTTCTGTTCTATGATAAATATAACTCCCAATCAAGATGGATGACACAGAACTAGAGAGCTTTGTTAGATGATTTAGGTGGGAGAAGCTACTATATCAATATATTACTCTAAAAGGCCATGCATCATTATAAAAAAGGTTTTATAATGAATATGTTTTCATACAGCCTAACTTATTTCCCCAGAGAGCACTAACAAAACCCCTTTAAAAAAAGATTATTTTAAGATCTCAGCCTTGTACCATTTCAGAGAGGAGCAATACAGGTATTAGCAAAAGTTACAGTTACAGCAACTTTATTTTTAATTGCTGCTCATAATGCCAGATTTACATATTCTTAATAAATCTCAATGACAGAACTGACCACTAAGCATTTGCAGACAGGGTTGGAAAATTAGTTATGTTCCTTTCCCAAAAAAATCACTTAGCATTCAGAACACTTGCATTGTTGTCAGAGATAATAAATTTGATTAAGCTCATATAAATTACAAAGTACAATAACTCATAGGCTGGTACAATTGAGCAGATCCTGTTCACTGAAATACTGCTTAAACTAATACTTAAGTATAATATAAGAGAGTTCTAAGAAAATGTATCAAGTCTGGGGAGAAGCCGGTCTTTGTTCTCTTAAGGAGGTTTCATAGTTTTAAAGCATCAGCTCATGGAAACTATCTAGAACTGAAGGTTTGGGGGAGGATAGAGCTTTAATCATAGCTGATACATTGTCAAGGATTAATCATATCATTGTTTGCCTACAGTTTATGTATAGGGCTGTGGGTTTTAGCTGTGCTTGCTGAAGATATAAAACAAAACTTCCATATATCTTGCTGAAAAGCAAGAATGTCCTGCAACATCCTGGCTCAAGTGTCCATCGTGTTGAGATGGGATGGTAGATTCATACATCACTGGAACACACTGGTGAGAAACCTGTCTTCTGGCTGGAAAACTTTTGCAACTGTGGAGGCTATCAGGGCTTAAACGATCATCCACCTTTGCTTATGCAAAGCTCCAAGGACTGGAATTATGTGGGCTAAAGTCTAGATATTGACATGGATGATCTTCCATTTGAGAAAAACAGCTAGGTATTTGGTGCAAACGCTTGGTGCTATACAAAGGCTAAAGGGCAAGATATTGTTTTATCAGGATAGGCCTATCTGTACACAAACCAGGGTGTTGCTGAATGAAACCAGCAGATCAAGACATGAATATAGATGTCTTTCAAGACTGTCCTATCAACTTTCCTGCTTTTAGCTCGATGCACCTGATGAGCAGTTCTCAGAGGCAAAGGGAAGAGTGCGTCTGGAATACTTCTGGCCAGCTGAACCAGGTGGGACTTTACACCAACAGTATGCCATGCCTCAGGGAGCTGATAAAGGAGGACAATAGTTAGTACCCTAAAAAGGGGGAAGGGATAGCTCAGTGGTTTGAGCATTGGCCTGCTAAACCCAGGGTTGTGAGTTCAATCCTTCAGGGGGCCACTAAGGGATCTGGGGCAAAATCAGTACTTGATCCTGCTAGTGAAGACAGTGGGCTGGACTCAATGACCTCTGAAGGTCCCTTCCAGTTCTAGGAGATAGGGTATCTCCATTAATTTATTTTATTTAAAAAGAAGACATATTGCCAGCATTGCTTGATAGCTGGCAATTCTTAGCTGCAGTGTGATCAAGCCATAACCATACACTGCGAGAAATCTAGCCCACTAATCTTTTTATCATTAGACAAGAGTTCCTATCCAAGGGCCCAGATTTGGGTGAGGATAAAAATATTCAAAACAATTCTCAGGGACCATGGGCAGTTCTGAAGCTGGAGTTAACTGGGGCCCTCTCAAGCCAAGCCTGACTGCTGCATCGGATTCAAAGAGGACTTGTTCAGTAAAGACAAAGCATGAGTTGTCTCAGACTCTGGAATGGTGTTTAGGAAATCCCAGAATTGGGGACCTCATTGTCCCAATCCCACACATAAAGCCACCGTGCAAGTAGGTCCCCAGAGTCAATGGTGCTGGATCCCTGATACCAGGTTCACTCAACACAGGTGGATCAAGCACTTCATTGCCACTTATGCGCAGCACAGGTTCTATGGTGACAAGTCCTTAGTACCAGATTGATCAACCCAGATGGATCCAGGGACCTTGGTGCTGCTCATATTGGACACAGAACCACTTTAGCAAGCAGATCTCCAAAGTCAGTGCTGGACTTACACAGTATCCGATTTAGTCAATGGGACCTGAAAACCCTCCTCTCCTTTCCTACATAATCATTTTAAAGCCTGTGTTTCACTAGAACATTGCTGAAGATATCTTTTCATTTCCTTTGAATGTTTAAAAGCATTTCTATTTACTTTTATTTTTGTATCATTTATTTTCTATTTTTCATTGTTAATCTCCTATACATTGTCTGACACATAGAAACAGCGGAAGAGCAAGGAAACATGACCTGATATTGCATTTAAACATGCAGTAAGTTTAAATGTTCCAAATACAAGCTATTATTTATCATATGAGTTAACATTTATGACTTAGCTCCTGTAAAAGCCACGTTGGTTATGGTACTGCTGTTTGAACAGGACCACCATTAAGTACAGAAAAAGCAAATGGAAGTGAAAAGTCTCGTGCCTTTGAGGGCCCAATCATCTGCACAGGCTCTGCAAAGCTCGGGACAGCCCAATCTTCCTCTACTCCAACTAGACAACAAGGTGATGACACCACCTCTTCCAGAACTCTACCTTATGGCATCACCATGATTGCTGGAGGAACAAGGCTGTCATACTCTTCATGATTCCCAAAAGGAAAGAAGAAGCATAGTAATAATTGAATCATGATGAATGGAGCTCATGAAAGAGGATTGGTTTTTGTGAGGACAAATTTTGATGTGAGACCAGAGGCTCAGGAATGCAAGTCTGGGGGCTGCTTCTGGGTGTGGCTTGGAACAAAGAGCAGAGCCTAAGCATTTAACACAGGACTCATGGCATGTTTAATAGGATTCTGCTTCTCACTTACTGCTAGTGAAAGAATAAAACAAAGTATGTTATGTGTTGTAGTGGGGTAAACTCCGGATCCCAGTGTTGCTAATTGTCCTGATTTTATTGTTAACCTCATGATATCTGTGGATTGTTTTAAAGCCCCAGCTACTGGACTCATGATGATCTCAGCTTTCATAGAAGAAGTAAGTTTAGTCCTCCTGGTTGCAGAGAAATATTGAACATGTGAAGCAAGTGCACCCTAAAGTCTCAAAAATCAAACGGCAAGGAAAACTCAATACTTTTTTAAAAATCTCATGATTTTTGGAGGATGGACACATGATTTTTGAATGTTTTGGGCTGGTGATACTGAAAGTGCCTCCTGTTTTCTCTCCCAAACGAGAAAATAACTCAGTGTTCTAGTTTAGACCCTTTCTGACATCTTCAATGTCATAATCAGGGCCGGCTCCAGCATTTCTGCCACCCCAAGGAAAAAAAAAAAAAAAAAAAAGCCGCGATCAGCGGTGGCAGTTCAGCGGCAGGTCCTTCGCTCCTAGAGGGAGTGAGGGACCTGCTGCCCCTGAATTGCCGCAGGTGCCGCCCCTCTCCCTTGGCCGCCCCAAGCACCTGCTTGTTAAGCTGGTGCCTGGAGCCGGCCCTGGTCATAATATAAGAATCTACACAGTAAAGTAATTATAGAGAACTTAATTAGATTGTTATATCATTCTATGATTCCTGAGACATCCTCTGTTACAAATCTGGCAGCCTCAGAACAAAAATGTACATTTATAGATAAAGCAATTTAAACAACAATTCTAAAGAGAACAAGAAGGCCTGGTGGCATCCCCATAAAATTTAAATGATTTTTGAGGGCACCAGAACTCTAAGATGTATTTATTGCTTTACTTAATTTTCTTAAAATTTTAGAATACATTGATCTGATTTTAAATGGCAAATGAAAAACTAATGTTACTTTTCAATTAAGGGCTAAATTCTGTTCTTAGACTGAGCCCTGTGTAAAGAGCAATGCGCTACCCCAGGAGTGGCTCCAGGGCATCTCTATTGCACTGGAAGGAAGTCATTTACTGCAGCCCTGAAAAGGCTGCAGTTGATTTCCCTCTGTACATCAAATCATCTCTTCTTGGGCTGGGTGGCAGTGGAGACATAGCTCTGTCTACTCCTGGCCCCTGTCCATTTCCTTCCTGCCCATTCATCTGTGGAGTGGACCAAGGGCTCACACGGTAGTTTTGTTTTATTTTTAGAAATTATGCAGGAGCCGGAGGGATTGTTTTGTCTTGCAAAGAGAACAATTCTACACTGACAAATTAATGAGCTACACCAGGCATTTTCCTGTTTCAGTAGAGGACATGTGGCAGTTTTTTTCCTTGACACCTCCAACAGGTGTGTAATTAAGTCTGATCCTTTGCTAGGATATTCCCTTTCCATTGATATTTCTAAGATTAAAATAGTGAGGTCCCTGGAGAAAGGTGCATCTGAGTTATACCTTCCATGTTTCATTGCACTGACTGAAGATGAGTGAATGCACCAGGGAGAGCCCAGCAATTCCAATCACTTCCTTTAGGTATTAAAAAAGGCCTTCAGCATATCTTTTGAAACTATACTAGTAATTACTCAACTAGTCACTCCCCATATATCCCTTTTATTCTACACAGATAAAGCCAGAGAACTGTGATTGGTATTAAAGAACCAGCCTTCTAGACAGTTTAAGTAACAAAGTCCTGGATAATTTATTAATTCTGTTGTTCCCACCAAATGGATGGAAATAATCAAAGAATCTGTTCATAGGAACAGAGCAGTGTCCATACCTGAGAAGACTATTGGTCCATCTTCTCCAGTGTTCTGTCCCAGCCTCTTTGATGTATTCTATGTTTCAGGGGAAATCAAATTTTTAAAGAGTTCAAATTCTGAGAGAGTCACAATAAAATTGTCTTTAGTTGTCTCATTCCTGTACCCAATGGGCATTTCTCCACCAACAAAAAAAAACAACCCCAAATCATACCAACCAATTTGCTAAAAATTACCATGATTGGCAGTCTCTAGACATGGGAAGTCTAAAACTTGAATATCGGGGCTGTTTGTTTAATTACTGTATTTTGGGGGAGCTTTAGAGACCACATAAAATGAGTCTCAATCCAAGCCCACTGAAGTTAATGAAAAGATTCCCATTGTTTTCTTTTGACTTTTGATCAGGCACAATAATAATAAAAAAAACACTGAAATGTTCAAAAGGAGCCTAAGGAGTTTAGGCACCCCAATTCCATTGCATTTCCTTTGAAAACCCAATCTAACTAAGGCTATGTCTACACACCTCTGCAGTTTGGACAATGGGGGTGTAAATAGCAGTGTGCATCAAAATGTTGCACTGTAAATCCCCCATATGGATGCTGTGGGCCTGAACTAAAGGTTCCCAGTTCTCATTAATGTTGTCCTGTTTGAAATGAACTACACAAACTAGGAACCTTTTAGTTTGCGTCCACAGAGTCCATACTGGAGAGTTACAGCGCAGCACTCTGGTGTGCACTGCTATTCATACTTCCATAGTCCACACTGTGGGGCAATGTGAACAACCCTAAGTAATGCTTTGAGCAATTTCAATCAAGAGAGGTACCCACTATTCATCACAAATACAAATTCAACTCCTCTCCTGAGATGCTCCATAGATTGCTATAGGTCAGGACTGAGATGTGCTGACACAGATGTGTCAGAAGCTTGAATAGCACTTGACACAATGCTTCCAGATCATATTATTTTTATGTTTAATTATCTTTCAAGTGCTCAAAAATGTGTTGAATATCTCACAAAAACAAGGAAAGTTGTGAGCCCTGCCCAAAGAATATACACTCCAAGTTTGTTGTGGCACAAGAAGAGGGAGTCAGAAACAGATATAAAAAGTTGAGAGTGAGGACATGCATGACAATAATAAGATCAGCCTAAGTGCGTAAATTCCTAGGACATCCCTTGGGGATCCCTAAGTGCTTAAATTCTTTTTGAAAATTAGACTTAGGCTCCTAGATCAGTTAGACATTTCAATGCCTCCATACCTTTTAAAAATCTGGGTCTTAGAGATCTTGGGTTGCAAAGCAATATAGGCCCAATCTAATGCCCATTGAGTGATATACGCCTATTAATTTCAATGGGAATTGGATCAGACTCTATAGGTGCAAAGTAAATTATATACTTATATCAGATATACTCAGATAAATAGTTTGCAATCCTGTTTCACTTTTCTATGCAAAAGAGAATTAATTCTGTTATTCCAGCTTCACTCCAGGATCAATTAAGTGTTTTACAGCTAAAGCACAGGATCAGAGCAGTTATTTATACAGATATTTGTTAAAATGAGCTGCATTGTTTTGCTGAATGTTAAGACAAATTGTTGTGCCCTTTACATTCATTTATAGGTGACAACGATATGAAATTAATCTTAAATAGGTGTTCACTTTTCATCACGTAGAAGCTTAAGTAGTTAGATTCTCTCAACCAGGGAGTCTTTTTAATCTTCTTTTTATTAAACATCAAAACAAAAATTATTGTTGTTTTTGCTTTCTTTTTCATAAATCCTATAATCTTTATGGGGGGGGAAGGGAGAGAAGGAAGCCGATCTGTCAAATAAGAAACAAGTCAGTCTCTAGTGAGGGAAAGACTAACTAGCTTAACTGTCTCCAGCCTGCCAAGTGCTGTCTCACGCTGAGACATTAGTTAAGTGTCAAAGGCAAGTCAGGTTTCTTTATCGGGGTACTTAGTTGTACACAAGTAAAGAGTGCATTATTTTATAATCTGGTATTTTAACTTCCTGCTTCATTGTGCTGTTCCAGTTAAAAAATATATTTAGGACATAAATGTCATCTTCTGTGTCATCAACCAAAAATCTATTAGAATTTTATTAGAAAATAAATACCAAGACAGTAGAGCTACATTTCCTCTCTTAAGCTGTGCTAAATTGCTTGTGAAAGTGATATATTATGATTTTACACAGCAGACATGGAAAAAGACTAGAAGACAAGCCC
Source organism: Malaclemys terrapin pileata (assembly GCF_027887155.1). Classification (NCBI taxonomy): domain Eukaryota; kingdom Metazoa; phylum Chordata; order Testudines; family Emydidae; genus Malaclemys; species Malaclemys terrapin. The sequence goes on from NC_071507.1 coordinate 139,129,639, forward strand.
ACATACTCTGTACATTAAATGATAATGTTGAATTGGTGACCAGGCAATGAACATCTCCCTAAAACTCCACCCATGATGTACAAATTTAGCTTTAGTAAGATATAGAGAAATAGAGAAATAATTTCAACCCAGGACAACCAATAAAATGACACCAGTTAACTCCTGTGTTGGTATGTCTGGGCCATGAGCTATTATGCTTCTTTTTTAGAAATCAGTTTTTCAATAACCAATAAACAAGATGGAATGTATTGCTCTGTTTCTCTGGTTGGGAGGTTCTTCGTTAATATAAGTGAGAGAAGATTTGCAATGTGACATTCTGCCCTTTGTTTTATCACTGATGCCACCTGAACAACTCCAGTCTCCAGCCTTCCAGTCCCAACATTGCTCCTCCAGTGATTAGGTGTGAAGGCAGGGCCTTGACCATATTACCTCACACAGCCAACTATCAGGACAACTTACTTCACAATTTAATCTCAAAGCCACATCAAAAACACCAGCTAAAGTCAAGACGGCCCTTTTCTGAACTAGTGCGCCTCTCAAACAGTACCTCAGACACAACCTTTCTAAAGAACAGCAGCAACAGGTGGTGCAAAACTATATCTTGGATCGATAGTGCATTTCTTGACAAATAGACAGCTTAGATCTGTGTCCCTTAATCTCTCAAGATCAGCTCTCGCATGTCCCTCAGAACAACCATGTGAGTCAAAAGATCCTTCTTCATTACAACAGGATACATTGTGGTCATGGACAGTTTAACTTACATTTTATACCATTGGGGCTACTTGAGCTCCCATCCTGACCTTGTGGAGATCAAGAACAAATGGTGCGACACATGGTTATGGACTCTGCTCTTTATCATCTTGATGGTGGATATATGCACTTGAGGTCTCTGAATGCTGGTGCCATGATAGAGAGCCATATGCCAGAAGAAGTTATTTAGCTAAACACTCAGGAGATCTGAGGTGAAAGATGGGTCCTGCAAAGGGATAGAACTTCAATTCATACGGCCAGAGAGACTCCTGGTATAAAGTAGAAGCCAGAAGTGATGAAATTCACCCCTGTGTCAAGGGTCAGCAGAAATTTAAGTGAGATGGTGCACAAGCCCTGTGTTGGCTGTCTGCACGGGGGTGGATTTCCTGAAAATGCAGCCAGTGGAGAGTCTGTAAAGGTGGATCCAAAGAGCCAAAAATGGGCAGGAGAAGTGTTAAGATTGGTGTGGAATTTTCAAACGTAATCTAAGGAGATCTCCTTTTAATGATGTAAGAGAACATCGATAGTGCCCATCCTCTGCTCTGGCCACCTATTGCACAGGTTAAAACACATTACATGAAACCAAAGGACTACCCAATAATATACCCACTACAGCCCTCAGCCTGATAAAGAGAGGGAAGAAGGGCATTGCAGCATGCTCAGAAGATAGAGGCACTGATGGACTAAGGGCAGGAATGGGTTCCAAAACTGAGGACATCGCACTGAGGACACCCTGCCAGCAGCCCTCTTTCATCTATATTGAGGGGACTGCAGCTTAAGCACCTCTGCTGATCTCAACTATGACACTGTCATGGGGAGAGAGGCAATCTCTCTGGTAGCCAGATCCCCAACCATCTCCATATGTGCTGTTTCCATGTCCTGCTGCTGATGGTATCATGTCAGTGGAGAAGATGGCCATGTTCTATTAGTAGTAGTAGTATGATTGTTAATAGAAGTAATTATCTGTATAGCCATAGCACCTATGAGCCCCAGTCCTGGACCAGGAACCCATTGTGGTAAGCACTGTACAAACACAGAACAAAAAGTCTGTCCTTGCACAAAAAAGGTTACAATCTAAGTATAAGACAAGGGACAACAGATGGATATAGAGAGACAGATGGGGTACTACAAGTGAACAGTGAAACAATAAAGTGATATGAGGAAAATCAACTTCCATAGGCTGCAGAAGGTCATTAAACACTACCAGATGCTTTACACCCTAATGAAACTTCAGGTGTGAGGAGCAGAAACCCGCATTCCATAAATAATAATGCCCTTGGATTGTAAGGAAAGGAAGTAGAAACACAAGCATATATAGAAATCAAAATTCACCTTGCAGAGGCCACAGTATATTGATTATGTTTGTTCAGACGCAGAAAAATAGCAAGAATTTTATAAGAACTTGCATCCCTGTTGTTATAAGAAAGGCTGTTTGTGTGCTAGCTCACCAATGCACCAGAGAAGTTGTTCAAGAACAACTAATCTTTGCATACACTTTCTTTCTATCCTACTGCCAAGGCAGTGTCAGCTTGGGTTATGTGCCTCAGAGGCAGCTTTAACTTCTTTTTTTTTTTTAAATGATCTACATCTTTCCTTCATAAATCAGCATTCTTGGCTCATTTGTGCTAGTGCCTATTCCCCCTCATTCTTCACTTCTGCTTTGGCTTGCCTCTTTCCTCCCCAGTGTGCTTACTGAATAGCACTCTGTGTGCCAAGAAACCTGTTTTGATGAATACAGAGTTTGTTCACATCAGAAGGGAGAACTATATTGCATAATTTTCCATGTAACCTACACTAAAAATCTACCTTACACTGGGCTTAAGTCTTTCATGAATAGGAGCCATTCGCATGAATAGTATACTTTCTTTTCCAATAGAAGGTATCCCAAACTTTGGAATTCAGCCATTTTATTCCATTACATTGCTTAATTTGTATTCTGCAGTATGTGCTAGGATGGCACAAGGTGACACCTTGTGGACCATGTAATGTCATGACAAGTCCAGGCTTTAATGAGTAGTATCTGGATTTTTAGACTGCAGGCCTGTCCTACATAAACATCTGAACCACAGCTGTGGTGATTACTTTGCATATACTATAGCCATTTATTTCTGAATATATTCTTATTCTCAAGGCAAACTGTTAAAACAATGCAATTGGCTACATTTTTTTCAGATTTTCTCAATAACTTGTTTAATTTACTATGACCAGGAGTGAGCAATGGAAATCACAATAAAATGTTACTGGAAATAATGCAGAGATGAGGAAAGAACAGCACTTTTTCCATGCCTCAAACAAGCTGTGACCCTTTCACAGGTGGAGAAACTGAGACATGGGGCAGAAATGTGGTGATTTTCCAATGGTTGTGTGGGTGCAAGTGGCATGCTTGTTCTCCAAATAGGATTCAGTATATTGTCACCTCTCTACTGAGTGATAGAAGATGTCAGGGTTTTGCAGGATGGTTTCCAGTTGGAGTAGAAATTGTGGTATCAGGGTCTTTTCTTTGTGAAACTAGTTTGTTTACACTCTATATACCAGTCCTTAAACAGAAGTGGTCACAAACAGCATGCAGACAATACCAACTTTTAGAAATCTTAGCCAAAATACCACGGAGCCAAAATACCATCCTCCAGGAATACTTAAAAATAATTGCAGTTCTGATACTGCTTTAGCTAGTTCCTTAAGTACCCTTGGGTCAATTTCATCAGGCTCTGCTGACTCGAATACATCAAATGTATCTAAATATTCTTTAACCTGTTCTTTCCCTATTCAGGTTTGTGTTCCTTCCCATTTGTTGTTAATATTAATTATGTTAAGCATCTGGTCACAATTAACCTTTAGTCTTTTATTACTAGAGATAGCTAGATCAAAACTAGCTCGAGTATGTCATCACATGCTGCAATCACACCTCCCAATTGCTGTGTCAATATACCTCTTGTGTAGACATAGTTTAAAGCCTTTAAAAATGGTGGTTGTTGATTGTGTTAGAGTCTATGCTTCTCCCTAGGTTTCAACATGACCAGTTAAGAGATTTTAAAGTTGTTAAACTCTACCCCAGTAGGAGTTAAGAGGTGTTTCAAAATCATGTTTTGTCATCATTGAGAGAGACCCTGGGTTGATCATGCCAAAGTCCTCTCAGTTCCCTATCAGTTGAGAACTCCCAGAAGGGTTGGTACTCAATAGGGATTTTCAGAAGTGTAGAGAGGTGGGGGCCTCTCCAGGTGTTGATGATTCTTTAAAATATTTTTTTAATTTCTTTTAGCTCCTAAGCTATTGAATACACTTGCTTCTAAGTTTCTAGAAGTGTAATTTCATTAATGGGTCATATTTGTTCTCACTAAAATCCAGTTCAGCTGAAAAAGTGAGTGCAGTCTTAACTTTGGAATCCCTCCTGGAATCCCTCATAGTATATTTTAACATTCTATGTGCAGAACAGAATCTAGAAAGCTGTTTTTTTAAAACTATTTACATACCAATACCCTCAAATTTGGCATAACATTTTCTTCACACAAATGCCTACATTTTGGATATTTACAGTATTCATGCTGCTGACCTCCTTTGTAAACAGCTTTGAAATCTATGGTGAAAGTGCTGTATAAGAGCCGGGCATTATTTATTTTGTTATTTACCTGGAATCCAACAGGGTACCTCTACCTCTATAGACAAAGGGTCCCAAGAATTGATTGAGTTTTGGCTTTTACACCTAAGGAAGAGAATCCTAGGCATATATGGTCTGATTCTCCACTGCCTTGTACTTTGTGTAGTCAGTTATACCTGTGCAAAGTGTGAAACAAATCAGAAAAGTAGCATTTTCCACCCTCTTAGTACAGGTGAAATTTACTGCACAAGATGCAGGACACGATCAGGGCCTGTGTGTTTAAGAGGCACTCTGTAGTAGAGAGTTACCCATCAGACACCTTATACATGAATTATGATGTGGAACAAGTGATTATTAAAGAATAAAAATAACCAACTAACAAATAAAAATAATTACAAATATGGGTGCTATCATCTCCTTTACTGTAAACTTCAACGGAACAATCACATAGTTAAAATGGAACAATCATCAAATAGTTCATTCCACAGTGAAGGCCATTTTTGTGCAATATTATAGCATTAAGAATGTTAAGCCAACTTAATGTCAGTTTTGGTAACCACCCCCTAGTGCTTTATAATCTAAAAAAAAAAAAGGTTAATGCCAACATTTCCAAATTCAAGTCCTTAAATTTAGGAGAAGTGTGGGCATTCAGCACCCTTGAAAATCAGACCACCTATCTAAATTTAGGCATACATTTTTGAAAAAGTGAATTAATTCTCCTTCCTGTTTGAAAAATGTCAACCACAAAGAACTCCTGGTTACATACACAAATATAGGTGATGTGATGATATCTCCTGTTGTTCATACAGGGCCTCACTTACACTAGTGTAAATCAGGGTAACAACATTGAAGGCAATGGAGTTTCACTGATGCCAAAGTGGTGTTAAATAATATCCGATTCCAGTCTGGTGTAGCAGCAGTAATACTCAGTGGTGCTGGAAAATTTGTATAGTGGGGATGCTGAGAGTCATACCAAACTCTAAACCAGTGGTTCTCAAAGCCGATCTGCCGCTTGTTCAGGGAAAGCCCCTGGCGGGCTGGGCCAGTTTGTTTATCTGCCACATCCGCAGGTTCGGCCAATCACAGCTCCCACTGGCCGCGGTTCGCCGCTCCAGGCCAATGGGGGCTGCAAGAAGGGCGGCCAGCACATCCCTCGGCCTGCGCCGCGTCCCGCAGCCCCCATTGGCCTGGAGCGGTGAACCACGGCCAGTGGGAGCCGTGATTGGACTAACTTGCGGAGGCGACAGGTAAACAAACCGGCCCGGCCCGGCCCGCCAGGGTGCTTACCCTGAACAAGCGGCAGACTGGCTTTGAGAACCACTGCTCGAAACCCTGTATATGATGGACACCACGTCAAGCCAGGGGCTGCGGCAGCACCCCTAGTTCCAGCACATATGGTAATACCCAGCTTAGCAGATTTCTTTTCCAGACAATCTAGTGCAAAAATGATGAACCAACTTTCTTACTACATAATTTACCTATTAGAAAGAAGGGACTAAATGAAGAATGTGTATGCATGTGCATAACTTTTGTGTACTGCAAAAGTTACCTGTCTTTTACTTTCTCATTTATTAAACTCTTATTCTGACAGATTCTTGCACACATGCTTGGACAATTTTTAGAAGTGTCATCAATCTAAGACTGCAGTTGAGCTGCTCTCTCGCCTCTGTTCAACCTGTGAGCGAATAGTTTCTTTTAATAAATGAGTGATATGGCTGGGTGTTATTAACCTTTTGTAACATTTAATAGATAGTCATAACACATATTAATCATGAACAACTTTACAAATGGGTTGGTCCTGATGGGTGCTGAGCACCTGTTGAAGTCCGTGGGATGAGAGTGCTCGGTCAGCACTTTGCAGAACTGAATCCAAAAAAGTTGAACCCCTTTCTCCTGTGAAGCATTCTCCCATCTATTCCTACACCTTCCCACTTCCAGAATGTTAACAAAATAAGCACAGCTAGCTAGAGAAGTACACACTGTGTAGGGGAGGTATATTTTTCCACTAAATGGACTCTCAGGCTTTGTCTCTGCTTTAACAGCTAAACTGCAGATAGGAACACTGCACTAGATTTATCTAAGGTCATGTCTATAAACCTCTAAGCCAATTATAAACACACGGATGCCTGAGAGAAGTCAAAAACATGGAGACCTGGGAGAAGGATTGGAATTTGGGGGGGGCCTGGGCTGTTATAGCAGGGATAAAGGAGAGACAAGACAGAATTGCAGGGGGGAATCAAATCAGTATCTTAGATGTCTGTATACTAATGCGAGAAGTATGGGGAATAAGCAGGAAGAACTCAAAATACTACTAAATAAACACAGCTATGACATAGTTGGCATCACAGAGACCTGGTGGGATAATACACATGACTGGAATATTGGTATAGAAGGGTACAGCTTGCTTAGGAAGGACAGGCAGGGAAAAAGGGAGGAGGTGTTACCTTGTATATTAAAAATGAATACACTTTGACTGAGGTTGAGATGGAAATATGAGACAGACGTCTTGAAAGTCTCTGGGTAAGGATAAAAGGGGTAAAAAACAAGGGTGATGTCATGGAGCTGACTGGGGAGATATCTGAGCCATTAGCAATTATCTTCGAAAAGTCAAGGAAGATGGGAGAGATCCAGATGACTGGAAAAGGGCAAATATGGTGCCAACCTATAAAAAGGGAAATAAGAACAACTCAGGGAATTACAGACCACTGAGCTTAACTTCTGTACCCGGAAAGAAATGGAGAAAATAATTAAGCAATCTATTTGAAAATTTCTAGAAGATAATAAGGTGATAAGTAACAGCATGGATTTTGTCAAGGACAAATCATTTCAAACCAACCTGATAGCAAACAGTGTCAAACCAACCTTGACAGGGTAACAAGCCTTGTGGATAGGGGGAAAGCAGTAGATGTGGTATATCTTGACTTTAGTAAAGCTTTTGATACTATCTCTCATGACCCTCTCATAAACAAATTAGAGAAATGCAACCTAGATGGAGTTACTATAAGGTGGGTGAAAACTAGTTGGAAAACCATTCCCAGAGAGTAGTTATCAGTGGTTCACAGTCATGCTGGAAGGGCATAATGAGTGAGGTCCCGCAGATCAGTTCTGGGTCCAGTTCTGTTCAATATCTTCATCAATGATTTAGATAATGGTATAGAGAGTACACTTATAAAGTGTGTGGACGATACCAAGCTGGGAGGGGTTGCAAGTGCTGGGAGGGGTTGCAAGTGCTTTGGAGGATAGGATTAAAATTCAAATGATCTGGACAAACTGGAGAAATGGTCTGAAGTAAATACGATGAAATTCAATAAGGACAAATGCAAAGTACTCCATTTAGGAAGGAACAATCAGTTGCACACATACAAAATGGGAAATGACTGCCTAGGAAGGAGTACTACAGAAAGGGATCTGGGGGTCATAGTGGACCAGATGTCCTGATTTTATAGGGACAGTCCCAATTTTGGGGGGCTTTGTCTTATATAGGTGCCTATTACCCCTCACCCCCTGTCCTGATTTTTCACACTTGCTGTCTGGTCACCCTCTCTGGTGGTCATAGTGGACCATAAGCTAAATATGAGTCAACAGTGTAACACTGCTGCAAAAAAAGTGAACATCATTCTGGGATTTATTAGCGGGAGTGTTATAAGAAAGGCACAAGAAGTAATGCTTCCGCTCTACTCCGCGCTGATTAGGCCTCAACTGGAGTATTGTGTCCACTTCTGGGCGCCACATTTCAGGAAAGATGTGGACAAATTGGAGAAAGTCCAGAAAAGAGCAACAAAAATGATTAAAGGTCTAGAAAACATGACCTATGAGGGAAGATTGAAAAAATTGGGTTTGTTTAGTCTGGAAAAGAGAAGACTGAGAGGGGACATGAAGACAGTTTTCAAGTACATAAAAGATTGTTACAAGGAGGAGGGAGAAAATTTGTTCTTAACCTCTGAGGATAGGACAAGAAGCATTTGGCTTAAATTGCAGCAAGGGAGGTTTAGGTTGGACATTAGGAAAAACTACCTGTCAGGGTGGTTAAGCACTGGAATAAATTGTCTAGGGAGGTTGTGGAATTTTCATCATTGGAGATTTTTAAGAACAGGTTAGACAAACATTTGTCAGGAATGGTCTGGATAATACTTAGTCCTGCCAAGAGTGGAGGGGACTGGACTAGATGACTTCTCCAGGTCCCTTTCAGTCCTATGATTCTATGATAATAAAACAAATAATCAAACCCATAAGAAAATAAGAAACCCATAAGAAAGATATATAGGCAAGCAAGCAGGGTAGCACTATAGGCCTCAGAACACAGAACTGTTCAGAAAACTGCAAGCAAGAACGTGCTTTCCCAACCACCAGATTACCATTGGCAATGTCGAAATGCCAATAGAGACTTTGAGGGCCTGTAGTAGTGCAGCCGCCCCACTCCCGCAGAAAAGGGGTTAAAAGCAGCCCTGGAGTGGCCTGGAGCAGGGAAAGGCTAGGCTGACTGGGGAAGGAGCCACAGCTGGGGCCACGCCCCAATCAGGCCACAGCTGGCCCTATAAAAAGGCTGTGAGCCAAGAGCTCAAATAGAGTATCTCTAGTTTCTGAGAGAGAAGGACCTGGCTGCCTGGGAGCTGAGAAGGGTACCTGAGTGCAGCAGTGCTGAGGAAGGGTAGAGGGAGCTGGGGAGCTCCAGCCTGATGAAACCCCAGGCTGCAGGCCTTGAAAAGAGCCTATGAAAGGTACTGGGGCTGCAGAGGGGCAGCCCAGAGATAGGCAAAGACAGCAGGTCCTAACCCCCCTTTACTGATGATGAGTGGTTTACAGACTGCACTGCAGTCTGCTCCACTGAGTGGGGGATAGATGAAGACTGGCAGTAGCCACTGAGGCAAGGTGGGGATAGAGGGTTGGAGGTTCCCCTGGCTGGGGAGACCCAGATTGTGGGTGACTGCTGAGGGCAGAACCCTGACGTAGAGGGGCACTAGGGTCTGGGAAGGACACAGATGCCAGTGGCAGGCAAGACACCGGCCTGCAGAGGGCACTCTGGGCTGGAAGAGCTAATTCCCAGGACAACCAGCAGGAGGCACTGTGCCGGTGAGTCATCGCCTCACTACAGGGACCCAGCCTATCCCTTGCTCTCCTGGCTCATGAAATCATACATTGGCCACCCTGACAGCACCAAGAAAAGATTCAGCTACCAGTTAAACTTGTGGAGAATGACAGCTGAATGTGCTTTTGGTAGATTGAAGGCACGCTAGAGGTATACACTCATTAGATTGGATTTCAGTGAGAAAAATATCCCAATGGTTAAATTGCCTGTTGTGTCTTGCATAATATCTGTGAGACAAAGGGGGAAAAGCTTGTACCAGGGTGGATAGCCGAGGAGGAGCAGCTGTCTGCTGATTTTGAACAGCCAGACATAAGGTTGTGTAATGATTGTTGTAAATTTACAAGCACTGCATGCTTTGAGTACCACTATGCATTCTGCAATGTGTGTTGTGAACTAACAAATATAATTTTATTCTCCAAAAATTATAAATTTATCAAGTGGCAAAAGCAGTGCAGAAAAACAATGTGGGAAAAAACAACAGACAATGCAATGAAAACTTTAAACATAAATTCGTGGACTGGGACTTGAAATTGGAAAGGCAGCAAACATTTTTGTCCATTTCAGTGCACAAGTATATTGCATTGTGACAACACATATACCAACTGTGATTCTCACAGGTCAGTGCATGTGAAGCTGTGGTTTTCCTTGCTGTCTCCTGGCATGAAATAGGAGGGGTAAGGATGGGCCCTCAATGCCTCATGGAATGTGGGCATGTAGGGTGCAGCTAGTATGGAGTTCTCCAAGAACTGCAAAGGGTGGGGAGTCTGGGATTTTTAGACCTGTAGGTCAACCAAAGATCTGCTGTATTTGTGTTTGCTGCTGAGAAGATTCATTATGTCCTGGTGCATCCCCATCTACTTTTCCTGCTGGAAGAGGGAAGATCCTTTCATGGATTGAGAACTGGTTAAAAGACAGGGAACAAAGGGTAGGAATAAATGGTAAACTTTAAGAATGGAGAAGGGTAACTAGTGGTGTTCCCCAAGGGTCAGTCCTAGGACCAATCCTATTCAACTAAATGATCTGAAGAAAGGGGTAAACAGTGAGATGGCAAAGTTTGCAAACGATACTAAACTGATCAAGATAGTTAAGACCAAAGCAGACTGTGTAGAACTTCAAAAAGATCTCACAAAACTAAGTGATTGGGCAACAAAATGGCAAATGAAATTTAATGTGGATAAATGTAAAGTAATGCACATTGGAAAAAATAACCCCAACTATACATACAATATGATGGGGGGGCTAATTTAGCTACAACTAATCAGGAAAGAGATCTTGGAATCATCGTGGATAGTTCTCTGAAGACGTCCATGCAGTGTGCAGCAACAGTCAAAAAAGCAAACAGGATGTTAGGAATCATTAAAAAGGGGATAGAGAATAAGACAGAGAATATCTTATTGTCCTTATATAAATCGATGGTATGCCCACATCTTGAATACTGCATACAGATGTGGTCTCCTCATCTCAAAAAAGATATATGGGCATTAGAAAAGGTTCAGAAAAGGGCAACTAAAATGATTAGGCGTTTGGAACGGGTCCCATATGAGGAGAGATTAAAGAAGCTAGGACTTTTCAGCTTGGAAAAGAGGAGACTAATGGGGGGATATAATAGAGGTCTATAAAATCATGAGTGGTGTGGAGAAAGTGAATAAGGAAAAGTTATTTACTTGTTCCCATAATATAAGAACTAGGGGCCACCAAATGAAATTAATGGGCAGCAGGTTTTAAACAAATAAAAGGAAGTTCTTCTTCACACAGTACACAGTCAACCTGTGGAACTCCTTGCCTGGGGAGGTTGTGAAGGCTAGGACTATAACAGAGTTTAAAAGATACCCTCCATTAATTTATCTAGTTAAGTCCATTAATGGCTATTAGCAAGCATGGGTAAGGAATGGTGTCCCTAGCCTCTGGCTGTCAGAGGGTGGAGATGGATGGCAGGAGAGAGATCATTTGATCATTACCTGTTAGGTTCACTCCCTCTGGGACACCTGGCATTGGCCACTATTGGTAGACAGGACACTGGGCTGGATGGACCTTTGGTATGACACAGTATGGCCATTCTTATGTTATGTTGGATTCCTGTGCTTTTCTCTGCTCCAATCTTTCCTTCTCCATGCTATTTGCCATGTTGGACATCCAGGCCTATTGTTCATGGTACAATGCAGCACTGGCTTGCTGGGTCTCTCTGAACATGTTCTCCAGAGTCCTCTTCTTTCTCCTCCTAATCAAGTTTAGGCATTCTGTGGGTACGGAGAGGGTACCCCTCAAGGATGCCACAGCAGCAACTATTAATAAAAACAGACAGCTGTATCACTGGATTTGCAGTCACAATGGGAAGGGAAAGTTAAGCTTCAAACTAAGTTTCAATGTGAAAAGTAATGCACACTGTAAAACATAATCCTAATTAAACATACAAAATGATGGGGTTTAATTAGCTGTTACCTCTCAAGGAAGAGATCTTGGAATCATTGTGGATAGTTCTCTGAAAGCATCTGCTCAACATGCAGCAGCAGTCAAAAAAGCCTACAGAATGTTAGGAACCATTAGGAAAGGGATAGATATAAGACAGAAAATATTACAATGCCACTATATAAAGCCATGGTACACCTTCACTTTGAATACTGCATGTAGTTCTGGTTACCCCATCTCAGAAAAAATATATTAATTTTGGAAAAGGTACAGAGAAGGGCCGCAAAAATGATCAGAGATATGGAACAACTTCCATTTGATGAGAGATTAAAAAGACTGAGACTTTTCATCTTAGATAAGAGATGACTACTGATGGGTTATGATAGAGGTCTATAAAATAATGAATGATGTGAAGAAAGTGAATAAGGAAATGTTATGTATCCCTTCACATAACAGAAGAACCATGGGGTCATCCCAGGAAATTAATAGGCAGCAGGTTTAAAACAAACATAAGGAAGTATTTCTTCATACAACGCAAAGCCAACCCATGGAACTCATTGCCAAGGCATATTGTGAGGGTCAAAAGTATAACTGGGTTCATAAAAGAATTAGATACGTTCATGGAGGATAGGTCCATCAATGGCTATTAGCCAGGATGATCAGGGATGCTCTGGGTGTCCCCAGAAGCTGGGATTGGACAACCAGGAATGGATCACTTGATTGCCCTATTCTGGTCATTTCGTCTGAAGCACCTGGCATTGGCCACTGTCAGAAGACTGGATACTGGACTAGATGGACCATTGGTCTGATCCAATATGGCCATTCATATGTTAATTTCCTTTCCTTATTCCCATAAAAACTTTTAATAAGACATGCTTGTTGACATTTCAGGTTTGGAGTGCCTCTGCAGAACACCTCCTCCAGCCTCACCCATCATGTGTATGGCCCATCTGCAGTGGCAAAGCGGGAGGGAAGGAATTTCAGTTGCATGAAACAAAATTTCAGTCCCTATTCCACAGATATGAGTATAGGGCAAAGGCACTGAATATTGGTGCTATTTTCCACAGGCAATGGTGTTACATTCAGGAGTGTGATAACTCACTCCACAAGGTAACAAAGGCAGAGAGAGCATCTGCTACTAGCATCCCGATACTGCCCTGCCATGTATGCCACTTGTCTGTTTACTGCAATGGTTCCAATGTTCACTGCAGAGTAGCATGGGAAAGTGTCCTACCATGGAGGATGAAACAAGTCACCCATCCCTAGAAACCTTCAGAATAGGATTCCATGAAAGTTTCATAGAGATCTCTCAAGAGGATACAAGGGATATCCCTATGTACATAAACAAACTGCTCTATATGACCACCCTCTGCCTAACCCAACAAGAGAACGAAAAGCAGATGCCAACTCTACCTCTGTTTGTTGTACCACTTCTTGTAAGCTTATGAAAGGTCCGACCCAAGGCTGAATTCTTGTAACTAAGGCGTGGTCTACACTACTAAGTTAAGTCAAAGTAAGTCGCCTTGTGTAGACCTATTTTTGCATGTGTCTATGCTGAAATTTGTCTCTGCCCAATGTAAGCACCCTGTTATCCCAAAACAGTAAAACCACCCATCACCACCACCCGCAAATGGCATGCAGCTGTGATCAACTGACTGAGGTCAACAGAGTGTAAGTGTAGGGTTGACACAGATCACACAGTCTCTAACAGGCTTTCAGCAGCTGTCCCATAATACACCATTCCCTGTGACAGTGACACTCTGGTTACAATTTTAAATTCCACCATCCAGGGGTCACAGAGACTGGAAGCTGCTGGAGGACTGTTAGTGTAGACCAGGCCTTAGTTATAAGAACTCAGCCTTGGGACAGAACTTCCTGCAGTTCCTCTGTGTACTTTGAATCAGCAAGACTGTGTCTGGCATTTAACTAAGCTCTGTGTGAGGAAAAAATACTGGCATTTCTTTCCAGAGGTGCAAGTTTGCAAATCTTTCACTGTGGATTAAAAACTGACCAGTTATATAGGAACCATAGTACAATTTCCAGAAACTCACTAACCTGTTAATTTGAAATACTGTATTACAATTAAGAATAATGGAAGCAGACTTGAGTGGTAATAGCTAATTTAGATCCATCATTTTACATGTATAGTTGGGATTATGTTTTCCATGTGCATTACTTTGCATTTATCAACATTGAATTTCATCTGCCATTTTGTTGCCCAGTTCACCCAGTTTTGTGAGATCCCTTTGTAATTCTTCACAGTCTGCTTTGGACTTAACTATCTTGAGTAGTTTTGTATCGTCTGCAAATTTTGCCACTTCACTGTTTATCCCTTTTTCCAGATCTTTTATGATGATGTTGAATAGTACTGGTCCCAGTACAGACCCCTGAGGGACACTACTGTTGACCTCTCTCCATTCTGAAAACTGACCATTTATACCTACCCTTTGTTTTCTGTCGTTTAGATGGTTACTGATCCATGAAAGGACCTTCTCTCTTATCCCATGACAGCTTATTTTGCTTAAGAGCCTTTGGTGAAGGACCTTGTCAAAGACTTTCTGAAAATCTGAGTACACTATATCCACTGGATCCCCCTTGTTTACATACTTGTTGACTCCCTCAAAGAATTCTAGTAGATTGGTGAGGCATGATTTCCCTTTACAAAAGCCTGACTCTTCCTCAACAAATTATATTCATCTATGTGTCTGACAATTCTGTTCTTTACTATAGTTTCAACCAATTTGCCTGGTACTGAAGTTAGGCTTGTAATTGCCCGGATCACCTCTGGAGCCCTCTTTAAAAATTGGCATCACATTAGCTATCCTCCAGTTATTTGGTACAGAAGCTGATTTAAATGATAGCTTACAAACCACAGTTAGTAGTTCTGCAATTTCACATTTGAGTTCCTTCAGAATGCTTCGGAATACCATCTGGTCCTGGTGACTTATTACTGATTAATTTATTAATTTGTTCCAAAACCTCCTCTAATGACACCTCAATCTGGGACAATTCCTCGGATTTAAATTATTTAAAGGGATACTATATGTGACACAGAGAGCCAAATTCTGAGTTTGTTATTATTCAACTGTTCAAAGACTGATACCAAGTTTATGGCTGTTAAAACATTCTGCTACAGAAAAAGCCAGGTCAGTGGCACCCAAACTTTGCCCATCTGAGAGCCAAATTGATAAGTTGCTAGGTGTCTATCATTAAGTTATATAAAGTGGAACAGATTGCAGCCACCTTCTCTTTCAATAAGGGGGGGGAATAGTGGTAGCATGCAGGCTGAGATTTTCAAAGATGCCCAAATCCCACTGAAGTTCTCATTTATGCTTCTTTGAAAATACCAGCCTGAATGTTCCATCTTGATCTAAGCTGCGTGATGCGCTCAGAACAATGTGGAGCACTGCATGTTGGGCCTGGTATCCTCCAGGAGTTGCAATTTCATATCTAAGCTGAAAAGGCTTCAAGCCATATCTTAGATCTCTGTCACAAAGTGAACTGGGCCCTGTATGAGGGAATTGTCCCAGTCCACCTGTACCTCATTAACAGCCTATTAGTGGAATCTGATAGAGGACAGATGGTCCCTATAAAAAGCAAAAGGGGACGGGAAACAGCTAGAAATTATGGCAAAGTGAAGCTGCAGAAAGCTGCACAAAAGTCTAAGACTTGAGAGACCAAAAGACTACAGCCAGCTAGCAGGAAAGAAACAGAGTGAAACTGGAAGGCTTGGATCAATTCCTGGAAAAGGGGAGAAGTCCCAGCATTGAGTTTGAGACATCAGTGGGGAAAGATTTCAGGTGGGAAGATCAGGGAGTGGCTGAGGAGAGAGGAGGGATCTCTTATGGGAGAAGGAGAGAAGCCCCAGGACTGAGTGTTGCTGTGATTTGTATATAAATAAATTAAACCCAAAAGGGAAAAGCTTTAAGGACTCTGGCCTGGTGGTGTTTATTTGAGGAGTTCTGATGAGAGTAAACTGAGCCAAGGTGCTTGCACAGCACCCTCTGGCCACAAGGAGGTGGTGGCTGCCCTGTTACAGTCTCCATGGGTCACAGTGGATCACCCATTTATAACCTCTAGCTACTCCCTGTTTGGTGTCATCTGCGAATTTTATAAGCTTACTATCCATTCATTATCCAAGTCATTAACGAAAATATTGAATAGTAATGGACCCAGAACAGATCTTTGCAGATCCCCATTAGACAAATCCCTCCCAGTTTGACAGTGAACCATT
Organism: Malaclemys terrapin pileata; assembly: GCF_027887155.1. Taxonomy (NCBI): domain Eukaryota; kingdom Metazoa; phylum Chordata; order Testudines; family Emydidae; genus Malaclemys; species Malaclemys terrapin. Next base: position 139,145,710 of record NC_071507.1, read on the forward strand.
GATAACTACTAAAGTACAATCTTTTAGCCAGTTGCACACTCACCTTATAGTAATTTCATCTAGATCACATCTTCCTAGTTTGCTTATGAAAATGTCATGTGGGACTGTGTCAAAAGCCTTACTAAAATCACATCTACTGCTTCCCCCTATCTATTGCCAGTAACCCCATCAAAGAAGGAAATCAGCTTGGTTTGGCATGACTTGTTCTTGACAAATCCATGTTGGCCATTACTTAATACCCTATTATCCTTACAAATTGATAATTTGTTCCACTATCTTTCTAAGTATGGAAGTTAGACTGACTATCTATAATTCCCTGGATCCACTTTGTTCCCCTTTTTAAAGATACTATGTTTGTCTTTCTCCAGTCCTCTAAGATGTCACCCATCCTCCAGGAGTTCTCGAAGATTATCACTAGCAAGGGTCAATTTCATCAGGTCCTGCCAACTGAAATATATCTAATTTACCAAAACATTCTTTAATCTCTTCTTTCCTTACTCTGGCTGGTATTCTTTCCCCCCATTGTTAATAATTGTGTTAAGCATCTGGTCGCAATTAACCTTTTTAGTAAAGACTGAAGCAAAATAGGCATTGAATACCTTAGCCTTCTTGATGTCATCAGTTATTAGGTTTCCTTCCCTGTAAAGTAGAGGACCTACACTTTCCTTCATCTTTCTCTTGCTCCAAGTGTATCTATAGAGCCTAGTGTATCTATGTCCCTTGCTGGATGTAACTCATTTTGTGCCTTAGCATTTCTGATTATATCCCTAAATGCTTGTGCTGTTCTTTTGTACTCATCGTTAGCAATTTGTCTATGTTTACATTTTCTGTATGATTCCTTTTTTATTTTCAGGTTTTTAAAAAGCTCCTGATGTGGCCATATTGGCATCTTACTATTCTTCCTATCTTTCCTTCATGTCAGGATTCTTTGCTATTGTGCCTCTAACATAGGTGCCAACTCCATGGGTGCTCCGGGACTGGAGCAGCCAAGGGGAAAAATTGGTGGGTGCAGAGCACCCACCGGCAGCTCTCCACCCCTCCCCCCCAGCTGCAGCTTACCTCTGCCTCAGCTCCGCCTCGGCCTCCTCCCCTGAGTGGGCCACCACATCCTGCTTCTCCTCCCTCCCTCCCAGCGCTTCCGCCGCGAAACAGCTGTTTCGCGTGGCTAGTCTGCGGGGGGGAGGAGGAGGAACGCGGTACGCTTGGGGAAGAGGCGGGGATTTGGGAAGGGATCCAATGGGGCAGGGAGGGGCGGAGTCTGGATGGGGCTGGGGGCAAGGCGGGGGGTGCGAGCATCCACTGGCACCAACAAAAGTTGGCGCCTGTGGCCTCTAATATTCCCTTTTTGAGAAATTTCCAGCTCTCCTGAAGTTCTCCTTCTTCCCTTAATTTTTCTTCTCATGGGACCTTACCTTCTAATTCTCTGAGTTTGTTAAAGTCTACTTTTTGTCCTTATTCTGCTGCTCTCACTCCTCCTTGTTTCATGATCATTTTTATTCAAGTTGCCTTCCACCTTCAGATTCACATCCAATTCCTCTCTGTTGGTCAGAATCAAGTCTAAAATGGCTGTCCTTCTGATTGTTTCCTTCTCCTTCTGAAACAAGTTGTCCCCAATACATTCCAAGAACATATTGGTCATTTTGGGCTGGATTAACAAAAGGATCTAGGTTCTTAACTCCCACCTTAGGTGCTTAAATCCCAGATTCAGGCCCAATGGGATTCACAAAATCCCCACTCAGCTGTCCACAAACCCTAAATTCATTCAGCACCTAAATTTTTGCAATAGAAATTCCCTACACACCTATCTTTCTCCTTCTGAGCATGCGCAGTGCAGCATCCATGCCAGGCATCCAGAATCCAAAGCCCCAGACTGATGCACAAACCTGGAGAAGATAAAAAGCAACAGAGAGTCCTGTGGCACCTTTAAGACTAACAGATGTATTGGAGCATAAGCTTTCGTGGGTGAATGCCCACTTCGTCGGATGCATCCAACGAAGTGGGCATTCACCCACGAAAGCTTATGCTCCAATACATCTGTTAGTCTTAAAGGTGCCACAGGACTCTCTGTTGCTTTTTACAGATCCAGACTAACACGGCTACCCCTCTGATACTGGAGAAGATAGGCATTCCTCCACCTAACTCACCCACAGGGCTCAATCCAGTAAGCATGTTCAGACTTCACCTATCAGTTTGGGCCCTTATGGAAAAGCTTGCACAAAACAGCAGGATAGGGAGAAGGATTTCCCTCATAACTTTTAACCCAGTGGGTAGAGTTCCCACCTGGGATATGGGAGACACATCTCCCCCACCACCCCAAACCCCCAAGCTCAAGTCCTCCTTCCATCTGAGGGGAAAAGAGGGATATCAGCAGGGATCTGTGACCTCTCAGGTGAGTGGCCTAACCACCAGGCAATTCTGATGTGGGGGGGTCCCTCAGTCTTTCCTGTTGAAGCTGTTTGTAGGTATATAGACTTACATTGGGCCTGGGTGAACTATGGTTTTAAATTGTTTGGATGCTAGCATGAGTGATAGACCCAAAAAGACAAAAAAAAATGAGATTCATGAGAAAGAAGGGTTGTTTGTGTTAAATCTGTAGTGATCCTTGAAATGACAGCATTATCTTATTTAAGGTTTGGTTTGAGGTAATTAAAAAAATTAAAGTGGTTATTTGAGTACCAGGTGCAGTAAATTGGTTATATAGGTTTGCTTAATTTATTATAAAGAAATGCTTAGTCCAGGTAGTGAGGGAGAAATATGCAAACAAGACGAAATGCTTGGAGAGGGGCCCAACTGTTAATCTGGTCTTAACCAGGCTAGAGGACAGGGTTCAGCCCTAAACTACCTCCTCTGGCTTTAGTTAACATCCAATAACCAGCAATGACATCACTCATATATTACACTGTATCAAAGGCAGGGTTTTTAGAGTTTTCTTTGTCAAACCTTTTCTTTACCCCTCTGGAGTCACACCATGATGGGAAGCCTGATCCTGTTGTAGTTGATGGCCATTGCTTATAACTATAGTGTTGCTGGGTTATAGACTATAAGTGTTAATATGCTTGTATTTGTCTTTTGGATGTGATCAACACCAAGTGACCTTTGGACAAATAAAGGAATACTTGTGTGGAAGCTATATATATTTATTAGGAAATTATTTCCAACACTGTTCCACTGTGGATAAATAATTTAAAAATTCACTGAACTAGAGTCACTGGCCCCCGGGTCTCCCACCTTCCAGGTGAATGCTCTAATCACCAGGCCACAGCGTCATTCTCATGCTTGTTTGTTCTCTCTCCCCAATGTTGAAGCTGTTCTTCTGGGGCTAACTAATGAAGGAATCATTGGACCAGAGAGAGAGGAGTGGCCTAGTGTGCTGGCTTTTGTGAATCTCATTCTGAGGGTGCCCCTCTCTCGCATTTGTTGTAAAGGGAGCCTTGGCATCAAATTCAGGCTTTGTGAATCCCAGTGATTTTTCTAGGAGCCTAAAACTTAGGCAAGTCATCACTCAGCATAATCATGCCTAAGTTCTTTTAAGAATCTAGCTTCTTACTTTGCTGTATTACTTTTTCAACTGCTGTCTGGGCAGTTAAAGTCCCCCACTACTACCAGGTTTTGTGTTTTGGATATTTGTTGTTTGTTCTAGTCTCAGTCATCTCCTCATAATTATGCCTAATTTTGAAGGAAAAAGTGTGATTATTGCAGCAAACTTCTAAAATCTAGCATCAGATGTATATTGGTATGTTGAGACCACTTAAAATGATAGTCCAGTCAATCAAAACCATTAGAATCAATTTGATCTGTTTTGCAACAATCGCTTGCATCTAGTAGTGGCTAATTCACACAAACAAGCTGATAGCTGTAAATGTTTGCAAGTGTAATAAAACCGAATTCCCTGTGTCATATGCCAAGAGGCGATCACTTCAAACAGATTAGAGCAGAGACCATTCTAGTGTATACACTAGTGTAATCTCTTCCTTCCCCTCATGTCAGAAAATGCCAGAGGTCAAATATGAAACTGAAAAGCATCATAATTATTCATTCAATGAACTGACTGCAGTTAGTGAAATTTCCCACTCAGTTATGCCTGTAAGATCAAATACAGCACTCAAGTTGCTGTCAGTGCTCCTTTAGCTGAATGCAGTCACTGTTAGCCTGTGTCTGTTCTAAGCCTCAGGCAGACTGAGATGGACTGACTGGCTCCATTTCTCTCAGTTTTCTGTCAGTTCCTCTGTCTCTAAATAATAGAAAATCTCTCTCAACTGTTCCTCCTTTTTCCCCCTCCCCCCGCCCATCCAGCCTTTCTCTGAGCAATGCAATCTGAGCTGTAACACAAACAGAGCAACTAGTTCATTTTTTGCCCCTATTGCAGAATAATGAAAAGGAGGGAAACAAAGACTAGCATGAACTTTTGAGATTAATCCCTCTTCTGTTTTCAGCTGTCAGATTTATTTCTTCTTTGTAGCTGAATCAGGTCATTATACAACAAACCTTTATTCTGAATGAGAGATTGAAAACTCTGATTTTATTTATTTATTTTAAATCACGGCATAATATTCAGAACAAAGTAATTGGCTGTAGTTTCATCTGGATATTTGTAAGGGGCCTCCTATCAAGTTCCACTAAACCTTTACTGACCCTTTCCATTTTACTGAGTTCCTAAGAATCTCCCTCTATTGTCCAGACACACAGAATTTTACACTCCGTTATAATTAGATCTCCACATCTAAGACCTCATATTTTAACTGAGCCACTTTAAACAATCAGAAGAATTAAAAGGTCTTTAAAGTTGCTTTGTAATAATAATAGTAATAAAAAGGAAGAAAAAATCTATAACTTAAACAATTGTCCTTGACATAGTCTGCATTATTTCTACAAGAAAAAAAAACAGAAAAGCAGGTAATAAGGAAAGGTTTACAGACTTAATTTAACTATTTTAAAACCACCAATAAAAGTACAGTAGTTAAACAAGAAGACTGAAGGGGCATGAGGTCATCAAAGGTATGTTTCAGTGAAACAGTCTCATTTCCACTTTGTCTACACAATAGAATGCTGTGTATATTAAGTGATATAAATGCTGCCATTAACAAACCAAAACAAAACCCACAGTTCTCAGTGCTGTGGTTATGTTCTTTGAAAACTGAGTAGATTTTTTTCTAAACATGCCTAGAATACCTAGTGTAGATTTCATATTGATCTATCTCAGTGTATCTTACCTTGATAATATGGATCAGAAAACAAGAATCATGGGAAAATAATATTGTATTAGGAACACAGTCTCTAAACCGTAATGAATGGATATAAACCTTCCTTACTCCCCCCTGAAATGGTTGGGATTTCATCTGCAAAGAGTGAAAGCATGGTAGCAGTGGTGGAATATGGCAATATATGACTTTTTGCTAAAGAGTAATGAGAACTGAGGTGTTGCAAAGGTGCAGCCTTTCAGAACCCTCAGACATCTCTTGGTTTTTTTTACATTTTCCCATGGCAATATATTAGCATTTTTTTAAAAAGTTTACATGAAATTTGTGTTTTACTATACAATTAAAGTCAATAAAGGTTGTCGATGCTCAGCACCTATGAAAAATCAGATCACTTTTAGTTAGGTGTCTAAAACTGGATAGGAAACATTTTGGCTGATGTCTCCCATAGGTACCAAATGTCAAAGAAATCTTGCTCAAAAAAAGGCCTCATGCATCCCAAAGTCCATCTCTGGCTCTTCTGTAGACTTTTTTACTCCCTGGTGAGCTAGTACCATTTCCAGTCAATCTCATAGACCAGAAGAGACCTTTGTAAACATCTAGTCTGACTTCCTGCACATCACAGGCTACAGAACCTCACCCACTCTGATAATAGGCCTATCAACTCTGGCAGAGTTACTGAACTCCTCAAATCTTGATTTAAAGATTTCAAATTACATAGAATCCACCATTTACTCAAGATCAAAGCAGCAAGTGACCCAGGCCCCATGCTGCAGAGGAAGGCAAGAAAACCCCAGGGTCTCTGCCAGTGTCACTTGGGGGGAAATTCCTTCCTGACCTGAAATATGGTAATCCGTTAGTTCCTGAGCATGTGAGCAAGATCCACCAGCCAGACACCCTGGAAAAGAATTCTCTGTAGAATTTCAGAGTCCTCCCCACCCAGTGTCCCATCTCTAGCTGCTGCAGATATTTGCTAAAAGCAGTTACAGATGGGTCATATGCAACTTCCTCTTCCATCCCTCTGAATATATTTATTAAGCTCAGTCTTGAAAGAAGTTAATTCTTTTCCTCCACTAGTCCCCTTGGAAGGCTGTTCCAGAACGTCACTCCTCTGACGGTTATGAGCCTTCATCTAATTGCAAGACTAAACTTGTTGATGGCCAGTTCATAATCATTTGTTCTTATGCCAACATTGGCCCTTAATTTAAATAACTCCTAATCCATCCATCCATTTCTAATATGCCCATCACCAAAGGATCTCGCATCTAGTCCTGGCCCTGTTACTAGTTTGCTATGTGGTGTTGGGCAAGTTACTTAATCACTTGCGACTCAGTGTCCCCATTTGTAAAATGCTCTAGGCTACTCACCCTGAAGGCAAGATGAACAAAAATGTCCATTGCCTGTTCTTATAGTGCTGAATTTAACATACAGGCACGACTTTCTGTCTGATCAAGAATGCACTGAAGACCTCAGCATATGCAGAGGACCATTGCAAAACACACGATTCAGTCAAAACATAAAAGAAAACATTTTATGAGAACTCCTCCATGTAGTCCTTTTCTCTCATAATGGCTGAATGTTGCCCCAGTTTTACTGTTACTCCAGGTTTAAAATTGGCTCCTGATTTAATTTTTGACACGGGAAGGAGGAATGTGAAAGAAATGGATTACTGCTGACTGAGAGCATATAGGTCTCAAATGCAGTGTGGGTGTATAATACAAAAGATAAATCAAGCAGGGTGAATCTCACTGCACTTGGGTGGGAGTGGCAAGTGTTGCTATCAAAAGCACCACAATACACATATGCATGGGGGAATTGCACAACCTGCAAATTCATGCACAGCTTTGCCTCCCTGGGGCCATCTTGCACTCCTTCCTCCACCTTTCATCCTTCCCACCACCTTTCATCCATACCAAACTTTACCATGTCTTCCTATGTAACACCTTTTCTTTAAGCCTCATTCTCATTACAATATACCTGTTCCATAGCCTAATAGATGTCATGTTATATCCATATTAAAAATATATTGTCCTAAGACTCAATCTAAAATTTGCACCTTAATTTCATCTCCTATTTCTTAGTTAAATCCCTGAGATATGAATTTCGTTCTAGGTTTGCTCAGACTGTTGCACACAATTCCAACCCTCATGCTTCTGGCCCAGTTCTGGCCCTGCTCCTACTTCTCCTGAGAAACCAGAAGGGGTAAATTCAAGTCCAGTTGGGCTGTGGTACAAGTACCATGGTAATCAGTTAGATCCTGAGCATGTAGGCAAGACTCACCAGCCAGACACCTGGGAAAAAATTCTCTGTAGTATCTCGGAGTCCTCCCCACCTAGTGTCCCATCTCTAGCTGCTGGAGATATTTGCTGTCATCACTGTACTATGCACCTGACGATTAGTTTGGTTGATTAGATTGATGGCCAGATGCATGGTGATATTTTACAATCCTGCAGTGGTGCTTTGATAATGGACGAGACAACATTTTTTTTAAAGAATGGAAACTTGCACAATTTTCATAATTTATTACGTGACATAACTCAATAGCAAGAGACGATAAGTAGATATGACTCCCAATGACATATCATCAAAAAAGCAGAGACTTTCTGTGTATCACTGCACCAGAAAAAATAATTAAAGGAAAAAGTAAAAAGTCAGAGCTTTTTATGTGCTCTCTACAATTCAGGAGTAACTTGTGGAAGTTTATCCATTTTGTGGCTTTGAATACAATATCAAACTTCCCATAGCCAAAAGTCTCTAGCTCTCAGCTGCTCCAGTCCTTTCAGCAGGTAATGATGAATACTATATATGAAAAATACACTGCAAAAGATAATAATAAGCATAGCAAGTGTCGCCAGGGTGTAAATTGACATCCTCTTTTCCATTGATCCCATCACCAGGCAGTTGTAAGGACCTGGGCAGAGCTTGGTGCTACATAATATGGAGGCGCTATTGACCCGTGGCAGGTGATCACTGAGTAGAATAGACAGGAACACTGACTGGATAACCAGCTGCAGTAAGAAGTTAAAAAGGTACAAGCTTAGAAGTGACTTCTGAATGTGAAAGTCTATAATGCGAACACTCTTTTGGCTTTGGCTTTCTTCTTGGACTCCTACCATTGAGCTCACTTCAACTTCTTTTTCCTGTCCAGCTTTGACTTTGATTTGCTTGTGCCTCAGTTGAAAGACAAAGAACTCCATCAGGAGAAATACACAAAGGAAAAGGAAACAAGACAAGTACCAGGTCCCAATGATAGGCTTGTTGAAATGTTGCTCAAAACACTCTCCCATGCAGGGGACAGAGATGTTACCATGGCACCGAAAGTCACTATTCAGCGAGATCCAGGGCAAACGTTCCACATAGATCACCACTGTGTATAATCCTAAAAAGCCAAACCACAGCTTGCGTCCGATGTAATAGCTGGTCTCATCACCAGCCAGTGAGTGAAGCACAGGGATAATTCCAGCGACTGCTGCTGCAGCCATCTCTGGAGCTCAGACTTAGAAAGAGAGAACACAAACAACAAATTATACCAGAGACATGATTTTTAAAAAGTTAATGTTTCAATTGTTTTCAGAGACTATTTGCTTTATTTTGGCACACAAAAAAAATCCTCTGCTGAGGAAGCCAGTACAGGGCTCCAAAAGAAAATGATTGAAAAATTTGGTTCAGAAAATTTAGATTAGCAGCCATTTTTATCTACATGCTGCAGGGCTATGCGAGCAGTGCATTCTCATAGGTACCCCCAAGATTTGGGAATGAGTGCATTCATTGATATTCTACTCTCTCGGGATGAGGGAAGAGAGAAAGAGTGGAGCTGTCAAGAGGAAGAGCTCTCCACCCTCCTGACTGATGCTCTAATTGGATTGGGGAAAGAGAAAAAAATAGAGAAAGGAGTTGTTCCCTACCAGCAACCAGGAGGAGAGGAGAGCTGACCCGACCCATCTTGTAGGTGGAAAAGAAGAGACAGAGTGGAGAAGGCCTTTTTCTCATTTCCATTATCCCACAAGTAGATGATGTTTGGGATAATCTGGAAGGTTAGTAGGTTGAAAATGCAAACCCAGAGATTAAGGCTTCAGCACTGCAGGGTTAGTGTTCTTCTAACTCATCACACTCACTCCAGAAGGCCACTGGGCTCTGGTTCACAGACTTGAAGCACTCATGCCAAAGGTTTCACTTACCCGTCAAAGGACACATCGGCCAATAATCTTGTCCAATCATTTTGGTTGGCCTGGGTATCAGTTATATCTGCTTAATGGACAGGACCCTCCACAGCTAGCAGGGAGTTGCTTTGGTGTTTCCTCAACCTCCTAACAACACTCCACAACCTAGCAGAGCATTGAGATTTCTATATCACTTTTGTACCTTAGGACAGCAATAACTGCATTAACCAATGCCAGAGCTGGCAGGCTTTGAACTGTTTCCAAACGGTAGTCACTATGATTCTAAATGAAGCATGGCAGCAGTTTCTCTCTTTTGGCCGGGGGTTTCCTTACTCCCTCATTCTTTCCTCAGCTCTCTTTGCCCGGGATCCACAGGAACCTTTTGCTTTACAGACACATGGGGAAAATGATAAAAGGTGATTACCAGGAATTTAGCGTGCCAGCAACAACAGCTGGGCAATTCAGTTTTCTTAGGCAGCTACTGCAACAGGACTAATAAATTACAGGGCAGAATTTTTGCCCTAACTTTTATCTTTTATCTTTAAAGTATCTGGCAACAACAACCTTCACATCGCTGTCTGGTCTGAAGGCTCCCAACTATCCACTAGATTTTCTCTCACAGCCTGAAGTTCCATGGAACTTCCCCCTCCCCCAGGTCTCTATGACATCAGTGACTGTCATTTTAGGTCCTACTTTCAACATACAAATAAGCCCAATCCTGTAAACTAATCTATGTGAGAGGACCCTTACAGAAGTCATTGGGGCTTCACATGGACACAGGGGTCCACCCATGTGCATCAGCTTGTAAGAACAGGGCCAAAAAGAACGTCCATTGACTTTCTGCGAGACTTAGGCTCCTAGGTGTCACTTAGAGTAGACCTTGCAAAACTGAGCGGAACATACATACTTTTTAAAAATCTGGGCCAAAGTCCCATTTTCAAAAATAACTTAGTCACTTAGGAGCATAAGTCTTATGGAAAGCCAATGAAACATAGGCTCCTAAGTGACTTTTGAAAAAGGGGCTTAGGATCCTAGGCTCAGATCCTCAAAGATATTTAAGTGCCAACTCCCATTGACTTCATAGAATCATAGAATATCAGAGTTGGAAGGGACCTCAAGAGGTCATCTAGTCCAACCCCCTGCTCAAAGCAGGACCAATTCCCAGCTAAATCATCCCAGCCAGGGCTTTGTCAAGCCGGGCCTTAAAAACCTCCAAGGAAGGAGACTCCACCACCTCCCTAGGTAACGCATTCCAGTGTTTCACCACCCTCCTAGTGAAATAGTTTTTCCTGATATCCAACCTGGACCTCCCCCACTGCAACTTGAGACCATTGCTCCTTGTTCTGTCATCTGCCACCACTGAGAACAGCCGAGCTCCATCCTCTTTGGAACCCCCCTTCAGGTAGTTGAAGGCTGCTATCAAATCCCCCCTCATTCTTCTCTTCTGGAGACTAAACAATCCCAGTTCTCTCAGCCTCTCCTCATAAGTCATGTGCTCCAGAACCCTAATCATTTTTGTTGCCCTCCGCTGGACTCTTTCCAATTTTTCCACATCCTTCTTGTAGTGTGGGGACCAAAACTGGACACAGTATTCCAGATGAGGCCTCACCAATGTCGAATAAAGGGGAACGATCACGTTCCTCGATCTGCTGGCAATGCCCCTACTTATACAGCCCAAAATGCCGTTAGCCTTCTTGGCAACAAGAGCACACTGTTGACTCATATCCAGCTTCATATCCACTGTGACCCCTAGGTCCTTTTCAGCAGAACTGCTACCTAGCCATTCGGTCCCTAGTCTGTAGCAGTGCATGGGATTCTTCCGTCCTAAGTGCAGGACTCTGCACTTGTCCTTGTTGAACCTCATCAGGTTTTTTTCTGCCCAATCCTCTAATTTGTCTAGGTCCCTCTGTATCCGATCCCTACCCTCTAGTGTATCTACCACGCCTCCTAGTTTAGTGTCATCTGCAAACTTGCTGAGAGTGCAGTCCACACCATCCTCCAGATCATTAATAAAGATATTAAACAAAACCGGCCCCAGGACCGACCCTTGGGGCACTCCACTTGAAACCGGCTGCCAACTAGACATGGAGCCATTGATCACTACCCGTTGAGCCCGACGATCTAGCCAGCTTTCTATCCACCTTACAGTCCATTCATCCAGCCCATACTTCTTTAACTTGGTGGCAAGAATACTGTGGGAGACAGTATCAAAAGCTTTGCTAAAGTCAAGAAATAACACATCCACTGCTTTCCCCTCATCCACAGAGCCAGTTATCTCATCATAGAAGGCAATTAGGTTAGTCAGGCACGACTTCCCCTTCGTGAATCCATGCTGACTGTTCCTGATCACTTTCCTCTCCTCTAAATTTTTCATAATTGATTCCTTGAGGACCTGCTCCATGATTTTTCCAGGGACTGAGGTGAGGCTGACTGGCCTGTAGTTCCCCGGATCCTCCTTCTTCCCTTTTTTAAAGATGGGCACTACATTAGCCTTTTTCCAGTCATCTGGGACCTCCCCCGATCGCCATGAGTTTTCAAAAATAATGGCTAATGGCTCTGCAATCTCACCTGCCAACTCCTTTAGCACCCTCGGATGCAGCGCATCCGGCCCCATGGACTTGTGCACGTCCAGTTTTTCTAAATAGTCCCGAACCACTTCTTTCTCCACAGAGGGTTGGTCACCTTCTCCCCATGCTGTACTGCCCAGTGCAGCAATCTGGGAGCTGACCTTGTGCGTGAAGACAGAGGCAAAAAAATCATTGAGTACCTTAGCTTTTTCCACATCCTCGGTCACTAGGTTGCCTCCCTCATTCAGTAAGGGGCCCACACTTTCCTTGATTTTCTTCTTGTTGCTAACATACCTGAAGAAACCCTTCTTGTTACTCTTAACATCTCTTGCTAACTGCAACTCCAAGTGTGATTTGGCCTTCCTGATTTCACTCCTGCATGCCTGAGCAATATTTTTATACTCCTCCCTGGTCATTTGTCCAATCTTCCACTCCTTATAAGCCTCTTTTTTGCGTTTAAGATCAGCAAGGATTTCACTGTTTAGCCAAGCTGGTCGCCTGCCATATTTAGTATTCTTTCTACACATCGGGATGGTTTGTTCCTGCAACCTCAATAAGGATTCTTTAAAATACAGCCAGCTCTCCTGGACCCCTTTGCCCTTCATGTTATTCTCCCAGGGGATCCTGCCCATCTGTTCCCTGAGGGAGTCAAAGTCTGCTTTTCTGAAGTCCAGGGTCCGTATTCTGCTGCTCTCCTTTCTTCCTTGTGTCAGGATCCTGAACTCGACCATCTCATGGTCACTGCCTCCCAGGTTCCCATCCACTTTTGCTTCCCCTACTAGTTCTTCCCTGTTTGTGAGCAGCAGGTCAAGAAAAGCTTTGCCCCTAGTTGGTTCCTCCAGCACTTGCACCAGGAAATTGTCCCCTACACTTTCCAAAAATTTCCTGGATTGCCTGTGCACCGCTGTATTGCTCTCCCAGCAGATATCAGGGTGATTAAAGTCTCCCATGAGAACCAGGGCCTGTGATCTAGCAACTTCTGCTAGTTGCCAGAAGAAAGCCTCGTCCACCTCATCCCCCTGGTCTGGTGGTCTATAGCAGACTCCAACCACGACATCACCCTTGTTGCTCACACTTCTCAACTTTATCCAGAGACTCTCAGGTTTTTCTGCAGTATCATACCGGAGCTCTGAGCAGTCATACTCCTCTCTTACATACAACGCAACTCCCCCACCTTTTCTGCCCTGCCTGTCCTTCCTGAACAGTTTATATCCATCCATGACCATACTCCAGTCATGTGAGTTATCCCACCAAGTCTCTGTTATTCCAATCACATCATAGTTCCCTGACTGTGCCAGGACTTCCAGTTCTCCCTGCTTGTTTCCCAGGCTTCTTGCATTTGTGTATAGGCACTTAAGATAACTCAACGATCGTCCCTCTTTCTCAGCATGAGACAGGAGTCCTCCCCTCTTGCACTCTCCTGCTTGTGCTTCCTCCCAGGATCCCATTTCCCCACTTACCTCAGGGTTTTGGTCTCCTTCCCCCGGTGAACCTAGTTTAAAGCCCTCCTCACTAGGTTAGCCAGCCTGCTGGCGAAGATGCTCTTCCCTCTCTTCGTTAGGTGGAGCCCGTCTCTGCCTAGCACTCCTTCTTCTTGGAACACCATCCCATGGTCGAAGAATCCAAAGCCTTCTCTCCGACACCACCTGCGTAGCCATTCGTTGACTTCCACGATTCGACGGTCTCTACCCCGGCCTTTTCCTTGCACAGGGAGGATGGACGAGAACACCACTTGCGCCTCAAACTCCTTTATCCTTCTTCCCAGAGCCACGTAGTCTGCAGTGATCCGCTCAAGGTCATTCTTGGCAGTATCATTGGTGCCCACGTGGAGAAGCAGGAAGGGGTAGCGATCCGAGGGCTTGATGAGTCTCGGCAGTCTCTCCGTCACATCGTGTATCCTAGCTCCTGGCAAGCAGCAGACCTCTCGGTTTTCCCGGTCAGGGCGGCAGATAGATGACTCAGTCCCCCTGAGGAGGGAGTCCCCGACCACCACCACCCTCCTCCTCCTCTTGGGAGTGGTGGTCGTGGAACCCCAATCCCTAGGACAGTGCATCTTTTGCCTTCCAATCGGTGGAGTCTCCTTCTGCTCCCTTCCCTCAGATGGGCCATCTAGTCCACTCTCCGCATTAGCACCTGTAGAGAGAGCATGGAAACGATTGCTCACCTGTATCTCCATTGCTGGTGCATGGACGCTCCTCTTTCTTCTTCTGGAGGTCACATGCTGCCAAACCTCCTCACAATCCTTCTGTCCCTGCTGCGCCTGCTCTGAATCTTCAGAACATTGTGGCCGTAGAAGCATCTCCTGACGTCTGTCCAGGAAATCTTCATTTTCCCTTATGCAACGCAGAGTTGATACTTGTTTCTCCAGCCCTCGAACCTTCTCCTCCAATATGGAGACCAGCTTGCACTTTGTGCAGACAAAGTCGCTTCTGTCCTGTGGAAGAAAGACAAACATGGCACAACCTGTGCAGGTTACAACAGCTGATCGCTCACCTTCCATATCACCGTCCTCTTAAGAACTTCCTCAACTGTTGCAGGAACTACTCGGAGAAACCTGCAGATGAAAGCCTCAGTGCGCTCTCCCTAGGCGAACTCCCGCTGTTAGCCTCTGCTGTTCGCCGCTCAGCTGGTTCGCTGCTGACTGCCCTTATATACCAGTCAGGCCCACTCAAGGCCCAGCTGGAACAAAGCACTCCCAATTCACACTTTTCAAACAAACAAGCAAGCAATCAAGCACACGGTCAAACTGACCAACTGTCCCAGCAGCAGACACTCAGATACTCACCAACACAGCCCCCCTAATGCAGCACTTAGCGTACCTCCTCTCGGACAGCTCCCAGGCAAACTCCCGCTGTTAGCCTCTGCTGTTCGCCGCTCAGCTGGTTCGCTGCTGACTGCCCTTATATACCAGTCAGGCCCACTCAAGGCCCAGCTGGAACAAAGCACTCCCAATTCACACTTTTCAAACAAACAAGCAAGCAATCAAGCACACGGTCAAACTGACCAACTGTCCCAGCAGCAGACACTCAGATACTCACCAACACAGCCCCCCTAATGCAGCACTTAGCGTACCTCCTCTCGGACAGCTCCCAGGCAAACTCCCGCTGTTAGCCTCTGCTGTTCGCCGCCATTCAGTGGGAGTTAGGGCCTAACTACTTTTGAGGATTTGGGCCCTAAGTTACTTACTTGCTTTTGAAAAAGTGACCCCTTGGCTATCTCAGAGTAAGGTGGGAGAGCCTGTTCCCCTCATCTCTCTCACTTTTAAATATAGAAAAGAAATTACAGCTTTAAGAAAAAGGCAGCTTAGAAGGAACTAGGGATGGAGTCAAAGTTACTGTTGTTCTTATTAAAAATATTATCCCCTTTCCCTCCACTTGCTTTATTGAAAGGCAAGAAAGAAGTAATAAATTTGATCTCAGCCACATAGGGAACTGACACAGAATTCAACACAGAGGCAAAATTTCAAGTGAAAACAAGAAAGCTCTGCATATGGAGGGAGGTTTTCAAAAGCACCTAAACGACTTGAGAGAGACTTCAAAAATCCCTCAGGAGCTTGTAAAAATCGGTGGGATTTTGAGCTGAAGGGGCAAAGGTGCTTTTGAAAATCCCATCCAAGTTGTCCAGCGAAACAAAGAGCCATTCATCAGGTCATTATCAAAAATACAACTGAGTCAAATCAAAACACAAATGGAAAGCTTTACCAAAATCAGCTGAGAATCTTTTTTCTTTCACTTGCTGTTGATGGCTGGAAGATAACCTTCATTTAAAGTTCCCCGGGGGCTTGGCCCATAGGATAAAACAACACTGGTTATGAGATTATTTATAGTTTGTACAGTTGTTTAAAGATGTAAGATGCTATATAATTCCTACAGTAAGTATTGCTATTTAATGCTCTCAGTCATATGCTACAATAGCACACTTCCTGACCTATGCCTACACTGAAATCTTTTTTGGAATTATCCTTATGCAATCTCTCTTTTTACTGCTCATAATGCTTGATTACACTGAATTATTTCACAGTAACTGAGGTGTAGTGAAGGTAAGAAGGACCTCATTGTTATAACTTAGTATTTATATAGGACCAACAGCATGCTAGGTGCATGATAATAGTCTGCAAATATTTGAAGACTATAAACACTGAGGAGAAAGAGGAAATAGCATAATTCCAAATGAAAACTATGTTAATGGAACATTAAGGTTGCACTCTGATGTCAGGAAATGACATAGTTATAGCAAGAGCAACTGTAACTTGGCCCTTTTTGTTTGTGCACATTAAAGTACAGCCTTTAAGTACTGAGATCCGTACATAATCACATACCAGTTCTCAGATAACACAATATAATATTGCACAACTTTTTCCCCTTACCTTAGAAACACATGTGTGGCAACTTAATGCACTTCTGGAAGGTGCTTGGATAGCACAGAGATGGGTATGATACAAGAACCAGAACAGAATAGAACTTGTAATATGCTTTCATTCTTGTTATACTTACATTATTATTTTTGACATAATAGTTCAATGTAACTTTATTGATTTAAGGACAGGTTCTGCCATTCCTGTTGAGTAGTATCTTATGGAAAAAGTGGTGTCATCAAAATCAGAGGTTAGATTATGAACCCTTTATTCCTGTTAGTGATGAATTACTCATATGGATACTCCCATTGTCCTCAGTAGAAATACTTGTACAAGAAATTGCTCACCAATGACAGTAAAGGGTTTCGATTTGGCCCAGTGTGAGAAAGAGAAGCATAAGCTGCCTTTTAGACTTTTTATAAATTACAATCTCTTTACCTAAATGATATGATTTTATGAGAATGTTATTTTTCCATTATCTGCATCCATACAATGCAATTTATGACATATTTGAAATATATGAAAACTTGATTGGGACCACTTTCCACTGAGAGATTAATAGTGATTTTTCTCTCCTTGTGCAATTGTATGTCAACTCATAGCAGTTTAACATCCAATTTCAGCTTACTTGGCCTAAATTCATTCCTTGGTGAATTTGACTCTGAAGTTACAACAGAGGGTATTTGAATAATGAAAATAATGAAAAATAATGAAAAACTGGGAAAAGAAAAGAGAAGTAATAGCATCAGGTGATGGAACAAGCAAAAATAACAAAGGGCCCCATCTGGTTCTTATTGTAGGCAATAGCAAAATCTCCATTGACTTCACTGTTAGCAGAACTGGGCTCAAAGAGGCTTTTCATGAAGATCCTTTCTACATAACACACAGATAAACCTGCAATTTCATCAGATTTATTAGAACAAATCAAGTTATGCTAATCTATTAGCTCTGTCTGAGAGCAAAGTTTTCTCCAATTAATAACATAAGGAAGTATGAAAATGTTGAAACAATGAGACATAACGTACCGTACCATGCCGTAGTATTGATTAATATGTATCTTGGGCGTAAGGAGACTAAGCCAAGTGCCTCCACCAAAACCTTCAATCCTGTTGCTATTGAAATCAATGACTAAATTCTCTTGGATTTCAGTGGGAGTAAGTTTGAGCTCTGAAACCCGATTCTGCAAAGGCTTATGCGTATGCTTAACTTTACGCACTGTGAAGTCAATGGACCTCTCACAGTGGACAAAGTTAAGCATTCGTATAAGTCTTTGCAGGATCGGCACCTTAGATTTTAAGTTTTGCAGGGGAAGGGCCTTCATACCTGTCTGTAAAGAAGCTTCTACAGTATGGGAACAAAACAGCAACAGTAATAACAAACATGAATTAACTATTTGAATTTATTAATATGCCCCAAAGTATTCCAGTTGTGCCTGTTAAACAAAATACTGAAATGTGTCTTTTAATTTAGGGGGTTTTAAGACTTCCTGACCTTTTCCTCCCCTTCAGCCCACACTGGACCACTGAACGTTTCAATAGCCCTACAGCAGCTTTTAACTTTCTTTCTGTAATTAAAGCTGGGGCCTGTTTAGCTGTTTAATGCTCCGAGTTTAATTTGTTAATAAAAATAATAGAGAAGGAAACTGGATTTTAAATTTGGGAAGTCTGGGTCCCCAGCAATTTCAACATCTTTTTATCAGAGGTTGGTCTAGCTTTTAGATTATCATTTTTATTGAAATCATTACCCCCCAAAATTAAACACAGAGGCTTGAACAGTTTTCAGCTTAGTCTTTTTTTCTTAATTAACAAACAATAAGCATTTAAAAGGTGCCCAGCTAGAGGGGAAGAACTATTAAAAATTATAAATATTGCTGAAGCATCTGGGATCTTTCTTGTTCTCCTTATTGGGCCAACTCCTGGAAAATATCCACAACTCCAACTGAGGTGACTGCACCTCTCATGATTTGGCCCCGTACAAATCAATATAGACCCAATGACCTTACTTCACATTCTTGTAGGCCAGTGCCTGAACTGCTCACATGACACCCTATAATTTGAACAGGGAATGAGAGAGCCTGCGGGTGTTGAATTAATGCACAATGAAAGCAGAACAGTGCTCCATTGTGATAAAGCTGAATTCAGGCTTTTCTAGCATTGTTGACAATTTCTGGCTTCCACTGAGTTTCTGACTTTGGTGTACATAGACTACCTAGTCATTATGTCACATCTTGAAAATACAGCACAGAAAAATTCCATTTAGGCTTTGTCAGAAATAGGTAATATTTACCATGCTCTAACAGGCTGTGTTGTGTACTGAATGGAGGTTGCTTCCTCAGCCACACAACACAGAAAGTTTCTCTTGCATTAGTAAATGTAGCACATGAGAACTGAGTGGAATTTCTGACTTTGAGAGAAAATGTAAATGTAAATGGTGTTGTTAAACCAGAACCTCAGCAATAAAAGTAGCACTTGAGAAAAGTGGCTACATTTTTAGAAGAAGCAAATTTAAAATCAAAGTCCAAATGATGGGCCCTGCAGCTTCTGTGACAATGATCCCACAGCTGCTGCATGAGCCAACTGTGTTCTGCAATCATAAAAACTAGTGTAGATTGTGAGGGGAACCGATCACCAATAAGTAACTGTTTATTGACTATGTGGCTACCCAAATCCTCTCAGCTGTCCTAGGGATATTGTCCAGGACTCCACCCCACTTGACTGTCATATATAGATGACATCCACTGATACAATCTTGTTCTTCCCTCCCAACATCTCAACAAGAAGCAGGTTCCTCCCCAGCTGACTGTTAGTCAGGTGGGTTGAGCCTTAAAGAGACTATTTAGCCTAATGAGCTATTTCCGAGCTGATAACTCCAAAATAGTACTGGCAGCCCCGGGGAGAATTGCTGGCTGGATGTTCCTGTCCTATTCAGGAAACTGCAGTAAAGGAACAGCCCACACAACCTCAGCAAGGTATAAAGGCTGTTACTTGCTTTTCAAAATAACGGCCCTTGGCTCCCTTTCTGGAGTCATGCTGCTCCAGTGAGTGCCTGGGTTGGAAGGATAGGATGTGGACCGAGGAAGGATATAGGACCACCAGGGTCTGTGTGGTCAGCTCAAAGAGCAAGGGAGTTCATGTCACCACAGGCACAAGTTTTCTCCTTGCCCTGGGGGTGCTCAACCCGCACTCCGCCCAGGCCCCACCCCCACTGTCTCTCTTACCAGCAGGTAGTAGCTCCTGCCTAAATCCTTCACAACGCGTTTGAAGGTTGCTCTGTTTATTTATGCCCAATAATGCACTAATAGTTCCACTATGCAAAATGTTCTCTTAGCTATTCCTCGGACATTAATTTCATTGAATTTGATAGTGAGAACACTCTGACATTGTTAAAGTTAATGACCTAGTGGTTTACACAACAAGACACATTTCAAGTCAAATTGATCGTATTAATTGTTTTATTGAGCAACGTTAATGCCGTATTTCACAATGTCCTCAAGCGAAACCTTTATTATTACATTACCAGTGACAGAGTGTCCGAATTCATTAAGTAAAAGGTGCTTTTTATTTATAAAATATACAATTACAGGTAACCTAAAAGTATAGATTAGATACCAGGAACCACACAGCATTGCTCCAATATCCCATCTTTTATTGAAATGAATGACTAGCTTATGCATGCAAATTACTCCACTGCTGTGGACTGGATCTTTGATTTTCCAGCTGTCCACACTGGGGAAAGGAGAATCCTAGAAAAGAGGCAAATATTGGGCTTGATCCTGCAAGCCGCTGGGCACTCATGAATGCATTTGACTTTTGTAGGAGATGAAGGTACTTAGCACCTTTTGAGCAGAAATCCATACAGGTGCTCAGATACTACTGTGATGGGGGCCAAACAGAGCCTGGTGCGACAGGATAGATGCATAGCCAAGTTACTATATATAACACATTTGCCATACAACTCAGATCAGTAATAGTTCATGTATTAAACCCAAACAAATCTCCATATTACAGATCCTTCCCTCTATGTTCTAAACCATGAAATGAGATTCCTTTGTCTCACTGCTGATTACTCACTCCAGTCTCACATCAAAAACTGTAACCAAATAAACAAGAACATACATCACTGAAATGTATATGGAATTTCGTTTAGTTCATTGACCTGACTTCTTATTCTCTGTGTAGTCTCTTATTGAATCTGCTTCAGCTTCCTTTGTTTCTCAGAACACACAGGTGCTGTTAACAAAATTAACTCATAGCTTAGCCTGGTAAAAAACATCTCTCCTGTTTTCATTCCATAAAGAACATCCAGAGAAGCAGGAGAGCTTTCCTCTAGGGTGGGCTTGTGTAGTTGGTCAATACCTGAAGCTTTTCCTTTCTGTACAGGGAAGTGTCTTTGAGATTATGAACCGCATTTGGGATCCAAAAACAACAAGGAGTCTGGTGGCATCTGAAGAAGTGAGGTTTTTACTCATGAAAGCTTATGCCCAAATAAATCTGTTAGTCTTTAAGGTGCCACCAGACTCCTTGTTGTTTTTGTAGATACAGACTAACACGGCTACCCCCTGATATTTGGGATCCACAGTTTTCACAAAGAAGTATCATATTGAATTGAACAACACAAATTAGATTTCCTTACTCAAGTCTGGTTTGTGCCTTCCTGTAATGATGAGCATAGGGGTGAGGGAAAAGGGGCAGAAAGAGGCTTCCTCCTCTTGTGCCCTTGTGCAGAAACTGAGTTCAGTCTTCTCCTTGTGCTTCTCTGAGAGGGAGGATGTCATAAGAATTAAGTTGAAAGCAAAAATAATCTCTCCAATATAGCCACACCCATCCTGGGCAGAGGCCAGCAGAGTTAGGAATGGGAGGGAGGGTATGGGGTGGGATGGAACACTGCACCTTTGCAAAGTTGAAACAGTGACTACTGAACATAATGCCTAGAACTCTTTGCCAGAGGATATTGTGAAGGCCAAGACTATAACAGGGTTCAAAAAAGAACTTGATAGTTCATGGAGGATAGGTTCATCAATGGCTATTAGCCAAGATCGGCAGGGATGGTTTCACTAGCCTCTGTTTGCCAGAAGCTGGGAATGGGTATGGATCACTTAATGATTACCTGTTCTATTCATTCCTTTTGGGGCACCTGATATTGGCCAGTGTCGGAAGACAGAATACTGGGCTAGATGGACCTTTGGTCTGACCCAGTATGGCCGTTCTGATGTTCTTATGATTTACCAGTGTTCTGAGAGGCATTGTGCCCAAGCTAGTCACAATGGGCCAGAGTCACAGTTATGATTTATACCAGGTGAGGGTTTGTCCCAGTTTACACCACCTGATAATCTGGCCCCTGATCTTCAAGAGCACCATCTCGGCCAGTGCAACTCCACGCAACCCTTCACACAGGGCCGGTTGCTCAAGTGACAGTGTTGCCCTTACCTACTGAGAGTCTGATCCTACAAAACCCTACTCACCCGAGAATCAAACTCTTGGTCTTTAATGTAAAGCAAAATATGCAGCATAGCTACAGACAAACATTTCAGATAGGAAACCTCTCTCAGGGTTTCTCAAGGTCAGCTTGCACTTTGGTATTTGTATCATGAATGCACGAGAGCTTATTACTGCATTAACTAACTAAAAATATCTATGCTCAATACACTCTAATAATGCTAACAGACATTTGGGGACAGAATATAGGCTGATATGACTTCCTTTATGTTTTCTCTATGAAGGCAAGGTCTTCTGCTACATGAGTTTTAGTAGTTAAAGAATTAACAAATCAAACAACCACTATGCAATAACATCTTCCACCTCCCTTCCATCTGGCCATCTCAAAGAGAATATCTGACTGTCTAATATCTCAGTTCAATAGAAGCAAGCTTTGTTACCTTAAATAATAGGATTTTTACATAAAGTAAGCTGATATTGGGCCCAGTCCTGCAGGCTGCTAAGTGCCAGATCAATAGGAGTTGAGGATGTTCAACACTTCAGGGGATCTGGTTCTAAACTGGGCCCTCAGGATACCAATGAGTTGTCTAAGCCGCCGTCAGCTAGGCAAAGTTCCTGCTATACTCATATATACAGAAGTTAAGTAATAACCATTCCAGGAACTACAGTATAATACAAGGGAGATTTTGTGGTAAATTCCACTGCCATTTTTCCCTCTCTCTGGTGCTTTCTCCCTTTTCGGTTTTATTCAAACACAAATGGATTCCAGCACTGGTAATTTTCAATAGATAGTCTTTGTAAACTTCAGATGATGCAGCAGAGTCTGAAGACAATACAGCAGGGACGACAGCTGAAAAAGAGAGTGACAATTTCGGAGAAGAGTTGCAAACAATTCTACTGAAACCTCGCTGTCTAAATTACAAGCCTGTGCTCGTGCACTAAAAATCTATCTCAGATAATTGACATTTATTTGATTGAAACAGCAGGGTGCCCTCCATCACCATGGTAGGGGACCATATGGAAGAACAGTATGAGTGGAGATAATGTTTGTCTGCTGAGTGTGTCAATGTGTTTAGAGATTATTCACAGGGCTCTAGGGATTCCCGTATGGTAATGTTTCAGCTAAATTAGAATCAGATTAATTGCTCTAATCTAATGGAAAGACAATGTTTATCAAATTATTGCTCTTTCACCACATGATATTGCAGTGTCATTATTCTTCAAATTTAAAAAGAAAATACCAAAAGGATCTCTTGTAGCACATCTGCTCAAGAGCTCTGTAATAGAGCTGATTTCCACCTGAGAGTCAATACCGTTTATAACTCTATGAAGTAACTAATAAATTAGAGCAAAAGGTTTGTAGATGATAAATCCGCTGTATTCCTATGATAGTGCTGCATATTGGATAAAGCAGTACTGAGTTAATTAATTTTTTTATTTCAAATAAGGAATATTTTTCCTCTGAAAATGTAATTTTTTTTTCCCCAGTAAATAGCATAAAAAAACTAAATTAAAAAACAGCACCTTTTACTTCTGCTACATTTAGTTGTATTTATTTTTATTTTTTCCTTCCATGTGAAACTTTTCAACTAAATTAGCAATAGATAAATGTCACTGAAGACTCTTGAAACCCTTCACGTATTTTGTTTATTAGATACTAATTTTTAAAAAGTAAGTACTTTAATATTGTTACTATTAGGAATACACAGAATATAGTATTTTTTAAAATATGTATACATCAACATTTTTCAAGATTTTTCCTGATTTTTTTTAAGAACTTTATTTGCCGCACTTGGTGAATATACTTATGCTATTCCAACGTTATTAAAGGAGGATCTAGTTTTGAGAGGTGCTGTGCACCCACAAATCCTATTGTAATTTTATGGAAAGTGAAGGAACACAGTATCTAAAACTGGGTGTTTGAAATCGGATCTAAAATGAATCTAACAATTATCTGATTCATGGACTACCTGATTTAGAGAAAACCTCTTCAAAGTAGAGATGGTACATAACCTCATTCTGAAATACACTGATAAATGGTACCTACCCTTCAGTATTGCTTCCATCCAGCTGGTCCTTTGATCCAGGAACCTACCTGCTGTATCCTTCCAATCTGATTTTCCACTGCACTACCTCAGTTTTTTGCTAGTGAAACTCCATGGATTTCATTGGAGCTCAAGATGGGAACCTGGAGTAATAGTAGAGAGTCACACTCTTCATCTCCAATGTGCATAAGGAAAGATAGAGCCTCATCTTACAGCTCTTTGTTTTGTTTTACTTGTGAGAAATTCCAAGTTCATATCATTCCAACTAAGGCTTTTGAATTTTAAGCCTAATCACACAACATGTAGATTAAAGTTAAAGTGGCATGTCAAAATCAAGTTGGGCTGCATAAGCCACATGCTCTATGAAGCTATGACTACAAAAGTGGTAGCAGCTTGTTCTTCTGTTGATTTTATTACAAGGATGATGTTAGACCCTTTTGGCTGCCCGCCTTTTTCTCTTGATATCTGATTAAAGTTAACTGGGACACTGCCCTCTTAACTGGAGCTTTCACGCTACTTTTGAAGTGAGTAAGCTTCTGGGAAGAGTCATGGTCTATGGGTAGAGAGTCACTTACTCTGTGATCTGTCAATGCTTGGATCTAACTTCATACCTTTTGTTCTCAGTGACTCAGCAATGGACTCCCCTGTTGTTTTCTGTACAGTAGTAGCTGTGAACTTGCTGCCAAGTCAGTCCACATTATGTTACTGTAATGTATATAGGACAAAAATCTAAATCCACACAGTCTCAGTGACTGGAAGAAATTGATCATGGATATATAAGTGACCAACAGCAAGTCATTATTCTGACAGGATACATCATATAGATTGAATAAACTTTTATATTTTGTAACATACATATATAATCTAAATATTTAATTTTAATAAATGTATTATTCATATTTTCAACTGTTCACTGCATCTTTATTTGGAAATGATTTAAAGCAGTCATGGCCCTATTCAGAAAATTCTAGCAGATGGTAGCTTTGGGGAAATGCTGTAGAAACACTTGTAGGTAAAATATATTGCTTTGTCTTTTTTTCTTTAATATAAAGTAAAAGGTGTTTTGCATTTAGATGACTCAGTCTGGTGCTGAATTAAAAGATTTGCAGACTAACAGCATGGGGTGGTGTTTCTGAAGGGAGGTCGTTTACTAGAATCTGTGGGGTACTTCAAAAGTGCTATTATTATTCTTATTTATTAAAAATCATAGTGTAATAAATGCACACAATGCTTTACAAACATATTAAATTCTCCAACTCATTCCTTCCTGAGCTGAAAGCTCAATTCTGCCTTAAGATACACTGGTGCAACACGCATTTAAGTCCTGGAAAATGCACTGAAGTCAACTGAAGTTGCACCCATACAATGAAGGGCGAAATTGGGCCTTGACAAACAAACAAAGACAAGACATGACAATGTTCATGGTTTGCATAGTGTGAGCTTCATTCTCCTCACACTTTGGTTTTACACTGGTTTAATTTCATTCAATGAGATCCTGGTCCCATTTTAGTCAATGGGAGTGTAGTAGGTTTCACTCAGGAGCCAGCAGGCCAACTGGGCAGGCCCCCAAAGTCCTTGGGGGAAAAGGTAGGTGATCCAGGCCTGCCATCTCTACCAGGTCCTGTCCCAGAGCCCAAGAGGGAGAGGTGTGGAATGTCTCAGTTCACCTCTTCCAGAAGTTTCCAGATCACAGGCCCTGGTTCTCATGGGGGACTTCAATCAGCCTGACATCTTCTGGGAGAGCAATACAGCAGTGCACAGATAATCCAGGAAGTTTTTGGAGAGTGTTGGGGACAACTTCCTGGTGTAAGTGCTGCAGGAACCAACTAGGGGCCATGTTCCTCTTGACCTGCTGCTCACAAACAGGGAAGAATTGGTAGGGTAAGTAGAAGTGGGTGGCAACCTGGGGAGCAGTGACCATGAAATGGTTGAGTTCAGGATTCTGACAAAAGGAAGAAAGGAGAGCAGCAGAATACAGACCCTGGACTTCAGAAAAGCAGACTTTGACACCCTCAGGGCACTGATGGGCAGGATCCCCTGGGAGGCTAATACAAGGGGGAAAGGAGTCCAGGAAAGCTGGCTGTATTTTAAAGAAGCCTTATTGAGGGTGCAGGAACAAACCATCCCGATGTACAGAAAGAATAGCAAATATGGCAGGTGACCAATTTGGCTTAACAGTGAAATGTTCGGTGAGCTTAAACACAAAAAGGAAGCTTACAAGAAGTGGAAACTTGGTCAGATGACTAGGGAGGAATATAAAAATATTGCTCAAGCATGCAGGGGTATAATCAGGAAGGCCAAAGCACAATTGGAGTTGCAGCTAGCAAGGGATGTGAAGCATAACAAGAAGGGTTTCTACTGGAATGTTAGCAACAAGGAGGTCAGGGAAATTGTGGGACCCTTACTGAATGGGGGAGGCAACCTAGTGACGGATGATGTGGAAAAAGCTGACGTACTCAATGCTTTTTTTTGCCTCAGTCTTCACAGACAAGGTTAGCACCCAAATTGCTGCACTGGGCAGCACAGTATGGGGAGGAGGTGAGCAGCCCTCAGTGCTGAAAGAACAGGTTAAGGACAATTTAGAAAAGCTGGACATGCACAAGTGCATGAGGCTGGATCTAATGCATCCAAAGGTGCTGAGGGAATTGGCTGATGTGATTGCAAAGCCATTGGCCATTATATTTGAAAACTTGTGGCAATCGGGGGGAGGTCCCAGATGATTGGAAAAAGGCAAATATAGTGCCCATCTTTTAAAAAGGGAAGAAGGAGAATCTGGGGAACTACAGATCGGTCAGCCTCACCTCAGTCCCTGGAAAAATCATGGAACAGGTCCTCAAGGAATCCATTTTCAAGCACTTGGAGAAGAGGAAGGTGATCAGGAATAGTCAACATGGATTCACCAAGGGCAAGTCATGCCTGACCAACCTGATTGCCTTCTATGATGAGATAACTGGCTCTGTGGATATGGGGAAATCAGTGGATGTGATATACCTTGACTTTAGCAAAGCTTTTGATACGGTATCCCACAGTATTCTTGCCAGCAAGTTAAAGAAGTATGGATTGGATGAATGCACTATAAGGTGGATAGAAAGCTGGCTAGATCGTTGGGCTCAACGGGTAGTGATCAACAGCTCAATGTCTAGCTGGCAGCCGGTATCAAGCAGAGTGTCCCAGGGGTCAGTCCTGAGGCCAGTTTTGTTCAACATCTTCATTAATGATCTGGATGATAGGATGGATTGCACCATCAGCAAGTTCGTAGATAACACGAAACTGGGGGGAGAGGTAGATATGCTGGAGGGTAGGGATAGAGTCCAGAGTGACCTATACAAATTGGAGGATTGGGCCAGAAGAAATCTGATGACGTTCAGCAAGGATAAGTGCAGAATCCTGCACTTAGGACGGAAGAATCCCAGGCACCGCTACAGGCTGGGGACTGACTGGCTAAGCAGCAGTTTTGCAGAAAAGGACCTGGGGATTACAGTGGATGAGAAGCTGGATATGAGTCAACAGTGTGCCCTTATTGCCAACGGCATATTGGGCTGCATTGGTAGGAGCATTTCCAGGAGATCGAAGGATGAGATTGTTCTCCTCTATTCAGCACTGGTGATGCCACATTTGGAATATTGTGTCCAGTTTGGGGGCCCCTGCTACAAAAAGGATGTAGACAAATTTGAGAGTCCAGCGGGGTGCAAAAAAAATGATTAGGGGGCTGGAGCACATGACTTATGAGGAAAGGCTGAGGGAACTGGGCTTATTTAGTCTGCAGAAGAGAAGAGTGAAGGGGAATTTGATAGAAGCCTTCAACTACCTGAAGGGGTGTTCCAAAGAGGATGGTGGTAGGCTGTTCTCAGTGATGGCAGAACAAAGAGCAACGGTCTGAAGTTGCAGAGGGGTAAATCTAGGTTGGATATTAGGAAAAACTATTTCGCTAGGAGGGTGGTGAAGCACTGGAATGGGTTACCTAGGGAGGTGGTGGAATCTCCATCCTTAGAGATGTTTAAGGCCAGGCTTGACAAAGCCCTGGCCGGGATGATTTAGTTGCGGTTGGTCCTGCTTTGAGCAGGGGATTGGACTAGATGTCCTCTTGAGGTCTCTTCCAACCCTAATCTTCTATGATTCTATGATTCTTTGATTCCCTACCTTCCCAGTTGGGTCATGTCCATAGTCCAGACCCTCACCTCATAGACTTTAAGGTCAGAAGGGACCATGGTGATCATCTAGTCTGAGCTCCTGCACACTGCAGGTCACAGAACCTCACCCACCCACTCCTGAAATAGATCCCAATCTCTGGCTGAGTTTCTGAAGTCCTCAAATCATGGTTTAAAGACTTCCAGTTACAGAGAATTCACCATTTACACTAGTTTAAATCTGCAAGTTCTCCATGCTCCATGCTGCAGAGGAAGACAAAAAAAACCCAGGGTTTCTGCCAATCTGATCCAAAGGAAAATTCCTTCCTGATTCCAAATATGGTGATCGGTTAGACCCTGAGCATGTGGGCAAGACCCACCTGGCAGATACCTGGGAAAGAATTCTTTCTAGTAACTCAGAGCCTTCCACATCTAGTGTCCCGTCTCTGGCCATTGGGGATTTTTGCTACTGGCATTCGCTGATGGGCCACATGCCATTGTAGTCATATCATTCCATTCCTTCAATAAACTTATCAAGCTCAGTCTTGAAGCCAGTTAGGTTTTTTGCCCCTACTATTTCCGTTGAAGGCTATTCCAGAACTTCATTCCTCTGATGGTTAGAAACCTTCACCTAATTTCAAACCTAAACTTGTTGATGGCCAGATTATATACATTTGTTCTCGTGTCCACATTGGCAATTAACTTAAATAACTCCTCTCCCTCCCTGGTATATATCCCTCTGATGTATTTATAGAAAGCAATTATATCTCCCCTCAGCCTTCTTTTGGTTAGGCTACACAAGCCAAATTCTTTGAGTCTCCTCTCACAAGGCAGGTTTTCCATTCCTCGCATCATCCTAGTAGCCCTTCTCTGCACCTGTTCCAGTTTAAATTCATCTTTCTTAAACATGGGAGACCGGAATTTCACACAGTATTCCAGTGAGGTCTCGCCAGTGCCTTGTATAATGGTACTAACACTTCCCTGACTCTACTGGAAATATCTCACCTGATGAATCCTAGGACTGCATTAGCCTTTTTCATGGCCACATCACATTGACAGCTCATAGTCATACTGTGATCAACAAATACACCCAGGTCTTTCTCCTCCTTTGTCACTTCCAACTGATAAGGCCCTGTTTATGGCAAAAATTGTTGTTGTTAATCCCTGTGAATGGGGTGCCTGGATGAACCACACTGAGAATGCCACGCTCAGGGCAGAATGCAAGGAATAGGCAATCTCCAAAACTGGTGGTTTATTCTATAATTATATTAATGACACCAGTAACAAAACAGCTTTTGCAGTACCACACTGGTTAACAAGGAACCAAATACAGTCCCCTTTAGGCATTCCAGCCCTTGGTTCCCATCTAGACAACCAAGCCTAATATAGCAAGGGGTTAATGAAAACCTGATTCACCATATGTTAGGTTCACCAATCCCAAAGGACCAGACATTTTTCCCCAGGTCATTATGAAACTCAGATCTTACCCAATAATCACACCAGTGCCAATCCTTTAGTAACTAAAATCAAAGGAAAAAAGAAGAGGAGAGTTTCAAATGGTTAAAAGATCAATATACATACAAGTGACTTCCAGCATCCATAGTTCAGGTAACACGGTAGTGATGGAATAAACTGCTGGCTTGTAAAAGTCTCTTTGGAATCATCCAAACAGGTCAGAATCCAAAGGCTGCTTAGGTGCAAAATATTTTAGAGTCTTTCCATGCATTTTCCAGGGTATTCCAGATAATTATTTGGAAGATCTCTGTCTTATGACTTATACTTTCCCTGTTCAAAGTTTAAGCAGACTAGAGATGCCAGATCAGGCCCATAGTTTCACTTTTCTCCAGGCCCTCTCAGAGGTCCAGAGAGGCCCGAGCCACTTCCAGCTTTTGAGGTCCCTAGCCATAATAAAAATAAAAAATGACGACACATGAAAACAAAATAAGGCACCAAAAAAGAGTGAGATATAATTTGAATATTTTTGTATTTAACAAATGCTTTTCTAGCCTTTTTCTGTGCAAATGCACTAATTATTGAGAAACAATCTAGCTTTCATGCAATGTCACAGTTGATATTAAGCATGGCGAGCCCATTCAAATGCTTTTGTTCCATAGTTGAACGGTGACAGTTCTTTACCTGCTTTCAACACGTTGAAGGTGTGTTCACCTGAAGCCACTGATTGCAGGCAAACTGACAAAAATACGCAACATGTAGCCAACCATATTTGAAATGTTCTGCTGTAAATAAGTAGCTTATCCACACTTGAAATTGTCTACTGTAAACATGTACACAAATGCTGAATGGTACACAAATGCTGAAAAGACTTAAAACGAAGGAATACTAATTAAGAACACAAAATGAAACAGTCAGATATTATCCTTATCACTGAATCAAAACTCACGCATGCAAGATATATAACAGGCTGAGCTGAAGTCAAAGGGATGACATATATATAGTAAACACAGACACAGATACAGACGGAGGGATAATGTTGAAAAATTTCAAACGTGTGTCCTCACGAAACTCACTGTACAAATTTTCACCTTGAATCTGGGCCTATAGATACGACAGCCTATGATGATGGCCAAGCTAGGGCTCAACCAACCAGTCAACTCTTTTAGCTACCATCTGAAAATAATAATGAGGAATTCTCAAACATAAATAATTCCTTAATCAACTAGATGTAAAACTATAAAGACACTAAAATGTAACAGTTCTCTACCTTTCTACATGCACTGGATCCAGCACCAGCCTCTAGTAGTGGTTTGTTTATATAATCAGCTGATCTGAGAGGACACATTCATCATGGTCTAATCTTGTACCATCAGAACTGATATATTTTTATTAATATTTATGAACATTTTTAACTCTTTTAATATGACAAAATCTATATCAGTTAACAAAAAAAGTATGTCTTTTACCAAATCACAGCTCTTCTTGGCTTAAATTTACAGCTCTAAACTGAGAGAGTGTGTCATATTTTGGTCCGATAGGGATGCGCATAAAAACAAAACTTATTAAATGCCAAAAAATTAATAAGGGTATAAATTTGAGGCCCCCTTTGAGCTTGAGGTCCAGGCCAAATGGCCCTCCTACCCCCTCCCCCTTATTGGCCCTGCTTTTGTAGCTGAAGCGGGTTATTAAGTGTTTTGAGCACAGCATGTGATTGAGGATTCTTCTTTGCTGAGCACACACTGTCTCATCACTTTGAAGTTAACATCCTATTTACTATGCATACACAGGTAATCCAGTTACACTGATTAACATAAGGCAATTAACTGGTCCTCCATTATAACAAAGATAGTTAAGCTGAAGACAATGTAGATAATGTTATTAGTTTCCTTCAGTATCTTACATCTTTGATCTTAGGGTTAACTGTACACAGTCCTGTACATAATTAAGACATGAAAGGGAATTAGCAACTACAAGATAATTTGGTTACATTGTTAAAATTCTAACAAGGATATAGGTAAACACAGACAAATATGCTTAGCATCTACCCTTGATTTCTATTACTACAAATGAATGAGTTGATTGCTAGTTTAGTAAATCTCTTTGAAATTCACATACAAGTAGATTGTCTTGATACAATTTGAATGCCTCATGTTAAATTGTTATGTGTCATACACAGATTGGCTGGTCTGCCAGTGTCACAGTCCCTAAATGTATGACCTTGCACTTTGCCTCCAGAAGCTGAAAACGGGCTTCCTCCCTTCAGACTGCCTTTTCTTGCCTTGCCTTGCCTTGCTTTGCCTTCTTTTTCTTTCTCCTTCTCCTGCTTCCACTGCCCACTTGACTGCAGAATCTGGGAGCTGCTGAGTGGTGGCGCATTCTTGGCCCAGTACTGCTCCTTCCCTTCCTTAGGCCAGGTCTACACTACAAACTTACATTGGTAAAACTATAAAAACAACAAGGAGCTTGCATCTGAAGAAGTGAGGTTTTTTACCCACGAAAGCTTATGCCCAAATAAATCTGTTAGTCTTTAAGGTGTCACCGGACTCCTTGTTATTTTTGTGGATACAGACTAACACAGCTACCCGCTGATAACTGGTAAAACTATGTTGCTCAGGCATGTGAAAAATCCACATCCCTGAGCAATGTAGTTATACTGACCTAATCCCTGGTGTAGACAGCTCTATGTCAACGGTTGAGTTTCTCCCGTTGACATAGCTACCGCCTCTCATAGAGTGGATTAATTACACCGCTGGTTGAAGCTCTCCCATTGGTGTAATAGCATCTTCACTAAAGTGCTACAACTGCAGCACTGCAACTGCAGCGCTGTATGTGTAGACAAACTCTTAGTGTCCATATGGGGTCCGTAAACCTCATCACAGGGAGTTTTGCCATTTACTTCTGTGGAACTAGGATTTCAATTTACTTCAGTGGAATTACTCCCAGTTCACACTGACATAAGACTAGAATCAGGGCATGTCACTGGTAGGGGCAATTTACCCCCAGGCATCATTAACTCTGCAACAAATACTTGTTTCTCAGACAAAGTAGCAGAGATCTGCATGCTGTTTTTGAAACTTTTTTCTCTTGAATAATATTTTAAGGTTTATGGTTTTTGTTTCTTTTTACTGTGGCAATATGGTTCCTGGAACCTGATAAATGGAGTTTAACTTATGAACATGAAACACACCAAGACACAAGCCAGATGGACTTTCACCTCCTTGGTGCAGATATCCAAGAGAGGATTGTTCCCATATTATTTCATTCTAAGCTAGTTATGGTTTCTTTCTAAATCCCTATGCCAATGCAGATGTCACACCTGTAAAGATACAGTGGTCACCTCTTTAAAAAGTTCCAGTTTTGCCTTTCATAATACGTACCATTCAATATTTTCAGTGCCCCTCTATATATTTATCACAGGATATACCTGGGATGTTATGAATGGAATATCATTTAATTATCTAAGGCTTTCGCTAAGGCAAGTGTCAAGGAGTATAGAGGAGCCATGAGCAGCTGAGGTACTTGGTGTTTCATTAGCAATAAGTGATGCAGCAGGCAGGCAGCAATGCAGGAAAGAGAGCTTTACTGAGCATGAATAGTGGCCAGTGAGACTTGATGAGAGGAGGCCCACATTTCTCTGGTAGCAGCCTGCCCACCTTGCATTCCTGAGCTCCAGGTTTCACATCAAGCCAGGTCCCCACTCAATCCTGATCCTCTCTCTCCAGTCCCACTTCTCACACTTTAGTTGGGAGACCTAGGAGAGATTGCGGAACAGGGAGGTGTTGGGACCTCAGAGGTCCTGGAAACTGGAGCAGTTGCAGCCAAGAGTGGCAGGGAGGAAAGTGAGCAATAATGGTGATAGCATCTATTGAGGTCTATAGAGCTATTCCATATTGTTGCATCAGTACATGTGTATATATTTGTAGTTACATTATTGACCCAACAGAGCTTTTCTGATCCCTAATCTAAATATGCTATTATTTGGGACATGTTCTACATATATGAAATGTGTAGCAAAACAAAGCAAGTTTCCACAATTCAATATATCAACTTTTTTTTTAAATTACTGCAAAATTATATTATAATGTCTTGCCAAATATTACTGTCATAATTGATGCCATGTGTGAGCTGTACAAATACTAAAATCCATCTGAAACTGACAAGCTTATATTATAATTGAAACAACAATTTGGGGGACATTTGGGGATAAAGAAACTGAATTCTTTCAGCTCTACCACCTAGACCAAATTTTTATAGCTGTTTTATGAAAACTCTGTAAATAGATTTCATAACCAAAACCACTGAGATAACCTGAACTATGGATCTGATCCTTCTGGCCTACCTCTTCCGAATAGCCCCACTGACCAAAGTAGAACTGTTCTACCCTCATGGGCAAAGACTACAAGATCAGCTCCTATAATGATGAAAACATATTGCTTTTAGTCACGATTGCAGGTTCTGAAAGACACCCATGTTCCCTGCATCTGTGTCTCGAAAAAAACCAAAACCTCTTTTTCAATTGATTTGCCCTTTGTCACTGTCACAGATATGTTTTCCTTCTTTTGACAGGTAGTTGTAATTCTATTAGCAGCCCATCGACTTGCCTGTGAAATCGATCTGTGTTGGGCTAGCTGGGTCTTCTTAAAGTGGCTGATTTATTGCTTCTGTGTGTTAAAAAAGAAGAAGAAGAAAAAGAAGCCCTTCTGCCTCCACGGTGAACAAAGTACCTAAATAGTGTTTGAAAATGAATAATTTTTAGCCTCGCTGCTGGTTGTCTCAGTAGCAGATGAGCTGTGACCTTTCGTTGGCAGTTTTGCTGAGAAGCCTGCTGATACTGACATGTATAAATGATTGTCAATTTCCCTTATTAATTTACCTTGCTGTCTCGTGTATAAACTAGAAGATCTCATTCACCCGAAATGTCCTCAGCATCAATCCATCGTGTTTGCCTAATTTTGCAATTTTGTACCGTGCTGAATGTGGAGAACTGCAGGAAATATATGCAATGCCAGTTCTTTCATGCATATTGAAAAAGGGAGTATGCGAGTGAATTTACAGTCGACAACACTTTAGTTGAGGTCAGAGAAAGAGGTTATCATAATACTTTGTGTACTGAGTGCCATCAGAAGAAGTTTAAAGAATCATCATGGTATAAAAGCTGTCCCAGAACTTAAAATGGTATTTGTCTGGATAGCATTAATTAATTATCTTTTTTTTTTTAATGAGGAAAATAAGTCAGCTTTTCCATTGGACAGCAAACAAATTAATATTGCTGCAGTTTGTTCTGTTGTATTTATTAACAAACATGAATTTTAGTACAAAAATATGAAGTGTCATTTTTTAATCTCATGGGTTCTCTTAGCCAGGAGGCTATTCTTGGCAACACTTTCTGATAGACTCTAGAATCAAAGAGGAGATTTACTCTTTGCAAAATATAGCATGCATCCTTATTATACACTCATTCTCATAGGGTTAAATCCCTTTCAACTGCTATTGATTTTGTCGGTTCATTCACATTATGCACCAGAAATAGTTCACTGTCTTTCTTCCTGACAAGGTAGGAATATTGCCTATTTTGTGTTTCACATGGGCCTCTCCAGAATGGCTGGAGTTTTTGGTTATGCCCTGGATGTTTGTGCCAGTTACAGATCCAGTTTCTCTTACAATTTTGAAAAGATGCACAATGTTCTTTTCCCACACAAGGGTGCAGTCTGTTAGATGTCAGACACATTCTCTGTGATGGGAAATGGTATCCAACCCAGCATCCAAGCTAGTGCAGTAAGTATCATCAGCTGTCAGTGCAGAAGTTGACCTTTGAGTGTGACGTTGCAGAACTGGGAAAGGTAGCCTACAGGTGAGTTGAGTTCACTGGTAACCTAATATAAGTTTGTGTGGAGAAAACATTGTTCAAGCGGTTTTCTAATGATTCTAAAAAGGAAGTCTAATGTGTGATTACATTGGGTGATCTTTGAACAATCACATTACCTGCAGCCTGTGCCACGCTGGTCTGCACTTTAGTTACACATAATTTGCAGCAGACTTCCTGAAGAAAACAAGGCTCAAATTATGTGCCTTGGTCACTGCAGGTACAGCTAGGTAAACCAGTGGTTCTCAAAGCCGGTCCGCCACTTGTTCAGGGAAAGCCCCTGGTAGGCTGGGCCGGTTTCTTTACCAGCCGCATCCACAGGTTTGGCCGATCGCGGTTCCCACCGGCCATGGTTCGCCGCTCCAGGCCAATGGGGGCTCCGGGAAGCAGCGCAGGCTGAGGGATGTGCTGGCTGCCCTTCCCGCAGCCCCCATTGTCCTGGAGCGGTGAACCGTGGCCAGTGGGAACCACAATCACCCAAACCTGCGGGCGTGGCAGGTAAACAAACCGGCCCAGACTGCCAGGGGCTTTCCCTGAACAAGCAGTGGACCAGCTTTGAGAACCACTGAGATAGACCACATATCAGTGCTAAGGGCCAGATCCTTGACTTTGATACAGTCCTTTGTGCTGCTTCAGCAGCTAAAAGGGTCAATGAAGCCAGTTTAAGGGACTACTCAGATCACACAGAGCCAATGTAGGGTCAAAGGGGATATGGCCAGGAAAGGGGGTACAGCTGGATTACTGCTGTGATTCCAAACTGATGGAACAGCCTCTTGGGGCTGTGGGCAGCTGGGCAGAACTTAGGCTATTCCAGGCATTGAACAGGCTTTTGCACCAGCCCCAGAATTGGGGTGCGAGAGACATCAGAGTGGACTAAAGCCATTTTTGCTGCAACTCAGGTCTTTGTGCTGAGCTCAGATTAGCTAAGCCTACGAATTGGGTTCTAAGTGTTTCAAGAATGCTCTTTCAATTTCAGTTCTTTGTTGGGAACCAGTACAGCAAAAATATGCTTGAAAAAATAGTCTTTAATCACTAACAAATACTTAATGTTCAAAGATGTTTCTAACGAGAGCCCTTCTAGATCAGCTTGGACACATTCCCATGGTTTTGCTGTTAACAGCATTTACAATGTAGCACTATGCACACTATCATATGGTGCCTTATGTTCCAATAACCGACATCTTCTTAGAAATTATATTTATTTAGTGGTTTTAATTTTTTCTCATTTCCCAAATGACTTCCTATAGGACTGCCATGCAATAACAATAATAATGTTCTATCTATCTATCTATCTATCTATTTATTTATTTATTTATTTATCTATTTGGTTGGTTGGTTGGTTTGGGATCTTGTTGTGCTAGATCCCGAACGTTACAATAAAACACACTCTGTGCTGTTAGGAGCATAGAGTCTAATTTAAAGTAAGATGTGATTTTTCCAGTGCTACTACTGTACCAGACTCCTTGAAGCTCATTATTCCCCAGCTAAGGCTCTCAAAACCAGCCAATAGTGCACTTAGCCAATTTAAATACATGTTCCTATCACTGTTGCCCTTGTCCTCCTTCTCCCATTCCCCCCATTTTAAAAAGACATGATTAAGGAATTCTGATTTGTCCCTCTCAAAGGCTAGAATATGCTTTACAGAAACTCCTTGTTTATGGGCTGAAATAACTCCTTGTTTCTGGAAAACACCTTTAGATTTTACAGTAAAGTCCACAACCACAAAGGAAATAACTGAGTTCCACAGAAAACTGTGTTAAATCTCCAGGCCTTTTTCTATGACAATATGGCCTAATAGTGGTTTCCAAACTTTATTGGTTCATGTACCATTTTCTTTAAAAAGTGTTGTGAAGTGAAATGATGGGATATCAAGCTCCTGTACCACAGTTTGGGAAGTCCTAAGAACTTGCTTCAGTGCAGGCAAAATGATACTACTAGCCAGTTCAAAGCCATTTTTCCTGAACATTGTAATAATCCTTTCCAAACACACCATTGCTCTGGCCAATCTTTATGGGTGCAAATTAAATCATCCAGGTTAGCAATCTTATCCTCTACCTGCAACATTTGAGTCAGGGCATTCAGTGCTCTGAAAGGTATAGAGTGCATTGTTGAATCCAAATGGGATACCTCAGCTCTATATCACCCAGTGAGTCTCAGCACGGCACAGTAGGGCAGTTTTACGGTCTGTAGCGGGGCGCTTACCCCGCTCCTGGGATAAAAGGAGTGAGAGCAGCTGAGGGAGGCTGGCTGAGTAGCTCCCAGCTCAATCAGGGCACAGCTGGCCCTGATAAGAGGGCTGTGAGTAAGGAGCCATGAGAGTTTCATGCCAGCCCTGGAGTGAGAAGGACCTAGCTGCCTAGGAGAGACAGGATACCTTTGACAGAGCAGTGCTGGGGAAGGGGCAGGCTGAGCTGGGGAGCACAGGCCTGGCTACCTCCCAGGCTGAGGCCTGGCAGGAAGGCCTAAGGAGGTACTGGGGCTTCAGGGAGACAGCTGGGCTAGAAAGGCAGCAGGTCCAACCCCCTTGCCAATGATGAGTGGCCATTACAGACTGCAGTTTGCCCCAGAGAAAGGGGGCTAGATGACGACTGGCAGTAGCCACTGAGGCAAGGTGGGCATAGGGGAAGGGTTCCCCTGGCAGAGGAGACCCAGAATGTGGGGGCACTGCTGTGGGGCAGCACCCCATAGTAAGGGGCACCAGAGTCTGGGAGGGACATGGGGCCAGAGGTGGTGAAGGTTGACAAGGAAGCAGGTACCAGTAAGGGGATACTGGCCAGCAGGAGGCACTTTGAGGCTTGACTGAGCTAATTCCCAGACTGACCAACAGGAGTCACCGCGCCAGTGAGTTGGCGGCTTGCTACATAGTCCCTTTGCAACAGAGGTGCAGGGGTTAGGATCTGACTGGATTGTATTCAGTCTCCAAGAAAATTCTTGAAAATTATCACAGAACACTGAGCCCAAGAGAAAAGATCTATAGAGATTACCAACCTTTGAAGAAATTTCTTTCCTAATATAAATCAAAGTAGTACTTAAACAATAACCTGCAACAGTGGTTTTCAACCTTTTTTCATTTGCGGACCCCTAAAAAATGTCAAATGGAGGTACAGACCCCTTTGGAAATCTTGGACATAATTTATGGACCCTCAGGTGTCTGCGGACCACAGGTTGAAAACCACTGACTTATAAGAAATCAGTTCAAACCACTAATTAAAATGTTTGTTAATCCTCCTTCTTTAATAGACATGTTCATCACAGGAATGACATAATTTCACTGATTGTATTTAATAGAGTATATATAATGAACTTGCTATTAAATTTTTATTGCAGAAATATTACAGAAGCAACTTTGGAACCAGAGTGAAATTAAGCATTTGAGCCTTCCTTAATTGAGTTACTTAAATAAAATAAAAACTGCAATGGAAAACTGATTATTTATTAATAGTTAAAGGCTGGTTTCCACAAATCAAAATGGGGAAACAGGCCTGTGAGGCTTAACATGTAAAATGGATGTATGCAGTAGGATTCTCGTCTGGAAAAAAAAATAACAAGCTTGTATATGTCTGTTAATGCTTAATTATGTGTCATCATGGCTACATAACTTTGAGACCTAAATTGTTACTTTATGACATACACCTGGCATAACTTATAAAAT
This sequence comes from Malaclemys terrapin pileata, assembly GCF_027887155.1. Lineage (NCBI taxonomy): Eukaryota > Metazoa > Chordata > Testudines > Emydidae > Malaclemys > Malaclemys terrapin. The sequence goes on from NC_071507.1 coordinate 139,184,563, forward strand.
GCATGGCTCCATGTTTAAACTGTTAAACCCCTATTTAGTAAATCTCTTTTTCCTCAATGACATATACTTATCCTGACTGAAGTTGGGAAAGTGAGGCAGTAAATTTTTTAACAAGTTGTGTTGGGGTTGGGTTTTTTTTCTCTTTTCCTGTTACAGAAAATCCATGTCAGCACACACCTTCTTGACGTCTAACCATTTTGTTTGATTTCTTGATGTTTGGATCTATTGTATATTCACAGAACCTGTTTGTCTTCTCAGTTGCATAGTTTTACAACAGTGGAGTTACTCCTGATTTACAAGAGTGATAGTGGGCAGAGAATGAGAACCTAAAGTGCATAGGTCTTGAGTAGTAGTGTACTTGAGAGGGATGTTCCCAAAAGCTCTGCTTATTAACAGAAATGGCCAGATTCTGATCCGGTTTACAACAGTGAAAAAAATCAGCAGTAACTCTATTGAAGTCATGGAGTTATACCAGTTTTAAAAAAGGTTTAAGTCAGAGCAATATCTAGCTCAAAATATTTAAGAGATTATCAGTTGGACACTTTGGATCTGATTCTCCACTCCATCACACTAGATTTACCATAGTGTAACTCCATTTACAGTAACATTTTCTTTGCCTTTTTCTCCCTGTTTCAAAGTTCTGTTAGCATCCAGGGCTTGGATGTAAATCATCATTCAAATCATAACTGGAGTCCAATTCTTAGATCTGTTTTTATTAATTTAATATCTGCCAGATATAGTACCCATACAAAGGTTACTACTGTAATATTAGTTGGCAAGCAAAGCAGCATACTTGGTGCATAAAAAGATCCTATGCAGTAAGTACATATTTTCATTTAAATCATATTACCTGGCCCTATGATAGCTAAATTGCTACTCGATTTTATGTACAATAGATTCACCAAGAAAAATATTACCAAAGCACTTCTGCATTTCCATATAGCATGAGCTTAGTAATATACAAACAATTTTTATCTAACAACCTACAGCCTGTGTAAGATTTGGTACATTGAAAAATGTAGTTCTTAATATTTAGGTTAATTTTGAATATTTACATAAATCTGTTCCCTTCCTGAAAAAGAAATGACACAAACTCAATGATTTTTTTGTCTTTGTATTTGTTAAGAAGAATATTAACAATGTCCCCCTGAGGATATTTGTGTAGGTTCTACTGCAGATTGTTAAAACAGTGGTTAGCAAGTGTTTGAATAAGATCAAGGAAGACAAAGCACTAGGTAGCAATATGTTTCACACAAAGTTGATAAATGCAATTAGGGATCAAACAGATGAACAATTACTTTGAAGAAGTCTTGATACTGGAGAAGTACAACATCAGGTGATTAGAAAACAGAGAATATATTATCATCTCTTTGTAGCACCTCGGAAACACAGTCTGGGTCAACAACTCATTGTACTAGGCATTATACATAGGCACAGTAATAGACATTCCACACCCCAAAGTACTTACGATCTAAGTAGACAAACAGGAAATGGGAAGCACTTGCCCACATTGAAGAATGATGAAACTGCACTACCCCTGCAAAGACTCTGGGAGACATGGTTAGAGGAGCTAAGGTTAAGCATCTGCTGGCACTGCTGATAGTGATATGAGTGTGCACCTGGCCTGGAGGAGATAATTAGCTGAAAAATGTCCCTCTGGGAGAAAGGTGGGACAATGGAGACCCAATACTTTGATTAAAATACAGGGGTTCATAGGTGCAAAAAAAAACAACAACTATGAGTTTGCAAGAGCCTTAGAGTATGTCTACACAGCGAAGAAAAATCTGCAGCTGGCCCGTGCAGGGCTGTTTTATTGCTGTGTAAAATTCCAGGCTCGGGCTGGAGTCAAATTCTGGGACACTCTCATCTCACAGGGCCCTAGAGCCCAGGCTCCCGCCCAGAAGTCTACACAGCAATGAAACAGCCCTACAGCCTCAGTCCCGCGAGCCCAAGTCAGCTGGCATAGGCCAGACCTGTCTAGTTGCTGTGTAGACATATTCTTGGTATCACTATGAATTATGACAATATTAGGGAATTTATGCTACTAATTGCCACAATTTCTTATGTAATTGATTTTCTCAAAGAAAAATATTCCCAAAGCAGTTCTGCTGCTTTTGTAAGATGTTGAGCACCTCAGGTGAGTTGCTCACTGCCTGGACCTCCCAATGACTTCAATAAATGCTCCGCTTTAACCAGGATCAAGACCCACAGGATGTGTTTTTGTTTGTTTTTCCCCTCATAATCCTCAAAAGCTGAAGCTTTTGTAGAAAAGAATTAACCTGAACTTGGTAACTTAACCTCTGACTTTGTCTCTCAGAACTTAAAGGAAAAAGGAATGGGATGATAAAACCTGTTCTGATTAGCTGAACAATTCAAACTTCGTTATTGTTTCCATTATATCGCTAATGGTTTCTTGTGAACAGACTTGATTTTTTCTCTGTTTGTATTACAGCCAATTTGCAGTATAAGATTGGTATTGTTTATTGAATGCTACACCCTGCTGCAAAGTTAAAAGCCTGGCATTCCTTTAATAATTTAATTAAGCTACTTTGAACACAAGGATGTATGGATGCTGTAAATGAGATTTAGCAGGTATTAGTAGCCTAGAGAATGGTCAAAGGAGTGTTCCTGTTCCATGAAGCTGCCTTGTTCCCCTCGTGGTGGTTGAGTATATGTGTGACCTGAGTCCCGCTAACAGTTATTTTTATATATGTGAGTACTCCAAATAAAGTCAATGGCACATCCCACGAGTGTAAAATTAAGCATGGGCAAAAATGTTTTCAGGATTGGGGCCTATTGAGCTACCTAGTTAGGATTTTATGCCATTGAGCCACCTGACTATGCCTTCCTGAAGCATGTATCTTTAATGGGCTCAGGAGCAATAGAAAGATTTTTCTGTGCTAAAGAAATAACTGAAAGTTCTCTCCAGTGATGGAGTAAACTTGATGTAAAGTTATTCCTTTTTCTTTTTCTCAAAATCTTTTTGTCCTAAGTGCCATACTCAATTTCTCTACTTTTCTTGTTAAGATTTTTTGTGGACAACTCTGTCCAATGTCCTGTTTTACCATTTGCTTTTGCCCTTGGCTGCTAATCGCATACACCATTTGATACAGTCGCAGGCCATAACTCACCTACCTGACCTTTTGAGGTGCTGTACACCTGCTAGAAAGTGAAGAGTGCCTTCAGCAGTCATTGATTTCACTCAGAGTTACAGGAATTCAACACCTTCCACCTTCATTAGGGGCTAGTGGGACTAATAATACCAGAGCTGTCAGCTACTCCATAGCCACTGTGAAGTGTGGCTGATGTACTGCTGTGGGCAGTACCACCAGCTGTCAGGAAGAGACCTTTGGGACATGTCTACAGAGCATCTGGGAGCAAGCATCCCAACCTGGTCCACAGACTTGTGCTTGCAGGGCTCATGTAGCACTCTAAAAATAGCTGTGTCGGCATTGTGGCTGGGGCTGAAGCTCAGACTCTGAAGCTTAGGGGAGAGAACGGGCTTGAGAGCCCAACCTGCAACATCAAAGCACCAGTTACGCAGCTATTTTTGGAATGCTAGCATGAGCCCTGCTAGCATGAGTTTGTGGATCCAGGCTCAGAGACTCACTCCCAGGTGCAGTGTAGACATGCCCTTGGTGGAGCTGAAGCTGCTCCAGCTTCTGGAGGCTGCAGTACATCTAGTTGCCAGCAGGGTATCTTGGCCCTGGAGCACAGGGAGGAGGCACAGGGTAGGACATACAGGCTTTTGTGAGGCTGTTATGCATCAGCCCTACAATGGCAGAATACAGGGTACCTGTCGGCCACAATCCTTCTCTGCTGCTTCTGCTCCTTCTTCTCCACATCCAACAACAAAGAGGGGGAGGGGAGTGCGACAGAATGCACCCCTGTATTCACACCCTGCACACTGCTGAAATAATCTTTGTGCAAAATGTGCCTTGTGAGGTAAAATTTAAAAGCTAACAACTCACTGGCCAATCTTATCAGGGTGAACTATATGTAGCAACATCGTAGGTGAAGATATAATATTCCCCTGCATGATGTTATTAGCATATGTTCAAAACCGCACAACCCTGCCCAGGCAGGAGTCAGCAAACAGGCCTCTGCTGAACAAAGGAGTGTGGGCTTGCCTTAATCAGAAAGAAAAGGGGAAGGAAGGAAACAAAGAGAAACCTACATATGAGCATACACTGCTGAAAGAATCCACCAGGAAACCTCCTTCCACATCAGGCACACTGTGTCCTTATTCTCAACAGGAAAACCTTCTCGAAGGGGGAACTGAAAAAGGAGGGCAAACACCCCAAATTACTCTCTCACCCTATCCATCTCATTCTCACTCTGAGAAGATCAAAGAAACAGCTATTGGACTCTGAGGGGAGGGGTCCTGACCTAAAAGTTTGGTCAGTAATGCTGTTGGGAACATGTGGGTAAGAGCTATGCCTTGAATTAAATTTAGTTTGTCAAGTTTAGCATTAGAAAGCATTTTATCTTTATTTATCTTGAACTATTTCTGACTGTATTGCCTATGCTTATTCTTACTTAAAATCTATTTCTTTGTAGTACATAAATTTGTTTTATCTAAGCCATTGTGTTTAAATTAAAGAGTCTGGGTAACCCCATTTAAGGTGGTAAACTTTTGTGTATTAGTCCGTTAAGGGAATAACAGACTATATATTTGGACCGTCCAGGACAGGGTTGGGCAGAACAAGACATACATTTCTGGAGGAAAATCTGGGGTGGGAGTGTATTGGGGTCACCCTGCAGTATAATCAAGGCTGGTGAGAGCCAGGGTGTGACTGGCAGGCTACGGTTACACAAACACATCTGGGAGTGAGCTGCATTCTGGCAAGCTGTTTGTGAGGGGTCCAGGTTGGGAGCTATAACAGTAAGGCATTGCAAGGCACCCCAGGTTGCAGGGCAAGGGTGACAGCCCCCCACTGATCTGGATTGCACCTCAATATGTCACAGGGAGGTTCTAAATCTGGGGGTGTGTTTTATAAATATGAGTAGTTGTGGAGTAGGAGTATTTTGTGCCTTAAGGAGTCAGGTGGGAGAGGATCCAAAGCATGGTTCTGAGCTATGCTAAGGTTGAGGAAGAAGAAGAGGGATTCTCATTCTAGCCGCATGTGGTATGTGGGGGAGTGTTTCTGAGCAGAAGGGGGTTAGGTTGGACAGAGTTTAAGAGGGGGTTGATAAATTTCTGCACTGGAAAGGGGATGGGTGTGGTCATCAGGTTTCAGCACAGATGGTCAATGAAGGTGTAGATTAATTAGTGGTGGATATGTGTATTAGGAGGATGGTAGGGAGAGCTAGACTGAAAGTTAGGACTAATCAAAAAAGGTGAAGTGGTGATAGAGACACATACTGTCTTCTCTCACCCAGCCCTTTACTGTATAGTGTTCCAGTTTTTCATTTAGCAGATTTGATCTGCCTGCAGGGGAGGCAGGGCCGGCTCTAGGCACCAGCATTCCAATCATGTGCTTGGGGTGCCCTTTTCAAGGGACGGCATTCTGGCCTTTTTTTTTTTTTGCTTCGGCGGCAGCACTCTGGCTTTTTTGTTGTTGTTGTTGCTTTGGGCGGCAAAAAACCTGGAGCCGGCCCTGAGGGCAGGATAGGAAGGAGGGAGAAAGGGAAAGGGAGCAGGCAGGGGCTTGTTACTTGCAACTCCACCAGTTATTTTGGACACCAACTGTCATTGCAGGAAGGGCTCAGCTCCTCACTGGTTAGGATCACAGACTTGGAATTTCTTAACAAAACTGTTTTTCAGAAAATTAAAGCAGAATGATGTTTGCCATGTGAAACACCACTCATTTTTCAAATTGCCTTATTTCACATTAACTTTGTCTGATTACTCACAAACTTTCCTAATGAATTAACTTCTAGCAAAGCCCAACACATATGACATTTCAGACTGGTTGATTTGTTTTGGGTTTGGTGAACGTACATGGGCGGGGGGGAGGCGAGGTCAGAATCAGGTTTGCAATAGAAAGCTAGTCACAACCTTAGCTATGGAGAAACTACCATCTTTCCATAATGTCTGTGTAAACCTCAATGTCATAAATTAATAAGTCCTCATTAATGTTGCTGAAAGTGATGATAATCTTGTGCTGACATCACTGAAACTTATAATCAGGAGCTGTTAAAAAGTTGATGTTTCACCTGTAAAAGTTAAAACATCTGAAAACATCAAAGATCACAAGGTTAAAGTTAAAAAGTATGTATTAGAAATAACAGCTGGCCCCAAATTGAAAACAAATGAACTCATGCCTAGATCTCCGCTGCCATTTCTAAACCACATGCACTCTGCTCTCATAGCTTATGACTCCAGTTGAGCTCTTCCAGTGAAGTTAAGTCTTATATTCATTATGGAGCCATCAGTTGGCCTCTGTATAATTTGTATCAAATTTTAAGGGTAATAGATGTTTTCAGGATTATCTATTTACTGAAGTTGAAGGTGTATTTAACTACACTTGTGCTATTTTTACTAACTGTAAATCTAAGGCATGGCACTTACTTTATAATAACATGATTGCACATGTACGGGTTTTCAAATACAAATGCAGTCTGAATGCTGTGATTTATGCTAGTCTCCTTTGCTGCACAATACTCTATTTTATCAGTTCCAATTGAGTCTGCTGCACCCTTCCACAGAGATTTAAAATAAGAACTTTAAAAATGGGGAGAAATACGTTTTATACAAATTAGATCTGTAGTGCTTTTGTCTTTTTTTCTTTTGCAATTGAAAAAAACTTTTGCAAAATCACATGGCAAATGAAAATGAGATAGTGTACTGTACTGCACATACTGATTTTCTTTCCCTCTCCCACTTTTTTTTTAAACTTTAATTTGACCGTATGTGTCCTTTAATGGTTGAAATGCAAGAACCATTATGCAAATAGCACTAAAATTAGAAACACCCCCATATACATTAAGATTAGTATTGTTTACAAAATACATTTCCCTATGCAGTTTCATCCATTTTTGTAGATTGCTTCTGATTGTTTAGCCAGAGCTGTGGGCTTTACCATCCCCCTATGAGGGCCTCATCCAGAGACTGCTCCATCTGCATGGAACTCTAATTGTTCTCAATGGAAGCTCAGGACTGGAGAGTTTACCGGGCTGGGCGCTAAATAGCTTGGTTCTGCAAAGTACTGAGCACTCATGAATGATGCTGCCTGACTTCAACTAGTGGAAGCTGAGGACACTCAGCACTTTGCAGGAGTGAACAGCACTTTGACTGATCCATAGGTGTGTGCGGAGTTTCTGAAACCTCATCAAAAGCCATTGTAACTAGGGATTCATACATTCTGTTGCTCCGGTAGCTCAAATTCATTGCATGTACCAAGGGTTTCTTGCATCCCTCCATCCCCACACAAGCTCCTTGTGTGCCATTCTTCCATCCCTCGCTATTGAAGTCAATGGAGCTATGGCAGCTTACACAAGCTGAGAATCTGCCCCAGGCTCTTGTCAAATTCTTCTAAGAGCCATAAAACAAATTAATCCCGGAACAAGCAAAAATCATTTTTTCATACTTAGATATATTACACGGGATTTTTTTAACTTAAAGCAAAAAAGGAGACAGAGAAAACAACTTATTTGATGACCCCATAAATATTACTTATATGGGGCCAGATCCTTCACTGGTGAGAAATAAGGGATGGTGAGAAGATGCTCACATATGCATGGGAACTATACAAACTCCCAGAGCAAGTGGAAGCCCCTCTCTTCACTCACTCCATGCTGGCTGCCTCAGGTGCAAGGCTAAAATAAAGTGGAACGGGCAGAGCACAGCTCTGGTCCCTCTGTTAAAGGCAGAAGGGAGCTTGCCCTCCTCTTCTGGGCTCAGTTAAATAGTGTTCTCTCCCCTTCCTCCTTGGCTGGTGTGTTCTCCCCCTCCTCTCCCTCCTGTTTCAATTGACATTAACCACGGCTCAGGTGTGTATGTACAGTTACAAAGATGCTGGAGTAACGTGCTCTGAACAAAATGGCTACCGCATACCAGAGTTTCAGCTCTAGAATGACATGTAAGGTGATCCACACATGGACAGTACACTGTCTTGCCACACCTTGCCCTCTTTCCCTCATATCATGCTATAGTGCACTTGCGGTGCATAGGGAGCAGAGCAAGTATGTGCATGCCATACAGGAGGCAGACAGACATTTCCACACCTGCAGTGACTCCAGATGTGATGTGCAAAACACCTTATGCTACTGCTTCTATTCCATGTAGGGCGATGCAGGGTCTACAGAAATTATTCTATGTTGTGTTTCTTTAACTTTTTTCAAAATTGACAAAATTATTTAAAGAGACAAGACAAGTGAGGTAATATCTTTTATTGGACCAACTTCTGTTGGAACAAGAGAGACACTTTCAACTTACACAGAGCTCTTCTTCAGGCCTGGTCCAATAAAAGATATTACCCCACCCACCTTGTCTCTCCAATATCCTGGGACCAACATGGCTACAACAACCGTGCATACAAAAAATGTTAAGACATACATAAATGTACACAAATATTGGACTGTGACAATATTCTTCTACTTTTCCTCAGGGCCTCTATATCTCAGAGTTCAGATCTGGTAATGTATAACACAATGCAGGTCTTGTGTTTCTTATGAAATACCAAAAAGAATAAACAAGTACATGTTACCCCTTTGTAACTCAATGACATGGGAATTATTGCTGTGTCTGGGGTGTTACAACATATTCTCTCTCTTTGCAGATAACATTTCAAAGCATTTAGAGCTAGAAATGCTTCCCCTTTTTGCTGTTTAAGTACTGTATTATCTGCAAGTAAGAAGCCAAGAATTAGCCACTTTGGAGTATAAGGGATGGAGAGTAATGAAATTGCAACATTTTCACACAATAAACTGCATTCCATAGCCTGATGAAACTAAAATTCCCCCACAATAAGAAGATCATTGTGATATGAATTTATTCTTTGAAGATAGGGGCTAATTTAAGACTTTTCCAGTAGAATTTTTAGAGTAAAATGGATTTCCTGGCATCTTGTTAAACTTAAATATGAATACTATTCATATCTAATCAGCCTAAATCATAATTAATGCAATTCAGTCTTTGATTACTCTAAGAGTGTGTACACATCTCATATTTTCATCCTAAATAGAAGCTTATCACGTTTACTATTGTTTGCTGCTAGGAGACAAAGATATGACTGAAACACAAAAATAAAGCAGCAGCTTTCAGTGATAAAACCAATATTACAGTCAATATTTCACCCTCTGTCAAAAATGTTGATTGATTATAGAAAGATATCTTATCAGAGTGGAAAGCATAGGCATCTTGAACTACAGTGCCACAGGAGACAAACCAGTGCCAAAGCCATTCCTGGTGTAACTTCAGTTAACTTCAGTGGCGTTACACCATGGCTGAGATTAGCCCACTGACTGTAGACTTAAATATGAATCACACTATAATAGCTTGGTTGTTCAAATGATCTTTTAAAATAAAGTCCCTGCAGAGAAGAAGAAATTGTGCAAGCAATAGTCATAGAAAAATAATTGTTACATTTATGATTCTTTCAATTATGGGGACTATTGCTCAGCAACCTCTTCCCTTTCAAGAAGCATGATATGTTTTATAATAGGCTTTTGGATAAAACAACCATTATCAATAGTGCCAGCAATTTAATTGGATACCTTTGAAACTAAGGGGGCACTTTTATTTTGCTACCTTTGATTCACAGCTGTAGTTATGGAAAATAAGCCTTCTATTTGTCCAGATTGTTTAATCCTCATTTACATTGCAGGGTTCAGTGGACCTGAAAGAAAAGCTTCTGCTAACACTGGTCTTTTCTATTTACACTCCTTCATTACAGTATTATTAAAAAGGGGGAAATCTTTTTAAAAGATGCTTAGCCTTTAACAAAAAAGGAAAACAGATTGTATATGTTCTGTACAGGCCAAACTACATTCAGTGTAAGAGCTGGGGTGGGCTTTAAGCCATTTTTGCAGCACCCCAAAGCTGGAGCCAATGAGTACTGACCCAGTCTCAAATGCAAACTATCTTACACTGGCTTGCCAAGACAACCAAGGAGCCATTCCAGCAGCCAGGGAACACTGAGGAGCAGGATCTTAACACCAGATCTCACCTTCTTCTCCTAGGGTACAGAGAGGTCTTGCTTGCAGTGAAAGTGCTGTGTAGGAAGAGCAATATTTTGGACTTCTTCATAGGCAGTTCATAAACTTTGCATGAAGTGGAGTTCTGAACTGCAGCGGCTAGGGAAATGCTACCTAAATGGAGCTACTATCAGGTGGGTGCATAACTAGTTGGAAAACCGTTCCCAGAGAGTAGTTATCAGTGGTTCAGAGTCATGCTGGAAGGGCATAACAAGTGGGGTCCCACAGGGATCAGTTCTGGGTCCAGTTCTGTTCAATATCTTCACCAATTATTTAGATAATGGCATAGAGAGTTCACTTATAAAGTTTGTGGATGATACCAATCTGGGAGTCCTTGCAAGCGCTTTGGAGAATAGGATTAAAATTCTAAATGATCTGGACAAACCAGAGAAATGGTCTGAAGTAAATATGATGAAATTCAACAAGGACAAATGCAAAGTACTCCACTTAGGAAGGAACAATCAGTTGCACACATACAAAATGGGAAATGACTGCTAAGGAAGGAGTACTGCGGAAAGGGATCTGGGGGTCACAGTGGACCACAAGCTAAATATGAGTCAACAGTGTAACACGGTTGCAAAAAAAAGCAAACATCATTCTGGGATGTATTAACAGGAGTATTGTAAGCAAGACACAAGAAGTAATTCTTCCGCTGTACTCCGAGCTGATTAGGCCTCAACTGGAGTATTGTGTCCAGTTCTGGGCACCACATGTCAAGAAAGCTGTGAACAAATTGAAGAGAGTCCAGAGAAGAGCAACAAAAGAGATTAAAGGTCTAGAAAACATGACCTATGAGGGAAGATTGAAAAAATTGGGTTTGTTTAGTCTGGAAAAGAAAAGAATGAGAGGGGCCATGATAACAGTTTTCAAGTACATAAAAGGTTGTTACAAGGAGGAAGGAGAAAATTTGTTCTTTTTAACCTCTGAGGATTGGACAAGAAGCAATGGGCTTAAATTGCAGCAAGGGAAGTTTAGGTTGGACATTAGGAAAAACTTCTTGTCAGGGTGGTTAAGCACAGGAATAAATTGCCTAGGGAGGTTGTAGAATCTCCATCATTGGAGACTTTTAAGAGCAGATTAGACAAACATCTGTCAGAAATGGTCTAGATAATACTTGGTCCTGCCATGAGTGCAGAGGACTGGACTAGATGACCTCTCGAGGTCCCTTCCAGTCCTATGATTCTATGATAATAAAACAAATAATCAAACCCACAAGAAAATAAGAAACCCATAAGAAAGATATATAGGCAAGAAGCAGGCTAGCCCTATAGGCTACAGAACTGTTCAGAAAGCTGCAAGCAGGGACATTCTTTCCCAACCACCAGATTACCATAGGTGATGTTGAAATGCCAATAGAGACTCTGGGATACCCAGCCTATCCCTTGCTCCCCTGGCTCATGAAATCATACATTGGCCACCCTGACACTACCAAGGAAAGCTTCATCTACCAGTTAAGCAGGTGCAGAATGACAGCTGAATGTGCTTTTGGTAGATTGAAGGGACACCAGGGCTCGCTTAGAGTTGCTGGAGCCCGGGTCAAAGCCCAAGCCTGAGGGCTTCAGCCCTGGGCAGCAGGACTCAGGTTACAGGCCCCCTGCTTGAGGATGAAGCTCTTGGGCTTCAGCTTTGGCCCCCCGGCCTGGGGACGTGGGGCTTGAGTGGGCTCAGGCTACGGTTGCCAACTTTATACTGACACAAAACTGAACACCCTTGATTTGCCTCTGCCCCGCCCCTACTCTGAGGCCCTGCCCCTCCTTCAAGGCCCCACCCCCCGCTCACTCCATCCCTCATCTCTCTGTTCCTTGCTCTCCCCACCCTCATTCACTTGCTCATTTTCACCAGGCTGGCTCAGGGGGTTGGGATGTGAGAGGGGGTGTGGGCTCCAGGGTGGGGACGGGGATGAGGGGTTTGGGGTGTAGGAGTGTGCTCTGGGCTGGGACTCAGGGGTTCAAAGTGCAGGAGGGGGATCAGGGCTGGGGCAGAGGGTTGGGGCATGGGAGAGGATGCAGTCTCCAGGCAGTGCTTACCTCAAGCAGCTCCCGGAAGCAGCGGCAATGGGAGCTGCGGAGCTGGTGCTTGGGGTGGGGGCAGCGTACAGAGCCCTTAGCTGCCCCTATGCATAGGAGCCAGAGGGGGGACATGCCGCTGTTTCTGGGAGCCTCATGGACCCAAGGCAGGCAAGGAGCCTGCCTTAGCCCCACTGCACCACTGACCGTACTTTTAACGGCCTGGTCAGCAGTGCTGATTGGAGCCGCCAGGGTCCCTTTTCGACGGGGCATTCCGGTCAAAAAACAGACACCTGGCAACCCTAGCTCAGGCTTCGGTCCCTCCTCCTGAGGTCCTGTAGTAATTTTTGTTGTCAGAAGGGGGTCACTGTGCAATGAAGTTTGAGAACCCGTGGTCTAGATAATATTTAGTCCTGCCATGAGTGCAGGGGATTGGACTAGAAGACCTCTCAAGGTCCCTTCCAGTCCTATGATTCTATGAATTACACAGTGTGCCAGTGTCCCCCTACCCAGCTTTGTAAATTGTGCAGTCTGTTAGCACAATCTTAAAGGCTGGGTTCAGGACAGCTAAAAAATTGAGCCACAATGTACAGCCTACCCCGATGAAGTTACACATTGATTCATAGATTTTAAGGCCTCAAAGATATGATCATCAAGTCTGACCTTTTTCATAACAGGCTATAGAATTTCACAAAGTGATTCCTGCATCAAGCTCCTGACTTCTGATAGTTATTTTATGTATATTTTAAAAAGATATACAGTCTTTATTTATAGACTTCAAGGGATAGAGAAGCTACCACATGCCTAGGTAAATTGTTCCAATGGTAAATTAGTCTCAGTGTTAAGAATTTGCTCCTTACTCCTAGTCTAGATTTTGTCTAGCTTCAGCTTCCAACCATTGGCTCTAATTATGCATTTTTCTGCTAGATTAAAGAGCGGTCTACCATCAGAAATTTCCTCCCCATGTAGGTACATGTAGACCATGACCAAGTCACCTCTTAAAGTTTTCTTGGATAAATGAAATAAATTGAGCTTAAGTCTCTCACTATAAGGCATGATTTTAAGGCCTAGAATCATTCTAGGAGCTCTTTTCTGTATTCTTTCCAATTTTTCAATATCCTTTTTAAACTATGAACACCAGAAATGAACACAGTATTCCAGTAATGATCTGACACCATATTCAGAGATAATACCACCTACTTGATATTCCTTTGCTAAAACACCCAGGATTGCATTAGCCCTCTGACCTACAGCATGACACTGGGAACTCATGTTCAATTGCTTATCTCCTGTAACCCCTAAATCTTTTTCAGTATCACTGCATTGCAATATACCATCTTCCATCATAATGATTACTACTGGCTCAATTTTGTGACCCTTGTTCATAGTGAGCAACCCATTGGTGCACAAAAAGTTCCATAATACAGTACTACAGAATGAGAGAGGCAGTGTTTCTAAATGGATAGAGCAACAGACAGGGACATAGAAGACCTGAGTTCTGTTCCCAGCTCTGGCCTGCTAGGTGACCTTAGGCAAGTCACTTCACCCCTCTGTGCCTCAGTTTCTCCATCTGTAAAATAGAGATAATGGTACTGACCTCCTTTGTAAAGCACTTTGAGATCTAGTGATGAAAAGTGTTATATAAGAGCTAGGTATTACTATTTAATGGGGCAGATTATCTGCTGGTGTAAATGGGCATATCTCTGTTCAAGTTAATGGAGCTACACCAGTTTACACAAGCTGAGAATCTGGCCCAGTGTGAGGGAGGGTGGCAAAAATAGGCCTTTTATACCCATATGTAAAAATAAAATGGAGAAGGGTGGGCAAGGGTACAAGGGGATGTCTTGAAACCATACTAGAAATGTAAGTGTAGGTGGGAGTTCCCATCCTATAGTTAAATTATGCCCTATATGTGTGGATAAAGGGAAAGGAGAGAGAAATGGGAGCCTATTCCCCACAGTGTACTCAAGTTGTAGCAGAGCAGGATACTCAGCACTACTCAAGAGAGCAGTAAGCAGGACCTACCTACTAAGCTGTCCCTGTGGGATTTAGTCTGCCAGTTCAAAGGTGCAACCAGCTGCTGAGATAAGTAGCACATATTACACAGATATGATGTGGTGTGCAAACCCCACCTGGCAAGGGAAGCGTTAATGCACTTCTGTGGGTTCAATCAGTGTAATATGGAATTCAAACCAGTGAGAGGCTGTGTCACTGTTTGTCCATAACCCTGGGTGCCTTAAAATGCTCTGCTGCTGTAGCTCCCTGTCTGGACGCTCCCACCCAGTATACACTGAGTGTCTGTGTGTTGAGCAGCTCTGGTTCAGCCACTCTGACTCTAGCAGCAGTCTGTTTGTTATACCATAGCCACACTCTGGTCTCCACCAACCTTGGTTACTACTAACCAAGTGACCCCAACACACTTCCAGTCCCGAATTTCCCCAAAACCATTTGCACTGAAATGCCCAGCTCTCTCCTGGAAAGAGGAGTAATACGGTTTGTTGCTCTTTTAAAGAGACAAAAGCATAGCCTGTTACTTTAACTGGAGTTAACAAACACTTCAGTTCACACGTCATGCTGGGTTAGTTTAGATTAAAAGTAAAATAAGTTTATTAACAAAAAGAGAGGTTTTAAGTGAGTTCAAGTACAAGGGATAAGGTCAGAAATGGTTACCAACAAATAAAAGTGAAAAGCACTAAAACTTAACAAAACTACAGTCTTGGTTCCAGGTAAGATTATCACACCTCCTTCCAGCAAAATGGCTGATCACCCTCTTAGTTAGGATCTCCCACAAAGTACAAAGTGCTTGGTTCCTTTGTTGCCTTATATGAACGATAACTTGGGGTTCTCTGTCCCTCTGTTTTATAATCGGTGAACTTGTAAAATGTATCTTTGCCAAAGTTCAGTGCCCCCTGCTGTGGGGAGAGGTGCTATGGAGGCTGTGGGGAAAGGTTCCATGCTGGTTTCTTCCCCACTGGTGCTTTCTACAATGCTAATTGATCTGTCCGTTGACTGTTGTTGACAATTGTCTGTGATTGCACCTGGACGAAGATGTTGACCTTTCCTTTGTCTGCAAAAAAACTGTTTACCAAATACTCAGGTTTATCTGGTTCAAATACATTTTAGTAACATCATCCAGAGAGAATTCATAACTTCACATATAACTTTAGTATGAGTGTAAAATGCAATAATAATAACCAGCATTTTATTAGATTTCATATGATGATACCTCAAGGTATATTTTGTACAAATATTATTGCAGTAGTCTGTAGGGTGTGAATACAGGGGTGCTTAGAGTCCTGCTCTGCTTCACCTGCAAGAGCTGTCAGACTTGGAAGGGTCAGTTAACAGGAGAGAGCCAGACAGCTCAGTTGAAAAGAGACTTGGAGGGACGGCAGATCTCTTGTGCTAGCTCCCTCAAGGAAAGCCTGGTTGAGGCCAGAACCAACCCAGAAACTGCTAGATGCCAGAGCCTCCCTCAGGGAAGGTAGGTTTGAGATGTTACTGTTAGGTTAATTTTATTACCCAAGACTATTTTGATCAGGGGATTGTGTTTCCTGTTCTACCCAGGGCCTATTTATGGTCTGATTGGGATAACAGCAGTTGATGTCTCCACTCCTCCCACCCCACCCAGAGGGGATGACTGCCTTAATAAATCTCTGGTAGTTTTCCCTTCCTGGGGCTCATGCAGTGATATGACATGAGCTCCGAAGTAACACAGTCTCAAGAAGGGATGCTTTTTTGTGGAGTAGCAGTAGGGTTCATTCCACCAAATGCTCTTTTCCCACCATCATGGCAGCAGTGCTAAAAAATAATTATCTACCTTATAAAATACTTACCTACATTTTCATGTAGCTCAGCTGAACACACTGCTTTTGTGCCTCCTTGTAGTTTCCCTGAGTTCCTACAAAGAAACATTTTTGTAAAGCTCACCTTTAACTGTTACTTTATAATCTGAGGTGGTTATCTGCTCTCAGTTCTTGTGCTTAATCGGGGTCATTAGCAGAATAAGGAGCAACTAAGAGGTGGTTTGATGCAAAACCAGAGACATCCCTGAAAAGCAAGGACACCTGAGAGGTCTGCCAGTGCCATGCCATAGAAAATAATGGACCCACCTTTAAAAGTTATGGTCCTTTTAAAGCATGAAGATATTGCACTGAAGGTGTTAAAATAACTAATTAAACATGCAGCTCTACTCCTGAAAAAATACGGGGCATTTATGTGGAAAAATTACTATCGACAAGAATGTGCCATAACTACTAGAAATCAAAATAAATAAATACCTTTAATTGGAAAAGGAATACTTCAGACCACAGTGCACAGTTTTGTGGGCAACATGAAACCATTAGCCAATCTTTTAGTAAGCCTACATTGTGCTGGAGTCAGTGTAGCTTTGCTGTGAGCATGGACATACCTATTAAGAATTTAATATGCTTCTGGCAGAGCCAGAATGCTGTAAAGAAAATATAAGCAAAGACAAAACCAAAAAAAATGTTTTATTTTTGCAGCTAGGTTGCAAATTAATGGAAAAAACCTCTATCACCACCATGCTAAGTCTGAAAACATCAAACACAGAGAATTCAAGCCAGGTTCCCAGAGCAATGCTAACTTTGCTATACTGCACAACACATCTGACATGTTTCATTTTGGATTATTCTTTATGTTAAAGGCACATATGCAGCCTGGTTAAATGCATTGCATCTTCAGAATTTTTTTACTTTTGTGCATCTACTTTAAATTTTTTTATAATGATGTTAATAAAATGAAAGGAAAGAGGTTGGTACAATTATTTAAGCGATTGAATGTTGTGAGTATGTGGGCTATTGGTCGCATGTGATAGATCATCATTGAAGCTGGGGTGGAGGGAGATCTTTGCATTGTCTAGTCCATCCCTGTGTCAATGCAGGTGATAGTCTCCAATTAGTCCAGATTTTCCACTAAGTGTAGGCTATGGATTCCAGGGTACTTAGGGTAGAATTTTCTATGGATTCCATGGTACGTAGGGTAAAACTTTCAAAAGTGCCTACATGACTTAGGAGCACAAGTGCCATTTTCAAAAGTTACTTTTACACACAAAAAGAACAGGAGTACTTGTGGCACCTTAGAGACTAACAAATTTATTACAGCATAAGCTTTCGTGGACTACAGCCCACTTCTTCGGATGCATATAGAGTGGAACATATATTGTGGAGATATATATATACACACATACAGAGAGCATAAACAGGTGGGAGTTGTCTTACCAACTCTGAGAGGCCAATTAAGAAAGAGGAAAAAAAACTTTTTTACTGAGTTAGGCTTCCCCATGTCTGGCCTTTATTGACAATGACCGTGATGTGGTAAAGGGGATCATAGCATATTTGCTCCCTATGAACCTAGTCCTAAGGTACTTAGTTTGATTTTACTCAGTGATACAATGAGAGTTTGCCTGAGTAAATAACTGAGTAAGAAGCTTGATTATTTACTTTTATTCTTATTCATAGCATGATAGTGCCCACAGAACTCTATCCAGTTCTGCTATAAAAATACCTTATTAAGAGACAGTGCATGGCCCCAAAGAGTTTACAGTCTAGGTAAACAATGTAAAATGTGCCCAATTACTCCAGTAATGAACTCTATATAAATTTATATCATAATAATAAATAGTAAAAATTGCAAGTGCTTTGCCAGACATATAAACCACACTCCCCTCTTCAGTTTCTCTCTCATTTAATTATGTGTTGATAGTTTCCCTGATTTCAGATGCTTTTAATACAAAACTGGCTATTGGAATTTGGAATGTCTTATTGCCTCGCTCTCTTTTTCCTTCCCTCAAGATCCCCTAAAATCACTTCGTTTTCTCTTCCCCCCTCCTCTGTTTTTCAGCCTAAGATTAGAGACAGCTAGTAGAGATCAGTGTGCTCAGATGGCAGTAGATTTTGCAGTTCTACATTACATTTGACACACTTGTCCAAAATTGTAAGTTTTGTAGATACCAATAGACAGCTCTGGACATAGGCAGAGCTCCACCTCTGATAGAAGCAGTGCTTACTGGAGGGATTTGGGGATCACCGCTGAGGTTGTTCTTGGAGTTAATCCCATTCTGTCAGCTCTCATTCTATCCCTTCCACAAATCTCCCAAGCCTCCTCTCCATGTATGTGCAACAAATAGAGGAATGCCACCAAATAGGCTTCACCAAGTGAGAACAGGGCCGGCTCCAGGCACCAGCGCAGCAAGCAGGTGCTTGGGGTGGCCAACGGAAAGAGGCGGCACATCCAGTTCTTCGGCAGCAATTCGGCAGCAAGTCCCTCAGTCCCTCTCGGAGGGAAGGACCTGCCGCTGAACAGGGCCACCCAGAGGATTCAGGGGGTCTGGGGCAAAGCAATTTCGGGGGGCCCTTCCATAAAAAGAAGTTGCAATACTATAGAATACTATATTCTCGTGGGGGTCCCCATGGGGCCCGGGGCCTGGGGCAAATTGCCCCACTTGCCCCCCTGGGCGGCCCTGCCGCTGAATAGCCACCGAAGAACAAAGCGGCGCGGTGGAGCTGCCGCCATAGCGCCGCCTATCGCTTTACCACATTGTGACGTTGTGCAGTCTATATGGTTTTATAAAAATATAAATGAATATAATGTAACTGGGATATGCTTCATGCAAAAGGTCTCTTGTAAGGTATGATTACAAAGCTCATAATCTACTGAGTGTGATCATCCTATTTGTAGAAATGTACCACTCTTGTATCTAAAACTAGAAATATAAAACATAACTCTGAGGGCCTATTGTAATTATGTAAAGTGTGGGCCATTAAGGATGGTTTGGAATCTTGATAACTCCCATTGTCTGCAGATGGCTGTATTTACCTGTGAGTCTTCCTGTATATGTGTGTGCTGGCAAGTGAGTAATGAAGTCTTGCAGTGACATGTGATCATGTCACCTGAACTGGAATCCATCTTTAACCTGGTGCTTTTCCAGTGAGGGGGGGTGGAAACCCAGAGGGACAAAGGGTTCCCGCCTTATGCAAAAGATATATAAAGGGGTGGAAGAGAACAAGGGAGATAGGAGCCATCATGAAGAATCCCCTAGCTACCACCTGAGCTGCAACAAGAGCTGTACCAGAGGAAAGAATTGTGCACAGGCCTGGAAGGTGTCCAGTCTGAGAAAAAACTTACTGAAGCATCTCTGAGGGTGAGATTATCTGTATTTAGTTTGATTAGGCATAGATTTGTGCATTTTATTTTATTTTGCTTGGTGACTTACTTTGTTCTGTCTGTTACTACTTTGAACCACTTAAATCCTACTGTCTGTATTTAATAAAATCACTTTTTATTTAGTAATTTACTCAGAGTATGTATTAATACCTGAGGGAGCAAACAGCTGTGCATATCTCTCTATCAGTGTTATAGAGGGCGAACAATTTATGAGTTTGCCCTGCATAAGCTTTATGCAAGGTAAAACGGATTTATTTGGGTTTAGACCCCATTGGGAGCTGGGCATCTGAGTGCTAAAGACAAGCACACTACTGTGAGCTGTTTTCAGGTAAACTTGCAGCTTTGGGACAAGTGATTCAGACCCTGGGTCTGTGTCTGGAGTGTCTGGCTCAGCAAGACAGGGTGCTGGAGTCCTAAGCTGGCAGGGAAAACAGAAGCAGGGGTAGTCTTTGCACATTGGGTGGCAGCTCCCAAGGGGGTTTCTGTGATCCAACGTCCAAAATTGTAAGTTCTGTAGATACCAATAGACAGCTCTGGACATAGGCAGAGCTCCACCTCTGATAGAAGCAGTGCTTACTGGAGGGATTTGGGGATCACCGCTGAGGTTGTTCTTGGAGTTAATCCCATTCTGTCAGCTCTCATTCTATCCCTTCCACAAATCTCCCAAGCCTCCTCTCCATGTATGTGCAACAAACAGAGGAATGTCACCAAATAGGCTTCACCAGGTGAGAACAGGGCCGGCTCCAGGCACCAGCGCAGCAAGCAGGTGCTGGGGTGGCCAACGGAAAGAGGCGGCACATCCGGCTCTTCGACGGCAATTCGGCAGCGAGTCCCTCAGGCCCATACTTGGCCTTTTCTCCTTCCCCACCTATGCTGCAAGAAACAAAGACACTCAGAAGACTGAAGACTCCAACAGAGGAGACTGGACCAGGTTTCAAGGGTGAAACCTTTGTACTATGAACTGCAATATCCAGTGGGGTGAGAAAATCTGCTTAATCTAGATGTTGCCCTGTCTAATAGGGAGCTGAGAGTTTAGACTGTGTGCTTGTATTTTATTTCATTTTGGTAACCACTCTGACTTTTTGCCTAACACTTATAATCACTTAAAATCTATCTTTTGTAGTCAATACACTTGTTTTATTATTTATCTTTACCAGTGAGTTTGCCTGGAGTGTTTGGCAAATCTGCTCAAAGTTTTACAAAGGCTGGTGTAGATCCACTTTCTATTGATGAAGTGGGGAACCAATTAATAAACTTGCACAGCTCATCTTGAGCAGTTTGGTTGATGCCTTTCTCTGTGGGATTCACGAGTGGATCTGGGAGCATTATTGCAATGTAGCTGCGTGTGGGGCTCCACATGTGCTTGTGCTGAGTGATAACAGCACCTGGAGGGGGTTGCAGTTTGTCACTAGCAAAGCACTGTGAGAGACAGCACCGACTGGGGAGTTAAGGGGCACAGCAATCCCACAGTCCCAGGCTGCACCCTTTATTGACAATGACCGTGATGTGGTAAAGATCACACTGATCTTAAAGCATTTCAAACCCTAGCCCTGTTTGGGCCTCAAACCCACACCCTATGAACACCTCCCTCAGTCAGCTCTACCTCTGATACAACCAGTACACTCAGTATTAATATTTGAGTCCTGTGACTTACTCCACCAAGTTTCTCTAATGTCAACGTGTCATCTATGTTTTACTCGCCCCGGTGCTATCACATCATAATCCTCTTATTTGTTTCTCATGAACATTTGTATATGGAGTAAGATGTTTGGATCCTTCTCTGATAGCATAATGTCCCTTCTTTTGCTGCTCTTCATTCTTTACTTTTATATTTTGGACCAGCACAATCTTTACCCAATTTGTCTGCCTGAAATTTGATGGTCTGATTATTAAAAGCAATTGAAATTTTTTCTTCCTCACACATCTAGCCTAGTTTAAATAGCCATGTCCCTCCATAAAATGAAAACAAAAGTCGTAAAAGCAGCTCTTACCTAATCTTTGCCACTCACCATATTAGATAAAAGCAATAACTCCAATCTAAACAATAAAAAGCTTTCATTGTTTTTTAAAGACACATATATGATGCTCCAGTCCCTGGGACGGAGGCGGGGGGGGAGGAGTGCAGGGATGGACGGGCTAGCACTATCAGGGTCTAGTCAAGCTCAGAACACAACATGCTTTCCACAAACAGAAGGAGAAAGACAGTAAAACAGATTTCTCTCAAGTGTCTCTAAACAACTTTGGCCAGATATTGTCATTTTTAACAATGGCTGGTATTGGAGAGGATGCAGAGGTTGCGGGCTGCAGTGAGAAGTAACCAGGAGAATATCTGGCTACTGGGATCCCCAAGAAGCACATGATACAGCAGCAGCTCTGCCATCCCTTCAATGGATGCACTGCATGCTCCCCTCTACACCATGACACTTTTCTCACTGTCCCGCCCTGCCTTCTTTCAGGTCACTGGCATCTGTGGGAGCACAAGCATGGAGTAAAGTCTGCACTCCACAGTATATTGTGACTTGAGCCTGTTCAGGGATGCAAAGAGTATAAAAGACTCCATGCACCCTCTCCATCACCCTTTGAGCACTTTATTAGTAGTAATATTTTATTATTATTTGTATTATGACAGTGCCTAGCAGCCCCAGTTGTAGACCAGGACCCCTGTGCTGTGCACAGAACAAAAGGATGGCCCCTGTCCCAAAGAAACTACAATCTAATGGGTTGTCTACACAGCTAATTAGTTAATGGCAAGCTGGGGGGTGAATGTACAATATACTAGCCTGCTGTGCACTAACTGGCCATGTAGACCCTGCTGCCATGCACTGAAAGTTCCATGATGCACTTTGACCTACTGCTGTTTGAAACGGGACTAGGTCAAAGCACACTACAGAACTTTTAGTGCATGGTAGCAGGGTCCACACAACCTGCAAGCAGACTAGTGCATTGTACATTCATACCCCAACTTGCCACACACTAATAGGTCTTGTCTATATGGCCAAAGTATCAAGAGACAACAGATGGGTACAGCTAGGCTGACAAAGGGTGCAAAAACCAATGAGCCAATATTGGTCAGCATGAGAGGCAACCTAACCGTTGCCAAGGTGCACTGACGCAGCACCACCCAAAATACAGCATTTAGGATTGGAATTACCCCAGCTGTGCTATGTGAGATAAGTGCCCTCAGCATCTCATTATGGCCTGCCTTGATTAGGCACATTTCACTGCTGAGAAGAAGCAGGTAGGTTCGGAGGAAGTTTTTGGACATGGGAGATAAAAGGAAGTTGTAAGTCTTGTTTCACTTTCACTGCTGTAAATTGTGACTATCTCCATTGCAAGTCCATTGCGCTACACTGATGTAAAACTGGTATAAATGAGAAGACCTTGGAGAAGTAAGGGGCCAGGGGACAGTTATCTTGTTTGGAGATTACTATTTGTCTACACTAGGGGCTAAGTGGTGTTAGTTAACACATTTTAAAGCACCACTCATTTTCCTAATGTACAGAAACCCTAAAGGTATTGGCACTTGAAGTACAGGGACTGAGAACTAAAGAATGAGGTTGGAGATATTTGTCTGTGGTTTTGTCAGTGTCAATGCCATTATTCCTTTTGTGCAGGGATTAATGATCATGAGCATGATCAAGAACAAATGATACCAAAGCAACCCTTTTCTGAGAGGGTTACAGAGGGAAATTAGGTTGCTTTGGTATGATTTGAGAGGGTTACTAAGTGAGGTGTGGTGGCTGAGTGTTAAGCACCCCTGAAGATCAGGCTAGAGACTTGCTTGGTCTCATGCTGAAAGGCTGCTACAAAATGGGTATTTGTCTCTGGGTACGTCTTCAATAGATTTATCCGGGATCGATATATCGTGTCTCGTTAAGACGCGATATATCGATCCCCGAACGTGCTCACCGTCGACTCCAGAACTCCACCAGAGCGAGCGGCGGTAGCACAGTTGACGGGGGAGCCGCGGCTGTCAATCCCGCGCTGTCTGGATCCCAGGTAATTCGATCCAAGATACTTCGACTTCAGCTACGCTATTCGCATAGCTGAAGTTGCGTATCTTGGATCGATCCCCCCCCCAGTGTAGACCAGCCCTCTGTCTCTTGCTCGCTCACTTTTTCAGCTGAGAAGAGAAAGGAACCAGCCTTTAAACTTTGGGAGGGATTCTGACTTGAGAATTTGGTTTGCCCTGTTGCTGAGAACATGGGATAAGGATTTTACCTTGAACCAAGTCTAGTTTGTTAAGTTTTAGTTTACTGGAAAGTGTTTTAGCTTTATTTCTCTTGTAACCATTTCTGACTTTAGTGCCTTAGATGTGTACTCACTTAAAACATATCTCTTTGTAGTTAAATAAATTTGTTTTATTCTTTAATCAAAACTAATCCAGTGCTGCCTTTTAACTGAATTGTTTGGTAATTCCAATTAAAGTAGCAAACAGGAGAGGACTGGACAGTGCAGAACACATGGTTTTGGGGGGCAAATTGGAACTGGGGGTGTGTTGGGGTCACCCTGGAAGAGGTAAGCCAGGCTGGAGGAAGCCAGAGAGTGACTGATGTGTGGCTGGTGGGCTGAAGCTATACACAGACAGTCAGGGTGTTACCTGAATGCTGGAGGGCTGTTTGTGAGTGTCCCAAGTAGGACCTACAGCAGCAAAACATTGTGAGGCACCCAAGGTTGCAGGGCAGGTGGTGACACAATCCCTCACTAGTTTGGATGGCAACCTGGAATGTCATAGTGGGTGCACAACTGGTTGAAAGATCATAATCAAAGAGTAGTTATCAATGGTTTGCTGTCAAACTGGGAGGCTGTATCCAGTGAGGTCCCACAGTGGTCTGTACTACATCCGGTACTATTTTCATGAAATTACATTGTAACAGGGTTCACGACCCACCCCTCTTCCTGGGGCCCACTTGCTCTCCCCAATAAGGCTCACAGAGGCTTCAGGGTTGTGCAACACCCTTGTGTTTATTTACTTAAGGTTGTTCTGCCACCAGTGTCCATCTATATACAAGCTTTACAGGCAGAGTCAGCCTTCAGCTAGGAGGCCTCCGGCTCCCTCCCGGACTGACTTC
This sequence comes from Malaclemys terrapin pileata, assembly GCF_027887155.1. Taxonomy (NCBI): domain Eukaryota; kingdom Metazoa; phylum Chordata; order Testudines; family Emydidae; genus Malaclemys; species Malaclemys terrapin. The sequence goes on from NC_071507.1 coordinate 139,208,966, forward strand.
TTCCCTGCTGCCTTCTGGGTCCCTCCCAGCCTTTATAGCCCTTGGCTTGTCAGGCCAGCAGGTGTTGCCAATCCTCAGGCCAGCATCGGCCTTTTCCATCAGCTCCAATCTGCTTCCCTTGATTGGAGCTGACCAAGCAGGGGCTAATTAGGTGCTTTTGCACCAGCACCCTGCTACAGACTTGGATCATGGAGTGGACAGTATGCTTATAAATTTGCAGATGACACCAAGCTGGGAATGGTGCGAGCACTTTGACGGACAGGATTAGAATTCTTGATAAATTGGAGAATTGGTCTGAAAGCAACAAGATGAAATTCAGTAAAGATCAGTGGAAAGTACTACACTTAGGAAGGAAAAATCAAATGTACAAATACAAAATGGGGAATAACTGGCTAGGAGGTAGTACTGCTGAAAAAGATCAGGGGTTACAGTGGATCACAACTGAAATGCACCAACAATGTGATGCAGTTGCAAAAAAGACAAATAGCATTCTGGCTAATAGCATTAACAGGAGTGTCATAGTAAGGAGTAAGTCACAGGAGGTAATTGTCCCACTCTCCTTGGCACTGATGAGGCCCCAGCTGGAGTACTGTGTCCAGTTTTGGCCACCACTAGTTCTAGACAAATTAGAGATAGTCCAAGGAATGGCTACAAAAATGATAAATGGTTTAGAAAACCTGGCGTATGGGGAAAGATTAAAAAAAAATGGACATATTTAGTCTTAAGAAAAGAAAACTGAAGGGAGACTTGATAACAGTCTTCAAATATATTAAGAGATGTTCCAAAGAGGTCAGTGATCAATTGTTCTCCGTATCCACTGAAAATAAGACAAGCCCTAAGTAATCTGCTTAATCTGCAGCAAGTGAGATTTAGGTTCGATATTAGGAAAAAATGCCTAACTATAATGATACTTAAGAACTGGAATAGGCCTGCAAGGGAGGTTGGGGAATCCCCATCACTGGAGATTTTTAAGAAGAGGTTGGACAAACACCTGTCAGGGATGGTCTAGGCATGTTTGGTCCTGCCTCAGCAAGAGGAAGCTGTACTAGATGACCTCCCAAGTTCTCTTTCAGCCCTATGTTTCTGTGATAATATCATTGTCAGAGCTGGTGGATGTAGACTCAAAAGCTGACTACCACAGAATTTATTTTTTAATTTCAGAAAGAAAATTGAACTAATCTCACTGTCTTGATAAAAGGACTATTTCATTTATAGACAGTCCAAATGATCTTCTCAAGATAACGTGTTTCTTTCCCTCTAGCAAATGCTTTGAGAGAAGTCACATTAGATTCCGTTTCCCTCCTTCCTGAATTACTGATCCTGATAATTATTAACAGCAGATACAAATGATGTACATACACTAGCAATATTGGTACCAAATATCCAGCAATGGTGTTAGCTCAAGTGTTGCCTGGATACCGACATTTTTACCACCATGTCATCAGTTTAAAAGAGATAAAAATCCTCCTGTAGAATTTGCTGCTATAGAAATCTAGTGAATGATTTAAAACCTATAGAAAGCCTATTATTAAATTCTATAGGGGTTTTTAATAATTTCTATTAAGTTCTGTTATATTTTTATAGAACCTGCTTGGGTTAGTCATAGATCTTTATATTTTAAGGCCATAAGGAACCATTAGATAATCTAGTCCAGGGGTTCACAACAAATTTTTGGGTGGCCTAAGAGTGCGGCCACCAACTCTTGCTGGTGGACACTCTGACTATTTTTCCTAAAATACTTAATTAATTTTAGGAAAAACAAAAAAATATGCACATAAATATGTCCAGATCACTGTAATTTATTTATGTAGGTTCTTTATTGCATACTCAGTAATAAAAATAATGTACAGTTGTCTCTATTCTTTACTGGACTTGAACAGAATAGAAACACAAATAAGGTGCTTTGCACATTTTGCTTTTTTGGTTGCTTTTTTTTTTTTTTAGACTTGCTAACTAGTAAGTCTGCTACTGTGAAAGTGATATTTGTATATTTATTAATATCACATTTCACAGCGGACTTGCTAGCTAGCTGGGAGGCTGTGAAAAGTGATATTAACAAACATACAAATATCATTTTTTCATAGCAGAATTACTCAGCCCCAGCAACCTGGGGGGCAAATTAAGCCCTGGATGAGGAGGAGGGTAGGGAGGCCGAGGGAGCAGGGGCAATGGGGAGATAAATAGGGGGCTAAAGGAGGCAGCAGGGGACAGGGTGATGCGGGGGGATGAGACCAGGGCTTGAGCCTGGAGTCCTGCTGCACAGCTGGGGACTGGATGAGGCAGTGGGGGCCAGGGATAATGTGCGGGGGGGTGAGCCTAGGGCCGGACCCCTGGGACCAGAAACCAAAGCCCTGTGGCTGGGGGACAGAGCCTGCCACCATATGGCCAGAACCTGCCATGCATTACTGCAGGGTTGAAGCCTGAAGCCTGAACCCCACTGCCCCCGGGAAGGTGGGGAACTCACATTGGCTGCCTGCTTCTACAGTGTTCGTGGCTTCAGAAGGGGGTAGGGATCAGCCCCTACTGGGACCCCCGGGGGAGGAGTGCTGTTCCCCCTCCCCCACCCCCAATCACCACCCAGGAGGCTGTGGCTGCAAGAAAAGTGCCTGGTGGCTGCATGTAGCCACAGTGGCTGTGTTTGAGAAACACTCAATTCTAGTCTGACCTTCTGCATAACATAGGCCATAGAATTTCATTCAGTTACCCCTGTGTGTAGTGTGATAACTTGTGTTTCACTGAAGCAAATCTTCCAGTTTCCATCCCTATTAATTCTAAATAATTTTAATATAAAGGAATTCTGGGTAGGATCCTTTTCAAAGTATGGAAAGAAAGTGAGTAGTTTGAACTGGGAGGAAAAGAGTCCTGGAATAGTGAGCAAAGGTCAACTGATGGCTTCACTTAAATGGGACCTCTCAAGCAGGGGTGGCTCTAACTTTTTTGCCACCGGAAGCACGGCAGGCAGGCTGCCTTTAGCAGCATGCCTGCGGGAGGTCCCCGGAGACCTGCCGAAGGCGGCCTGCCTGCCCTTCGCAGGGACCAGCAAGGCGCCCCCCGTGGCTTGCCACCCCAGGCACGTGCTTGGAGCGCTGGTGTCTGGAGCCGCCGCTGCTCTCAAGTAAAATACCTCAACAGGAAGGAATCATATCTCAATATTATTACTGAGATGGCTTTTAATGGCAATAAACTGAGCTGGGCTGAGGTAGGTCACTGCCAATCTGAAAAATGATTTTGCACATGAAAAGAACTTTATGTGGCTACCCTACAGCCTTCCTGGAGAGGAACAGATAGGAGATTATCAATGACATCCTTTTGAGAAAATGAGCACATAATGTGGTCTATTTAATTCAAATTACCCAGCTAGGGTGCAATAATGAAACGGGTATGCAGGCAGCCTATGGACATAGTTCTATCTGGACACAAGTTGACCTAATGTAGTGTCAAAAGAAACAAAAATCAGATGGACTTTATAAAGCATATAAAGCACTTCATATAAAACCCAAAGTATCTTCAGTGGAGATACCGACGTTTTATACCATGAACATGAGATCTCAATCAGGCACAGAGATCCTGGGATAGGATGCAGAGCTGTCCTGGTTCTGTGTCCATGATATACTGCCACCACATGTAAAACTGATGGCAGAGGTCCAGGGGAAAATGCCAAAATGGCTTAACTCTTTCCTGGGATGCTCCCAGAGTAGTGGAGAAGCTGCACCTCCATCACTAGACTCCCTCACTTGTGGAGTCCCACCAGAATCAATTCTTTTCTTGTCCTATTCAATATCTACACGCAGCCACTAGATGAATAGATTAGATGACATGATCTCAAGTGCCAGCAATGTGCAGATGATACACAGCTCTACCTATTCTTCACCATATATGACCATGTCACCACCACCAAGATGGCTCAGTGCTTGTATGAGACTCGCTCGTGGATAAAGAGCAGTTGGTCAAAGCTGAACCTGAGAAAAACTGAAGTGATGCTGATGGGGAGAGGAAACCATTTTGAAGTTTGCAGTCTTGGCGCAGTCTCTTTTTGGTTAAAGGCACACACCCATAATTGGTCAATTCGGTCTGTAGTTTAAGAATGTTTCTGGATCCCTCACTAGTGTCAAACTCTCAAACAGCAGCATTTACGAGTAATGCTTTCTACTATCTCTGGCTGGCTAGGAGATTCCATCCCATCCTGGTGAATGATGACCTGACCTCAGTTATATATCCCTTCTTCAACTCCCATCAGAACCACAGTAATGCAATATACCTGGGCATAAAACCTTCAGCAGTTAGAAAAAATCTGGCTAGTATGGTACACAGCAGCACATCTCAGCAACTTTGGATACTGGAGCACATCAACTCTGTCCTCCGGAAGGACTGATACCTGCCAGAGCTTTGGTTGGAGTTGGAGGGGAGGTGGGGATCTCAGGTAAGCTTATTAGCATGCATGTAGGTTCTACTCTTGTTTTTCATATGTTTTCTCTGTAACATTTTCACCTTAAGAATAAATGTGCTTGCTTAGAAAGAGCTGTGTGGTAACTTATAACCGGGGGCAATTAATCTGGTCATAGCCTTCGGAAAGAAGCAAAGCATAGACACAGTCTGGCTTGGTGGGGAATTCAGGCAGAGAACTGTGCAGCCTGAGAATATCCCGGTCAGGAGGGAGAGAGATGTGTGTCTCAACCCAGGAGAGGTGACAGCTGGGGAGCTGGAAGCCTGACAGTGGGTGCCCTCGGTGGACCACGGAGGTGAGGACTGCCAGTTATATCCACTTAGAACTCATTGTCCATGAAGCCTGCTTCACAGGGAGACATGCCATGGGAATAACAAATGTTGCTGAAATGAAACACATTGAAGTCATTAATGTCCTTGATAGCTGAGCTGTATTGCTTCCAGCAGGTTTATTAATTATTATTACATTTATTTATTTATTAAATAGTTCTTTACATTGATAGACACATTGCCAGTCACCAAGGGTTTAGTATCTAAATTAATCAAGACAAACGCAAGACAAAACAACATTTATAGCAGAGATTGTATGAGAGGATTATTAATGAGGAGAAAAAATCATTTGAAGAGGTGGGCTTTAAGTCAGTATTTGAAGGAGAATGCATAGATTTTGAGGCCAGAGGGACCATTATGACCCACACAGACCAAGCTATAATAATGTGCTCACCAGACAGTCACAGAAATAGCTCAAAGACAGGATTTGAGAACAGGATTTGTGAACCCACAGCCTTCGGATGGTACTCAGGTTCAGTGTCTATCTGTTACCCTGAGGTTCCAGCTGAGTGTTGGATGAAGAGGATGCTCAGAAAATGAGGACAGGGAGACTTTCTCAGGCACAAGGGCAGCATGACAGGAGACAAGAAGCCAAAGGAAAGAGTAAGGCAAGAGGAAGACCTTAGAGAGCGGGAGGGCAAGTAAGGGGAATTAAGAGTGTGTAGGTGAGGGCACGATTATGTAGGTTGCTTTATGAGGAGTTTGATGTTGAAGTAGTAAGAGATAGGTAGCCAGTGCTGTGATTCAAAGAGGGCTGATGTGGGATCAGAACAGTAGAAAAAAAGAATAATTTTATCAACAAAGTATTTTGTAAAGATAGGAGGATCTAGAGGTGAGAGGCAGTGAGGCCAATGAGGTCTATAACATAATTCCTCCACCATGAAGGAAGCCTTTCATCTGAGACACGTGTAGCAGAGTTTTTTATATTTCCTTTGTCTGGATGGGACAGGCTTGAACTTTTAATACTTTATTAGAGAGACAAAGTGTGTGAGGTAATATCTTTTGTTGGACCAACTGCTGTTGGCTAAAGAGACAAGCTTTCAAGCTACACAGAGCTCTTCTTCAGGTCTGGGAAAGGTTCTCAGAATGTCACAGTTAAATGCAAGGTGGAGCAGATTGTTAAGGATAAGGAGTTAACACAAGATGAAGTGGGTAATTAACACCTCTGCAATCATAGAATAAAGGAGAGTAGTAGGTTACAGATTGTTGTAATGAGACATAAAACCATTGTCTCTATTGAGTTCATGATTTTCAGTGTTTAGCAAAGTTATGAATCTAAGCTCCCAGGCTTGTGTTTTACAGGTGTTGTGCAGGTTTCCTTTGAGGACAAGGATTGAGAGGTCAGATATGGAGCAATCATTTCCTGAAAAGTGAAAAATTCCTCTTGTGGCCTTCAAACAAACCCCTGACCTCACCAAACTCAACATCAGAAACAAACTCCCTACAGACCATGACACACCAACGCAAAGCAGCAACAGATCCTGCTATGACAACACCCCCTACAACACACCTTTTAAGATTGAAGGGTCCTACACATGCCTATCACAACATGTGGTGTACCTCATCCAGTGCATCAAATGCCCTAACAACAACAAAGTGGATGAAACCAGACAATCACTACACTTTCAAATGAATTCACACAGAAAAATGATAAAAGAAAAAAATGCCATATCACCTGTGGAAAACACTTTTCACAAAATGATCACTCCATATCTGTCCCCTCAGTCCTCAAAGGAAACCTACACAGCACTGTCAAAAGATGAATCTGGGAGCTTAAATTCATAACTTTGCTAGACACCAAAAATCATGGACTCAATACAGACACTAGTTTTATGTCTCATTACAACAATCTGTAACCCACTAACTCTCCTTCCTCTTATAACTGCAGAGGTGTTAATTGCCCACTTCATCTTGATTGGTCTTTTGCAACATGTGCTAACTCCTTATGCTTAACAATCCCTTACACCTTGTGTTTATCTGTGATACGCTTTCGTGAGTAAAAACCTCACTTCTTCGGATGCATAGAGTGAAAGCTACAGATGCAGGCATTATATACTGACACATGGAGAGCAGGGAGTTACTTCACAAGTGGCGAACCAGTGTTGACAAGGCCAATTCAATCAGGGTGGATGTAGTCCACTCCCAATAATAGATGAGGAGGTGTCAATTCCAGGAGAGGAAAAGCTGCTTCTGTAGTGAGCCAGCCACTCCCAATCCCTATTCAAGCCCAGATTAATGGTGTTGAATTTGCAAATGAATTTTAGTTCTGCTGTTTCTCTTTGAAGTCTGTTTCTGAAGTTTTTTTGTTCAATGACAGTGACTTTTAAATCTGTGATAGAATGACCAGGGAGATTGAAGTGTTCACTTACTGGCTTGTGTATCACAAGCTGATCACAGCTTTTCCTCTCCTGGAATTGACACCTCCTCATCTATTATTGGGAGTGGACTACATCCACCCTGATTGAATTGGCCTTGTCAACACTGGTTCGCCACTTGTGAAGTAACTCCCTGCTCTCCATGTGTCAGTATATAATGCCTGCATCTGTAGCTTTCACTCTATGCATCCGAAGAAGTGAGGTTTTTACTCACGAAAGCTTATGCCCAAATAAATCTGTTAGTCTTTAAGGTGCCACCAGACTCTTTGTTGTTTTTGTAGATACAGACTAACACGGCTACCCCCTGATACTTGTGATACACTGATTACCTTTCCCAAACCTGAAGAAGAGCTCTGTGTAGCTTGAAAGCTTGTCTCTTTAACCAACAGAAGTTGATCCAATAAAAGCTATTACCTCACCCATCTTGTCTTTCTCATATCCTGGGACTACAATAACACTGCAAACAGTCATTTGTTAGCAAGCCTAGTATCTCTATTTTTCAGCTGGTGATTTGATCTTACATTTGGACTCTTCAAGGATGATCAACCAATCATCTCAAGAGGAAAACATATGCACTCCCAATCTGTGCACATGTAACCCTTCTTCACCCTTCAGCACTGTGTAAACATGTGCGGCATCAACACCTGTCAAAGAGAATAAGTGAGAATAAGAGATCATTCCTAAGAGAATTGTTTCTGATACTTTATCTCTCAAGTACATTCTAGAATTAAGAAATGTGTAACATTTTTCCTAAAGTTGGTCTTGCAGTCCCTTGAGATCAGGGGTAGGCAAACTTTTTGGCCTGAGGGCCACATCGGGGTTGTAAAACTAAATGGAGGGCTGGGTAGAGAAGGCTGTGCCTCCCCAAACAGCCTGCCCTGCCCCCATCCGCCCCTTCCCACTTCCTGTCCCCTGACTGCCCCCCTCAGAACCTCCAACCCATCCAATGCCCCCTTCTCCCTGTCCCCTGACTGCCCGGACCCCTATCCACACCCCGCCTCCTGACAGGCCCCCCGGGACTTCCACGCCTATCCAGCCCCCCCGTTCTCCATTCCATGACTGCCCCCCCCCCAGAACCTCTGCCCCATCCAACCATCCCCTGCTCCCTGTCCCCTGACTGCCTTCCTGGGATCCCCTGCTCCCTGCCCCCATACCAGGCCGGAGCCAGCCATGCTGCCGCACTGCCCGGCAGGAGTGGCAGGTCAGAGCGCTCGTGGTGCAGTGAGCTGAAGCTGTGGGGGAGATGGGACTGCAGGGGTTAGCTTCCCCTACTGGGAGCTCAGGGGCCAGGCAGGACAGGTCCGCAGGGCGGATGTGGCTCGCGGGCCATAGTTTGCCCACCTCTGCTTTAGATGGCCATCTCAGATAGAAGGCCTCTAACCTTCTTTTTATGGTATCAAAGGTGTGGAAGAGTAATAGAAGAGATTCCACAAAACCCAAAATAACTTACAGACCATTGAAGCCTCTAGTCACATAAAGTTGGAATCTGTGGGTGTTTCAAATAATGTTAGAGGTTCAATCAGGTTTGTGAGGTGACAAGACTATCTTAGCTGCCTTCTTATGCTTCATGAGAGGCAGTGCTTAGACGTGAATTAAAGTTGAAATGCACAGAACAGATGTTTCAAATGTCCATTAATCTCATTGATGCTTCACTGCTCTGCATTCCAAAGTGTGATAATTTGATCCCCAAACCTTTTGAAGGGTCTTCCACTCCCACTGTGAAGTATGTTCTTGAGAAGACACAGGCACAGTCAGGGAAAAACCCCAAAACAGTCTACCCAAGATCTGTTGCCTTGAACTAGGGTTCTTAATTTTGTTTTATTTTATAGTTTGCACCACATTTTAATAAAGACATTGTTTTGTGGAATACTTCCTCTCCCACCAGTGGTGCAAGTAGAATTCATTTCTTACTGGTACACTGCACCAGCTAAAGGAGGGGAGGGGCATGTGACACCCCCCCCCCCGTATGTAACCCCTCATGTGACCCCTGTGACAATAGCCAGTTCACAGTCACACCTGCTTTGGGAATTGCTAGCAGAAGAGCTTCAAACCAGCTCTCTCTGACAGTAGAGAATATTTTTTTCAGATATGCTGGCAACCGAGTCCCACGCTGGCAGCTCCTCTGCCACGGCTGTACTACCCCCAGCCCTTCCACACAGCTGCGTCTCCTGAGTCCTGTCTGGGGAGTCTGTACAGCAGCCCCGTTGGAGGACAGGGCTGGTGGCGCGAGGCTGGGGACGGTTGAGCTTCCAGTGTGGGGTTCTACTCCTTTAGCTGCTGCAGTTCCTGGGAGAGCCCTGAACCGCAGGGACAGCCCTGGACCACAGGGCTCTCCCGGGAACCTCAGTGGCAAAAGGAGCAGAATGTGGGACCGCCTAGCGGCCCCATGCTGGCAGCTCCGGCGTGGCTGTACCGCCCCCAGCCCCGTCCGCAGCCCTGTCCTCTGGCAGGGCTGCTGTACAGACCCCAGACAGGAGATGCAGGCACGCAACTGTGTGGAAGGGCTGGGAGTGTTACAGCTGCACTGGAGGAGCTGCCAGTGTGGGATCATCCAGCAGCCCCATGTTCTGCTTCTCTTGTGTCTTTCCGGTACGCTGTACCAGCTATAAATAGCTTACTGGTACAGCGTACCAGATCGGACCACCCTACTTGTGCCACTGTCTCCCATTCACAACTGTGCAGACCACCTTCCTTCCCATTCTTGATAACATAGCGTCCCTGTGGCAACTACAGCAATTTCTTACATGAAAAGACAATGTTAGAAAATTATTAGATGTGTTTTTAGCCACTTTTAATAAGATACAAGTGCTCTTTGTGGTCTACTGGTAGGCCACAGATCACAATTTGAGAACTATGCCCTTTAATATATATCTTCTATCTGGCAATGCCATGATTCTTCTTAAGATAGCTGCTTGTTGTTTTGTCAGAGACTTCTTCCAAACACAACTTAAGGCTTATTGTACTGGGACACCTATCCAGGGCACTAGTCATATTTTCCTCTGAAGAAGAAAACAATCTTAACTGCCCAAGGAAAGAAATACTGAAAACCTGAGAGGGCTTGGAAGAGGTGATATTACTGGCATGGACAGTTATAAGAAAACTTTCTAAAATGTAAACAAATATACTGAGAGCTTTAAAGGAATTCAGTGTAAAGGTGGGAGGGAAATAAGGAAAGAAGAAAAATCTTTATTAACAACAATCTGATGATGCTGATCATCCAAGAATAGAACCAAGGCTCATGTGTGCATGTTACTATTATGGCTCTCCAATAGGTGTGTATGCGCCATCTATTGGTGAGACAGTTTCTTTTGCCACATCCATTAATATCTGTGAACCTCATCCTGCAATTGGCTCTGGGAGCAAAGGGGACCTCTTTGCCTGCCTGACTCTAGTTGCAGTATCATGACCTAACACTGAGCATTACTTCCAAAAGTGGTATACCATTTTATAGAAATTTCAAAAATATAATAGCCATATTTAGCCCTCAGATATGTTCCTTGGAAATGTGTATATCTAAATCATATTTATAGAAAAGACTAGTGAAAAACACTAGAATAGTGCAGAGGTCACTATTTCCTAAAAATGTTTTTCAAAAATAGCAACTAAATTTAAATCTGAATTTGTGTAAGTGGAGTCACTTTGATCCTTTGTCCCTGCTTTCTAATAAGGGCCACACCTGGTCCATATCATGTCTTGTAAAATCAGGCCCTTTAAATTGCCACCAGAGCCCCACTGCTGGAGTCCTGGGGTAGCGGCAGCGGGGCTCTGGGGGCAATTTAAAAAGTCCAGGGTTCCCGCTGCTTCTACTGCCCCGGCCCTTTAAATAGCTACCGGAGCCCCACCACCACTATTCCAGGGCTCCAGTGGCTATTTAAAGGGCCGGGGTGGTAGAAGCAGGGGAGCCCAGACCCTTTAAATAGCCCCTAGAGCCCTGGGGTAGCAGGGGGCTCCAGGGGCTATTTAAAGGGCTGGGGCGCCAGCTGCCTCTGCCGCCCCGGTCCTTTAAATTACCACTGGAGCCCGCCACTTCCCCCAGGACTCCGGCGGCTCTGCGAGGGGGGGGGGAAGCAGAGGAGGGGCCGGGGGAGCCTTGGCCTCCCCAGCTGGGAGCTCAGGCGGGCCAGACAGGATGGTCCCGCGGGCCAGATGTGGCCCGCGGACCGGAGTTTGCCCACCTGCTGGCCCGTTTAGGAACAGGTTCTACACCAGCTTCTAAATTTAGCAACCGGTTCTTGCGAACCGGCTCCAGCTCACCACTGTATATAGGTCAACAGAAGGACTCTTATTGATTTCCATGGGGTTTGGATCAGGCCAATAGTGTTTTTGATATCATAATTGATAGGGGATCTGTTGTGGAGAGAGAAGTTTGTTTTCTGCTGGCTGTTTAATTTGATTTAATTTTTTGTTGTTAGTTTTTGGAATTAATGGCAGGTGCCCCTTTTTACTTTTGTACAAATCTAAAGCCAATGAGTTAGAGATCAGTTTCTAACTAAACTTACAGTAAATATTGTTCATGTGCATAGTTTGGAGGGGGAAACACTTTTAAATGGTCTGACTGGACAAATAAAATGACTACCCATAAAAGGTTAAGAAATTAAAACCAATATTGGGAAACCGTTCCAACAATTCTATCTTGTAACAAAATTATTTATTTTTCTAAAGTAAAATCAAGGAGAAGCGAGCACACTGAAAAGAGACTCAATAGAGACTCAGCAGAACTTTTGAATAAGAAAGTTTGTCTTGCAACTACCTTCTTTGCTTTTAAGTGATTGAGTCTTCTATCCTAGATCGAAACCTATCCTAAAAACACTTGCAGAAGCTTTACAGAAAAAAATTTAACAGTGCAACAATGAGATTTCTATAACAGAAGTACCACAGTACCACCTTGTGGGGAAATAAAAATGTATTTATCTTTAATGCTGAATTTCTTCCCTGAACAGTTAGTTACAGAAAAGGGAGAAATAAATAAAAAATCCCAATTTAGGAAAAAAATATTTAGGCAGCAGGAACACATTAAAAGTATTATTTCTGCCAAAATCAAATGACTTTTTTTAAAAAAGCATGTTTTCATCAAAATCTTTGGTAGGTCTTCAGTAAAAGCTTTCAAAAAATAAAATATCTCCTTTTATATATGCTTGGATTCTTTTCTTAACTTCCATTCTATGTACATTTATTTCACTTGGAATATGGAATAAAAAGAAATATCGATTAGGTAGTACAAATACACCACCACCACCAAAAATAGTTTTAAAATACTGAGGTCATGACATAAACCAACTAAGTCCAGGATTTTGAGACTGGTTTTTCTTATTGTTCCTCTGGAATTGATGTAGAGATTGGAGCCAGTGGTATTTCTGAGCCCCTTTGAAGTAATATGAACATTTGTCTAGCCCCATTGGCAGAATGATAACTACATCGAATTCTGCCCATCCCTAATATAATACATTTATTCAGTGAAAGAGATTTGTATGGTTAACTGATATCTGATTGTCAAAAGGAACTGCTGTCCACTACCCAGAATTTAAGGGCTTTGTAGGGCATATTTTTTCTTAATTTGTTTTTTCTTAAATTATTGGGTGGGTTCAATGCTTCTAATCATGAGAGATAAATAGCACTGACTTATGTAAGTATAATTCATGCTGAGCAAATACCGTGCAGGCTTCTCCACAAAGCTTTATCAATGTACATGATTACTGACATAAAATACATCTGCTTTTTCATTTCTGGGCATTTCTTTAGTGGGTACTGACCAGTGTATTAAAATGTGAAAAACTGCTGTGGATTTTTTTAATATGTGCAGAAAAGGCTTGATTCTGTTCCCATTCAAGCCAATGGGAAAACTCCCATTGATTTGTATGGTCAAGATCAAGCCCATTGGAAGTAGAATGAGACTAAAATCATTCTCACTTTTCACTGAACTACAGTTTGAACTCAGATATCTAGAGCTTAAAAACTGTATTAATAAGAGGTTGCTCCAACTCCCATTAAATTCTGTGGAAAGATTGCCAATGATTTTAGGATGACGCCCTAAATGTACTACCTATTATAGGCTTTATCCCTATCTTTGAAAACTGATAAAACAATATATAACGGAGAAATGATCTGAAGTAAGTAGGATGACAATCAATAAGTACAAATGCAAAGTATTCCACTTAGCCCTTACCCTTGCCCCCTTCAAGTAGCCTTTTAAAAGTTATTGCCTCAGCACCTATCTTGCTAGGTTTATGTTAAAATGTAGGTGAAGACATTGGCTTAATACTTCTATCTTGCTGGGTTATTTGAAGACCCAGAATTCTGTAAGAGGAAGTACTCTGTGATGTCATTGGCTTAACATCTCTGGCTTGCTAGTCCAATATCAATCTTCGTGCTCAATATGAGTTTACTGGTTCAAAAGCCACAACTTGCTGAGGTGATACCAACGGTCAGGCTCTGTCACCTCTATCATATTGGGTTATGTTGAAGAGCCAAAGTAATGTCAAAAGAACAACTGTTCCTGTGAAGAGTTTCTCCACTGATTGGTCAGGAAGCATTTGACTAGGTTTCAAGAACAATGGTTAAATTTCAGAGGGTGATTTTTCAGTTCCTGTAGTGTTGTGCTCTGTGATCCTATCTGCTACCACTGCCTTGGGAGCCAAAAATTCTAGAGCTTTGGTAGTGTCATGAATCTTATGCTTGGGAGCGGAGACCCAAGAATGAGAATCCCACAATATCATATTTTCAAACAAGTAGAATTGCAATGTAAGCATGATCATATTAGCTTTATTCTTAGTTAATGAGAATAAGAAATATAATTGTTTTGGGGGTTCATTTCCTTTCATATATTGTTCAGAAAGATATACCATATGAATAATGAATTCTCTGTTAGCAAAATAAAAATTATAGTAATTATCACAGCATGCTACAATATGTTTATTTTCACCACTTTTGTTTGGTAAAATATGTAGATCAAATATTAACTAGAAACGGCTCAAAGAGGCACTATTCAGTTAGGGGTAAAATTTAAGTTTAGGTTAAGGTTCAGTGTCCAGGTTCAAAATAGAATCAGGGTTAGGATTTGGATTCAAGTTTAGGTTTGACATCTACAAAATCTCACAAGCTATTCTTGTGAAATTTTAGCACAAAATTGAATACAAGAACAGTTGATTATGTAAGATTCCCACTATGTTGAATGGCAGAAATCTTGCAAGATTATCTGTTCTCATGATCTGTTGGCTGCATCTAAATTGGAATCAGAAACACTCTTCTTTCAATTCCGGATCCCAACTGGAGCTAAAACCGTAGGCATGGATTTGAATGCAGGGATCTGAATCACACCTGACTCCCCATAATCTGAAAGGACCTGGTTTCAAAGTTCCAGTTTTGGCTCAATCTAATATTCACAATCAACAAGAGAAAACAAAATTAGTCTTGTGGTCTTCCAGGACTGTTCACATTCTTAAAGTTAGAACCTTATTATCATAGAGTCATAGAAATGTAGGGCTGGAAGGGACCTCAAGAGGTCATCTAGTCTAGCCCCCGGTGCTGAGGCAGGACGAAGTAAAGTTCGACTATCCCTGAAAAGTGTTTGTCTAACCCAGGGGTCGGCAACCTTTCAAAAGTGGTGTGCCGAGTTTTCATTTATTCACTCTAATTTAAGGTTTCATGCGCCAGTAATACATTTTACCATTTTTAGAAGGTCTCTTTCTATAAGTCTATAATATATAGCTAAACTATTGTTGTATGTAAAGTAAATAAGGTTTTTAAAATGTTTAAGAAGCTTCATTTAAAATTAAATTAAAATGCAGAGCCCCCCGGACCAGTGGCCAGGAGCCGGGCAGTGTGAGTGCCACTGCAAATCAGCTTGCGTGCTGCCTTTGGCATGCATGCCATAGATTGCCTATCCCTGGCCTAACTTGTTCTTAAAAATTTCCAATAACACGGATTCCAGAACCTCCCTTGGAAGGCTATTTCAGTGCTTAACTATCCTTATAGTTAGAACGTTTTTCTTAATACATAATCTAAATTCCCACTCCTGCAGATTAAGTCCATTACTTCTTTTTCTACCTACAGCGGACATGGAGAACAATTGATCACCACACTCTTTATAACAGCTCTTAACATATTTGAAGACTGTTATCAGTCATCTTTTCTCAAGACTAAACATGTCCAGTTGCTTTAACCTTTCTTCATAGATCAGGTTTTCTAAACATGTTCTCATTTTTGTTGCTCTTCTCTGGACTCTCTTCACTGTGTCCACATTTTTCTTAATGTGTGATGCCCAGAACTGGAAACTGTACTCCAGCTGAGGCCTCACCTATGCCAAGTAGAGCAGAACAATTATCTTTCATGTCTTACATACGATGTTTCTGTTAATACTCTCCAGAATTATAGTAGCCTTATTCTCAACTTCATGATATTGTTGACTCATAATTGATTTATGATTCACTATAACCCCCAGATCTTTTTCAGCAGTATTACAGCCTAGCCAGTTCTTCCCAATTTTGAATTTGTACATTTGATTTTTTCCTTCTGTCATGGAGTCACAGGCCCGATGCTCTGGGACTGCTCTGTATGAAGCCAGACAGGATTCTGGGCTAGCATGACTCCACTCAGGGCACAATGTCCAGAGCAAGAAGCCTTCTCGGCTATGACCTTCCTGGGTCTGACCTTGGAGCATTCAGCACCCCTGTTCTCACCATGTACTTCTCACAGCAGGTCTACCTGATGGGACTCCTGGGGAAGCCAGAAGGGCCCTGCACCCCAACTTCACAGTCAGCAGTGACTCTCAGCCAGCATGTAAAACAGAAGGTTTATTAGTCAACAGGAATACAGCGTAGAACAAAGATTGCTAGCACAGAAATTAGGAACTTTCAGTAAAGTTCATCTTGGGGGGACCCAGGCCCTTGGGCCTCTGGACTCTCCCCTCCAAGTCCCAAACAGGAGACTGACTTGCTTCCAGCAGCCTGACCTCGGAAATGCCCATTGCCCCTCCTCCAGTCTTTGTCTTGCTTCCTGGGTGTGTCACCTGGTCGCATCTTCCTCCTGGTTCTCAGGTTACGAAGGGATTCAGCCATCGCTTACGTGCAGGCAGCTGGAGAAGCCTCACCTGCCCCCGAGGGTCACAGCAAAAGTCACACACTCTTATTTCCACCACCTAGGCATTGATGTAATACACAGGGAAACTGAGGTACACACAATATTCATGCAAAACAGTAAGACTCACATAGGCTAACATACAACATAAAAAGGGGGGAAACCCACTTTATCACACCTTCCAAAGTGATGTACTTTGCACTTGTCTTTATTGAATTTCATCCAATTGATTTCAGACCAATTCTCCAATTTGTCAAGGTTGTTTTGAATTCTAATCGTGTCCTCCAAATTGCTCGCAACCTCTACCAGCTTTATAAAATTTGTGTATGACACAAACATACTCTCCACTCCATTATCCATGTCATTATTGAAAATATTGAATAGTACCCGACCCAGGACAGACCCCTAAGGGACCTCACTTCCACTTTATAGTCATTTCATCTAGATCACATTTCCCTAATTTTCTTATGAGACAGTCATGTACGACTACATCAAAAGCACTGGTATTGGAACCATAGGAGCTAGGAAGCCACGCTCCCCCACTTTTTAATAAACGAAACATAAACACAGAATTAATGTCCCCCACAGATTTTTTTCCCCACCACAGAATAATAGATTCTGCTGGGGAAGCACTGCAATTACAACTTTTGCCCACCAGGGACTGCTGTGGCACCAGAGGAGAGGGCAGCTTGCTTACCACCAGAGCAGCCAGCCGAGGAGAGGGAGGGGGCACTTTGGCCTTCTCCCCACCCCCTCACCCCCACTTCTACAAAGGTTCCAGCGCCCTTGATCAACAGCCTTACTAAAATCAAGATATATCACATCTACTGCTTTCCCGAATCTACTAGACTAGTAACCTTGTCAAAGAAGGTAATTAGGTTGGTTTGGCACAATTTGTTCTAGACAAATCCATGTTAGCTATTACTTATAACCCCATCATCCTCTAGGTGCTTACAAATTAATAATTTATTTCAGTATCTTTCCAGGTATCAAAGTTAGACAGACTGGTCTATAATTGTCTGGGTCCTCTGTTCCCTTCTCCAATCCTCTGAGACCTCACCCATCCTCCATGAGGTCTCAAAGATAATCACTAATGGTTCACAGAGTGTTTCAGCTAGTTCCTTAAGAACCCTGAAATGGGACCTTAAACTGGTTTACCTAGGGTGACCATATTTTCCCAAAGGCAAAACAGGATACCCCCGGTTCCAAATGGAAAACAGCACACCCCGGGCCAGCCTGCCCTCTCCCTTGAAAACGGGGCCATCCCAAGCCCTCCCTGAGGTCCCCCAGCCTCTCAGGGCTGCCAAAGGGCCACCCAAAGTCCCCCAGCGCTTGGGCCGGCCCGAGCCCTCCCTGCCTCCTGCCCAGGGCTGGCCTTACCATGAGGTGAACTGAGGCGGCTGCCTTAGGTGCCAGACTGTGGGGGGGGGGGGCCACTAGGACCCAGAGTCTAGAAAATTGTGTCTGCTGGTGGTGCATATGTATTCTCTCTGCTCTAGATGCACAGAGATGGTGGAATGCTGTGCTGGAGGAAGGAGGGCACGAGAGACATAACAGGCAGGCAGGAGAAAAGGTGAGAGGGAATAACAGAAAGCAGCAGGAGCTGCAGGGAGAGAGAGGAGGAGGAGCCTCTTATGTATCTCTCTAGCACCCCCAGGAGCCTGGACTGATTAACACCAGCTTCTCAGGGAGCTTCCTGTTTCCTGCTGCTTCCCTGAACTCACTTGAAGAGAACAGGCAATCAACTGAAGTAGTAAGAGTTACTTAGGCCCTTAAGACGCTGATATTTCCCTCACTCAGGCCCTGCTACCAGCCTGCTTATTTGTCCCCTTAAATTGAGAGCCACTATAGCTGGCACAGAACAGCAGTCATGAGTGAAAGAAGAAAACGCCCCTCTGGGGCAGCATTCAGAAAAAGAAAGCAAGCAAAGGAAGCTTTTCTATCTAAGCAGGAAGGAGCTCTCCTGAGATACATAGACACAAATGTTCATGGTGAGCCTTCTGAAGGGTTAAAATCCTTGTGCATTTTATATAACAACCTGGTATATGGATTGTGCCAGCTCTTTTCCAGACCCAAAGTCCAGAGTATGGTCAAGAGACCAGAGGCCTAGCAAACAGTGATCAGCTAAGTGAAAGCTGTGGTAAACAGAAAGCCTTGCTTGCTAAGATAGGCCCGGTCAGCAAATTGCCAGGTGTTGAAGCTAAGAACTAAATAACTGTGTCTTATTCAGAGTTGCAGATTGAACAAAGAATCCCTGTTCCTATTGTGTTTGTTTCTTCTGTAGGGAAACATTCTTCCCACAGATCCAACCTTGAGTTTATGAAAAGTTTGCACATGTCAGTATAGGATATGGCATTCTTCTACCTCCCTTCCAAGGGACCAATGCCTGCCTTAAGACACACAGAAGACAATCTTTATTGCCATATACTTTCACTGTTTCTTTGCTTTAACCCCTAGGAATGTACCTGTTGGACAATCAAAGAAGTTGCTCCATTCCTATGGATTCCAAATCATAATTCAACATATATATTTTATACTAATAAAATTTTATCAAAGTTCTAATTAAATATTAACTTGCTAACTTGAGACCATGGGCGGAGACATTATGTAACCTGTTAACCATTGGCTACTGTGCTATCTTGTCCTGCTGCAAAACCTATCCTGGGGTGTGGAACTGCCTACCCCGTCACTTCCCCCGCCCATTGAAAATCTATATATTCTATTGTAATCAATTGATTGACAGTGTCTCTGAGCCTAATAAGCAAGGTGACACTCCGCCAGCGCTGTGTGTAATAAACTCCTATGCTTGACCTCTACACGGTGTGGATTTATTTCCTTCACCTTCCAGCCCCAGTGAGGATGTGAGTGGTGAGGAGATGCCTGATCTTCCAGTTAGTCAGAGTGCAGGTGACCTGGCAGACACTGCAGCATCCATATCTCCATCTCAAATGGATGTAACCATGCACATTCCTGAAGAAAAGTGTAGATCAGAGAAGAGTGTGGTGGAGGCACAGGAAACAGCTGCTGCTGAGTTTAGTTCCTTACATCTAGATGATCCAGGACTGTGGACCCACTTGAGCAGTAGCCTGAGGGACTTCCTTGTACTGCTTGGGCCACAGCAAGTGAAATACTTCATGTTCCCCAAGGACAATGAAAATAGAAGTTTCCATCCAACACATTACTGGTGTGAAATCCCCAATGGTGACAAAGTGGAGAGGCCATGGCTTATGTACTCAAAAACCCAGAATGCGGCATACTGTTTTTGTTGCAAACTCTTCCAGTCTAATGTTCCAGCGACATTGGGTTCTACAGGAACAAAGGACTGGAAAAATCTGGCTAGAAATCTGGCATGCCTTGAGAAGGCTGCAAATCACCAGAGAGCATTTCATAGGTGGAAAGAGCTTGAGATTAAACTAAGGTTAAAGGCCACCATAGATGATTAACATCAAGAGAAGATTGCATCAGAGTCTCTTTACTGGCAAAATGTTCTGAAAAGGCTCATTGCCATTGTGAGAATGTTTGCTACCCAAAATCTAGCACTGCGTGGCATTTCAGATCAGCTGTATGTGCCTGTGGCAGGGCCAGACTACCCCGCCTTAACCCGGAAGGAGTTAAGCCCCAGGGACTGGCAGCGGAAGTCCAGCCTCCCTGGGCAGACTGGGCATGCTCCAAGTGCTACAGGAGTATAAAGGGAGGGAGGCCAGCTCATTCTGGGTTGGAACCTGTAGGAGAAGGACCTGCCAAGGGAGCTCCTGCAGCGGACCAGCCACAGCCACTGACTGCACCGGGAAGTCCATGGCCTGCCTTCACCCCGGCGATTGGAGGAGACCTAGGAGATGACTGAATCTGACGAGTACCAAGGACCCAATGACTCCTGGGAGACCCCAACAGAGAGCCTGGTAGGAAGGGACCCCGGGAGGGTGACAGAGTGGTACCTTCCCCCACCTGGGGAAACCCAGCGTGTTTCGGTCGGAACCCCCCGCTGAGTTGGTGGCAAACCACTACGCTTCTGTTAGGGCCCCGGGTCGGGGCCCCCCTACGGGGGCTGTCGCACCCCAATGATAAAGACTCTGGCTGCTAGGTCACACTACCCTCCACCCGAGGGTTGCTTCCTGGACTCTGGCCGGTAGGCCCCACGGCCCTGTAGCCAAGGACTGTGATATAGACCCCGGCCGTCAGGCCGTGTCTCCTTGAGGAAAAGGGGACGTCATAGACTCTGGCTGCTAGGCCACACTGCCCTGGACTGAAGGGCTATTTGACAGATGGTGACGGATAGTCCACGCCGCGCACAACCTTAGGGACATGGACCGTCACACTGCCAAACAATGGAAACTTCCTTAAAATTGTGGAGCTGATGGTTGAGTTTGATGCTGTACTCCAGGAGCATCTAAGAAGAGTCACCACCCAAGAAATGTACACACACCACTACCTGGAAAAACAATTCAAAATGAGATCATACAGTTACTGACAACAAAAGTCAAACCGACGATTGTGGCAGATCTGAAGTCAGCAAGATATTACTCTGTTATTCTGGACTGCACACCTGACATCAGCCATACGGCACAAATGACTTTAATGGTGTGTTTTGTAACAACAACAGAACCTAGTGAAAATATCCCTGCAATGGTGACTGTCAGAGAGCATTTTCTAGAATTTATTACATTGATGATACTACAGGACCTGGTATGACAAATGTGCTTTTTAAAAAGCTGGAAGATACAGGAATTGCGATAGCTGACATGAGAGGTCAGGGCTACAATAATGGTGCCAACATGAGAGGAAAGAACAGAGGAGTGCAGACACGGATCCGAGATTTAAACCCTCAAGCTTTTTTTGCCCCATGCATTCATTGAACTTGGTGGTCAGTGATGCAGCATCAGCTCCTAGTGAGGCTGCTGAATTTTTTAATGTAATTCAAAGCATCTATGTATTTTCCTCTGCATCAACTCATCAATGGCAAATTTTGAAGCAACATCTGGGAACATCCTCTCTGACACTGAAACCACTGAGTGCCACACGATGGGAAAGTCGAGTGGAGGCGATAAAGCCTATCAAACACCAAATCGGGAAGATAGATGATGCCATCGTTGCCATTATGGAGGATAATGCTATGACAGGAACTGTTCGTGGGAGAACAGTGGCAGAGGGAAATGGAATCACCAGAAACCTACATAACTTTAAATTTCTGTGTGGCTTAGTGTTGTGGCATGACATACTGTTTGAAGTAAATGTTGTAAGCAAGAGACTCCAAGGTGTTGACCTTGATATATGTGGAGCAATGGAACAACTGGACAAAGCAAAGTCATACCTACAGTCTTACCGGTCAGATGAGGCATTTCAAAACGTTCTGAAGAGCGCACAGAAGTTGGCAGAGGAACTTCACACTGAAGCTATTTTCCCACCCATTCAAGAATACAAGAATCACGAAAGAAGAAGACATTTTCATTATGAGGCATGGGATAACCCCATAAGAGACCCCAAACAACAATTCAAAGTTGAATTCTTTAACCAGGTGCTAGATTGTGCAATACAGTCAGTTGAAGAATGTTTCATTCAGCTCAAGGAACAAAGCAGTATATTTGGGATGTTGTGTGATATTCCAAAACTCCTCGATATACCTGAAGAAGACCTACACCAGCAATGCAGTGCACTAGAGACAGTGTTGACACATGATGACATGTGCGATATTGATGCAAGTGATTTCAGGTGATGAATTGAAAGCCCTTTCAAGATACATTTCAGCAGGATCAACTCCAAAGGCTGTTCTGGAATATATGTGCACAAATAAGATGACCACCCTCTTTCCAAATGCTTTTGTTGCTCTGCGCATACTTCTAACAATTCCTGTAACAGTTGCCAGTGGAGAATGCAGCTTCTCCAAGCTGAAGTTAATAAAAACATATCTACGCTCCACAATGACACAGGAGATGGCTTGCAACCATCTCAATAGAGCATGAGCTGGCCCAGACTGTGGACCCTCAGGAAGCAGTTCAAATCTTCGCAACCAAGAAGGCACGGAAATCACCACTATGATTATTCAAACAGATATAAATGCCAGTGTTTACTACGCAGACAAGAAAAGTTACATTTGCTGTTCAGGCGTTTGAAAGTTAAGTGTTACTTAATTTTTGAACAAGGCATTTTAAGTTGTTAGTTCTTCTTTACTGGGGTAGGTAGCAGAGCAATACCATGAGAGGAGTAGAACAAACTGCACTGCACAAACACCAGCAGGGCTGATGGTCCAAGCCCCAGCCACCCCCCACCACATGCCCACACATGGGGCTGCTTGAGCCCTCCTCTATAACCCTCCCTCCAGCATGGGGCTGGCATTGCCACTCCCCCACCACGACATTCTTCCTTGCCCCACTAGGGGTCCCACACGCAGGGGGGTTGGCAGTGAGGTGAAATGCTGCTTTCAGCCTGCTCCCCCCGACGGAGGGCCAGCGGAGCCCCTCTGCCCGGGGGAGCAGGGGCCCCCATCCCCGCAGGCTGACCCAAGCACCAGGCAGCATGCACGGGCAGGTGCTCTGAGGAAGTGGGGGCACGCTCTGCCCCGGCTACTCACCCATGCAAGGTGGAAGCTAAATTATTTCCCACCTGGTGAGACTTCCTGAGAACGCTACAGACAGCCTGTGAGTGATGACTGCTATGACTACAAGGACAGTTGATCAGGCCACATGATGCTGGACTCCATCTTGGGATGTCAGTATTTTTCCACAGACTGGTCTGAGAACCAAGCTTTGGAACAAAGGGTTCCCACCATATGCAAAATCTATGTAAGGGAGGGAGTGACATCATCTGTGGTTCTTCACTTCCCACACAAGAAGACTCCTGGAAACACCTGAGGAACAAAGACTGAACTGAGGGAACTGCTGGACCCAGGCTGAAGGGATTTCTAGCCTGTGTATGAAACACCTGGGGAATCTAAGCTGTAAAGCAAGTGTAGCTTGCCCCTTAAGAATCTGCAGCCTACTTGTATCATCTTTTAGGGTGAGAATCTGCTAATTCATATCCAATCTATCTAGTATATTAAGCTTAGTTTGCATTTTTTGTTTATTTTCTGGCTAATATGCTTTGATCTGTTTGCTATCCCTTATAATCACTTAAAATCTATCTTTTGTAGTTAATAAACTTGTTTTTGTTTTAATCTAAACCAGTGAGCTTTGACTGAAGTGCTTGGGGAAAATCTCAGCTTAGTTACCACAAGTGTGCATTGTTCTCTTCACATTGAGGGAGAGGCGGACCGGGTATTAAACCAATATACTGGCCAGATTTGACCAGGGCAGGACGGTACTGCTCTGGGGTCCCAGGCTGGGAAGCTGGTGGTTAGAGAGCCTGTGTATAACTGAAGTTGGGTGTGTCCTTACCTGTATGAATGCTGGTCAAAGTGCAGGCTGGAGGGCTTTGCAACTTATCACAGCAGTACAGTGTGAGAGGGAGCCCAGGCTAGTGTGTCAGGGGCTCAGTGGTACCCTAGTTCCAGGTGGCACCACGGGAGAAACCCATCACAGTATGAACCTCTGAAAATCTCAATTTGCACATGCATGGTAGAAATGTTTTAGAATGGCTGAATTTGCCAAAGATTCCATTGGCATGGAGCCCCTGTCCAGGGCTTCAGGGACTAACCAGTACTTACCTTGAAGTGATCAGGGACCACTGTGCTGCCAGGCACTTGAACTGACAGCAGGAAGTCTATCTCTCCAGCACTCTCAATGCTTCCACTGCTGGTACCCAGGCAGTGAGTAGCAGCAAGAAACAGCCTGACTAAAATGGAGAGGGGTGAGGAGCTAGGCCTGGGGGTGTGACAAAGGACTGCGAGATAATGGGATGAAGAACCAAGGTGGGAAAACTGGGCCAAGGAGGGGAGGCTGGACCAAGGAGATGATGGAGGAGAGGGACTGGGATGTGGAGCCATTGGGGTAGGACACTCTGATTTAGAGCTGAGTGAGAGGGAATGCAGGAGCCAAGAAGGGGCAGGAGGAGAATAGAATTCCAACAAGGAGCCAAGGAGGTCTGGTGGGAGACTGGAATAAAGGAAAGCTGGAGAGGCCAGGAACCAAAGGGGCCAGACTTGAGGGAAACTGGATCAGAAGGGTCTGTAACCACTACTGTATACTCCACTCAGAACTTGGAATAGAACCCAGGATTCCTGAATGTCTATATTTCCTGCTGTAAACAAATATCTGTGTAATCCACTAACAAAATGTGTGCCCCATCTCCCTTTAGGAGACAATGACAATCTACTACTGCTTTCAGTTACTCTAAAGGTTCCAGCCCTGCTGGTGAACCATGAGGCTGTCAATGGTTCCACATGATGGAATTTCTGTTTTTCTAGTTTCTTTTTTTAAAACCTAAGAAATTTCATACAAAATGACATTAAGGCAGCAAAGTCAAGCACTCAAAAGTTAGGAAAATCCAGAATTAAGGTTTTGTGTGCTACCTTAATTAGGCCTTATTGTGCATATACCTTATGAGACAGTCCTTAATTACATGATCGCATACTACGTTTTTGCAGGCTCTACTGGCTACTTGTGGATTTCCAAAGTGTGAGAACAACAAAATCATAGAACTGGCCCCAGGATGAAGGAGCTACTAATTTGGTGAGATGCTTCCTGGGGGTGCCCAAGGTTGTGAGGCACCTTGCTACCACCTGCCCTCAAAGTGTTTCCCTGGAGTGCCCAGACCCTGTTCTAATGGACATTCACAGTTTTTACAGATACAATATTCCCAAAGGAACAATACACATCAGCTTACCAGTTGCACTTTAGAATCACCGCTCCACTTAACTCATGGCACTTAGATTTGTTTATAGTGAAAACTAGTATAAGTGTATTTAACAAATAACAGAGATCAAGTAATAGCAAGGAGGTAGAAGTATTGGAAACAATTGGTTACATCTAAAAAAAATCATGGTACGTCTTCTAGAGCCTAGACTTAAATAACAAGACTTTCTCTTGTCTCATAAAAGTTAACTCACCCACAGTCTTTCTCCCAGCCAGGACAGCTGTGACCCTTTATTCATATGGCAATCACACGGGCAGCTTGTCCGCCAGATGAAGGATACTGTGTGTCTCCTTGCATTCTCCTGCTACCCCAGACTAATTCTTTAATCTTCATCAAAAACACCCGCCTTTCCTGTAGTTTCTGTAATCTCTTGTAAACTTCACAATTTTCATTAGTATGCAAATAGAGACACATTGCAAGATATACAATACACAATGACCAGCCAGGGAGATAAGTGTCTACTGCCCCTGCCTGACCAGAACTTATCACCTTCTGGTGACCTGTTAACTTACATACCATAAGAATATGGTTCTCAGTACAGATACATAATTTTTTAAATAATATCCTTGCATACATTTTGCACAGTGGTGTTGGAATAATTTTTATAGTAGGGGTGCGGTCGGTGTTCAATAAATATTTTAAATGTCCTTTTTCAGTGCTGTACAAGCAATATTTAGTCCCTGGCAAAAGCACTCCAAACTCATCATACTTTTGCCAGTCAACATTTTTTTTTAAAAAGAGTAACTTAAACATTATAACATCCTGTCTGATCTTCACTACAGTGACATTCTCTGATAATGATTATGATTTTGCTTTTGCAAACAGAGAACTCATTATTAGTGTGATACATTCTACATCAATTTCTTACTTTACAAACAACTATAATTGGAATTCATTCCTCTGTATTCTTGCTCTCATCAACAAAAATAAAGATAGCATGATCACAGAAGAAAAGCCCAGCTAAAATATGAAAAGTAATAACTGTTACTTCCTTGATAAGTATCCTCAAAAGAGGCCTTTGGAACCTGACAATAAGTCTAGTCTGGAATTAATGTGACGAGTGCCTCGGTTTTTTTTAGAATATCTGGTTTTATATTTTCTGGAAAGAAATCCATACTCTAAATCTTATATAAATTGATTACCTATCCTGGTTTACTAAATCACCTGGATAGAATTCATGGGGCACCACACACAGAAAGACTCACTTCTCAGACTCAGTGTTATATATTAAAAATAATGCAAATAGCTATGCCACAGTCTGCCAGAGAAGTGAAGGGGATGTGTTTTTATAAATTTTGTTTTTGAAATGAAAGAAGGAGACTTAGGTGAGCAGCTTGACAGATGCTGGAATGGAGAATATTCTAACATAGACATTTAAATAAACAAGATATTGCAATTTTTTGATAAGATCACTTTTGTCATGTGGCTGTGAGCTGTTAATCTAGGGATGCATTATTTAGATTCATAGATTCATAGTTTCTAGGACTGGAAGGAACCTCAAGAGGTCATCGAGTCCAGTCCCCTGCCCTCATGGCAGGACCAAATACTGTCTAGACCATCCCGGATAGACATTTATCTAGCCTACTCTTAAATATCTCCAGAGATGGAGATTTCACAACCTCCCTAGGCAATTTATTCCAGTGTTTAACCACCCTGACAGTTAGGAACTTTTTCCTAATGTCCAACCTAAACCTCCCTTGCTGCAGTTTAAGCCCATTGCTTCTTGTTCTGTCCCTAGAGGCTAAGATGAACAAGTTTTCTCCCTCCTCCTTTTAGATACCTGAAAACTGCTATCATGTCCCCTCTCAGTCTTCTCTTTTCCAAACTAAACAAACCCAATTCTTTCAGCCTTCCTTCATAGGTCATGCTCTCAAGACCTTTAATCATTCTTGTTGCTCTTCTCTGGACCCTCTCCAATTTCTCCACACCTTTCTTGAAATGCGGTGCCCAGAACTGGACACAATGCTCCAGTTGAGGCCTAACCAGCGCAGAGTAGAGCGGAAGAATGACTTCTCGTGTCTTGCTCACAACACACCTGTTAATGCATCCCAGAATCATGTTTGCTTTTTTTGCAACAGCATCACACTGTTGACTCATATTTAGCTTGTGGTCCACTATAACCCCAGATCCCTTTTTGCCGTACTCCTTTGTAGACAGTCTCTTCCCATTCTGTATGTGTGAAACTGACTGTTCCTGCCTAAGTGGAGCACTTTGCATTTGTCTTTATTAAACTTCATCCTGTTTACCTCAGACCATTTCTCCAATTTGTCCAGATCACTTTGAATTACGACCCTATCTTCCAAAGCAGATGCAATCCCTCCCAGTTTGGTATCATCCGCAAACTTAATAAGCGTACTTTCTATGCCAATATCTAAGTTGTTGATGAAGATATTGAACTGAGCCAGTCCCAAAACAGACCCCTGCAGAACGCCACTTGTTATACCTTTCCAGCAGGATTGGGAACCATTAATAACTACTCTCTGAGTACTGTTATCCAGCCAGTTATGCACCCACCTTATAGTAGCCCCATCTAAATTGTATTTGCCTAGTTTATTGATAAAAATATCATGCGTATCAAATGCCTTACTAAAGTCTAGGTATACCACATCCACCGCTTCTCCCTTATCCACAAGACTTGTTATCCTATCAAAGAAAGCTATCAGATTGGTTTGACATGATTTGTTCTTTACAAATTCCCTATCACCTTACCACCTTCCAAGGGTTTGCAGATGATTTCCTTAATTACTTGCTCCATTATCTTCCCTAGCACAGAAGTTAAACTAACTGGTCTGTAGTTTCCTGGGTTGTTTTTATTTCCCTTTTTATAGATGGGCACTATATTTGCCCTTTTCCAGTCTTCTGGAATCTCTCCTGTCTCCCATGATTTTCCAAATAGCTAGAGACTCAGATACCTCCTCTTTAGAGTGAATGTTGAAGAGTAATCTGTATCTGCCATTTTGTAATAACTTTGAAGAATGGAAAATATTGCCCACGTTTTTTCTATTTTGACTAAATTTCAAACTCTTCAAAATATTAAAAATCTTTATTTGTTATAAAATACAAGAGTTATTCCAATGCCATCTGTGCCAACTCAGAACAACTGGTGGATGGCACTGGGTCAAAAAAATGTGGAACCATACCGTGGGACAGTGCAAGAAAACAGCTCAAAATCTATGGCCGGAATTTCAAAAGAGCTCAGAACCTGCCGTTGGGGCCAGATTCTCAAAAGAAGTCAACTTCCATTTAGGCACCAAAATAAGTGGCCAGATTTCCAAAAAGAACTCATCATGTTGGCTCTTTCGATAAGTGTCGCAATGAGAACTGCTAGGTGCTGAGCACTTGAAAGTTTGGTCTTCATTGACCTAATGGCATTGGAAATGGCACCGAGACTTGAAAGATTGGATGGGAAAAATCAACAAACTGCCTCACACTGAAGGAAAAAAAACTGCTGTAGAAAATAATACATATTTTGTATATATTTCAAAGCACCATGACACATTTAAAGGGATCTGACAGAAAGTACTTTTTTCTTTTCTTTGTGACTGTTCATGAGGAGAAGTCTTTTATTAATAATTATTATCCTGTTAGCTGTGGTAGCACCCACTACTAGTTAGGTGCTTTCCAAACATTCAAAAAGAATGGTCTCTCCCTGCTCCAAACTGTCTTTCTCTCTCTCTCTCTCTCTCCCCCCCCCCCCCCCCCAACATCACACCATAAACTAAGGACAGACAGACAAGCAGGCAGAGAATAGGGGAAGGGGAACACATGAAAGTGTCTAGCCCTTAACATGCCAGTCCAGATTGCAGGGTGGGAATCTAAGTGTAGGGCCCCACACTTTGTGATGACACAAAGACAGGCAGCCAGTCACTGTCCTCCTTTGTTAGGGGAACTGACACTGATTGATTCCCAATGTTTCTTATAAGTTATGGGCTTGGCTGTCAGGGTCTGAGAACAGTCAATAAAAGGGAGATGCAGGAGGACATCTCCACTCCAACCTCACTTTCTTCTACTCTAACAACAGTGAAAAAGGATATAAGAAGTGTTGCTAAAAAGGCAGAGGGCCTGATTTATTGCTGTATTATGCTAGTGTTATGCTGGTGTATGTCCATTGATTTTGCTGGCATTAATCCAGAGTAATGTAATGATGGATCAGGCCCAAAAGAAGAGTGCCTGCGGGAAGGCAAAGCTCCCTATCCAAGCACCAACTAGAGCTGGGCAACATTTTTTAGTCAAACCTTTTTTTCACTGAAAAATGTTGATTAGGATCAACTGAAACATTTCACTACTTTGTGCCGACTTCAATATAGCTTCAGTCTAAATAAAAATGAAAAGTGTCTGCTAAAATGAAACATTTTGATTTTTTTGTGTTAGATTCACAAGGGGATTTAGGTGCTATTCACAAATTTTGAGAAGGAGGTCCCCTTATATCAACATCCAATGCACTCATTTGGGAAACCTAGCTTTGAATTCCTGTTCTGGAGCAGAGAGTTAAACCCAGGTTTTCCCATGCTAGGGAGTATCTTAACCATCTGTTTCCTTTAATAGCTCCTGATAAAGCTGTTCCACTTTGTATAAAATACTTCAGTACTTCTTAGGCCAAGGAGTATGACAAGGACTCTAGCCGACTGGTTAGGGCACTTATCTAGAGAGATGCAGGTTGCCGATCCCTTATCTAGCCTGAAAAATTGAAACATTTCATTCTGACATTTCAGAATTTTTTTTTTCATTTTGACTGAAACTATTTGTCAAAATTGACATGCTTTAGTGCCCTAATCTGTGTGCTATTAGGTATAAAGGCAGCACCATCACCTCCTCCTCAATTTTGTGACTCTAGACCTTCATTTCCTTTACTTTTATTTAAAAAATATCTTTAAAATGCCTAAAGTGAAAAAGTAATTTTCATAATCATGGAATCCTGGAATACAAAGGACCCTGCAAATGGTGTTGATGTGTCCATGAGACATATGTGCTAGGAAAGTGGCTAGCACTACGTCTGGGACAGGAAGAGCCAAGATTTGTTTTTCAGGAGTCTAGGAAGGGCACAAGCATTGCTTCTGTGTGGCATCCTGTACTTAGGGGAGACACACTTTCCCTGCTGCTATACATGAGGGATATGTAATTCCCATTATAATTAATGGGGTTGAGACTAAACATGTATAAAGATGCAGTCAGTGGCCTCTGATATACAGCTGTCTGACACATACCATGGAAACATCATCCCTCCACATTCAGTAACAGTCCACACCATGGGTTGTCAGCAGGATGGAACCTAGGAGTCTAAGCACTCCTTGAAATAAAAGGCTACATATACATCAGGGATCAGCAACCTTTGGCACGTGGCCCGTCAGGGAAATCTGCTGGTGTGCCCGGACGGTTTGTTTACCTGCAGCATCTGCAGGCTTGGCTGATCACAGCTCCCACTGGCTGCAGTTTGCCGTTCCAGGCCAATGGGGGCTGCGGGAAGCAGCACGGGCCGAGGGATGTGCTGGCCACTGCTTTCCGCAGCTCCCATTGGCCTGGAACGGCAAACCGCGGCCAGTGGGAGCTGCGATCGGCCAGTTCTTGGGGTAGGGGCAGCTCCGTGGTCCCCACGCCTAGGAGCCGGACCTGCTGGCCAGGGTGCAGCATGGAGCCAGGATAGGTAGGGACTAGCCTGCCTTAGCTCCGCAGCCCCGCCGACCAGACTTTTAACGGCCTGGTCAGCAGTGCTGACCGGAGCCACCAGAGTTCCTTTTCAACTTGGTGTTCCGGTCGAAAACCGAACACCTGGTCACCCTAGCCTTCAGCCAAAACTTGATAGATTAGATGCATATTTTCACTTTTATTTGCATGTAACTATTTCTAACATTATTGCCTATACTTGAGTTCACTTAGAAGCCTGTCTTCTTTTATTAATAAACTTGTTATTTTTTAATCTAAACCAATCCAGTGTTCTGTTTAAACCGACCTGTTTGGTAACTGCAATTAAAGTAGCAAACTGTTGAATATTAACTCTATACAGAGCAACAAACCTTCAATATCTGACCTGTCCAGGAGAGGGCTGAACAGTGCAAAACACACATTTCAGGGAAAATCCAGGACTGGGAGTGTGTTGTGATAACTCTGTAAGTAGTAACCAAGGCTGGTGGAAGCCAGTGTGTGACTGCAGTGTTACTGACAGGCTACTGAGGTCAGAGCTGCTGGACCAGGATTGCAGCCAGACACTCAGGGTGTGACTTGCACGGCTAGTAGGTTCACTAGGCTGGTTGTGAAGCAAAGCATTGTGAGGCACCCATAGTCACAGGGCAAGCAGTGATGCAACCCCTCACTGGCTGAACTGCACCCTGGAATGTGACACCCTCTCTCTGTGGGGTGGATGACGGAGGTAGTGTGCGGGGGTATGGGTATAGACTGTGTGTCAGGAGATACTATGTTATAATCGCTTTTCTGTCTGCTGGGGTGGGTGGGGTGGGACGGTTGCTGTGTGTGTTGCAGTCCCTCCCGAGGAAGGTTGGGATGCCACTTGTAAATCAATCCCCGGGTGTATGTGGGCGGAGGGGTGTTACCACGTCTTCCCCCTGCCGTTGCTGTGCCCATTACACACACCCCCTTACAGCCTCTCCCCCCTCTCGGGGGAGGCGGGGTGCGCTCTGCGGAGTGTGTACGGCTCGGGGGGCGGCTCCCCCTGGCGGGCGGCCTCCGGCGGAGCGGGAAGGGAGGCGGGGCCGGAGCTGGGACGCCGCCGGCCGCGCGCGGGGGGAGGAGGAGCAGCCGCAGCCGCCAGGCCATGGCCCCGCTTCGGCGGCCCTAGCAGCAGCCGGAGACTTCCCCCCTCGCCCGCCCTCCCTCCGCCCGGGCAGCAGGAAGCGGCTCCTCTGTCCGTAGCGGCGGCTGGAGCTCGGCTCTGAGCGGCTCCTTCCCGTCTCGTCCTCTCTCCGCCGGGGCTGGCGGAGCCGGCGGGCCCCCGTCCCCGGGGCCGTCCCGTCTCCTCTGCTGGGGACGCGCAGCCCAGGCGAGGCCGCGGCCTAGGGCGGGCGGAGCGCGTGAGGCGCAGGATGCGGAGCGAGGCCCCCCCGGCCGGGGGCTGCGCGCGGCCCCAGTAGCCCGGGATCGCCGCGGATGCGGCCTCGCCCCGCGCGGCGGCCCAGGAGGCGCCTCCGCCAGGCCCTCGCTCCCCAGAGCCTGTGCAGCTGGGGGCCGCTGCGGCGGCCCGCCTGAGCCGCTCCTCTGCCCCGGCCCGCCTGGCCCTGCCCTCTCCTGCCGCGGTTGACAGTGAAGGGATGTCTGCTGCCACCTCCGCTGAAATGATCGAAACTCCCCCGGTCCTCAACTTCGAAGAAATTGACTACAAGGAGATTGAGGTGGAAGAGGTGAGCGAGCCCCGTGCGGAGCCGGGGATGTTCGGAGACTCCTCCCCACCACCACTTTCCTGCACCCGGCCCATGGGGCGAGCCACTAGGTGTACAGCTCCCTAGAGCTTTAGGGCAGCGTTTACTCTTTCGGACCCCAAAGCACTTTACAAACTACATAAGTATTGCAGCCCTGGCACTGGTAGGCCGGGAGGGAGGAGAGTGGCAGACAGCTGCCACAAAGGTGCCTGGGTGGGAGGAAAGATTCTGCTCATAGAGACTGAGGCAAAACCCTAATCTTATGAGAGAGGCCGTGAGACCACTAACAGGCAAGTAGAGCTGGCCCTCTCTGAGCTATATAGTAAATTCTGTGCTATTCCCCCTCTGAGAAATGCCTAAATAGTGCAATAATGGGCACAGTAAACATGTATAGATAGACGAAGGGCTGTGAACCTGAGCTGCCAGGGAGCTTAGGTATTCCAAACCTGAGGAACAGATAAGCTTTTGTAAAGTGAATTTTAGGTTAGTCTAAATTTAATCCAAACTTTCGTGGCAGTTGATAAATTTGAATTAATTTATCACAAGGCAAATGGAGATTTTTTTTAAACTGTATTGTAATGCTTCCATTTAATGTGTCTATTTTTGTAGGTCTCTGTTTTCTCCTCCATCCATCCTATTTAATACACTTATAATACATCTATTAGTATGGTATCTAGCTGCTGATCATTATTATCCAAATTTCTTACGCATACATTATCGTGTTTAGGCATAAAAGACCCTTTTTAAAATTTATTAAACTAATTTAAGTGATGCTACAATCCAGTGGCTGTTACATTAACATCAGTACTGCATTTGTGACCCATTCTACATCTTTGGTATTGATTATACATGAAGTAAATTCAATTGTCCATTTATGTTTTACTTAGTTTGAAGAAAAATGTTTCCCACTTGAGTATTACACTGAAAGGTTGGCTATAGAAGAATTGCCTTAAATTCTTTGCAGTTGGTATGTAATTGATTAAGAAGGAGTATCTAAGAGTATTTGTGGATAAGTTTGGTTTTTCTGTGGAGGCAGAGTGGGTTTTCTCAAGAGCAATCTATGTGTTTTCCAAAAAGGTTCAATGGAGATCAGGGCCTTGATGAGCAAGTTAACATATCTTGCAAGTTGTTGTTCCATACAGCTGTATCCCTCTGCTCTTGTGAAGTCCCTGTTTAAGTCAAGGTGTTGTGTGCATGGGCAGACCCCCATTTAACTCAGTAGAATTTACACACGCAGAACAACTTGCAGACTCTAGACTTAACAAACATTGGCATCATTATTACAATCTTTGTGCTTTTAACTCCTTAGCAGATTAATTACTGCTGAAAGAACAAGATCTCTTCTTCTGAACACAGTAACCGTACAGAAGTGAACATAGCCTTGTATAGCACCTTTCATATATAAGATAACCAGTAGCTCAGAGCTTTACAGAGTCATTTGCTAAATACTGATAGTTAGCCTGTATCCTACTGAATGTTGGTCCACACACAGTCTTGGAGACTATAAATTGATTTATTGAGAAGGAATGTTTTCCAAGAACACTGTGTTCGAAAGGTATCGTGGTATCTTTGACTTCCACCTTGAGAGTCACCAGAAATCTGTAGAAGGTACTTTGGCTTTAATCTCTCTTCAAAAGGATTTCCTTGGGATAGCTCAGTGGTTTGAGCATTAGCCTGCTAAACCCAGGGCTGAGAGTTCAATTCTTGAGGAGGCCACTTAGGGATCTGGGGCAAAAATCAGTACTTGGTCCTGCTAGTGGAGGCAGGGGGCTGGACTCGATGACCTTTCAGGGTCCCTTCCAGTTCTAGGAGATAGGTATATCTCCATATTATTTATTTATTTTATTTATTTATAAGAGGCTCTCAAACTGGAGAAGGGCCCCCTCTGGGGACGACGACCGTGGAATGTATTCTGGGGGGGCATGACACGCTTTAGGGCAGGGATTGGCAACCTTTGGCACGCGGCCTGCCAGGGTTGGCACGCGGCCTGCCAGGGTAGGCACCCTGGCGGGCCGGGCCAGTTTGTTTACCTGCCGCGTCCTCAGGTTCAGCCAATCGCGGTTCCCACTGGCTGCGGTTCGCTGCTCCAGGCCAATGGAGGCCGCGGGAAGCGGCGTGGGCCGAGGGATGTGCTGGCCGCCACTTCCCACAGCCTAAAAGTCTAGCTAGCAAGTCCCCCCTCCCCCCCAAAAAAAACAAAACAAAAAACCCCAAAAGGCAAAAGAAAACAACAACATGCAAAGCACCTTATTTTTGTTTCTATTCTGTCTTGGTCAAGTAAAGAATAGAGGAAACTGTACGTTGTTTTTGAGTTTACAAATAAAACCCTACATAAATAAATTACAATGATTTGGACTTATATATGGGCATATTTATATTTTTCCTAAAGTTAAGTATTTTAGGAAAAATTGTCAGAGTGGCCACTAGCAAGAGTTGGTGGCCACGCTCTGAGGCCACCAAAAAAATTATTGTGAGAACCCCCGGGACTAGATAGTCCTGCCTCAGTGCAGGGGACTGGACTAGATGACTTATTGAGGTCCCTTCCAGTTCTGTTTCTATGACTCTATGAAATATCTTGTGTCAGAATTACACATACCTCTTCCCTTTAAACATTTAATTCCATCATTTCCAAACAATGTTTCTGTATTAAGGAATTGAAAGTACTTTTGTATTTGAAGAAGACTCTGAAATTTGTGTTTGCCTGTGTTCAGTAATCAAACAATTAAGTGTCTTTTGAGATATTGCTTGTAGCTAGCCCTTACACCCATGGAAAAAGTTAAGGTTGTAGTAATTTTAGAGATCATAAACAGGTGCCCACTGATGACCCATAAAAGTGAGTATCACATAGCAAATATAATATGTTGTACTTAGCACTTTGAACAAGTAAAATACTATACAAATGTTTAATCCTCACAACACCTGAGGACAGTAAGGATTGCCACCTCATTTTACAGGTGGGGAAATTCAGGGCCACACAATGTCTAACTGGGAGGTAGAACTCTGACGCTTGATATACAAATCTTGGGGTCCTCTTATAGATGTACCTCTGTATGCATGCTGACACCTGCACAGGCAGGATTTGGTGCACCAAAAATGTGTGCCTAGATTGAAGCCTCAGCAAGAATTAAACTATAGGAGTCTTGAGTCCTAATTAGTTTACTATATCACACTGTCATCCTGAGACTTGCCTCTCAATCTGAGGAAAAAATGAAGATGATCCATTTGTTTTTAGACAAAGGGAAGGAGACTTTTGTCAAAGGGTAGGGAGAAATTTTTGTAACAGTTATTTTAGCATTTTGAGTTAAGTGTATGTGACCTACCAGCAGTTCTTGATAGGTCACTGAATACCACAGTTCTGAGAGTAGTAAAAATGCCTAGAGGATAAACTCACATTACAGTGGAAGCAACAAAAACTGCTTTGCAATGGAACAGGCGAACTAGAAACAGAACTTGTCCACTATGATTAAATTCCAAGCTGTATGAACCCCTTCCTTGTCACCCCTTTCTTTTTGTGCCTTGATTGATTTCACAATTGCTAGTGACTATATGCTGTAACTAACGACATAGCATTGTGCACTAGAAGAAAACTGTTAATACTTTACACCTAGAGAGCAAGAATTCTAAAATAATCACCCTTTACAAGGAATTAAAAGGGTTGTTTTATTATAGTATGTGGACATCAGTTAGATGTCCCAAGATGAACATCAGCAAATCTAAACTGAAAAACGCAAAAGAATTCTTGTATAATCCCAGCTTTGCTCTTGTATTATCAAGGTTGTCTGGTCAGCAGATAGCACTGCCACTAGTTTATTAATAGATTTAAGTTCTGGAATAGTTACAGGCCCCAAGTCCTAGCTAATAAACATAAGATCTGTGCTTGTACTTTCAGTTTGGTTTGGCCAAGTTTTACTGGATAACACATGAATATACCGTATTTTGTTCCTCTGCGTGGCTATAATTTAGGAGGTGAGAGGCATACACAAGCCAAACATATATCCAACTTCCAGGTGGCATTTTGTTGTTTAAAGTCCTCAAGTTGGGGTAAGGTGGGTACGTAATTATCATGGTGAATAAAAGTCAACCCAAAATTAATGTGCCATGAAAGAATATTCAAAGCAAGAATGAAAAACAACCTAAAAGTCAGGTTCAGCAGCAACCTTCCTTTCCTTTACCCCTGGGAAACTTCTGATTGCTTCTGTGATTGTCTTATTTTTAACTTAAGTACCAAATAGTCTGAAAAAGCATTAATAATTAGGGAACAAAGCTACAGACCTTACCCTAGATTTCAGGCAGCACGGAAAAGAGCTAATTTTTCTAAATGTTGTGTTCTGCTCATCTGTTTTATGATGCTAGCTAAATTAGAGATCTTATTTTAATATTTTAGGAGTTGCTTGGAAAATGTGGCTTTAAATTTGCTTGAAAAATTGTGGATAAATAAGCCTTTAAAGGAATATGTGATGCCTTATGCTACATTTTAGAAAAATCCAGAAGGATTTATAAAACAGTATATAATTCTGAAAGTTTGGAAATGAACTGAAAATTTT
Source organism: Malaclemys terrapin pileata (assembly GCF_027887155.1). Lineage (NCBI taxonomy): Eukaryota > Metazoa > Chordata > Testudines > Emydidae > Malaclemys > Malaclemys terrapin. The sequence goes on from NC_071507.1 coordinate 139,245,881, forward strand.
TGTCTTGAAAGTAGTGATGATACCAGTGCAGATTCATTCAGTTGTTGAATGGAGGCCCATCTGATTAAATAATTAGTAATAAATGGTATCTCTCTATTTGGGAAGTTCAGTTAACAGATGCTTTGCAATACAGTGTGTGGGTTTTTATTTTTATTTAAACCTGATCTTAAGGGTACATGTATAGGAAAAGGAAAACTTGACTTTTAATTATTTTATTTGTTAATAAAATAACTTCCCTTCCTTTTTTGATACTTTGTTTCTGGAGTATTGTCCTCATGGCTCTGTTCCATTCTTTTCCATAGTTAATTTGCTTCTGCCACCACACATCCACTGTAACTAAATAGAACCTGTCTGATTTGTGCACCTTTTTGGTTGTTGTCTGTTGTTGGTTTGAATAGTGCAGAATGGACACAGCTCCCTTTTATGTTATATGAGCCTTGGCACCCAAATCCTACAATGCTGACCACTCCACTATGGAAAATCTAAACCCAGTACTGGGAGTGGTGTGTGTGTGTGTATATGTATATGTGTGTGTATGCAATATTACATATTTTTCTTCCTTAAAGTGACTTCCAAACAACTTTAAACCATACACTATTTGAAAGCTTCTGTTATCCTCAAGTACAGTAATCTGTGAGCTGCAGGGTGCTGGTGGCATCTCCACCAAGTATTACATGCAATTTGTTGTAGAAGTGCCAGTTCTCCAACACAGTACCAGATCTATTGTTACTCTCCCTAGCCTTGTAGAATCCCTAGCAAAGTTGCTTTACTTTCCCATAGTACTACTGATGATCCCTGTCAGACCCTTTTGCCTGCACCTCCCCCATGCAATCTACTTGTAGTTGTCCGTGTTTCTGTGTCTGGTTCATAGCTGTGCTTCCATAACCTCTTCTCCCCACTGGCTCAAAATATCCAATACTTCCTGTCTGCTCCAGGCAGGAGCGTGTCTTGTACCTCTCTGTGTGCGTGGAGCTGGCATGGTCTATTGGGCAGCTGCACACAACAAAGCTGATCTGCAAGGTCTGCTTGCCAAGTTGGGCAATCAGAAAAATTTCAAAGGTACGGAAGGTTTTAAAGAGTGTGGCTTCCGGTCTCTCTGACCCCTGGTCAGTGGAGTTTAAAATTGTGATCAGAGTGGTCTCTCTTGCAGGGAATGGGGCTTTGTGGGACAGTGACTAGAGGACTGTTAAAAGTCAACACACATCATGCAGTGTCTTCACTCGTATTGCATCGACTTAAGTAGGTCAACTATGGCATTTTGGTGGAGGGGCAGGGGTACTGTGTTGATGTAATGAGGCACTTATGCTGGCTAGAGACGAATTTGATGTAGACACAACCTAACTGTAGTGTAGCTGAAGCCTTAGTTTCAACAGTCCACTTGAACAATGGTAGTTAATAACTAGAGTATTTTGAGGGAATCCTCTTACAAAGAGGAACTGACAAGCTTTCTAAATATATATTTAAGAATAACTATTTAAGTTTTCACACCACTAAGAGGACATATTTGTAATGTGTACACCTATACATAATACACTTTTGGAAACAGCTGAATATGATTTTATCTGCTCACTGGGGTCTGAATTTAGGGTTCTTTGTCTTCTACAGCTGGGCAGGAAATGGTTTTCTAGTCCCATGAAATTTAGAATATTTTTCTTGTCCTGATTCAGGACAGGAAAAATAATCTCAAATTTTTGTGAACCAATAATCCAAAAACATTTCAGATCAGGTTAATTGAAACACTTCATTTTGATTTCACATTTTAAATTCTTTTTAGTATAAATTAACTAACATTTCCAATGGAAGTTATTTAGAAACAAAACTTTTCATTTAGAAAATGTCAAAACATCCTATTTTAACAATTTTGAAATTTTTTTCCAGTAAGTTTTAGAATCAGGATATTCATCAAAGCTGATCCTTTTTCCTGCTAACAATTTTGGTTTTGACAAATTGTCATTTTCTGATTATAAAAAAAATGGTCTGAAAATTCCTAACCAACTCTGTTTTCCTCGCAACCGTTGATGGCCTGGAGTCTTAACTGTGGTCCAAAGCCTTGATCCTGTAATCATAGGAATGGAAGAGAGCTCAAGAGGTCATCTAGTCCAGTCCCTTGCACTCATGGCAGGTCTAAGTATTATCTAGACCATCTCTGACGGGTGTTTCTCTAACCCACTCTTAAAAATCTCCAATGACAGAGATTCCACAACCTCCCTAGACCATTTATTCCAGTGCTTAACTACCCTGACAGGAAATTTCTCCCACCCTACGTTTACATCACAGTGGCAGCTCCTGTCCCACAGGGCTGGGTTTGGCTCCCTACTCCGGGCATTGCGGCCTAATGCATGGAGTTACAGTGCCACTGAAGTTTGGCACATCCGTCCTGCCATAAATGTCCACAGACGAGTGGAGGGCTATATCGCAACACCACTTAGTTTGCGGGGCATTTTACTCTAAGGACATTTCACTGACTTTATTCAGATTCATCGTTTCCATGATTACTGTGGCAAAATCATATCCCTATTCATGTTAGATAACAAGGGAACGTGATCTCGCAGTGCTGTGGCTAAAAGAACTAATGTAGTTCCTTGTGTAACCAGGAATATTGAGCAGGAGAATGGAGGTGATATTAAGTTAGTATTGCTGAGACATTGCTGAGACAACTGCTGGAATATTGTAGCCACACTCTTTAAAAATATATTGAAAATTTGGAAAATCATTCAGAAAAGATACAAAAATTATGTGAGGTCTGGAAAACATGACTTATAACACATGGGAACTACTTTCTGTGTGCCCAGTTTGAGACAGTCAGATCCTGATTTTGAGGAGCGCGGTGTACTCCAGTTGAAGTCAATGATAACTGTAGGTGCTCAGCATCTCTGAAATATTAAGCTCTTGATGTTTTAAGTTGGGCAGCACAAAACAGTAGACGCTTGAAATATTTGGTTTTTATTTCTGTGGCCTTGATTAAATTCAGACATTTCACTGGTTTAACTTAAAATCAGTTTTTAAACCCATTAAGTTAAACTGTTGGGAGTTTGTGTGTAGACACTTTGGGGGGAGGGATAGCTTAGTGGTTTGAGCTTTGGCCTGCTAAACCCAGGGTTGTGAGTTCAATCCTTGAGGGGGCTACTTAGGGATCTGGGGCAAAATCAGTACTTGGTCCTACTAGTGAAGGCAGGGGGCTGGACTCAATGACCTTTCAAGGTCCCTTCCAGTTCTAGGAGATAGGACATCTCAATTTAATTATTTATTTATTTAATCTGTTTTTTTGTTTTTTTTTTTTAAAAGCTTCAACTGAAATAAACAACTATTGAACCAAAATCGTATTGGCATGGCTCCCACCTGAGGTGCCTTCTTGCAGCAGGCCACGCCACGATAGGCAAACCTGCCTCAGCTTCCTTCCTTTGGAGGCCCCCGTAACTCCATGACAGCTCCCTTGCATAATAATACACTTCCTTGGGCCAGTTTATTATAAAAATGTAGTGCAAAATAGTCCATAACAAGTCCGTAAATATAGTTCATTTATCACTGTCTGCGTATGTGCATGGCAGGTAGTCTTTAAAATCCAATACCTTCTAGTCCATCCACAAGTGCGTATCATTCTCCTGTGTCTTTTCACCACACCCAAGCTCTTTGATCCCGTCCTGTCCTTTTACCAGGACAGCCACCCCAGCCCTTCCAGCTTGAGTGCAACCCTTCTCTTCCCAGCAGGAACCCCCACAGCTTCCCTGCTGGGAGTTCATCCTCACTAAGGAAGCATCCCTAACTGCCCCAGACTCTCTCATTGTTACCCTAGATGCAGCTCTCCAGTTTGGAGACTTGAGCAGGTAAGCGCCTGTGCTGTTCCCCTGTCTTTCCAGCCCTCAGTGTTGGCTTTTAGCCTTAGAAGTTGGCAAGCGATTCCCTTGTGCTGTTCTGCTACCTTCAGCCCTCTGGCTCCTCTTCTCCTGACTGACTCAGGCAGCTCTTAGCTGACCCATTTCCTCACTGGGCCTTCTGTCTCAGCCTGTATCCATTTATATGGCTCAGGTGCCTTTTCCTAAAACCCAATTAGCAGTCATCTGACCATCACAATTGCACTGGCCTCTACCCTCTTAAAGGACCAGTGTCATCTTGCGAGGAAGCATGTATACACAAGCTTGCACCAGTTTAACTAATCTGATTTAAAAACATAGTTATGAGTATAATTTTTTTTGTGTGAAGTTCCCTATCTGTAAAATGTGGATAAAACCTCTCTCTCTCTCTCTCTCTCTCTCTCTCTGTGTTAGGGTGCTAGAAAGTTGAATTCAACAATGAACGTGGGGCGCTCAGTATTATGGTGATGAATGCAAGACAAGTGTTTATGAGGAAATAATAAATTCTGGGTTCAGTGCAGTGAATGATGAGAGGATAAAAGAAAATCCTGAACAAATGCCTTATTCTCTGAGCACTGTCCATCTTATGCACTGTATGTGCACAGGGTCCTGTGGAAAAAAAAATGTGATCGGGGCCTTTGGGCATCACTGAAATAATAGTAATAACAATAAAGTGCACCCTTTTATAAAATTCAGGAGGTGTATACATAATTTACACCCATACAAACAACCTCACCTCTGTTGTAATAGAGACATTCCCTTACAAAAAAAAAATCCCCCTTCTTCCTACCCAACTGCCCTCTGAGAAATGCCTGCAAAATGAAATGGATCCTGCAGTGGGCATTGAAGGCCTGTAATGTTGGGCTCTGTCAGACCAACAAGAGGACCGACTTTCAGAGTTGAGTCCTCTGTCAACAATGCCTAGGCATCAGCCTTTAATGTTTAAATCTAGGGCCTGTTAGTTTGAGCACCTCAGCTATTATGACAGAGGATAATGATCCATTCCAATATATGGAAAACAAATTTTACCCCAATATATTTAAATTACTACTGAGTATAGTGAGTTTAATCCTTAAAACAGATTACTATTCAAAAAAGGCTGGGTAAAACTTCATTAAAAAGACACTTAAAAAATAACTTATCTGAAACTTAAAACTTAATGTACATATAAAATGTACTGGGGTCTAAAATAACCCTTTGCTGATAAATTGGTACCTTAGTCTGGAATACAAACACTTCCTGGAATGAGTAAACTATCTAAATGCTAATAATCTCTTCAAAAAGAATTGAGTTTAGACTAAGCAGGGAAATATCTGTTTTAGGAATACTCTACAGAATGTTTAGATGTTAATTGCGTATTCACTAGACTCTTTGATGTGAGCAAGTAAGCCTTAGTATACAATTACTCTTTGAAAAGGAAACTCCATGGGAAAGTATGGATTTGTGTGTTCTTAAACCCCCACTCAGTCCTCAAGTTCATAATTAAGTTGATGTCTTGTGGGTTTTCTTTTGTAGACACTGCAATTAATAAAGGATGAAGGGTTTGGGGTGCAGGAGGGTGCTCTGGGTCTACGTCGGGGAGAGAGGACTCCCCCCCAGTACTCTCTCCCCACAGCAGCACCTGGGCTGTGGGGGAGAGGCACCTCTCCCCTCCGTGGGAGCTCTGGGGCTGCAGGATAGGTGCCCTTCCCCCAGCCCCAGCAGGTCTGGGCTGGGGGAGGGCCGCTGTGACCGCCGCGCCTGGGTCGGGCTGCGCCGTGCCTGGGGCCGGGCCACTCCAGGGTCGGGCTGTTCTGGCCGTGCCGCAGGCTGAGTTGGGGACTAGGGAAGGGGTGCTCCTCCCCTGGCCGCGGCAGGTCCCTGGGCGGGTTCCCTGAGCGCCTGTGCAGTGCTAAATAGGCTGCTTCACAGCCACGCAGGGAACTTAGGTTACAATAATCATAGGGGTCACTTGTAACTATACTGTGTACATTTTCAGACAATGATATTTTTTTTTCGAGTTGGTGTCCATCAAATGTGTAAATTAGCATTAAAGCAACCAAAAAGAGAAGTGGAAGAGGATAAAGAGAGGAGAAATCTTTTAAAAGGCCTTTTTCCAAGACATGCTCACCAAGTAAAATACTAGAGATGGTTAAGTCTTTGAACATGTCTTATTACTGCTGATATATACTTATACCCAATGTATGCAGCATAGAAAGGCTGAGAAATCAGGAATTTCCAAAAGTTGTTTCCGCTGAATCATTAAACTCTTTACATAGTAATTTGTGTATTTTATGTAACATTAACAGTAATAAGGCCTTGCATTTAATAAGGATATGAGAAATAGAAATTATTGCCTTTATGCAATGTAGTAGAAGTAACTTTTCTGTAGAAAACTTACTTTGAATTTCAAAAATTTTTTGTAGTGTTTGATTTCTTTGCAACTTACAAATAAAAATGAATGTTAATTTCTTTTTTAAGGCAAATGGTGAGATCAGATTCTATTGTATGTAATTGTAATACCCCCAGTCATGCATAGCATTTGAAGCCTGGGCCTTCATCATTGCAGCACAGATTGCTACCACTTGAACTACAGGATTAACTGTGTTAGCTGGCATCAGCAGAAAGCTGTGATCCAGGAGGCTGGGATAGACGGCGGGGCCAGGTGTTAAGTTTGAGTGGTGGTTGCCCAGCCCATTTCTTTGTCTCCCTGCACCCCACATCACATGTATGGGAGGAGCTGCTGCCCCTTCGTGTGCCATCCCCACACACACAGCTACGTTGGCACCTCCCATCCTCTCCTTTGGTGACAGCACAGGCTTGGCCATAAATCAGAGCATTCATGTTTGGTTATTATTTTGGCATGCTTCCGGGATTTTCCTGAGGAATGCGAGCAAGAAAAGGGAAATGGAACTTTTCAACAGTTTATATCTCCGCCAAACCTAAATAGAATTGGATGGGTCCAAGAAAAGACATTTCTATTCCTAGTGGGGCCCCCCTGCTGAATTTCAAGGGCCTGCTCCAAAAAATGGATATGTTCGAGCTTCTCCCAAAAAAAGACTCAAGAATCTCTCATAATGGGAAGTATTTTGAAATCTAAACGTAGGGATCTCTGTCTAACCTCCGTTAGTGAAGTCAAAGTGCAGGATTATATCATCTACCCACTCTTACGGAAATAATAGTAAAAGTTAAAATTCAGTATTATGGCTTCATTAGAGGGTTAATTGGAGGCAAACAACTGAAATGGAGAGAACTTGTTTTAGTTCACATTTTGCTCATGAAGGAGAGTGTAAAAGGAAATGACTTTATAAATTCTCATTAATCTGACAATCTCAGTATTGAAAGTATGGGGGTGGGGGAAGAGATACCTTGGTCGTATTTGACATGTATCCCTTACTCTGTCTTCTACTACACTTCAGCATAGTGTTAGAATACATGCAACTTTGCATTGGAAGGATGAAGAAAAGAATAAGGGGGAAGCAACTATTCTTGCTTTTTCCTAGGTTCTTTTTGAGTAGCTCTTGTGTGAAGTAAGTAACTTTACAAATTTGTATGCAATATAAATATTTCAGAAAAAATGTGAAAAACTTAATGTATGTAGTTTACTGTTTTTCCCTGTAGGTGATCTATGGGAGAACCCTTATGCACATGCCATTTATGACAATAGCCCTAGAATTTGTAGCTGTTCTTTATGACTGCATAAAATTAAAGTTCCGTTATAAACTTGGACTTCACTTCATATGTCTGATTTCTTTACACAAAATTTTTAATTTTTGATGCTGTGTAACGTGTTTAAATATTTGTGAAGTGCTATGGGCAAGCTGACATTGTTTCCTTAACTACAGTATTCCTTGCTATCTCGATCTAGGTTGTTGGAAGAGGAGCCTTTGGTGTGGTCTGCAAGGCAAAATGGCGAGGAAAAGATGTAGCCATTAAACAAATAGAAAGTGAATCTGAAAGAAAGGCCTTCATTGTGGAGGTACAGTAAGCTTGCTTGAAAAGAAGTTATGGGATTTAGTATGTCTCTCCCCCCCCCCCACTAGTAATGTGGTATGGCTTTTCTACTGACATACCCCGCCTCCAGCCACGCGTCCTCCACCAGAACTTGTAAGAGGGTCCTCGGAGAATGGCCTGCGGCTGTCTTCCCCAGTTCCTGCAGTGAAGGAACTCTTCCCAGTCAGATCTGGGGTATTTAGAGCTTCTTTATGCCACTCCAGCCCTTTTAATCCGTGTAGAGAGACAAAGAGGAAGTGAGAATCTCATTCAGTGTCAGTTAACATTGGGGGAGGGGTCATGCTATGAAAAAGTTTGGTTTATGTTTCCATTAATGTAGTAGTTTTTAATTAAAATTGTAAAAATCTAGAAAATACATGTAACCTATTTATTTGAGAACAAATCCCTTATTTTCTTCATTCCACCTCCCTTTTTCTTTTAAGATCTAGATATTTAGCCACACACATAATTCGTACTTTTCCTAAAGGAGAGACAACATTCTAGGATTGAATGTTGATACTATGTAACTTCAATGAACTTCATTATGCCATTGTTCTGTTTGTTTGCATTTAAAACACAGTAGAGGAAAATTTAGGATGCCCAGGACATATATGGAGTAAAATAAGAATAAATCCCTAACGTGTTACAGTTCCTTTAACCGTACTATTTTGTGACTAAAAATGTATTTATAATACATCTCTCTGTTAAAAGAATATTTATACTGTGCTCATTCCCATTTTATGTGAGTGCAGAATAACATTCACATAAATCTAAACATGGTTGAATGGTAATTCGTCTTGGTTGGACTTTATGTGAGAGAGAATCTAAGAAAGAAAATCCTCAGAAATTATTTTGAATTGGTTTCAAGATATTACATTTTGAGTTCTTGCACTGTGTAGATTCAGTTCTGTTCTAATATCACTTCAGACTATATATAAAGAATTTCTAGGAACATAGGGTCATGTGCCCTATCGATTGAATAGTGAAATTCAGAGGGTACTATTAAAAACTCCCTCAAAAGTCTGCGAAAGCCAAAACTTCCCACTTGGTTTGATTTTCTGCCAACTTGCAAAATAAAAAATGGTTCTTAATTTCTTCAGTGGGTGTATCCACATATGCCTACTATCAATTACTACAAGCAATTTTTTCTCATAACTGGGTGGCATAAATGTTAACTTGTAGAATTTATTTTATAGTTCATTTTTGTGGACATTAGTTCTCTTTAACGCAAAAGGGAGTATTTTTCCCATAAGATTTTCTGTAGTGATTCAGACCATTTGTCTCTGAAGTCATGTATCCTTGCTTCCAATTGTGGCCAATAAACAATGCTACAGAAGTATTGCAAAATCCTCAGAACGCCATATTTAGTTGTGCAATGCTGTACTTGGAAAGTGGATGATCTGCTTGTTCATCAGCTTACACTCTGGCCTTGAAGCATGTGACTTAATTATGTTCTTAACATGCATAATTAAAAATTTGATTCGAGTCATAACATTTTCTGACCCATTTTAATAGGTCTGCCTGGCTAATATAATCTGTTAAGAGACAGGGGAGTGCTATTATCTCCATTTTACAGATGGGGACCTGAGGCACAGGAAAACTGTGATTTGTCTTTCCAAGGTCATGCACGAAGTCTGTAGCAGAGCCAGGGTCCCAGGTTCTAGGCTAGTGCTCTAAGCATTGGATTTTTAGAGGATGGTCCAGTTTTAAAATTCAGGCACAGTATGTGAAATTAAATTAGGTTGTAAACTAACATAAATTTGTTAGATAATTAAATTAGGTTATAAACTAAGACATCAACTTTTTTACCCTATCTAACCATGCTATGTAAATAATTTTGTGTTCATTTAATTGTTAACTCTGTATATGAAACTAAATGGTAACTAGAAGTATTTTGTGGTTGGAAAAAAAAAGTGGTGAACTTCTGTGTTGCAGCTTCGACAGTTGTCACGTGTGAACCATCCTAATATTGTCAAGTTATATGGAGCCTGTCTGAATCCAGTAAGTTGTAATCCTCCAGCTTTTGTCACCCCAATAACGCTCACTATAATCGAGCAATAATGCAAGAAATACATTCAGCCAATATACCCACCTTAGTATTGTGTCTCTAAAATGGTGGCATTTCGGCAGCGGGGGGCACTTCAGTCGCTCCGCGTCTTCGACAGCACTGAATGGCCCCCCACTGCCGAAGTCCTGGAGTGACTGAAGGGGACCCCCCACCACTGAAATGCCGCCGAAGACCCGGACCGCTGCCGGGCGAGGGCTCGTGGGACATTTCAGCGGCGGGGGGCCCTTCAGTCGCTCCGCGTCTTCGGCAGCACTGAAGGGCCCCAGCCGCCGAAGACCCGGACCGCCACCAGGCCAGGGATCGCAGGGCCTGGGACAAATTGCTCCACTTCTCTCCCCCCCACCCCCCCACGGGTGGCCCTGGTGTGTATATGTATATGTGTGTATGTATATACACAACTTCGCTTGTGTGCAGTCCCCATATTGATTCCAAATCAGCACTACAAAAAATGATTTATTTACGAATGACACACACGATTGAAAATCAATTCCTTTACACTTACCTGCCAAGGTCAGGATTCTGTTTTTGCCCTGCAACAGCTGATAACTCTACAAATGCCTCAGGTGATGCAGCGAGTACTGTAGCAGGACAAATATGAAAGCTTGAACTCACAACATGGTAGGCTAATGTAGACATATATTATTAGTGGCCTGGGATATTAAATTGGTTAAAATAATAATTTATTCTGATTTAATAAAAATTGGCAATTTTAGTTAATCTCTTCTAATCCACTCTTATAGTAAATCCATTCTAACTGTAATCTGAAGCCTTAAGGGGGTATACAGTGATGCATTCTCCTCTTTGCTACCCTTTAATAGGATCTAAGCATCAATTTAATTCTGCATCTGATAGATCAATGTATCAATTATGGACACTTTGCCGTTCCTCTCAAAGAACTTTCCTTTCAAATTACAAAACCTATTATCTGCCCCTACACTGCACTTTAAAACATCCCTATTTTTTGTCCCCTCCCCCAAAGGTGTGTCTTGTTATGGAGTATGCTGAAGGAGGTTCTCTGTACAATGGTGAGTATCATTTAAACATGATGTCTCCCTGCAGTGTTAGTGTTAGGAGAACCTTTTCTTAAAAATATAAAATGGGCTTAATGTTTATTTTAAAGAGCATTTTACAACCAGAATAGTTTAAAAACACTTTTTAATCATGTAATTTTTTGATCACAAATAAATGGTTTAAATTTTGTGACTCCTTTCATTTTTCCCATTAAAAATCTCTGACTTTAAGTGACCACCTTCAACTTCTTGTCAATTTCTTGAGTGATCATTTAATACCGACCACACCAGGTACAGCTGAAAATGAGTGACTTTATTTTATAACTAGCAATGAAGTGGCAGAATTTGTGTGTATAAATATTTGCTAATGAACTAAGTACCATTTTAAAAACTTTGGAAATCACTATTCAGGTAACTTCCATTAATAGTGATATATAAAGTTCAACAATATAAAAAGAGATGTCAACAGCAACGCTAAAGAATGTGTGTAAATAACTAGTTGAATGTCATAGAGCTTGTTACTGGTATGTTGTTAACTCCATTGTTTCTATGGTAATATGCAATAAAGTTCTTTTTAGTTTGTGCCTTTGTTTTGCAGTGCTGCATGGTGCTGAGCCTCTGCCTTATTATACTGCTGCACATGCAATGAGTTGGTGTTTACAGTGTTCCCAAGGAGTGGCCTATCTCCACAGCATGAAACCAAAGGCTCTAATTCACAGGGACCTGAAACCGCCAAAGTAGGTTTCCAGTCAGAGTTAAACCTTTTTTTCTTAAAATTGCAACTTGGGATTTCTCTTTATCCTGTTACTTCCAGTGGATTTGGAGGAAAACTTTAATTGATAACTTTTATTTATTAGATATAAAGTAATTGCGCTGTGTGGGTTTTAAATTTGTTATAAAATCAAGACACGCTGATTGTTTTGTGTACCACGAATCGTGTTTTCAGTACTGCATGTTATGCAGACATAGAGCCTGTTCTTGCCCCATATCATGGAAGTGGGTTTTTAGTAGGGACTTGGTTACCTGAATGGGGAAATTAAAAAGGCATTGAGGTCTACTTCAAGTGGCCTGCATTGTTTTGCAGGAGAACCTGCATTTGATGCTCCAGTGCCTTTTTCTTTCCCAACGCTCATCCATAGGTAATCCTTCCATTTGAAGAAAAAGCAGCATTGGCTGGCCCTAATGGGAGTCCTGATCATTCCCCTTCTGGCAAGATAGCAGCCATGATGGCTGGCCTCCTGTCTGCAGAGCCTATATAAAATGTTTGTGAATCGGCATATAAATGGCTAATTTTGTCTCCATTGGGTGCTTAGTGGATTGAAATAATTATTCCAAAGAAACTTTCTATTTAAACATATTTCAAATAGAGCTATAAAGATTAAAAATTAAAATTCTGCAGTTTATCATAATTAGCAAGTCACAGCCTACTGATTTACTATAGTAATTTTTAAGAATATATTTATACTTAGATGAACAAGTTTTGCCATGTTACTATACTGTACTGTGAAGCAAGGCCTCAAGTGAAAGTTGTTGGAATAAAAGAGTAATGTTTTATTATTGTACCAAGACAACTGAATTCTATAAAAAAATGTTTTGGGATTTTCTTGACAGCTTGCTGTTGGTAGCTGGGGGGACAGTTCTAAAGATCTGTGACTTTGGTACAGCCTGTGATATTCAAACACACATGACCAACAATAAGGGAAGTGCTGCCTGGATGGCACCTGAAGTTTTTGAAGGTAACAAAATAATGTACAGTTTGACATGTATTCCTCTACTTAAGGACATTATTTTGAATTATTTGATATAAGAAATCAGTTGTGAGAGCATCATTTACATGCATCGTTTCTGTTAAATTGCATTATAAAATATAGAAATAAATTTTAAAGATTAAAAATAACTTGGGGGGGGGGAGTATTTAATTTACATTTAAAAACTAGGGACAAAGACTGCTGTACAAGTATCTTCAGGAAAGGAATTCACACAAATGGGGAAAAGCTTGATACTTGGGAGTTCACAAATGGCAAAACCAAATAGACTGTAACAGTAAATTATGCATCTTGTTTGGAGTTACCATCCTGGGATATTGTTGTTTCTGAGATTACAAAATAATCCCAAATTCTTATTGCACTGAAATATGTTGTCATTCCTTTCACCCCATATTCTGATTCGCTGTGGTCTTCAGAATTCGCCACGTGTATTGTCAAACAAGCATAGCCACCTCCATTTTTGATCCCTCCCTACTTTGTAATTCCACCTATCCCCATTTTTCTCTATATCTTCCTTCTCTTCCTTATCCCTTGAAGTTTAGTTCACCTCTTCTTCTCCTCTCACCCTATAAATAATTAATTTTAAAAAAATAATTTGTATTTAATATTTAAGTGGGGAGATGAATCAAAAGCGATTTGTTGGCATATGGTGGGGAAGCCCAGTGATGGTATACAATAAAATCACAAGGATTTGTGTAATTACTGTGTGGTTAAAAGGGGAATAGCTCGATCATTATGCACATCAGACCACATTCAGACCAGTGATTAACTGGTGCTGATTTTGCCCCCCGGTGAGTGAGTAAAAGTTTAATTAAAAGTTTAATTGTGAATGGTTAGAGCAGGTTTTTTGTGTATGTTTTGTTTTTTCCCTAGAGGTCTTAATAGTGAATTAAGTTTTCCAGAAAAGTATCAAATTGATAATACTGTAAAAAGAAAGTCTGGGTAGCCACCTGAAAAAAGCACAGACAACCACCTGCCTTTAAAGCTTCTCCACAACAATATCCGTAGACTCTGGTCTGTTCTGGACTTCTGAGCATGAACATTTTAGAGTATGTCTATGCTACTGAGACTAATGTGGCATACTGACATCACCATAGCTATGCCAGCATAACCCTGAAGTGTAGGCATAACCTACACTGATGGAAAGGGGTGTTTCCATTGGCGCAGAAGCACCACCTGCGGGTACTTGGGTCAATGGAAGCACTCCTCCATCAGCATATCTGTATCTGCACTTGGGGTTAGGTCAACAAAGCTACATTGGTCCGGGATCAGTTTAACACCCCTGACCAATGTAGCTATGTCAACCTAAATTTTAAGTATAGATTAGGCCTCTAGTTAAATCACCATAGTCATTCAGTCCTTAATCTCTCTCCTAAAACTGGCAATTTTATGTCAGTTTCTGTGCTACAGGTATCAGTTTACCAGAATCTGCCCTGGGCATACCTCCTTGTTCACTTCAGATATTGGCCAAAACTTATTCTTAGCGTTCATTTACCACTAGAAGTTAGTTTCTTTTCCTTTTTAAAAAAAAAAAAAGTTGAAGATCTGATTTTAAAAAAGAAAAATAACCCCAAAGAAAATCCTGATTTTTAAATTGGATTAAGGGCTACATTTAAAAGCCTTGCTGTTACTAGGAATTCCAGTGCAAATGCTAAGTCATCCACTTCTTAGTGACTCTCCAGTCCATAAATTCAACTAAGTAGGAACATGTAAAATTTCAATTCTAAATTTCCTGCTTTTAGTACTGCAGCAAGCCTTTTATACAGCAATTTTTATATATTTTTGTTTCCCAAAATTTGTATTGGCACCATTGAAACACATTACACAAAATGATTGAATACCTTATGTCTGAAAATGGTGGAATGTAAAATTTCAAATTAATATATTGAAATACAAAGGTCATTCAACTTTATTAAACCAATGTTAAAATGTTTAATTTTTAACAATTTATATGCATTAAATACTACCTCAGATATCAACAATAAAATCAGAACAAAACGTAAGCCAATCTGCATCTAACTCAACAATATCTAAATTTTCTCATATCTGTTTGATAGGTCTTTGGAGAAAACTGAAGGTATTCTTATCAGAATGATAAGAGTAGAAAGAGGCTTTTATTTTGTAAATGGCAGTCTGTCAGAATTCCTTGTGAAATAATTACTTCAATGCTGCTGGGGTTTTATTGCAATATTAAATGTGTCCGGGCTCCTAGAGTTTTATATACGTGCCTTTTTATTATTTGGAAGAATAAATGTCATTCTAAAGTAAATGTACATGTCTCCAGAAGTAAAATAGCTGTGCAAGCTGTAGTGCAGCATGTATGTCACTATCCTATGTCACATGGTGTCTTCTAGACAGAATTTCTTTATATAGGAATTGTCTCTTTAAATTATTAGATTGTTTTTCCATATGTTTCCTGAGAAAACAGAACAGACTCTTTATTAGGTAGTTAATGTCATTCTTGTTTCAGATATTGACCAGAAAGGATAAATTCATAGTGCTGATTGTTATTTACGTACTTTATATTTTGAATTTGTTTATCATTCATGTCTATTTAAGACATTCATGGGTTTCTCTAATTAACAAAGTATTTATCCTTTTATAGTCTCTCGTCTCCCTCTCTGAGCTTTATTATTATTCATTATTTTATATTACCCAACGTCTGCTGTATGCTTCATGAGACACCTAGAAAGGCTCAATCCCAGCACCAAAGAACTTGAAACTAAACTTTAGGCACGACAAAATGAGTGAGGATAATAAACAGGGAGGCATTGGGGTGATGAAAACAGAAGTACAGTGATATGATCACATGGTTACTTAGTATAGGCAAGGGAACATCTTGCTGGTTCTTTTAAGGACATCTTGTTTTTAAATATAAAAATGATAGAAGATGGTGAATGATGACCAGTTTACTGTGGCCATCATGGAAGAAGTGAATTTAGGAGAAAGATTTAAAGGAGGCACAGATATTATTTCATTGTCATTTTGACTGCTGAATTTGAGAGAGTGATGATCATAGTAAAATCACATTTGATATTTCAGAACAAGACTGTCCTAAGCATTATGTGTTTTATAAGTTTTATGAAGGAACTAGTTTGCAAAAAAGAGAGCTCTTAGTTAAACATATTGGCAATAATAGCAAAAGGGTTTTTAAAACCTTGACACAAATGTTTTCTATAAATGTTTTTTTCAGATTTACTCTGGGTAAATTAGAAGTTTTTAAAAAATTGGTGTCGAATGGACTTATGACTGCTGTTTTCTCTCTGTGAAAAACAAAAAGATATTCTACTCTGAAGGAAAACTGAACCATACATAGCTAGTTCTCTAAACTTGTAGGCACATATCATGTAGGAAAGACAAATTATATTGATGTTTTTTTGTTTTTTTTTCCAGGTAGCAATTACAGTGAAAAATGTGATGTATTCAGTTGGGGTATTATTCTTTGGGAAGTGATCACCCGTAGGAAACCTTTTGATGAGATTGGTGGTCCTGCTTTCCGCATAATGTGGGCAGTTCACAATGGTGAGTTGAATTTTTTTTTTTCATTTTGGTGCATTTAAAGTTAAATTGTATATTTGAGATGTAACACTATTAATTATTTCATCTTTGCAAAATTATTCATTATTCAGTAGGTGGCAGTTTGATATCTCACTGTAGATTGTGTTGTCATTAATAATTAATACTTAAGCACTCTTGCTTCTGACCAAGTTCATTTTTGGTTCTCTTTCTTGTCTGTTAGACTGTGCTTACTGACAGTGCTACATGTAATTATGATGTATGAATTAGTAGGGAGAACAACCATCAATTTATTTTTGTTGTGATAGTGAAGTATTCCGTTCATCCTGAGTGAGCAGTAAGTGAGATACAGATCACCTGTCTCCAAAAAATAAAATGGCCAAAATTGAAGTTGAATGTAACGCTAGCTAAGATTTTCAAACCAGAACACCCAAAGTTTGTGTCCTAAGTGCTAAATAATTGGCTTGGTTTTTAAAAAATGCTTATTTGATTACGTTATTAGGAGATCTTGTTGCTCATCACTTCTGAAAAACCAGCCATTTATCTAGGAGACATTCCCTGTAGAGATCCACTAAGCTAACTCATTTTTCTCCTTAAAACTCTGCTTTTCTGTGAGACCTATAAAAAAAAACCTGACAACAGCTAGACTACTGTTGTACTGAAATCACTGGCTATCATGATGACCAGTATTGTCTCATTGTTTCCCTGTATCTTTTTTTTTTTTTTTTATTAAATGGAGGTTGGTTTTCTCAACACAATAGATAGTTACCATGCATCTTTAATGAGTTTGTTTAATTAGCGAAATAAGTTGTTTAAAAAATTCAGGCAATGACAGAATTTTCAAGAATAATTTGATATATAAATTAAGATTTGTTTAACTTTAATTATAGGTACTCGGCCACCGCTGATCAAAAATTTACCTAAACCTATTGAGAGTTTAATGACTCGTTGTTGGTCTAAGGATCCTTCACAACGACCTTCCATGGAAGAAATTGTCAAAATAATGACACATTTGATGCGGGTATAGCTTTTTTTTTTTTTTTTTTTTTTTTTAATCTGTAAATTATTTAAACGGGTTATGTTGTAGTATTGGCTTTTGAAGGTCTGCCTTCCATGAGCCCAGTGTTGTATCTGTTGTTCTAAGTTGTATCTCCAGTCCCTAAAGATTTTTCCTCAACGCTTATACCACACGACTTGCTGAAAAGACTCTTAAAAACTGTTACAGGCTGTAGGATCATGTGAGGTTTTTTGCAGATGTTCTGGTTTGACCTTACAAAGTTATAGTTACTCAAGTATTTTACTATTTTAGTTTCTCTGCCATTTTTATGAGCATTGAGATGTTGATAATGCTCTGTAGTTTCAGGACCTTCATTGGCTCCTTTAAGGCAGTGGTCTCCAAGCGTTTTTGAGCGCGCACCCCTATCAGTAAAAAAATTTTTGAACATGCACCCCCTGCCGTGCCGGCTCTACCATTTTTGCTGGGGAAAAAAAAAAAAAAAAGCCGCTCGGACTGCCAAAGCGCCCATCCCCACCCCCCAAAAGCACTCTTCCTGCCGCACCCCACTTTTAGACCACTGCTTTAAGGAAAAAATAGGCACTTGCATGGTAACTTTGCAAACTTCAGGAACAGAATCTATCTAAGGGTGTATTACCTATCTTCATCAGTATCACTGCTAATTCAACTTAATTTCCTTCAGAAATCTGATCCTGAAGAATAACAGTATTTATTTGTTTTGCTAAATTTCAGAAATACAAATCAATCAAAATACATTAGCTAAACCAAACAAAATGTTCTTCATAGAGGTAGCACATGTATTATTCAGACATGTGCCAATCTGAATATCTTTATGCTGAATGCAAGTGAACAAAAATAATTGCAAATAAAAACTATTTTAAAATTTCTATTATTATCCCCAACAGATTTGTTTGTATTAGTCATATTGGTGATCAAGTTCACAGAAATTTAGCCATTTTTTAGGTAGTGAGCACTACCAGGTGTCTAAATAAGCTAAACAAAAAGAGTGTTTGAATGGCTTGTGCCATTAAGCCATAGAGGGTTTATTCTCAATATGTGGTTCCATTTTCCATCCGCTCTCTTCTTAACTGCTAACTTACTTTCCCTGACAAAACTCCCTAATATCCACTAGAACAGAATGTGTATCATCCCATCCTTATGCTGAATTAAACTGTACCTTGCCTGATTTACGCTATTGTAAGTGGCTTCCATTATGTATTTTAAGAAAAATGCAGCATAACAAATCTGAAGGCACTTAATAAAAATAGGTTTGTGTGCTTTGTTTTTGGGAGGTGTGAGGAAGGAGTGTTACTGAAAAAGCAAGACTTGAGTTGTTGCAGATGGTTCTGCAGTTAAACAGCATAGCATTCTCAAATTCTTTTTTTTTCCCCTCTGCATTTATTCAAAGAACTAGGATCTGTTGAGGTGTATGCTACCTCTATTGCTGCTTTATGTACTTTGAAAGCATTAATTATGTTAATACATAACAATTTACTCTCTACACAGTACTTTCCAGGAGCTGATGAACCTCTGCAGTATCCTTGTCAGTATTCAGATGAAGGCCAGAGCAACTCTGCCACTAGTACAGGTATGATTGTATAAATATAAGAATAAAACCCACACTTTTTAAACAGGATAAGCAGGGAAATGAAACAGATCCAGGAATGTATTATAAAGTGCAGCCTGAAACCCCTTCCTAAATGCCTGGTTCAATGCTGTGGTAAAGGGCCTCATAACAAATATTCAAGTCTTCCTTCCTTCAGCCTAATCCCTAGGGTTCAGCCAATCTCTGAATCCCTTTGCTCTCCTCCCACAATGGAGAATGAGGGTGGTAACATGAAGGAAAATTCAGTCTGCAAAGACTTAGGGTCTCCCTTTTTTCCTGCAGGTTATTAGGGTCCAATAGCCATCTCTCAGATCTTACTCATGTTTGCCCCTCTCAGCTGATCCCTTTGAGCCTCTCTTCTGCACTGGACACACCCTCATCAAATTTTGATGAAATTACAGATTCCACTGATTAAACTTACAACTTTTCTTTACCTCCTATTAACTTAAAAAAGGGGCCCTCAGGGTGCCATGAGGAAGGTAAAAATACCCACCAGACATTCTACCAATCTTGTCTTGAGAGAAATTCTTTCCTGGTGCACAAAACTGGTGATCACTCAGACCCACAGCATTTTGCATGGGGGGAAAAAATGTAAATGCTCCCTTTCTGAAATTTTGCCCTGTTTTCCTCATTCCCTTGGGTTCTTGTAACTTAACAACTACAGTGGTCCATACCCGCCTTCTTCTCTCTGCCCCAAACTCTAAATTTCTCTCTTGCACACAGAATATTTTGGACATAAGGTACTTTTGAATTCACCTGTACATTTTATTGCAAAATCCCATCAACTCTGTTATATACTTGATGGTCTTCTCTAGCCAGACTACATGAAACATGTTTAGCATACTTAAGAAAATAAAGTTTTAAATCTATTACTTGCAATTTGTAAATCAGTGTTATATTTATAGGATAAGCATACTTAAATTTTCATTATACAGTAAGTTTCATGATGGATTTTAGGAGAAAAACTACCAATCGTGTTCATAATCCGAGATTTTTGTTAATGATTTGAGATTAATAGCTAAAGCTTGACTTCAAGATCAGGGTAAACTTGCTGTTCAAGCAAGGAAAAATATTTTGTTATGAATTTTTTGCTTTTGAGCTATATTCTTAAGAGGTTGGTTTTGTTTTTGTTTTTTAAACTGCAGTGCTGCAGTTTCCTTTATCAAATGTTTTAAAAATTTACTTTAAAGTAATAAGAATGGATAGCTAAAGAATTTCAGTTTGATTTAATGTTTTCAAAGAAGTGATTTAAATAGAAAAAATGTTTATTTTGGGGGGCGGGCTTTTAAATAGGCTCGTTCATGGACATGACTTCTACAAACACCAGCAACAAGAGTGATGCTAACATGGAACCAAGTGACTTTCAAGGAACTGCTACCAATGATACCATTAAACGCTTAGAATCAAAACTGGCACAGCAAATGAAAAATTCAGCGAAGCAGTCGGTAAGCAAGTGAAAAAAATCTTGTGCCTTAATGATGAAATTGCCATTAGATGGATAAAATCACTATATTAAAACCACACTGCTCTAAAATACAGGAGTTTTTTTCATAACAATAAGCTTTTCTATTCAATAAAGGGCGGTAAGTAAGTAACCCCAAGGATAATGTAGTACATCAGCATCTCTAAATCTATGGTCCACTCTGCACTTACTGATGGTCCATGGAGAACATATGATGCTGACTCCCCATTTACAGCTGCTTTTACAAAAAAATTCTTTAGTGGTGAGGCTTATCTGTAAAAGCAGATAGAAATAAGGAGCATGTCTAGGTGTCTCCATAGGACCCAGTGGTGCAAAGGGGAGGTAGAAAGGAATGTAAACAGTTGCCCCCTTCAGGGTTGTTGGCCACCACTGAGAGAAGAGCCAAGAGATTCCTCAAGAAGGTATACGAGTGCGGGCGGTGGGAGAGTAGAGTACAATGGCAGCCAGCCGGCTAGCTAGCATGACCATGGTAGCGGGGAAGGAGTAGAAGGAGCAGGAGCAAAGCAGCATGTGCAGGGGAGCAGAAAAAGAGAGAAGATGAGAAAGTCAAGGTGAAATTAAGAGCAAAAGGAGACTTCCTTCGGGGGGGGAAGGGGAAGACAAAATACATCATATACATAGCTAAGCATGGAGGCACACTAGTGTCTGTCTTTTTTCCTTTCAGAACCAATGAGAGATTGGGATTTCTTAGTTTAGGGAGGAGAGGAATAAGGTAACATGAGAGGTATACCAAATCAGAAGTGATACTAAGAAGATAAATCAGAGAGCTCCTATTTATCCTTTCTCATAGTACACATTCAGTGAAAGCTTCAGTCAGCAAATTTAAAATTGATGAAAGGAAATGCTTTATAAACAGTATGTAAGTGACATGTGGAACTCATTGCTACAAGAAGACATTGAGACCAAGGGATTGGTATGAATCAAAAAAAAAAAAAAAGTAGACATGTATTTGAATAATGAAAATATATCCACAGTTTATATTACAATGGAAAAATAGAGCTAAAGTACAACCTCAGAGTTACAAACACCTCGGGAATGGAGGTTGTTTGTAACTCCTGAAATGTTCATAACTGAACAAAATGTTATAGTTGCTCTTTCAAAACTTTACAACTGAACATTGAGTTAATACAGCTTGGAAAATTTACTATGCAGAACAAAAATGCTGCTTTCCCTTTTTTTTAGTAGTTTACATTTAACACAGAACTGTATTTGCATTTTTGTGTCTGCTCCTGCCTGATTGTGCATTTCCTGTTCCAAATAAAGTATCTGGTCAACTGGTCAGTTCATAACTCTGCTGTTTTGTAACTTTGAGGTTCTACTGTAAATCTTCAATCAGAAGACTTTAGTGAGTGCGGAGTTAGGCCAATGCTGAGTGCTTTTCAAAATCACAACATATATGGTGCTGTCTGTGTATACTATAATTATTGGTTATACAATTTTTGTTTAAAAATACAATTTAATTAAAAATACCACATTATAAGTATTTACTAAAATATACTGGGAATATTTCTCTTATCACTGTTGTTAACTGCTGATTTCTGAATACAGGTGTAAGCTCAGAAGTCACTTGTTAAGTCTTCTGGAGAAACACTTATTTTAAAATTAGGGCTGTCGATTAATCACAGTTAACTCACTCAAGTAACTCAAAAAATTAATCTTGATTTAAAAAAATCAATCATGATCAATTAGTTTTAATCGCACTGTTAAAAAATAGAATATTGAAATTTATTAAATAGTTTGGATGGTTTTCTGTATTTTCAATATTTTCAATATTATATTGTTTTCAGTTGCAATACAGAATATAAAGTGTACAGTGCTCACTTTATTTTTATTACAAATATTTGCACTGTAAAAATGATAAACGAAATTGAAATTGTATTTTTCAGTTTATCTCATACAAGTTCTGTAGTGCAGTCTATCGTGAAAGTGCAACTTACAAATGTAGACTTTTTTGTTACATAACTGCACTCAAAAACAAAACAATGTAAAACTTTAGACCCTGTAAGTCCACTCAGTCCTACTTCAGAGCCAATCGCTAAGGGCTGGTCCACACTAAGCCCCCAGTTCCAACTAAGATACGCAACTTCAGCTACGTGAATAACGTAGCTGAAGTCGAAGTATCTTAGTTCGAACTTAAAGGTACTTACCGCGGGTCCACACGCAGGCAGGCTCCCCCGTTGACTCCGCCTACTCCTCTTGCGGAGCAGGATTACCGGCATCGACGGCGAGCACTTCCGGGATCGATTTATCGCCTCTAGACAAGACGCGATAAATCGATCCCAGAAGATCAATTGCTTGCCGCCGAACCAGCAGGTAAGTATAGACGTACCCTAAGACAAACAAGTTTGTTTACCTTTATGGGAGATAATGCTGCCTGCTTCTTATTAAAACAATGTCACCCAAAAGAGAGAACAGGCATTCACATGGCACTTTTGTAATCTGGATTGCAAAGTATTTATGTGCCAGATATACTAAACAAAGGATGCTCCTTTGTGCTTCAGCCACCATTCCAGAGGACATGCTTCCATGCCAATTTAAAAAATGTGGTGTTTAAATTTTTGACTGAATTCCTTGGGAGAGAATTGCATGTCTCCTGCTCTGTTTTACCTACATTCTGCCATATATTTCATATTATAGCAATTCGTTGTTTGTTTGTTTTAAGAACACTTTCACTGCAAAAGGCAAAGAAGGTACCAATGTCAGATTTCTAAAGACAGCTACAGCACTCAACCCAAGGTTTAAGAATCTGAAGGGCCTTCCAAAATCTGAGAGGGATGAGATAGGGAGCACGCTTTCAGAAGTCTTAAAAGAGTAACACTCCGATGCGGAAACTACAGAGCCCGAACCACCAAAAAAAAAAAAAAAAAAAAATCAAACTTCTGCTGATGGCATCTGACTCAGATGATGAAAATGAACATGCATTGGTCTGCACTGCTTTGGGTCTTTATCGAGCAGAACCTATCATCAGCATGGACGCATGTCCTCTGGTATGGTGGTTGAAGCATAAAGGGACATAGGAATCTTTAGCACATCTAGCACATAAATATCTTGCTATGCCGGCTACAACAGTGCCATACGAACGCCTGTTCTCACTTTCAGTAAACAAGAAGTGGGCACCATTATCTCCTGCGAATCATAGAATAGAATCATAGAACTGGAAGGGACCTCGAGAGGTCATCTAGTCCAGTCCTCTGCACTCATGGCAGGACCAAGTATTATTCCTGACAGGTGTTTGTCTAACCTGCTCTTAAAAATCTCCAATGACGGAGACTCCACAACCTCCCTAGGCAATTTATTCCAATGCTTAACCACCCTGACAGGAAGTTTTTCCTAATGTCCAACCTAAACCTCCCTTGCTGCAATTTAAGCCCTTTGCTTCTTGTCCTATCCTCAGAGGTTAAGAAAAACAATTTTTCTTCCTCCTCTTTGTAACAACATACTTGAAAACTGTTGTCATGTCCCTTCTCAGTCTTCTCTTTTCCAGACTAAACAAACCCAATTTTTTCAGTCTTCCCTCACAGGTCTTGTTTTCTAGACCTTTAATCATTTCTGTCGCTTTTTTCTGGAGTCTCCAATTTGTCCACATCTTTCCTGAAATATGGCGCCCAGAACTGAACACAATACTGTAGTTGAGGCCTAATCAGCGCGGAGTAGAGCAGAAGAATTACTTCTCATGTCTTTCTTACAACACTCCTGCTAGTACATCCCAGAATGTTTGCTTTTTTTTGCAACAGCATTACACTGTTGACTCATTTAGCTTATGATCCGCTATGACCCCCAGATCTCTTTCCACAGTACTCCTTCCTAGGCAGTTAGTTGCACACATACAAAATGGGAAATGATTGTTCCTTCCTAAATGGAGTACTTTGCATTTATCCTTATTGAATTTCATCCTATTTACTTCAGACCATTTCTGCAGTTTATCCAGATCATTTTGAAATATAATCCTATTCTCCAAAGCACTTGCAACTCCTCCCAGCTTGCTATCGTCTGCAAACTTTAAGTCTGCTCTATGCCATTATCTAAATATTGAACAGAACCGGACCGAGAACTGATCCCTGCAGGACCCCCCTTGTTATACTGTTCCAGCATGACTCTGAACCACTGATAAATACTCTCTGGGAACAGTTTTCCAAACAGTTTTGCACCCACCTTATTGTAGCTCCATCTAGGTTACATTTCCCTAGTTTGTTTGAGACAATCATGCGAGACAGTATCAAAAGCTTTACTAAAGTCAAGATATACCACGTCTACCACTTCCCTTCTATCCACAAGGCTTGTTACCCTGTCAAAAAAAGCTATCCGGTTGACTTGACATGATTTGTTTTTGACAAATCCATGCTGACTGTTACTTATCACCTTATTATCTTCTAGATGTTTGCAAATTGCTTAATTATTTGCTCCATTATCTTTCTGGGTACAGAAGTTAAGCTGACTGGTTTGTAATTCCCTGGGTTGTCCTTATTTCCCTTTTTATAGATTGGCACTATATTTGCTCTTTTCCAGTCTTTTGGAATCTCTCCCATCTTCCATGACTTTTCAAAGATAATTGCTAATGGCTCAGATATCTCCCCAGTCAACTCTTTGAGTATTCTAGGAGGCATTTCATCAGGCCCTGGTGACTTGAAGACATCTAAACTTGTTTAAGTAATTTTTAATTTGCTCTTTTCCTATTTTAGCCTCTGATCTTACCTCATTTTCACTGACATTCACTATGTTAGACATCCAATCACCACCAACCTTCTTGGTGAAAACTGAAACAAAGAAGTCATTAAGCACCTCTGCCATTTCCACATTTCCTGTTATTTTCCCCCCCTCATTGATTAACGGGCCTACCTTGTCCTTGGTCTTCCTCTTGTTTCTAATGTATTTGTAGAATGTTTTCTTGTTACCCTGTATGTTTCTAGCTAGTTTGATCTCGTTTTGTGCCTTGACCTTTCTAATTTTGTCATTTTATGTAAAGAAACTTGTTTGTCTGAGCGATTGACTGAAGAAGTAGTAGGACTGAGTGGACTTGTAGGCTCTAAAGTTTTACATGGTTTTATTTTTTAATGCAGTTATTTTTTGTACCTAATACTACACTTGTAATTTCAACGTTCATGATAGAGATTGCACTACAGTACTAGGTGAATTGAAAAATACTATTTCTTTTATCATTTTTACAGTGCAAATATTTGTAATAAAAATAATATAAAGTGAGCACTGTACGCTTTTTATTCTGTTTTATAATTGAAAATGTAGAAAACATCTAAAATATTTAAATTAAATGTATTCTATTGTTTAACAGCACGATTAACATGATTTTTTTAATCACTTGCCAGCCCTATTGAAAATGTAACACTGTTTTAACAGGGTGACCCTGGCCGTTTGAGTTTACCTCCATCTCGCGGGAGCAGCGTGGAAAGTTTATCAGATGTTCGTGGACGACCACAGTCAACTCTCCTTTCAGGAGAAGGCAAGAGGATGAGTGCTGACATGTCTGAAATAGAAGCAAGAATTACCGCTACCATAGGTAAAAATAAATAATAAAGTTAGGGGGCAGAGAAAGGTGAAAGGAGCTACTTTTAATAAGATGAGCCCTGTGAGATAACTCTTAACTGGGCATGGATTCTTTATTATTAACTTGTCCATTATTTTTTAAGAATTTATATGAATAGGCTTGGCAGAATTTTTGTGTGTGTGTGTAATTTTGACAATTGTACATTTTTTTTTTAAATTATTTTTTATTCTATTTTTAACTATATTTAGTTTTATAGTTGCAGGAATTTAAGGGCAGGTTGGAGTTAGGGCAGTGCTGAAAAGAGAATTGCAGGGGGCTCCCTGCATGGCCAAGGGGCCCAAGACTCTGTAGTACATGGTGCAGATGAGGCTGTGGTCCTGGCCAGGGGTCTCTGCTGCACTGGGACAGGGCTCTCAGGAAGAAGACAAAGCTGTCGGGGAGGCCACCCTGGTGCTGAATAGCTCTTGCTCAGCAATGGCCCCTGTGCTCCTGGCTGGTGGGTGGGTGAGCAAGGTCATGAGCGCCGAGCTGCAGAGGATTCCCAGCACGGCTGTGGAGCCGGTGACACCCAGCTTCTGCAGGCATAAGGTGCAGGGAAGACTACAGTCCTGGTGAGCCTGAGCAGAGACCCCTTGCACTCCCAGCTGGTGAAAGAACATGGCTGTGACAGTAGGGCTGCAAAGGGCTTCCTACACTGCTGAAGGGCCAGTGACACCCAATCCCTGCAGGCCCAAGGTGCAAGGAAAGTTGTGGTCCTAGCCAGGCAAAGCAGAGAGCGCCTCATCAGGACTGTGGGAAGGAGGGTTCCCTGAGGGAGGTTACCCCGCTGCCAAATGGTTCCTACCTAAGGACAGACATTCAGCAGCAAGGTAGCTTCCTCCCTGTCCGGGGGCTTGTCCTCTTCCTCCTCCTTGCAGTCCTGGCCATGGGGGTCTCCACTCTACCCCACATGGACCACAGTCTGCAAGGATCCAGTGTCACTGGCACCACATCCTTACAGGGGAGCCCTCTGCAGTTCTACTGTCACGACCCCACTCGCTCCCTCCCATGACAGCAGGGCTGCAGCGACCTCTCTGTGCTGCTGTTGTGCCACTGAGGTCAATTCCTGCAGGCACAAAGTGTGTATGAGAAGCTGTACTTGGTCCAACGGTTACACTAAAACTGAGGAAAATATCCATCAGTATCAGCTGTAATCGACATTTACCGACCTCTATCCATTTAAATCATCCTGCCAAGTCTAGATATGAAGAGACCAGCTCCTTTCACCTTTGTGCACTCAGATCTGAGAGGAGTTTTTTTTTAAATGTGTGTAGTTTGAGATTACAGAAAAGATTACTTTTGATTGCCTTTAAAATGGCTAGATTAGATTTTCCTTGTATTACATAAATTGGTGATTCTTTGGTATGAGCCTTGTTTCGTTAATACAAGTTTCTCTTTGCTTCTGAGTGTTATTCTCCGTCCATTGTCATTTTTTTTTTTATTTGAATTCCATTCCATTCAAAACTACATTCAAACTATTTTAAAATGCAGGAGGTGGGTTTAAAAGCAGTATTATTTCCACCAATATATTGAAAAACAAGTTTTGACAGAAAATAGGTGCAAAGTAGTAATTTAGTTACGTTGTTGGAAAGATCAGATATAAATATAACCCTCCGATTTCTCCCCAGAGAAGCGGAACTTGGATTTCTTTGTAAAGAATTTTAGCTACACGTATTTTGCCAGGTTGCAAAAGCTGCTCATTTATTTACATGGTGGATCATTGATGTAAGATGAAGTTTAGGATACTAGCCATATTAAATGCATAATTTTATGGTGAAAGCAGAGTGAGTGCGTATTTGTTTTCCCAATAAGCAAATTAACAAAACATTATATGTGGCAGGCAAAAACTGCTTTCTAGTCCCCATTTTCACTGTTTATTAACTTGTTTCATAATTTTAAATGATCCTTTTTATTGATCTACATCCTTAAATTTACAGAATCCAGACACAATAACTACCACTGTTAGTCAGACCTTATCTAGTTGAGCCAATATTTTTCCATCACTCTGAACATTTTGTAGTAATCACTTTTTCACATATTGGAATATACTACGTGTTCTGACTCTCTTGTGCACTATGACTATTAAACTGTCTTTTTTTTTTTTTTTTTTTTTTTTTTTCTCTCTGAGTTGAATAAGAGTTTTTTTACTTTGGTAATGTCTAAAGGCCTATTGTGGGATGACATAGTCCCTGTCCTAATGAGTTTACAATCTCATTAGAACATTATAGTATCAATCCAGAATGGATTACTGTTTTGTTTTTGTTTTATTACTCTTTTATAACTAGTTGACTGCAATTACTTCTTGATAGCCATCGCCCCTATATTGTTCAGATATGTATTCATCAAGGGTCTAGCCACCACAAGGCAATTGTGTCCTTACCCAACAATAGTCTGTGGTGTTCTGATTTATTTTAATATTCTGGGCC
The DNA here is from genome assembly GCF_027887155.1 of Malaclemys terrapin pileata. Lineage (NCBI taxonomy): Eukaryota > Metazoa > Chordata > Testudines > Emydidae > Malaclemys > Malaclemys terrapin. The sequence continues at coordinate 139,274,133 of NC_071507.1, forward strand.
TCATTCAAATCTCTCATTGGTACAGAACAAATGTAACTCATTTGACCACCCAGTGAGAGTTTGGAATCAGCCCAATCTACCTTCCTTAACTAGATTCTTTTAAGTATTGCCAGTAATTATATCCAAGTACGTTGTTCTGAGATTTTGCTATAGCTGTTTTTTTTTATTCCTTCTTCTAACTAAAGATAGTTGATTTGAATGGGACAAGTATAAAGGAACAGAGTTCATTTCAGGCAGTGGCAAACTAGTAGAAATCAGGCTACGTTAATCTAAGCAGGTTTTTGTGACTTAAATTGGAAACAGCAAAAGCAATGGTGGTTTCTTAGTCTCATTAACTGTTACAGAGAACAACATACTGTGATCTAAAGAAATTTTGTTGCTATGTGAGGATAAGGCTATTGTCAAGAATAAATAAATCAAAATATTTTAAGAATTACCTAATCCTCTTGTTCCAGCTATTATTAGACTGGCCATAGAAACAATTCAGGCAATGCACATTTATGTCAGTCACTGAGAGTTCTTTCAGGTAAACATGCCAGAGCAGTTTTCCTTTGGGAACTGCATTCACAAATCTATTTCAAATGAAACGTAATCTTTAAACTACAGACCTTTATTTTACCACCGCTTCCTCTTACCACATGTGGCAAAATGAACTTTTGTAAGTTCGTTTTATGGTGTTTGATGTGATTTAGAATAGATACAAATTCCACTTTAACAAATATGGGGGGGGGGGGGAGGGCTGGTTTTGTTTTCAATAGTTGCATGAATGGGATGCTTAATTCTGAAGTATTTACAAAACAGCAAGCATTTAATCAGAGGGCACCTCACCAGCGCTTGAAGCAATTCTTCAAATTTTGTAATATTAAAGTGAGCTTATCTTGGACATTGATTGGATTTCACTTTACAGGAGATGTCAATTAAAGAAAATGAAAGCATCCAACATGAAAATGTAAACTTATTTATAAACAATGTTAGCCTGAGACTAGAATAAAACCATGGAGGAAGTATTATATAACTTAAAACAATTAAGGAAATACATTTATTAGTAATATGCAGGTGATCTGGAATAAGTCAATATTTGTCTTCCATTCCGATGGTTGCACTTTTCCCTTCCTCATTGCCATGCTGCTTTGTCTGTTGAGTTTTGTGTTGCTAACGACAGCTAATTGTTGTATTGACAGCTAGTTCTGTTTTGCTTTTAACAATTTCTTTACTATTTTAAGCATGAATAGAAAGCTGTGCAGTTTATTCTGTGTGACATGTTTTGCATGTACTTTAGTTTAACAATATATGAGAATTGCAGTGTTATGTATTTAATAATTTGCTGTGTTACCATTGTAGCTGTTTGCATGTGTATTGTGTATGTGTATTTTTTCAGCCTATTCCAAGCCTAAACGGGGCCATCGTAAAACTGCTTCATTTGGCAACATTCTGGATGTCCCTGCAATCATCATACCAGGTATCACAGACCATGTGAGCGGGTCTATTGACTAAGATGCTGGAATAATGATCACATTATTTAAAAAAAAAATAAAAAAATAAAAATACTTTTTGCTCCAGTTCAGATAGGATGCAGATGGAGACCATCCAATAAGATTTTTCATGATGTCCTTGTTTTAAAAAAAAAAAAAAAAAAAAAAAAAAAAGCTTGGTACTAAAGACTTATCTCACATATGAAGCAAAATTGCAGAGAAATCCTGTATGTGCAGTATTTTATATATACATGTACACACATATGTATAGTCATTGGAGCAGGGATTTGAACTTGTCTCCCATATCCTAGGTGAGTGAGTGCCTTACCCACCACACTGTAGAGTCATTGTCACACTCTGGTCCAATAGCTATTCAGTGTCCTCATGAATGACCACACTGCACTTTTAAGCGGGGAGTGGGGGGTGTTTTTGGCTGGCTGACCAAATGAAAGGAACAGTGTTTTAAGGATGGGGGGGGATGAAAACTGCTACAAAAGGGTCAGCGTAGTCACTGACCCATCCCCTGGGAATGCAAGGTTTACAAGTGGTAGCTCTGTGCCTGAAGCCTCCCTTTTACATGGAGCAGGCTGAGGCAGGACCCACCCTCACTCCATTTTAGGTGGTTAAATTCCAGGTTTGGTCAAGACCTGCTGTGGTTATTACGCTAGCCGCCCCTTTTTTAGGGGAGTTGGGAAGGGATTTTTCCCTTCCCCTCCCCTCCCCCACAGTGGGTTCAGGAAGGGCTCTGTTCATGCATGGCATAAAGGGCGGTAGGCTGCATCTCCCAACTCATTAAGTGTAGGGTGGATGACCAGTGCAGGTACTCCATAGGAAAGGTATACAGTGACCAGATAAATGGCTTGGAAAAGAACTTAAAAGAGGTGTTTTGTTAAAGGAACGAACGGGGGGTCAGTTGGAGACTCCCATTCTTGTAGCCCACCTTAATCCTCCTATGACAGGAGGTAGATGGTATGGTCCCGGCAATGGATTTGCTGGAGGGACCTGGATGGAAAAAGAGGGGGAGCTGGTAAAAGCCCCCTGGGTAATTACAGAATAAACATGGGGTTACCTGCACTGTACACTTTTATCTGCCGGGTAGTCCCAGACATCTGATGATAAAGTTGCGGCCTGATTAAACCTATGTCAAATATCTCCCGTCCTTTTTTCGGTATAGCCAGACAATGACTGAATAGCCACTATGAATGACAATGACTAGTCATTGGGCCAGAGAGCAAGAATAACTCTAGTCCAGTGGTTAGGGCATTTACATAGGATGTGGGAGATGCAAGTTCAAGACCCTGCTCCAACGACTGGTTTTTTTTCTTTATATTTCATGGAACAGCTTCAGCAAACTAGATTGAAACCCACATCAGGATATCCCATTTCCTGATGTTCAGGGCACCTCTCTTGCAATGTGGGAGATCCATGTTCAGATCCCTTCTCCACAGCAGGCAGAGGGGTAATTGAACCTGCTGAGGCCACCACCTCTGGCACTTTCGTGACACCAGCCCAAAAATGTTATGGTAATGTTGAAACAAACCATTTAGTTTCAATATTACCGAACAGAACATTTCAAATTTTTGTTTCAGTTAAAACTATTTTTGACAAACTCAACACAAATTAGTTTCAAGTCACCCAAAACTGCATTTATCAGTAAATAAACTATTCACTGAACATTTTTCCCAGCTCTAGTTCAGACTCAGTGTTGTCATCTATAAGCAGTATATTGGGTTGCAAACTGTTACAGTGCAGCCAGGTTTTCCTCTAAAGCCCTCAAGATGGCAGCCCCAACATGCTTTTATTGTTTTTACCCCCTCACTTTCCCTTTCCAGAAAGCCTTCCCTCTCATTTAACTTCACCTTTAAAAAAATATATCAATTTTGTTTCAGACTTCCCCAGTGTTGAGATATTTACTGAGATCGTTAATAATAGACTGACATTTTGTATATACTACATATAATCATAACTTTTTATCCAAAGAGCTTTGCAAATTAGATATACAGATCTCTTCCACTGAAATACAGCCTTGTTCAGGGTAGATAACAGCAAAACTTTACTATGCTTTGGGACAAAGTGAAGACTACCCTATTTAAATAAAACTTTCAGAGGAATTTGATGTAGACCAAATGTATTTTGCCCAAACTAGAATAGGACTAACACTCCTGCTCTTCAAGTGTTATAGGATTTCAAATGACCACAAGTGGTTAAGAACTTCATTTTATATCTTATCCAAAAGATCACAAATGTGCTCTGTAAGGAACTGGGAGAGTACTGACTTAGTATAAGAGCTACCTAGTGAATCACCAATTCTTATATCTGTGTTTCCTTGGAGGCCTCTCATTCATGGACTGATCAGGCTGCTTAGTTGAGTTGTTGCATATTTACATTAAATAAAAGTGGTATGTTTGCAAGATAAATAGCTTTGATATATATTTTCTAAACTCCCATCCTTTCTAAACACTTTTTGAAATACCCCGCATGAGTATAATGCTTATTCATTTGAGACCCTGACATTTAAAACGGATAAAACTTGAGTTTGCCATTAGTGTGCAAAGCTTAAAAAAACCAACAACAAAAAAGAGTCAAATGGATTTACGAGACTCATTTCCAGTTTGGTAGCTAATCTTCCAGGGTTGTTATAGGTATGTATCCATATGAACATACAAAAGTACACCTTTCTTATTTTTAGTTCCAGCAGATATAGCATAGACACTGCAAACCAGCATGTTAAAAAAGAAAAAAAAAAAGCCTGGCCCACCAAAGTATCAATAGCCAGGTGTTTTAAAGTATGTATTGAACAACAATACAAAATATAACCAAGATAAGTAGGCAACCAGTTTTAAAAAGCTAGTCAGTCAGGAAGTATCTGATAAATCCTGTTTACATTACAATATTCTTGCAGTGGCAACTCCATTTATTAGACTGTTTATGCATATACCTTATGTGCTTTGGGCTGTATGTTACATCAACTAAAAATGCTGGACTACCAAAGTGAGGCTTATTGTATTTATAGTACTGTGGTCTTTAGTTTAAAATCTTGATTATCACCACTCTATTAGTAGCACTGTTTTCATACTATATTCCATATTCCAAATATAGGAGTGTCACAAATAACTGCAATAAGGCTGATTTTACCTAGACTCTGTAGTTTTAAATTTTTAATAGTGGCTACGCTACATAGTGCCATGTAAAGCATAATGTCTCAAACAACAAAGTCCCTACCCCAAAGAAGTTAGTCAAGTCCCAAGTCAATTCAATACATAACTGCAGCACAGAATAAATACAGAGCTTTGCTGATCTGTATAGCATTGATGTTGTGTATATCACAGGTGAGACTTGGGGATGGAGATTTAAGGGAGTTAGTTGATATTTTGCAGAATATCTGTAGAAAAACTGTAGAAAGGCATAGAGGCTTTAGAGGCTGCTATGCCAATTTCCATCATTTTGTCAATCAGCTGATAGCATTGTTATATAGTCATCAATAGTACCCCCATGCTTTTTCCGTTTAAATAGCTTTTAACTTTTGGTACACCCAAAAAACAAATGTTCACAACTAAAATTACACCACTCACTGCTAAATGTGATTTGGAGATGAATTACACAGTCAACAATTAATACAAACGTAGAATATGCTTTTATAAACTTGCATTCCTTTTATTAGAATGTCCAGCTTTTTCCCCCTTCAGTACCTCTCATTTACAAATGACTTGGCTTTAACAGTTTTTCAGGTGAGGTATAACCTTCAACAAAATCTTTTGCATAGATTAGTTTTAAAAGAAATAGTTAACCAAACCAAAATATTAGATACCTCATTAATATTACATCAGGGCTTTTATAATAGCATGGGTAGTATTTTCTTTTCAGCTACCTTTAAAAAATGTTCATGACTATTCCCTTTTTAAAGAAGGAAATGTAAACATTCAAGCCTCGATGAATTAGATTGACATGGAAAACTTCGTGTTGGAAGCATAATTTTCTGCAGTGGGATGCATCTTAGGAGGTACACAGGACAGGGGGGGAAAAATCCATTTCTGTGGATATGATAAGGTCCTTGAGACAGAACATGCCTTCTAAAAGCATGCAGCAAAGGAATCCTACTACCACAGATCTATGGTACTCCTCTTCTTTGTACTTAGAAGGCATGCCAGCAAAGGTGCCCCGAGGAACACCTGAATTAAAATAATTTTATATTACTGGTGTCAGGGGTGTGTGTCTGAATATTTTCAGGAGAAAGTGCCTGGCCATTGAATCTTCAAGCTCTACAAAAATCAGGTTTTTACTCCAAGTGAAGTGAGGAGTTCCTCTTTATGTAAAAGTTAACCAAGTTTTGTGGCGTGGTTTCCTTTGTAGTGTAGATTAATTAATATTGGCCTTATGCAAAATATATAATCGCATTACCATTTAAACAAACCCCAAACCCTATGCGTTAAAAAGGCTGTCAACGATCTGCTAACATAACCTATTGCATACAGGAAAAAACTACCTTAAAAACATTAAGGTTGCATCAGAAGTTAGGAAATGCTAGATATAAGGTTGGCTGTGCAACCTTATTTCTGCCCTCTTGTCTATATGAACTATGATAACGGGAAGTCTGTAGCAGATCCAGGAATAGAATCCAGCCTTTCCTGGATTCCAGATTCATACCTTTAAAATTCAAAAGAACACACCATTTTTTCTCTTGTAACCCTCTGCTTCATTCACTGACTATGCTGCACTGAATGAGGAAAAATAGTGTGTGTTTGTGTAATTAAAAACCAAGCTAAAGGAGAATGAAAAGGGAGAGAGCTTGGAGAAAGAAGAGAATCTTGGTAGGGGACAAAACATGAGGGAGATTCCGTGGAGGACAGAAGGAGGTGGGTGAGAGAGCCTTGGGAAGGTTAGAGAGGGAGAGTGTGTGGGGGTAGGGAGGATTTACCTGTGCAAGACAGTGGGGGAGAGGAGGCAGCACATATGTGTGAGTTGTTGCTGGAGCAGAGAGAGAACCAGGGGAAGCTGCAGATATTAATTAGGGGCAATTGAGTTGCGTGTGTGTGGACTTTGGGGGTATGTCTGCACTGCAACTTGGAGATGGGATTCCTGGTGAAGATAGACAGATTTGAGCTAACATTCTAAAAACTGCAGCATAGACGTCGCAGCATTGGCGGTGGCTTGGGCTAGCCACCCAAGCTCAGATCCAAGGGTTCAGGCAGGTTTGGACTTGCACGGCTAGCCCAAGACACTGCCAATACCACAACATCCACACTGCTATTTTCGAGCTAGTTCAAGTCTACACAGGGAATCACACCTCCCAGCTATAGTGTGGACATATCCTTAGAGGCTAAGAGGGAGACTGTATAATTTTTTTTTTTTTTAAGAGCGTAGGATGTGTTTTGTGGATTTTGATGCGCAGGGAAAGTGTGAGAGAATTTTTTGGGCAGAGAGGCAGGAGAAAGGTAGAAATTTCTTCGTTCCATCAACTTTTTTGTTTTCACTTTTTACCCTTACAGTTTATACTTTCAGTTTAATGGCAATATTGACATATATATGAAAGTACATCATACTCATTCCAGTAACCTTAACTCTGACTCACAACATCTATGTAGACTCTCTTGACACATGCGTAACTGCACAAAAATTTAGAAATGGCCCTTGCCCCAAATATCTTTTTAAACTTTTTATGTTACCTCAACTACCATACCATAAATGGTATATATTGCTCCATTGGTTTAGTTACATGTTCGTATTGGCATCCCATCCTTCATTTAAAAAAAAAAAAAAAAAAAACTTTTTTTCTAGTTCATGAGCAAACACACTCCAAAGAACATTTTATTTCCTCACTTGGTGATCCAGGCACCTGAAGTTTCTTTTTCATTACAGCTGCCTTTTTCAAACCAAATGAGTAATTGGTTGACAGTTGAATTGTAATCTTAAAATCCAGTAAATTGTTGAAATCCTGCATCACTTTCTGCCTTTAGGTATTGTACATAACTGATGTGTATTGACTTTTTGTCAATTTTCATCTCTGTAAAGAGAAAATTTTAAACCAGTTATTTTAAAAACTAGAGTAAGAGCAAGTTCAAAACAACTTAAAAAAATGTACAAAGACTAGAACTAATTATTTAAAGTCAAGGAAATGTATTCCATCTTCATATTCCTAAATTGACATTAATCTTGATTCTGGAGCAACAAGTATTTGTTGATTTGCTGTCTTTGTTTCTGCTTTGTCTGAACGTTTTGCCAGATGTCTGTAGTAGTTATGCTAATTAAAATGACATTGCGTAATAGAGCTTGCTTTTGCCTCATGCTACTAACTTGGAGATCTCTCATTTAAAGGCATTCTCATTCACTATAACACAATCAGTTGGTCTCTTCCTGCCCTCAAAAAGTGTTCATTTTTACTTCCACCCCACCCTGATTATTTTAACTTTTTGGCAACCATGATCTAATGTTTCAGAAACACATGTGCTGGGTTCTTTAAATTCACAGATGTTGCTAATCTGAAATGAGAATTCCAGATATTTTTTGCAAGCTTATTTCAGGCGGGCTAATTTTAGAATGGTGCTGTTGAATGAAATGTGCACATAATTGTTGTATCAGTCATGAGTGGATCATCTATATCTTGAGTTCCAAGATGAGTTGCAGCTACTATCAACAGCATAATTCTTCCATTTCTGAATAATCCTGTTTTTAATGGCCAAGTAGTTATATTAAAAGGAAGAGATTAATAATTCTCACCTGGTGCCTTACGGGATCTCTGGTCCTTTACAAACATTCATTAAGCCTCACCACATCACTTTTACATTGGTAAGTATTTATTTCCCCAAATTACTGATGTAGAAAACTAAGTTACTGAGAGGTTATAACTCGTTTATGGTCAGACAGCAAATCCGTGTCAGAGATGAGAATATAACCCCAGTTTCAGACAGCCTTGTCCCGTTCTCTAACCTATAAACTGTTCTCTCCCTTAGGTACTTTTAGAATTTCTTGAATTTAAATGTCAGGTGACAAACTGGAGACGATGGTACTGAGAATTTTTCACTTTCTGGTAGTGTGTTTCTAGAACAGACAGGACTGCTGCACAGAAATACTGGTTAAAGGACTTCATAATTTGTGATATCTTAAACTGTGTCAATGAGATTAGATAGCCATTCTCACGTTTTTGTTTTAATTGATGTGGAAATTAAAACTTCTATCTAGAAAGGCTGCTAAGTCATATTGAAATGACCCAGCATAAATATCTAAAAGTTTAAAAAATGAGCCGCATGTTACAAAACATTGATCGAGTTCTGACTGTTGAATTCTATGGGAGTATGAGGCTGTAACTGTTATAGTACATGTTCTAAATGCTACCTACTGGTAGAAAAGTTACATAATGCAGGTTGAAGACCAAAAATTTTGAGCATTGTCAGCTGTTACTCATGATGTTTTGGTGTTTCCTTTTGGGCAGCTGACCTGTCATCTCAGGAGACACTATAAACAATATTAATAAAAATCAAAGTACCAAGGGAAATTGTAAAATGCAATGGATTATGTAACATAAGACTTAGTTTCATTAACATTTCCTTGATGGACTAGCAGTGTTAAAATTTAAACTATTTTCTGTAGCTCTCAGTGATGGATAATTGCTAATGGGTGGAAAGAGAAGAGGAAAGATTACAGCATTGTGTTCAGTAGATTGATAGCAAGATGTGACATAGCTAGAGAACAACTTCCTGCCCTGATTTTCAGAATAGGAAATATTTTTGCTCATAAAAGATGACTAAGAGCTTTATTTTGACTTAAAGTGGAATAAGTTTTCTTATAGCTTCTTAATATACGTGAGAGGAACATAACACAGACAGAATGCTTTGCTGTGTGCTACTTCAAAGAACAACAGGTTAGAGCTGGCAGCATCTTGCTCTAGAAATGCCCATAACGTAACTCACTTGAAATAGATGTCGTCATCAGCCCCAGTCCCAAGTGCTAAGCCTGTTCAAACACATGTGACAGAAGATGGTGGAGTAGAGTGCAGAAGCTATTCATATGGTAGGAGTGGTTATTGTATTAGGATATACTTTCTCTTGACAGGCCAGCATTTTTTGAGTTAAAATTCTGCAGCTGTCTCTCTCTCTCCCTCTCTCACTTTCTCTCTGTGGATTTGTACAAATTCCAAGCTCCTGCTGCAACAGTCGCACCCTTCTTATTTTGTTTCTGAGCGGATTTTAGTGTTTTGTTTTGTCTTTTTTTCCAAGCAGGAAACGGACAACAGAGGCGGAGATCCATTCAAGACCTTAGTATTGCTGGAACAGAATCCAATCAGGTAAAATCTTTCAGCCTATGGCTTCTTTATTTGTCTTTCATGAACATTTAGATGAAATCAACTGTAAACTTGTACTGTGTAGAGCTAGTCTTTAAAACTTCATCTATGTGATTAGGGATCATTTAATTTACAAAACATAGAATCTGTTGTTTTACCATCTAAAATAAAATCTGTGAAAGGGCAGCTTATGAAAGATGTCTAGGTGACAAGTTTCTTGATTACAACTTGCCTAAGCAGCACATGTAATATTTATTCAAAAATATATTTTGTTTGTGCATGCTGCATAATTTTGTATGTACTGGTAATGAACCTCAACATAGTATTATCGCTCGAATGTAAATAGTTAGTTATAATGTCTCTCTCTACGTTTTGGAATAAAATGTAATAGTGAAATACTATAACAAGGTCTTGTTACTAAGACTTTATTACTTTTACAAGATATTTACTAGTAACTATTGCTTTTTGTATCATGATGTCTAGATACCATGGTAACAAGCACAGTGATACACTCTGAAGTATGAAATATTAAAAGTAAACAGATGTCTCAAATGACCAAAGTACAGTTAGTAGTGCTTTAGCCTTGTTTGTTTTGTGTTGTTCATTTAATTGCTAATTTGTCGATGTCAGTAATTCACAGTGGGTTTTTAATCATTAGTGTGAATTAGCAAGGTTCTACTGTAATTTTCAGATCCCTGCTGTAGTTTGAACATGGAAAAATAGGAGCTCAGTGTGTTAATCAGGTTAATCAGGTTTCCATATTAAACAGCCTACTGTAGTAATCCAAAATAGGTGGTAATTTTAGGGGTGTATACTCATCAAAGAGATTAACATTTGATCTCTTTTCAGTTTCATGCAGTGTTGTAGCAACAGAAACCTTGTCCTTCCTCCAAAATCTCATTTGTCTGGTTTATTTGGGAATATGTGCATATATCAGAAGAAAGCATCAGAATCAATTTTAAAATTTCAAAACACTTTTATTACATACCAAACATAATGCTTTTTAAATGAAAGCATTCTACAGATATGAGCACAGTAATAAATCATTCTACATTTACTTAGTCAAGCAGTGTAATTAGAGAAAAGACTTGCAAGAAAATTGAAACAATTTTGGTTATTATTCTGTAACATGTTTAACTATTTTATGATTATGGTTTCAATGCACTTCTATCACACCTATATGCCACTATTTTATGCAATCTTAAAATATTTTTATGTAAGTTCTTTTATTTGTAACTTTCAGTTCCTTCTATTAGCTTTAAAAATTATTAATGTTTGCAGATACCAGATTACAATACTAGTAGGCTAGACATGTAGCGTTTGTATTGGATCTTTTTAACTTTTATGTATCCTGCCTTTGAAAGCTGCTGTGTGCGACTTTCTTAGAGATTTCAGCTGTGTTCCTGCCAAATAATTGCTCCTTCGACCAGGAATAACAGCAATTTTCCTTTTCTTCCCTTCTACCTGTGCCAGCCTAAGGGTTAGAAATCTGTATATCTTTTGTTTTACATTTCTGCTAGGTCTGTCAGTCTGAAATTCTATTCATATTCAATTTATATTTTGAAATTCAATTTATATTTTGCATTTTGAAGTGCCCTATTCTAACTATGAATCATAGTGTAGCGTACAAGATAAGCAGAATAAAGTAATACCTCAAAAGTTATAAGTACACTGTGGATAATGTTTTTTGTGTTCTTCTTTTTGAGGTCTGTGAATGGGAAGCAATGGAAAAGTCTAAAACTAAGACTCTAGAACTTGTAATACCAAGCCAGAACTTTTCAATCACACAACACATTACTGTAGAAAGCAAGCAAGTTTGTCTCCTAGATATGCCCACTGCAGTCTTCACAAGTGGATCTTTGTCCACTAGCTGGAAGAAAGTGGTGGTGTGCCTTCATCCGCTCTGTTACAGCAGGTTGGGAGAAGCGGAAAAGTGTACAGAGATGGACAAGAAGGGCAAGAAGTATTTGGTGCCATATCAGCAGAAGGTCACTGCATTGTCCTTCCTCCTGACCGGAAGAGTTTGTGGGAGGGCAGTGGTATTTATTGCCCATGAAGCCCTAGAGGGCTTGGGGCACCCATATTTCATAGAATGGGGAGCCAACCCCTTCCTTTTCCTAGACCCCCTTTAAGCTTGCTGAGGAGGGGGGTTTGGGTTCCTACATCTGGAAAATTGGGGAGCCAAGCCCCACCTTCCCCTCCTCCTTCCTGCACTGTACAATTCGTTGCCAGGTACTCCAGTATTTTAAGTGAATGAAGTTGTGGCCTAATAAACCACATTCATGGCCTCCTGTCTTTCTTCAGGTGTGAATGGACAGAAGGACCTGAGACTGCTCCTAAACTTCAAGGCCTATATTTATGGATTTCCATAACTCTGACCTGAGCTCCTGCTATCCTTGAATTTTTTAATTTAAAACTTGAAAATAATGATTAGCAGCAATATAAACAACCTACTAGGTAAAGGAGAAAAAATCAGTTTATACAGAGGTTAGAAATCCACACAGCTCTGATCAGTTCACTTATGTTCTCCACATTTCAAATTATATATAAATATATTATCCTTCCCCCACCGCTTTCATTGCAAACATCCTTCTTCTCTACATCTCTGTAGTCTCTCCTTAAACCCACTTCTTTCACCTAGCCTTCATCAATGATCAGTTATGGCACTGTTTGCTTCCATTCCCACGCCCTTTAAACCCTTGTACTCCACACACTGCATTGGTTGCCAGTGAAGTGACAGGTGATTTTTAGAATGTTGGTTACAATCTATAAAGCCTTAAATGGTCTAGGCCTGCTAAATTGGAGATTGCTTCTCCCTCTCTGCTCTGTCATGCTCTCTATCAATTCCGAGGAAAAAATTGGCAGGAGTTTGCAGTAAGTTATTCTCCATACCTAATTGCCTGCTCTAGCATTCGTTCGTATTAGATACTCACTGGAGCCAAACATAGAAAACTTTAATAGGAGATGCAACTTTTTCTTCAGGCTGAGTGAATGTAAATGCTGGAACCAGCACCTCGTCTGTTGTTCCCAAAATAGAGCATACGACAGTCTTGTCCTGGAGGACAAATATCAGTCTTTTCTTAAGGATGGGAAGATATTATATTGTTCTGTTTTGAATGTAGTTTAAATACCATAGTGATTACTCCCTTTATAAATGTATTTGTATTGTCCAATTTAGATTTGTAGGCTTCTCAAGGCAAAGAGCTCTCTAACCCACATATTTTATTAAGAATGGTGCACAACTGTGGTGCTATAATAAATAATCCAATTGGGACAAGCAGGATGAAAATGAAAGTACATATAATCCAGGCTAAGTTTAGTTTGTATGCCATTTTTTTGAAAAACTATTTTTAAATTTTAGTTTACTGTGTCTTCATATACATTTGTACAGTGCCTAGCACAATGGAGCCTCAATCCTGATGGGTGCCTCTGAGCACAACTGCAGTATAAATATTAAATCATGCATAGTCTTCATCTTCATTGTCCTATAGTTCCTTCACAATTCCTCATTTTACCATTCTGATAACCAAAGACCATGCACCATCTAGCCCATTTGTAGTTGTGTTTGGAAAAAACTAATGTACAAGAGGGAGATCTGTTGTTGTTTTTTCTCTCAGACTGATCACAGCCATCAGAGATTTGTGATCAGCAACCAGGGTGGTCACCTCGGCAGTGGTTATGAGGCGCAACTCCTGGCTTAAGACCTAGAAAATCTTCTTCTGTTCGATGGAGTCGGGCTGTTTTCCGATTAGACGGACACGAGGTTACATGGTCTGAAGGACACTCAGGCCATCCTCTGCTCCCTGGGGATGCATACGCCTGAGTCTGCGATGAAGCCATTCCGGCCGCCGCCCTTCCTCCTTCCATTCACCTGTGCAGCCTGGCCCAGCGAAATACCACGGAGGCCTGAAGCAGGCGTTTTGAGGGAGAACTCAAGAGCAACACTCCAATTACCTCCCCGAATCTGCCCCATATTTTCCTCAACCATCACCATCTCCATCCCTACTGTTCGACCTGGTTGAGACTCACCTCGGACAGTTGGGTACTAAAAATTGTGTCACTGGGCTACACCCTTCAGTTTTTGTGCCCCCCCCTTTCTTCCCCATCCTTCTTCAGGAACCCTTCTCACGAACAACTCCTCGTTCAGGAGCTAAACAGCCTCCTGCAACTGAGGGCAGTGGAGGAGGCCCTCAAGAAATGAGGGGGGAAGGTTTCTACTCCCGCTATTTCCTGATCCCGAAGGCAAAAGGGGGCCTACATCCCATTCTGGACCTGACATGACTCAAGAAGTTGAAGTTTTGCATGATATCCCTGGCCTCCATCATTCCTTTCCTGGATCCAAGAGACTGGTACGCTGCTCTCAACTTGAAAGATGCTTCTTTCCATATCTCTCTCTTTCAAGGGCACAGACTGTTCCTCCATTTTATAGTGAGCCAGTGCCATTTCCAGTTCACGGAGCTCCCTTGGCCTCTCCTCGGCCCCACAGGTCTTTACAAAATGCATGGCCCCAGTAGCCACTTACCTGAGGCATCGGGGAGTCCAGGTCTACCCTTATCTCCACGATTGGCTCATCAAGGGCAGATCACAGTATCAAGTGCAGAGCAGTCTCGATCTGCTGTGGTCCACATGCCGCAACCTGGGCCTGTTAGTGAACGAAAAGAAATTGACCCTCGTACCAGTGCAACGGATAGAGTTTATCGGGGAGGGCCAGGGCATTCTTTCTGGAGACCTGGTTACGTCTAACATGGTTTGGAATCTCCCATGTGAGGGACCACCCACTCACCACCGCCCTCACTTGCCGAAGGTTGCTAAGCCACATGGATGCTTGTACTTACGTGGTCCGTCATGCCCAACTCCACCTCCAGCTGCTGCAGGTGTGGTTGGCATTGGTCTATATTCCCAACAGGCACAACCTGGACCTGGTTGTCAAGGTACATCTGGGCATCACTGGCGTGGTGGATGGACCCCACATCAGTGTTGCAGGGAGTCCCCTTGGCGGCCCTGTCCCCGTCGCTAACTCTGGTGTCGGACACCAGGCTGGGGAGCCCACCTGGACAAGCTCAGCACACAGGGCAGTGGTCAGGGGTCTATTGCACCCTCCACATAAATGTCAGGAAGTTCAGGGCAGTTCGCTTGGCCTGCCAGGCTTTTCGGTCCCAAAGTGGTTCAAGTCGTGACTGACAACACTACCACAATGTTTTATATCAACAAGCAGGGTGGAGCCAGGTCCTCAGCCCTCAGACTATGGGACTTCTGTGTGCAGCATGCCATTCATCTTGTAGCAGCGCACCTCCCCGGAACCAAGAACGTATTGGCAGATTGCCTCAGCAGAACCTTCTCATCTCACCACCAGTGGTCTCTCCACCCGGATGTGGTCAACCAGATCTTCCAAAAGTCCTCAGGTGGACTTGTTCATGACTCACAAGAACAGGAAGTTCTACCGGTTCTACTATTTCAGGGGGTCAACCGGGTCCCTGTCAGACACCTTTCTACTTCCTTGCTCAGGGACTCTGATGTACGCTTTCCTGCCGGTACCATTGCTTCACAAAGTCCTCATGAAAATCAAGCAGGACAAGGACAAGGTTATCCTGATAGCCCCAGCTTGGCTTCACCAGCACTGGTTTGGCACGCTCGTGGATCTGTCAGTGACAACACCGATGCCACTGCCCCTGTCAGGAGAGCGCTAGTCTTCTACATTGAGAGGACAAAGCCATTTCGCAAGTCAACGCAGTTGTTCATCGGGGTGGCGGATGGGATGAAAGGTCTGAGGGTATCCACCCAGAAAATTTCATCTTGGATCACAGCCTGCATCCAATTCTGCTTTGATCAGGCAAAAGTGCCTCCACCAGTGATCATGACCACCCACTCAGCTAGAGCACAAGCCTCATCGGCAGCCTTCCTGGCCCAGGTGTCAATTTCTGATATCTGCAGGGACGCCACATAGTCATCCGTACATATGTTCAAAAGTTAAGCATGTAGTGAGAGGTGAACTACTTCCAGCTGTGTGCACTTGTTTAATTTCTTATTGTGGAAACACTGGAAATGAACTGGGTTCCTTAGTTTTCTCATAAGCTGAAGCTGACATGTTCTAGTGCAGGGGTCGGCAACCTATGGCACGCAAGCTGATTTACTGTGGCATGCTGCTGCCGGCCTGGGGTCCCTGCCACCGGCCCTGCTGCCGGCCTGGATGGATGGAACCCCGGGCTGGCAGCCAGGACCCAGCTGGCAGGAGCTGGCAGACAGAACCCCAGACGGAACTCAGCCCGCTGCTGGCCTGGGGTCCCAGCTGCTGGTCCACTCAGCCCGCTGCCAGTCTGGGGTTCCATCCGCCGGCCCCTGTAAATGTAAAATTTATTACTGGCACGTGAAACCTGAAATTACCGCAAATAAATGAAGACTTGGCACACCACTTCTGAAAGGTTGCCGAGCCCTGTTCTAGTGAATGCAGCTTCTGACTCTAGTGTGATAATTGTTATGTAGAATCATAACAGGATGCTCAAAATGCAACCTCCTGAGTACATTGTATAAGGCGGAGCCCAGCCGCCCAGGGAGGTGGGGCTCAGGCCTCAGCCCTAGGTGGTGGGGCTCAGGTTACAGGCCCCCGGCCCACAGATGAAGTCTTGGGCTTTGTTGTCCCCGTTTCTTTCCCCATCCCTCCCCCCCTGGGGTGGTAAGGTTCGGGTAGGCTCAGGCTTCAGTCTCCCCTCCTGTGGTTGTGTAGTAATTTTTGTTGTCAGAAGGGGGTCGCGATGCAATGAAGTTTGAGACCTGCTGTTATAATTCAAAGATAAATTTTAGATGAGGGTGAAATGATTCCTATATAATTTCTATATATGCTCGTAAAGTTTATCAAGCATTTTGAGAGTTTCAGAATAAAAAGAACTATAGAAATGAACGCTCTTGTTTCTTTAGATCAGTTAGCCAGCTCCAAAACGGCTAGTAAAACAAACTCTTGAACCAGTCTTCCCTTGTTTTGGTTTTGTCACTGTCACAGACTATAATAAGAGTCTTATTTAAAAATCTTGTTTTATTTGTGCAGGAGAGCAGAAACAGCAGTAGGTCATCTAGTCCTAGTGTGAGAATGATCACTACCCCAGGACCAACCTCTGAAAAGCCAGCTCGTAGTCTTCCATGGACACCTGATGAATCTACAGGTGATGTTTGGTTTGGTTTTTGTTTTTTTGTTCTTGTCTTAACATTCTGAAAGGTTTATTTTTATAATATATTTTGATTAAGATCAATGTGTGTGTAAACTTTACAAAGAAATTGAATAATAGAGCAATTGATTTGTTTTAGTTTTCTGACTCATTTAAACCATTACTGCATTTGCTCACTGGTTGTACAAATTCTTTAAGTAGACTCAGTGAAATTACATAAACTCTTAACTATAGTTCATTAAAAGCAAAATATATAATTTTCCTATGATGCTACTATAAATAGAATATTCTACTTAACAGTTTTGAACATGAATTTTGATGCTGCATTTTTTAAAACACAAGGCAACATTTTATTTGTATGTGTACATTATAAATACACATGTCTAGATTTCAGTGAGCCACCTTTTTGGATAAAGTACTACTCAGGATACATAAGGGTGGCAGTTTCAGGCCCATATCTCTGGAGAGGTGTGGGGGGAGGAAGAAGGCATGTACACACATGCTTTTGCAAGGTGTTTTACAAAAGTTAGCATGAACTTTTATTTCAGAAGTGTGTAAAATATTTGTTTACCAGAGTATCACTCTTTTTTGTTACATTACAGTCACTCAACCATGTTTTATAATAGTGGAATCTAGTTAAAGATTTCTTATACTCTTAGTCCAGTGCTTACAAAGCGTTATAAAAGGATCAGAACTTCAACACGCTAACACCGTCGGTTCTCTGTGACATCCTAAGATCACAAGTGGGCAGGCTTTCTGACATATTTGTCTCAGAAATGATATGTAGCACTGGGAGCCCAGAGTCTCGGTTCCTTTCCAAGGACAGTCTTTAGTTCATGGTTTGCGTAAATCTGAGTAGGAAAAAAAAATACAAGATATCAGAAAATCTGTTTCAAAAAGTTCTCGTTTTAAGGCAAGGTTGGTTACAGCATGACCTTGGGTAGCCCTCTCTTTTGGTACTCAGTGTCTACATGCGAGTCATTATCTTTAGTTCTCATTTTGCTGTTTGTTAAGGAGGAGAAAGGCAGTTTCTCCTTTCTCGCCCTCCCATTTCCTTTACCTTTTTGAAATTGTTTTTGGAGATATGGTAGGTAACCTTTGGGAGGCAACACCTTTTCATTTTTGCCGCCGCCGCCACCCCACTACTTTATGGCAGATGCTTTTGGGGTATGGCTGAGCAGCCCACTTCTTTTTCACCTATCCTCTACCGTTTGCTCTCCTGATAGCAGTCCCACAGTGCTGGAACCCAGTAGTTTCTCCACTTAATCCTACTGCTGTATCTTAAGATTTAGCAATAGCTTGTGTCCCTCAGATCTTGGGCTTCTAAAGATACAAAGCATGTGAGATTCCAGAAGCATGCAATGTAGTTCGGAGGGAAAGTTCTGGGAAGGCCCATGGTGTTACTGTTTTGGAAGAGAGCAACAGCAGCGAGGCCCAGCAGAGATGTTATAGGGTTCCCCCATTACTCATCTGCTATCCCTAAGAGTATTGAAGAGAAAGGTGTCCTTGGGCATATTGGGTGGGAGAGGTGGTATTTGCCTAGGTTTAATTTCATGTCTGAGTAAAGTCAGTCATGTCATGACTGAACAAAGTTTGTGTTCATTTTGTTTTTCAGAGCTGTTTTGCCCAGCCTTAATTTAAATTCAGTTAATGGGTAGTAGGGTGACCAGATAGCAAGTGTGAAAAATCAGAACAGAGGGTGCGGGGTAATAGATACTTATATAAAAAAAAGCCCCAAATCTCTGGACCGTCCCTATAAAATTGGGACATCTGGTCACCCTAATGGGTAGGCTAACTGGCTGATCCCTCATAAACAAGAATGGCATAGCAAATAACTTTATAAACAGGCAGCCAGAATGCAAACTCTGCAAAAAACTTATATTCAACTAAAATGGCCTCTAGAAATTTATAAAGGTGTAATATTTAATCTTTTTTTCCTTTCAGTACAATAGATCATACTCTAATAATGTTGTCATTCTCAACTAACTTTACAAAACACAAACCAAAAAAACCTGATATTTCCATATATCATTCTGCATATTGATGTTTAGTTTTGTTTAAATAATAATCCTTTTTTGCTAAGGAAGTATAGTGTCTTATGGATGTCCTACATGGAAATGTACAATTAACTCAATTGAAAATATATTATAGCTGTGGTATTGTTGTTACAGATACCAATGGGTCAGATAACTCCATCCCAATGGCATATCTTACACTAGATCACCAGTTGCAGGTAATAATTGTATATCTTATGAGCAATTGAATTTTTAATTCAGTCTAAACTAGTCTAAAAGTATTTTCATCTTTTTTTTCCCCTGAGTGACATAAATATGGGCTAAAAAAAATTGTTTTTCGTATTCGTTGATGTTTGTTTGTGTACTGCCTAACTTTTGAACAAGGCTAAAAAAAATTATTCTGTAACCTGAGATTGGTTGACTCAGATTTAATCAAGCTATTAAAAACAAGCCCTGGGAAATATGATCCTTAAAACAAATTGAAATCTTAGTTTAAAAGTATGAATAAGAAATTTGCTCGAGGTCATAGAATAAAATTGCTACGGTCTCATCCAAACTTTATTTGTTCTATGGATGATCAAATAGTGCTTTGATCATCATCCTTTGTAACAAAGAATGTGGTAGAGCAATAAATGTAGATGTTAGGTCTGATTCAGCTTTGGCAACAGTGCACTAAGATTTTTCCAGGGCATGGTTTAACACTTATTTTTAAAAGCTTACTAGTTTCTGAAAGCTGGTATAAATATATTGCAGACACATTCTAACACACTATTATTGAGATATCAGTTGATTAGATTTTAACATGTCTGATTTATTTTCAGCCTCTAGCACCATGCCCAAACTCCAAAGAATCTATGGCTGTATTTGAACAGCACTGTAAAATGGCACAAGAATATATGAAAGTTCAGACTGAAATTGCATTGCTGTTGCAGAGAAAGTAAGTAAAATGCTTGTAACGAGGAAAAAATAGATTTAGAAATATTGAGATGAGACAAGTGAAGTGTATCTTTGTGTACTGGAGTACTATATCTCTGTCTCAGTGACTTTCATTTTTATGGCTTTATTAGAAAGAAGGGTTTGAGTGACAGAGAATAGCAGTTAAGAATATTTTTTCAATGAATATTTATTAGTGTCTGAAGTAGGAGTGCTGCTTTAAACAGATTTTTCTTTTTAAGGTCCCAATCCTGCATCAAAGTCTGTAAGATTACTCCATGTGCTTAACCTTAAGCATATGTACTTACGTGCAGGATCGGGGACTAAGGGCTGGTCTCCACTACGGGGAGATCGAGGCTGCTGCAATTGATGCAGCAAGGATTGATTTAGCAGGTCTAGTGAAGACCCGCTAAATCGATGGCAGAGCGCTCTCCGGTCGACCCCGGTACTCCAGCTCTCCGAAAAGAGTAAGGGAAGTCAACTGGGGAGCATCTCCCGTTGACTCAGCGCTGTGAAGACACAGGGGTAAGTCGACTTAAGCTTTGTCGACTCCAGCTACGTTATTCACGTAGCTGGAGTAGCATAACTTAGGTTGACTTAACCCCAGCCATTCGTCTGAATAAATTGTGGCAAGACATTAGGCCCCAGTTATGCAATGAGCTCTGAGCAATCAGACTCCTTCACCCTAGTGATTTAGAGTGACAATATATACGATGCAGGTCCCATTGTATGAACTTTATCGTAGGTTTGGAGCCTTTACTTAGTGAGATTTTAAAAGAATTTTACAGATTAGAATAATGTATAGAAAAGCTCTGGGTTTGCATTCAGTATTGAGTTAATGTACTGAGAAGTATAGAGAATAATGTAAAAACCAGTTCGGTTGTTGTGAACTCTTAGGCCTTTCTGTTGTACTAAATATTACACCTGAGACATGATCTTCATAAACTCAGTGACAAATGAAATAAAAAGTTGAATTTGGTTAAAAATAAAAATATACTGTAGTGACTACTCGCAAAAACAAGCAGGTGTCAGTCTCAATGGGTAGTGATCAACGGCTCGATGTTTAGTTGGCAGCCAGTATCACGCGGAGTGCCCCAGGGGTCGGTCCTGGGGCTGGTTTTGTTCAACATCTTTATTAATGATCTGGATGATAGGAATGATTGCACTCTCAGCAAGCTCGCAGTTGACACTAAGATGGGGGGAGAGGTAGATACACCGGAGGGTAGGGATAGGGTCCAGAGTGACCTAGACAAACTGGAGGATTGGGCCAAAAGAAATCTGATGAGGTTCAACAAGGACAAGTGCAGAGTCCTGCACTTAAGAAGGAAGAATCCCAGGCGCCGCTACAGGCTGGGGACCAACTGGCTAAGGAGCAGTTCTGCAGAAAAGGACCTGGGGATTACAGTGGACGAGAAGCTGGATATAAGTCAGCAGTGTGCCCTTGCTGCCAAGAAGGCCAACGGCATATTGGGCTGCATTAGTAGGAGCATTGCCAGCAGATCGAGGGAAGTGATTATTCCCCTCTATTTGGAATTGGTGAGGCCACACCTGGAGTATTGCATCCAGTTTTGGTCCCCCCACTACAGAAGGGATGTGGACAAATTGGAGATAATTTTTGTTGCCCTCCGCTGGACTATTAGGGGGCTTGGGCACACGACTTATGAGTAGAGGCTGAGGGAACTGGGCTTATTTAGTTTGCAGAAGAGAAGAATGAGGGGGGATTTGATAACAGCGTTCAACTATCTGAAGTGGGGTTCCAAAGAGGATGGATCTAGACTGCTCTCAGTGGTAGCAGATGACAGAACAAGGAGTAATGGTCTCAAGTTGCAGTGGGGGAGGTCTAGGTTAGATATTAGGAAACACTATTTCATTAGGAGGGTTGTGAAGCACTGGAATGGGTTACCTAGGGAGGGGATAGAATCTCCATGCTTAGAGATTTTTAAGGTCAGGCTTGACAAAGCCCTGGCTGGGATGATTTAGTTGGGGATTGGTCCTGCTTTGAGCAGGGGGTTGGACTAGATGACCTCCTGAGGTCTCTTCCAACCCTGATATTCTATGATTCTATGATTTTTATTCTCCATAACATTTTAATGTTAACATTTTTTTTATCTTTAGACAGGAGCTAATAGCAGAACTGGACCAGGATGAGAAAGACCAGCAAAACACATCCCGTCTGGTACAAGAACATAAAAAGCTTTTAGACGAAAACAAAAGTCTTTCGACTTACTACCAGCAATGCAAAAAACAGTTAGAGGTCATCAGAAATCAGCAACAGAAACGACAAGGCACATCATGATTCACTGGGACCTTTCAAATCAAAAATATGCACAGAAAAGACTTTTGTATTATCCCTTATTATGACAGCTCATGGGTGTTAGCTTCTTGATGTGTTCAGAAAGCCTATATTTGTCTGCTGCACTTAGAACGTCATTTATTTTCCTTTTCTTATGGTGAACATTCAGTTCACCAGGTTTATTGAATGAGGTGGGAGAACAGTGACTTGAATTAATCACCAGCACTCAGCTTACACAAATACAGTGAACTGTGGCTGTACACGTGCTCGGTGTGTGAAGGCTAGCCTAACAAAAGCATTAAAATGGCTGCTAAATTGTAAGATCTTGTTTTAATTTCTGATGTTACCTCAATAAGAGCAAAACAAAAACTTCTGTTTTAGAATGGTTTTGTTCTTGTCTCATCTCAAACAAATTTACAGTGACAGTCATTTTCTCATGCACCATGCTGCAGAGCTGATGTTGATTGACCAGAGTAATTCATGATGCATTAGTGATACCTTTTCCCTTAGATTTAGTGCATTTTTCCACATGCAAAATGGTAGTCAGACTGATGCCAACATCACTGGTTCAGTGCTTGATAGCCCTGCATTTTGACTAATATAATTCTTGTAATCTTGCATTCATAAAATATTTGAAGCAAAAGGCTGTATTTTCTTTACTTTTTTCGGGTGAGGAGTGGGATGGCATGCAGTTTCACCTAATCATATTGGACAAAAAATTATGATGGTGATTGAGCAAAGTGGGTCTCTTGTATAAAAGGGGAAAAAAATCAAAATGTGTGGAAGAATCTGTTAACCTTTAAAGCTTTTGTGCCTGTAGCATCTTTGGAAGCCAATTCAGAAAGCAAATGAATATAAAGTTCTATATAATCATTCCCTTCATATTAGTTATTGGGATCTTTTTGAACCCTGATTGAAATGCTGAAAGGAAAACATCCGTATTCACCATACATGTAAATAAGTTTGTTTTGGATAAAGAGCTGAGGACTTGAGTGATTTTTATTTATTTTTAAATACAAAAACATGATATGAAGTAGGGAATGCAGATGGACAAAGCTGGTAAGAAAATGAGAGAAATGGCTTAGTCTGCTTTGTGAATCCTAGTTATTTCAGTCGTTTGAGAAGTGTTCAAAGCAAGCCTGCCACAGAATGCCTACTGCCTTTGTGACTGAAGAGTTGCATTTAACAAACTCAAACAAAACATGGAATGGTCAATATCTGTATTTGCCATGATTATGTGGGCAGAAATCACCGAAAATGGATTGTTTGGATTATAAACTAACTTTCAATTGAGTCACTTTTTAATAGAATCCTAAACTATTTTTAAGTTTCTCAGACTCGGGTTTTAATAACATTAATCTTTTGCAAAGAGAAAATATAAAATGAAAACTTAGACTCTTGTATCATCAAAATACCAGCAAGATGATCAAAAATTTATTGTGATGATTTAGTTGTTGGGCTTCATTTCAGATAAATAAATTAGTGCAAGAGTTCATTGGTAGTGCTTGGTAAAATACTTAGTGGTAAAAACCTCACTACTTCTCCTCTTCTTCCTATCTGATAAATGTTGATATTATTGTGAATGTATAAGAATATCAAAGATGAAGGATAGCTTACTGAGCAGTGTCATTCTAACTTTAAAATAAACCTATTATTGGCAAGCCTTTCGGGAGTTAAAACCCTTCCCTCACTTTATTTAAATAAAGGAAGGGTTATCATTCCCGAAACCTTAGCAGATAATTTGATTAGTTAGCTGAAACTGATATTGGGATCAACTTAAGGGCACACATATTTATAGCAAAATGTAATTGGCAGAGAAAATAACTGTAGTATTAGGAATAGCACAAGTGATCCAAAGCATTGCTGTTTGCATACATCTGTCCATCTACCAAAATGGACACAGTCAGTGTGTTTAAGCATGAAGTAGAGTAGAATGAATACTAATGCTTGACTTCACATGCATGGTTAATAATTGCAAAATCATTTCCCAGGACAGTTATTGAGGTTCTTCTGTGTCATAATGAAACACGTTTACATAAATTAATATTAACACTTCATATGCAAAGTCACTTTATGGCAAAGTTTGAATAATGGAAGTGAAAGCAATGCTAACTTCATTTAATGGTACATAATACAAAAGTCTAAGTTAGAACTGTTGCTTATAACCTTTTAAGTTTACATTGAAAAGGGTCTCAGATTGTAAAATAAGTAATGTACACTGTGGAATTCAGCTCCATTCACTACTTAGATTGTGTTGCCATTCTAACGATATTTTCCAGGGGGAATATAGATAGAGTTCATGTCCTTTTGCCTTTCAATCTTCCCTTCCCTAATTCCACCAAAAATTTGAACTATTAGCCCCCACTTTCTCAATGAAGTCTTCTGTGTGGGCAAAATCCTTGTACATCTCCCCCAGCAAACCTAGAGGATAGCAATGGCTATTTGAGCCAAGGAGAATTAACAATTTATCATCTTGTGACTTCAGAATTTTCAAAAGGCTTTTGTTTTTAAGTTGTTTACAAATGTGCTTTTATTTTTTCTGTTAAGCTATTTTGGGGTGTTCAGGACATATTTTTCATGTCATCTTTTACTCAGTTAAAGCTATCCCTCTAGTCATGGATGTGTAACATCTAGTTTTGTCTGGGCGCTGCCTCCTCATTCTCAAAACGGTAACAGGTTCTGCTTTTTGTCAAAGTATGTGTTGTGTAAGACATTGTGTAATGAAAGTATGCTTCTTTATACTGTGCAGTTTTACCAAAAAATGCTTTTTTAGGCTTTATTTTTGTTTTTTGATGAAAAGTTGAAGATTGTAATTCAGAACTTGTACATAAAATGGTGAATGATTTCATATGATGTGGGAATGAGCAGTGTGGCTTTCTGCTACAGGGGTGTTTTACATTACCAGGAATCAAATTAATAAAAGCTGAGAGACTTTAACAGACTTGTAATGCCCCACCACTTGCCACGGCATCTTTGATCTGTGAGGGAATCCCACGGCTCGTGGGACACAGCCATCGGTACCACCAGGAGAACACTTCTGTTCTTTGCTGTTTTCCTTGATGCATGCGGAGGGACAGCTATGGACAAACAGGTCCCACCACAGCTGCATGTCAACACTGAATCCACCTCGGACAACCCTATCTGGAGACATTTGCCTGGTTCTGTTCCTAACACACACACATGTCTCTTTGAGAGAGGCTTCACTGGAATACAGAGGCACTCGCAATCAATCCATTGAGCATCCTGTCTCCCTGGATAACAGTAACTTTATCCCAGTTCTGTCCCATTGTCCCCGGACTGCCTGTTCTACCAAGGGGTTCCCATATGCCATGCTCAAACATACTTTTATTTATTCAATTATTAACAGTCGGAGCAGTGTGGGAAGAGCATTCCCAACCCTTGGGAATAGGAGTTCCCCATGCTAGTGATTGGGGAGAAAAATCCTCCTAAACCAGGTCTCACATACGTGTGTGATGCTGTTTAAAACAGATTAACTTTTTTAAGGACTTAAATATATTCCAGAATTGATTGTTGTGAAGTAAATTGTGTGTATTCAACTTTAATACTTTCACTGGTTCAGGTGCATGGGATTTTTTTAAATAAGTTCCAGTCTTGTTGCTTATGCTCTTTATTTAATTACTAAATCCTGATGGAATAGAGTTATATCAAAAAAAAAAAAAAAAAAAAAGGGTGCTGCAGTTGTTTGCACCTATCAGAGTGTGTCAGTTTATTATTTCTGAGCATTTTTAATGCCTTCTTTAATCTGGCAGATTGAGGAATTAGGTCAGTTTAGTGTGCAACAATTTCTCCCATCTGCTCCACACAGTTGAAATGTGACATCTTTCCCTGCCTCCTGTACTGTACATGGCTGGCTGTTTTAATCCGTGTGACACAGCAGAATTGAATGTAGATTAAATGAATACAAACCTATTACAAGGTGTAAAACAAACCGTGAGTAAGAATTTGACGTGATTTCAGTAAGGCAGTATTGTTACTAAAGTCATTATTTATGCTTTATAATTACATTCCTGGATCTCAAAAGTATTTTCAAAATTAGTTAACGGAGCCTCAGAAGGGTTTTGGTCCAATTTACATATGGGTAAATAGAGGCATGAAAATGTTAAATGACCAACATTATACATGGTCAGTGGCAGAGCTAGGAATGAAAGCAGGAAGATCTGAGTCTGTCTCCTGGTTTGTAAGAATGGACTGTTCTCCCTGTGTCTAGTTTCAGTACAATCGGAGGAAATCAAGTTGGGTGGGATTGTTCTTCTAGATGCACTCATGTGAAGCAGAAGGGTCAGCTACCTCCTGAGCACCAGCTTCCCCATCTGTGCCTACAATGGGCTCTGCATGGGTCTAAAGACCTGCAGTAGGATAGGACTGATGGGCTGCTTGGTTATGCCATCACCATAGAGGTTGAACTTGAGAATGTAATCTCTTTTCTTCAGAAATCCATACACCGCAGGGTGGCTGCCAGGACAGGAGGCAATTATGACAGTCATTGTCTGCCTCCTGCTTACACTAGTTCACAGATGGGGGACATACCCTGAGCCTCAGAGAGCATAAATCCATTATCACAGGAGTGCCCAGCTGGTGTGAAGTCAAAGTTCTTCATATTCCTTGAGTGCTTGCTCAGGTCGATTCCATTCTAGGTGTGTGCACGCCCATGTGCGGTCGTCTGAGTTTTTTGCCTTTGTGGTACCCGTAGGGTCGGCAGTGGTGTTCACTTGAGTGCCACGCTCATACATGGGTATATCAGGCACCGCCGACCCTACGCCCTTTCAGTTCCTTCTTACCATCCATGAGGGTTAGTCGGAGTACCTTTCCTTGCATTGTAAGGGCTAGCAGTTTTTCATCTACTGACTTCAAGCCTTAGGGCCTTGTAAATCCTTTATTTATAGTAATTTACTCCTGGGGAAATTCTGTGCCAAAAATCCAAAATTCTGCATATTTTATTTGTCAAAATGCCGGTTATGGCGATGTCCCCTTCACAAAGCTCATCGGGCAACAGCTGGTGTCACAGACTGCACCAGGCTCAGTGCATGAGGCATGCTCGGAGATCGAGGCAGAGGGAACTGCACCCACCCCTAAGCCTTCCTCCCCTGTGGGGTAACATGCCCTGGAGCCTCCCTCAGTGATGCAGTCATAATCTTCGTCCCTAGATGAGGCGGTTGCGGGACCCTCGAGGGCCAGCCTGCTGGATGATTTCTAAGAAGGCCAGGCCCTGCTGTGTTGGGTGGCTCAGAACTTGGGCCTGAAGGTGAAGGAAATGGCTGAGCAGTTGGACACCTTGTTTAATGTCCTGTTAATCTCTACCCCAACCCATGTCGCACAACCAGTGCATGATGGTGTTCTTAAGATTGACAAGGCACTCTGGCAAACTCCTTCCTCCATTCTTCCCACCTCAAAAAGGGCTGAAAAGAAATACTGCCAAAGGGTTTGAATACATCTATACCCACCCTTCCCCAGGCTCGTTGGTGAGCTCTGCGGCCAATGACCGAGACAAACGGGGGCATACTAGCTCAACCCAGAGACGCCAAACGGTTGGACCTGTTTGGAAGGAAAATTTATTTGACGGCCAGTTTGCAATTCCATTGTCAAACCATCAGATCCTCTTGGGCTGTTACGATTTTAACTTATGGGCTCCCTCCATAAGTTCAAGGAGTCCCTCCCACAGGGTTTGCCCCAAGAATGTGAAACCCTGGTGGAGGAGGGCAATGCGGCTGCAAGGTGCTCCCTCCAGATGGCATGGTATGTGGCAGACTCAGCAGCCAGGGTGGTTGTATTTGCAATGGTAATGAGGCGCTCCTGGCTTCAGACCATCGGACTCTCCCAAGAAATGCAGACCTCCATCCAGGACAGTGTCTTTTCGGACCAGACAGATGCTAGGCTGCATGGGCTAAAGGACACCAGGACCACCCTTCGCTTGCTGGGAATGCATACACCGCAGCCTGGGAGAAAGCGGTTCCAGCCACTCCTGCCTCCTAGGCCTTGGTAGTCTCATCCAGGGTCTGCAAGGAGAAGGGTCAGAGATGTTAGTTTCAGCCACCATCATTCTTCCTCCTCCCACTTACCCATGCAGCCCAGCCTGGCAAAACACACCAGGGGCCAGAAGCATTAATTTTGAGGGTGCAGTCAAGAGCAATGCCCCAATCACCTTCCAGGATCCACCCCACTCTTTCCTCAACCATCTTCGTCCCTTCCGTTTGCCCTGAGCTCAAGTCACCTTGGACCGTTGGGTGCTGGACATAGCATCTCAGGGTTACACCTAGAATGGAATGGACAGGAGCAACACATCTCTAAGACCAACAGCTATGAAAGGTAGGTAACAGTTTTTCCCCCGCTGCTCCCACCTACACATGGGGGGAAGGGGAGACGGGAATATAACAGCTGCATGCAGATTGCTCTCTCCTGGATATTGAGTGCAGGGAGTTAGAGTGCTTTACATCTGCTTGCACACCGTATTGGCCACAATCTAGCTGCTAACAGAAATAGTGAAAAATTCCATGGTACTACATGAGACTGAGATAAATGTGACAAGGGGGTGTGCCCATTGTAGCTCTTCACTGGTTCCATCCTCCCCCAGTAGGACACTAAAGCATATTCCTTGCATACAAGGGTTTCTTTGGGTGGAGTGGAGCATGCTGTAGAGTCACTACTTTCATGTGGTTCTCCCAGTTCTTCCTCTTGCACTGCTGTCATGTCTACAAAAGTTTTGCTGATGCAAGTTACATTGACATACAGTCACCACGGTATATCACTTGTGCATGTGCATACTTGGCTCCTTGTGTCAGTGCTGCACATACTCACCAGAAGTGCTTGTGTTGATGAATAGTGCGTGCACCATTGGTAGGTATCCTAGCATACAACCTGCCACCGTTCATTGTGCTATCTCTTAGGTAGTTTTGGCAATGCATGGTGGGACAGAAATGACTTGGACAAGGGTTGTTACCTGGGGTTTTATTATACACATGGTTAGTGTTCCTTTTTAATTTTTTATGTCCATGTGTGGAATTAATTTTATGTGTACCAATATGGAAGTGATGTGGGGGGAGGGCCGTGGGGTTTGGAGTATGGGAGGGGGCTCAGGGCTGGGGCAGAGGGTTGGGGGGTGAGGAGAATGAGGGCTCGGGTGGGGCCAGGATGAGGAGACTGGGGTGTGGGAGGGGGCTCAGAGCTAGGGCAGAGGGTTGGGGAGTCGGGGGATAAGGGCTTGGGTGGGGCAGGGGATGATGGGTTTAGGATGAAGGAGGGGGCTGAGGCAGAGGGTTGAGTGAACAAGGTGAGGGCTCCGGCTAGAGGTGAAGGCTCTGGGGTGGGGCTGATGATGAGGGGTTTGGGATGCAGGCTTCCCTGGGGCTGCGGCGGGGAGAGAGTACAAACAGTAGTAAAAAATCTACTTTCGTCAGTAAGATATAGGGAGCACAAATGTGGAAGGAAGATGCCATTTTTCCATAGTCACTTTTCTGTGTACAAATGCACTGACAGTGGAGTGCAACAGCTGAAAGTTAATAAACAGACCTATTGGTAAAGTCACATCAACCACAACCCCAGCTCTAAACTGGAGAAGGGTTTGGAGCTGTATCTAATTTTATGGTTTGGGTCCTCAAACTATGCTGCAAGATATGACTGATTAGAGCTTTTTGAAAACTAAGGATGATGTCATGAAACATATGAAAGACCTCAATCCTATTTACTATATACCTTTCCTGAAGCTCAGGAAGTGTAACCCGTAGCACTGGCTATAAACTTAAAGCAGGGTTTGGTTCTGAAAAGCGAATTGATAAAAGTGGCGCTGGTGGGGGTTCTATGTTTGTCTCTCAATGATGCTACGTTGAATATACTTGCTTTACAGATATGGGGAGATATCTTTAACCGAGAGCCCTGCAAACTTCACATGGGATCAGAGAGTCTGGGATCAGAGCAATGAAGGTGCTTCAGACCAAGTTGAGCCCTCAATCTCAGCGGTATAACTCCCATTGTATTGAGATTGCATTTTCAGCGATACCTGTGCAACTCCTTTGCCTTCTGTGGCTTTGTCAGATGTAACTGCTTGGAATGTAATAAGCCATTCTGTTGATGCACAAGGAGTAGTCGAAGAGAGCTCACTCTCTATGAGCTGTGTTGACTCTGCAATGTTAACTAGCAATAGCAGTAAAAAAAAAAAAAAAAAGTTTTCCTCAAACTCAGCAGCTTTGACTCTGAATACATACAAGGAACAGATCTGTTGGTCAAGGTGCCCTTTTTACATAGTCACTTTCTAGAGTAGAACTGTACTTGTAAGTGACCTTAGTCTAGTTTGAATTTTTTCCTAGAGTGGTGAAAGACCACTTGCATCCAAGAAGGCTAGGATTGTGAATCTGATACAAAAGAAATAATGTCTGAGAGCTCTAAACTTTCTTTCCTCTGCCTGAAACACAATCGCATAGCAAGAAAAAGACAGTTAACTGGTAAGAATAGCCTTTCTAGCCAAATATAAATAGCCGAGGGTCTATATCCTTTTAAACTCCATTTACAACAGTATTGGGGGGATTTCTTGTAAAAAGATTCTCTCATAGACTGACTAAAAAATAATAATAAAAGGGAACGGCAAAAGAAATCCTAGAGACTCAGAAGTTTAACCTTCATTAATTGATTTATTTGGGGCAGCTTTTGTAATAATAGTTTTGATCTCACGTGACCAAATTTAATGTGAAACTTCGAGACCTTTATAACATCCTCAGTAGGGATAGTATCAGAGTCTGTATACAAGATATGTTAGATTTTAAAAGTGACTTTGTATGCTACAAGTTCTAAGGCAGTAGTGCATTTCCTGTCTTCCCCTGACCAAATTATTATTTGTTACATTGTCATGATCTCTGCTAATTACAGCTGGTTGGGAAAATGGAGTATCAGTTTCACAGGGAATGTAAAAATCCTTGTCATTCAGGAATTGTAGAAATGTAGGATTGGATGAGACCTCAGTAGATCATCTAGTCTAGTCTCCTGCACTCAACACAGAACCATGTAATAATAACTAGACAAGAGGTGGGCAAACTATGTCCCACAGGCCACATCCGGCGCGTGGGACCGTCCTGCCCGGCCCCTGAGTTCCCGGCCAGGGAGGCTAGCTGGTGTTGTCCTCCCTCCCCCACAGCCTCAGCTCACTGCACCACCAGCGCTCTGGCCCGCTGCTCCTGCTGGGCAGCAGGGTGGCGTGGCTGGCTCTGGCATGGTAAGGGAGCGGGGGCGCCTGGGGGACTGTCAGGGGACGGGGGCAGTTGGATGGGGTAGAGGTTCTGGGAGGGGTCGGGGAACGGGGGGCTGGATAGGCATGGGAGTCCAGGGGGGGTTGTCAGGGGGCGAGGGTGTGGATAGAGGTTGGGGCAGTCAGAGGACAGGGAGCAGGGGAGTTGGATGGGTCAGGGGTTCTGAGGGGGGACAGGGAGCAGGGGGTGGTTGGATAGGCGTGGGAGTCCCAGGGGGCCTGTCAGGGGGTGGGGGTGTGGATAGGGGTTGGGGCAGTCAGGTTACAGGGAGAGGGGGTTGGATTGGGGCTGGGGTCCTGGGAGGGGGTGGTCAGGGGACAAGGAGCAGAGGGGGTTGGATGAGTTGCAGATTCTGAGGGGGGCAGTCGGGACAGGAAGTGGGAGAGAGCAGATGGGGGCAGGGCAGGCTGTTTAGGGTGGCACAGCCTTCCCTACCCGGCCCTCCATATAGTTTTGCAACCCTGATTTGGCCCTCGGGCTAAAAAGTTTGCCCACCCCTGAACTAGACCATTCCTGACAGGTGTCTGTCTAACCCAGGGATGGCCAACCTGTGGCTCCAGAGCCACATACGGCTCTTCAGAAGTTTAATATGTGGCTCCTTGTATAGACACCAACTCCGGGGCTGGAGCTACAGCCGCCAACTTTCCAATGTGCCGGGGAGTGCTCACTGCTCAACCCCTGGCTCTGCCACAGGCTCTGCCCCCACTCCATGCTTTCCCGCCCCTCCCCTGAGCCTGCCATGCCCTCGCTCCTCCCCTTCCCCCCCAGAGCCTCCTGCACGTCATGAAACAGGTGATCGGGAGGTGTGGGGAGGGAGCGGGAGGCGCTGATCGTCAGGGCTGCCAGTGGGCGGGAGGCACTGGGAGCTGGTGGGGAGATGATTGCGGGGGGGTTACATATTACTGTGGCTCTTTGCCAATGTACATTGGTAAATTCTGGCTCCTTCTCAGGCTCAGGTTGGTCACCCCTGGTCTAACCTGTTCTTTAAAATCTCCAATGAGAGAGATTCCACAGCCTTCCTAGGCAATTTGTTTGGAATGGAACAAAACATTGAGATTTGAAAATTTCCTGTCAAACAAAAAATTCTGACTGTTTTAGAAGGAAAAATGTGGAAGTTTTCAGTTAAAAAATGAATGGCAATTCTAGTCAATTTGGCATTTTGACCCAGATGCCCAAGAATGACCATTTTGAGTTTCAGTGAGCAGAGAAGGGAGGAAGACCCCAAACTGCACCAAATCAAAGCACAAATACACCGTAGTATGTAGTGGAGGTGGTGGTGGTGGTTGGGGGCAGCATCACCATCTCCTAAGCCCGGGGCAGCCGTGGCACTCCACTGGGAGAATTTCTCTGTGATTGCAAGGAAGTCAGATTTGGTTTCCTTGCAATCACTGCAAGGGAGTGAAGGGGTGTTTCGTCTAAGGGTTTTTAGGGACTGTTGTTGAGGGGAGATTCCATCCTTGGATCTGCAGAGTGAAGAACTAGTTAGCCTGCATTAACCCATTGCACCAGCAAACCTTATTATGCCCAAATTCTCTCAAGAGAAGTATTTGCCAGAGTCACTTTAAAAGACAATGCACAGGAAAGGGGATGTGTTAAGCAACTTGATTAGATAATTTTGTAAAACTTCATCAGCTTTCAATACTGATTTTTAGGGCAATGCAGTGTGAGAATTACCTACCAAACCCAATTACATGGCTGAGTCCTGCCTGGTGCTGAGACTCTTCTGCTGGGTACTGAAACTTTTCAATGGACACTCAGAGCCTTAAAGGATCAGGTCCATACTTACAAAAAGCTGAGAGATTTAGCCTTGGCTTAATGTCCTTCTAACTCTGGAATGAACAAACACTTGTAAATTAAAGCTAAAATATGGAAAATCTCTAGGAAAGAAGTTTACAGGCTGGATTTAAGCCAACATAATATCATCTCTGCATGGGGAAAATATTTGTGGGATCAGCACAATGGACAAAGCCATTCTCAAATAACGTTGTTACCAACTATACTGTTTGTCCTGTTGTCCAGTCTTATTGTGTTAAGCCTGGAGGGGAAGTGGGGAGAAGCAGCTGCCTCCAAATACAAATCAAAAATTGAATGTAACACTAAACGTTGCTGAGGTTATTTGTATGAAAGCATAGAGATACAGAATGACCAAATGAGTCATTTATAGACTATGTCTTCACTTATTAACTTGGCATAAATACAAATCCCTTAAGAGTAAGATGATGAACACTAATCACTTTGAGCTCTCGTGACCCTCTATGATCCTGTCTGGTATTTACTTAGGCTACTTTTCCCAATGGTATCTGAATAGACCTAATCATTGCTGTGTGAGTTATGATACTGCATGGCAAAATATTGAGTAATAGTGTCCGTTTTCTTGTTCTTTTACTCAGTCCAATCACAAAACTTTAAAGTTCTCAACATGTGACAGTTTAAGAACAGGCTGTGGTTCTGTGATTCAAGCCTGGCTGTGGCTTGGAGATTCTTCATAGCAAGGACAGTGGTGGATGGAAGGAACTTCAGATGTTGCATCACCAGAAATGTGCAGTCTTAGCAGTGGGATGGATCGGAGCTATAAGAGAGAGAAATGGGGTTTCCTTTAGTGGGTATAGTATGATTTGAGACCCTGGTGTTCTATTCCCATTTCTGCCACAGTGATCTTGGGCTAGTCACTAAAACACTCCATGTGTCAGCTTACCCCACTGGCAAAATAAGAGTAATACTTGTTTGAGCGGGGTGGGCTGTGTTTGCAATGCATAGAATGATCTGACAGATCAGAGAAGCAGTAGTATTCCCACTAGCTTCTAACATACAGGACAAAATTACAGATTCAGCAGGTCTGATTAGCCTTCACATTAAGAATATAAGAAAGGCCGTACCGGGTCAGACCAAAGGTCCATCTAGCCCAGTATCCTGTCTACCGACAGTGGCCAATGCCAGGTGCCCCAGAGGGAGTGAACCTAACAGGCAATGATCAAGTGATCTCTCTCCTGCCATCCATCTCCACCCTGTGACTGACAGAAGCTGGGGACACCATTCCTTACCCATCCTGGCTAATAGCCATTAATGGATTTAACCACCATGAATTTATCCAGTTCTCTTTTAAACTCTGTTATAGTCCTAGCCTTCACAACCTTCTCAGGTAAGGAGTTCCACAAGTTGACTGTGCGCTGCGTGAAGAAGAACTTCCTTTTATTTGTTTTTAAATGTTAATAAAAACATGCAGTTAATACTTTTAAGGAAATTCTCTATTTATCCACATAACTGGTATAATACATAGAGCAGCCAATGCAGAATCTCCATTCAACCAGCACGTCTGACACCAGTGCAAGAGGGACCACGTATACAAGAGAGAGACTAGTTCAGTCACCATGCAGATGGAGTCTTTTGGCCTGGCCCTTCACAAAACCAACAAGGTTGTCAGTGGTTTTGTGTTGTGACTATCTAACAACTAGACTAAAAACTCCAGTTCATTCCACACAGGCCACCAAGTAGAAAAATGAATGGTATTAGTCACTACCCAACTGGTAGTAAATAAACTAGTGACCTAGACATGAAAGGCTCCATATCCATATTGTTTTCACTAATTATATGCTGGACAAGGACAGATTTAATTCCAAGGACAGGAATATTAACCTCAATTCACCCTCTTAATCAAGTGTAGAGATACAGGAGGCATAAGCAAGGGAACCATGACATGGATCATCAACATTGTCATCTGCTTTTACAGGCAGCAGCATCTTGTGAAAATGTCACTGCAATCACCAGAAGCCAAGAGTTTCCATGGCAATGTGTGGAACATAGACAAAAAGAAAACAGAACCCTAAGCTACATTTGCAAAGGTAATTTGGTGCCTAAAGATGCTGATAGGCTCCTAGTGGGGTTTTCAAAAGCACCTAAGTGCCTGTGCAGTGTTTATAGATTACCAGAGGGGATGAGAATGTGTTGCAGGGGGAGTATAATAAACAGAGGGACTTCCTGGCCAGGGAGCTCTCTAGTAACTGCTTAAGGCATGGCTTTTTGTGTTTATGTTGACACACTACAGTGCCTAATGGGAGTTAGGCCTTTGGTGCTTTTGAAAATCCCATTAGCTGCCTATGTGCATCTTTAGATGCCTAAATACTTTTAAAAATCTGGCCCACTATGTGCTACTACGATTCAACCATCAAATGTTGCAGTCAAACTTTTTACTGGTTCAGCAGCTCCAAAGAAATAATCTGGAGAGGTTAGACATAGTGAAGCAAAAGTAACGCTCATGGTGTTTTGTTTTTAAAAAATGCTGATTTGTGTTTCATCTTCTAATAAGGTTACCTAGCCCCATCCACCAGAATGCAATTTCTTACCACCCAGCAACCAGTTCTGCCACTGTAACAAGTCTCAAAAATGAAAGATCATTTTGCAGTTCTTAACCAGTTTTAAACATCTTAAAATAAAAGACTTGAATTCAGTGATTAAAGCTTTCCTCCTATGCATACTAGATTGCAGAGATACATCTTTAAGTACATTGTTTAATAATGATTCCACAGCATGTTCCTGTAATAACATGCAGCCATACAGGGGGAGATCTCAAATGTATAATGCATTAATAGCTCTCTAGGAGCCCCTTATTTCAATCAGAACCTTATTTTTAATTTTTAAAATGCTTTTACAGAATTTTTAACAAGCAGCCCTGTTGCTTTTTTTTTTTTTTTTTAAACTACCCAATCTATAAAGCTTTTTAGGCCTTCCCAAAATATTGAGTCTTGAGTTATTTTATTTCATTGCCATTATTTCAGAGAGACTTTGTGGAACAAGTCTTATGACTGGAATATTGGCATAGAGGGGCATAACTTGTTCAGGAGGGACAGATTGGATGAAAAGGGAGGAGGTGTTGCATTATGTGTCAAGAATATATATACTTGTATCGAGGTCCAGAAGGAGACCAGTAGAAAGTCTCTGAGTAAAGATATAAGGGGTAAAAATTGGGGTGATATCATGGTAGGGGTCTACTGTAAACCACCAAATCATGAATAGAAGGTGGATGAGGCATTTCTAGAACAAATAATAGAAATATCCAAAACACAAGACCTGGTAGTAATGTGGGACTTTAACTATCAAGACATCTGCTGGAAAAGTAATACAGCAAAACTCAAAAATTTCAATAACGTATTGTAGATGACTTCTTGTTTCAGAAAATGGAGGAAGTAACTAAGAGGAAAGGCATTTGGATTTGATTCTGACCAACAGGGTAGCAAATCTGAAGGTGGAAGTCAATTAGGGTGAAAGTGAGCATGAAATGATAATTTCATGATTCTAAGAAAAGGAAGGACAATGGACTTCAAAAACACAGGCTCATAGACTTTAAGGCCAGAAGGGATCATCTAGTCTCACCTCCTGCACATCGCAGGCTACAGAACCTCATCCACCCACTCCTGAAATAGACCCCTAGCCACTGACTGAGTTACTGAAGTCCTCAAATCATGATTTACAGACTTCAAGTTACAGAGGATCCATCATTTACATTAGTTTAAACCTGCAAGTGACCCATGCCACATGCTGCAGAAGAAGGTAAAAATCAAACAAAACCCAGGGTCTCTGCCAATCCAACCCAGGGGAAAACTTCTTTTCTGACCCCAAATATGACAATCAGTTAGTCCTTGAGCATGTGGGCAAGACCCACCAGCCAGACACCTGGGAAAAAATTCTCTCTAGTAAATCACAACTCTCCCCGTCTCAAATTCAGAGAACTGGTAGGTAAGGGTCCATGAGAAGAAAATCTAATGGAAAAAAGAGTGTAGGAGACCTTGCCGTTTCTCCGAGAGACAATATTAAAGGCATAACTGCGAACAATCCCAATGTGAAGGGAAGATAGGAAGAATAGTAAGAGGCCAATTAAGCTCCATCAGGACCTCTTTAGTGGTCTGAAAATCAAAAGCAGATCCTACAAATAGTGGAAACATGGATGAATTGCTAAGAAGAAGTACAAAAGAACAGCACAAGTATGTAAGAAGAAAATCAGAGAGGCAAAGGCACAAAATGAATTATACCTAGCAAGGGACTTAAAATGCAATAAGAAGAAGTTCTTTAAATACTTTAGGAGCAAGAGAAAGATGAAGAACAATGTACATCCTCTGCTTATGGGGGAAGGATAGCTAATAACTGATGACAACAAGAAGGCTGAGTTGTTTACTGCCTCTTTTGCTTCAGTCTTCGCTAAAAGGTTAAGAGTGACCAGAAACTCAACACAATTAGTATTAACAACAAAGGGGAAGGAATGCAAGCCAAAATAGGGGAAAATCCAAATATTCTTTAACCATTAAGTTAGATGTATTCAACAGGACCTAATTAATTTCATCCTAGGGTACTTAAGGAAGTAGCTGAAGCAATCTCACAACCATTATCTTTAAGACCTTGTGGAGGATGGGTTATGTCCCAGAGGATTGGA
This sequence comes from Malaclemys terrapin pileata, assembly GCF_027887155.1. Taxonomy (NCBI): domain Eukaryota; kingdom Metazoa; phylum Chordata; order Testudines; family Emydidae; genus Malaclemys; species Malaclemys terrapin. The sequence continues at coordinate 139,311,950 of NC_071507.1, forward strand.
GAAAGGCAAACATAGTACCTAATCTTTAAAAGGGGGAACAATGAGGACATGGAGAATTATACACTGGTCAAACTAACTTCAATACCTTGAAAGATACTGGAACAAATTATTAAACAATCAATTTGTAAGCACCTAGAGGATAATAGGGCTATATTAGTCAGCATGGATTTGTATACAACAAATCATGCCAAACCAACCTAATTTCCTTCTTTGGCAGGGTTACTGTCCTAGTGGCTGGCAGGGAAGCAGTAGATGTAATCTAGCTTGATTTTTAATAGGGTTTTTGACACAGTCACATGTGACATTCTCATTAACAAATTAGGAAAATATGATCTAGATGAAATTACTACAAGGTGGGTGCACAAATGATTGAAAGACCATACCCAATGGCTTGCTCAGGGAAAGTGTATCAAGTAGGGCCCTACAGGGGGTCAGTGAGGGATGCTGTATTATTCAATATTTTCATTAATGATGTGGATAATGGAGTGGAGAGTATGTTTATAAAATGATGACACCAAGCTGGGAAGGATTGCAAGCACTTAGGGGGAATAGGATAAGAATCCAAAATGACCTTGACAAATTGGAGAATTGGTCTGAATTCAACAAGGTGAAATTCAATAAAAATAAGTTCCAAGTACTTCACTTAGGAAGGAAAAATCAAATGCACAAACACAAAATGGGGACTAACTGGCTAGGTGGTAGTACTTCTGAAAAGGATTTGAGGGTTATAGAGGATCACAAATTGAATATATGAGTCAACAATGTGAGGCAGTTGCAAACAAGGTTAATACCATTCTGGGTGTATTAACAAGAGTGTTGGACGTGAGATATGTGAGTCCCGCTCTATTTGGGACTGCTGAAGCCTCGTCTGGAGTATTGTGTCCATTTCTGGATGCCGCACTTTAGGAAAGATGTGGAGAAATTGGAAAGAGTCCAAAGGTAGCTCAGGCCTGGCCTGACATGAGCAATTGACATATGGAAGGAGGCCTCATTTTTTGGAAGAGAGAATTAGGGAAGGAAATGAATCATCAGTTTGAAAACAGAACATTTGTGCTAAATAAGATAAGTAAATAGGTCAGTAGGCTAAGAAAACAGAATGCCTAAGCTAACTAAGATAAGCGAGAGAACATGCAGGGAAATATTTACTATGAATTAGACATAGAAAGTTAGAAATGTAGAGATGTGGTGTATGCTGCACTGGGATTGGTTCCTGCAAAATAGCCAATCCAATCTAAAAATGTGTGATGCAAATGCAATTAGATTTGTAATGTGTATAAAGGGAAAAGGTTTCTGTGTAACTTTGTAACTGTGATGTACCCTGCATCCATTCCCCACACTGAGCGTATCACTGCTATATGCCAAATAAAGATACCTGAATGACGAAGGCTGGAGTCAAACTGAGTTCGTGGGAAGCTGAATGGAAAGAGGTCTTGAAGGGAGTTCCAACACCAAAAGAGAGTGACAAAAATAACTAAAGTTTAGAAAATCTGACCTCTGGGGAAAGATTAAAAGAACTGGGCATGTCTTCTCTTAAGAAAAGAAGACTGAAGGGTGGCCTGATAACAGTTTTCAAATATGTTAAAGGCTGTTATAAATAGGAGGGCGGTCAATTGTTCTACATGTCCAATGAAGGTAGGACCAGGAATAATGGACTTGATCTTCAGCAAGGGAGATTTAGCTTACGTATTAGGGAAAACTTTCTAAACTCAGAAATAGGCTTCAAAGGATGATGGTGGAATCCCCATCATTGGTGGTTTTTAAGAACAGATTGGACAAATACCAGTCAGGGATGGACCTGCCACAACTCAGGGGACTGGACTTGATGACTTTTCAAGGTCCCTTCCAGCCACATATTTCTGTGATTCTATTATTGTTTTTATAATTCTGAGCAAGACCAAGCTGACTTACCAGTTCCCTCATTCTGTAACAAACCTGAGACCCATGTCTTACGCTAAGGTTGTTGGTTAGCATTCACGTATACAGTTCTGGTATTAAAATGTTACAAAGAGAAGGCCCTCTCCTACCACCTAGTTCTGTGTGTGCCTAAAGTTCATCCCCTCACTTATTACTACCCTGGGTCTGCAGGATAGTAATAATACTATAGTACATATTTCATAATTGGTTGATTTAAACTAGTTTAGGTTTTTATTTGTCTATTTTGCATACTCTAGTTGAAGAAGATGGTAAAAACCTTTCTGACTATAATGGAGGCAATGTGGTCCCCTGGATAGGAATCAGACTAATTCTGCTCCCATTATCCCTTTTGTTTGTACCAGTGTAGTCCCACTGACTTCACCAATGATTTACACTAGTGTAAGTGAGAGGAAGGTGCACTGCATGGCTGGAACCTTCTCTGTCAAACATAGCTGTAGAGGTAATCTCCTTGACCAGCTACTGAATTTGTTGACTTGTATAATGAATTTTTCTTCTTTTCAGTACAGTTTGAAAAGAAGTAAATGTAAATATTTTGTTTGAATACAGTAGGTATTTTATTTAAAAAAACAGTAAAATACGGTGTGTGACAGATATGACAATATCCTGCACAAACCTTGTTTAATTAAGTTAGTGTTTTAGGAGTTGACTGTATAAAAATGCAGAAGTTTATATATATTAAAGGATTGTTTGTATTTCCAGGGGGAGGAAACTAAGGAACTAAGAACAGTAGGCGGTGATTAGGCAAATTCACTCAGGTTGTAACATCTCCAGAGACCACCACCAGAGAGAGGCTCACATATACCAGTTCAAACTGGATTCTCCGGGGACCAACAGACAAGGATGGATTTTTGGTTAAATAGTTTGTTTAAATTTACTCAGGGCTTCTTTTTGATCCAGCAAACGGACAGGACCTCTGGTTAGGCTGACCAGACAGCAAGTATGAAAAATCAGGACAGGGGGCGCGGGGTAATAGGCGCCTATATAAGACAAAGCCCCAAATATTGGGACTGTCCCTATAAAATTGGGACATTTGGTCACCCTACCTCTGGTCAAAGTGGGGTCCCAATCCTTAGGTAAGGGTTGGAAGGTCTTTGACCTGCTGAGGCCCTATAAGACTTGAGGTTTAGTTCTCAGCAAAAGCAATTATGAACTGGTGACCACAGGAAAAGCCCTGAGTGGGGTTTGAAGGACTAATCTCCAACTAGAGCGCTCATTGGAGTAGGCAGGTGATCTCTGGTAAGCTTAGGTTCTTTTATTGATTTTGATGTGTTTTCTCTGTAATGCTTTCACCTTAAGAATAAAAGAGTTGTTTAGCTGTGTGGTAACTTACAACTCTTGGCAATTGCACTGTCTACCATCTCTGAGGAGAGAAGTGAAGCAGGTCTGCTTAGGCAATCTGACTTTTGCTGGGGGAGGTCACAGTACAGTCAGTCAGTGAAATGGTCAGCCTGGAAATACCCCAGTTAGAAGGGAGAGACACGCATAGCTCCAGCTAAGAGAGGTGATGGCTCAGAAGCCAGAAGCCAAGAGTGGGTGCCCTTGCTGGACCACAGAGGGGGAATATAGGTACAGTTGCCCTGAACTTTGAGACTGTAAATTAAAAATTACCAGGCCAATAGAGCTTCTTTACAGCTATATTGCAGGGGTGGCCAAACTTACTGACCCTCCAAGCCACATACAACAACCTTCAGAAGTTTGAGAGCCAGGGCACACCTGCTGGGGCCCAGGCCTTGGGGCTTCAGCCCCACTCCTGCTGAAGCCTCGAGCCCCAGCAGGTGGTGCCCTGCAGGGCTGAAGCCCCGAGACCCTTCCCTCTCTACTGGACAGAAGCGTCTACCCCACCACCCCACGGCAAGGCAAAGATCTTGAGCTCCTCCACCCCAGTCTGGTAGGTGGGGAATGGGGGTGAAGCTCTGTGAGCCGCACTTTAATGGTAAAAGAGCCACATGTGACTCACAAGCCACAGTTTGGCCATCCTTGCTATATGGAGTCCTGATCCATGACTATGGCTCTAGGTGTAATGATAATACAAATAAGTAATAACAATAATAATTTACACCAGGTAAGGATCTGGCCCACCATCTACTTTAAAATTGTATTCACTTTACATATCATATATACTATCAGAAAACATGAACTGCAACTTTGAAAAAGAGAAGATGCATTTCATAACAAACTTTTTCATGCAAATGTAAATTTGAAGTGCAGCTGCAGGGCAACAACATAGTTAATTTTACTCCTGCATAAATGCTTTCGGCAGTAATGGTTTTCAGTGTTATTTTGGATATCCTCATCCACCAATGTTTCATCCTTTTAGTCTTCCAACATCAGCATATTTTGTATTGAGCTCTACGAAAAAATATTTTAACTAGCTATTATCTTTAAACTCAGCATTCTAAACATGGCTTTCTTGCAGCTCCAACGGACTGTAAATTGTTTAGTAAGCATGAAGCTTGCAACTTAGCCAACAATTATCATCTATCATATATAAAGCTTGTTGTGGTTTCCTGAAAGGACTGAAACTTGACCTTTTTCTATGTGAATGACTAGTGATTGCAGTGTCAAGACTGTGATGTGTCTCATCACTAATCACAAGCCAGATTAGTTTGGAATCTTGTTCAACAGAAAATGCTAAATTATAGAGGGTTTTAGAGTGGAAAGAAAATGCAACCACTGCTGTGCTCCTCTCGATGGTGTCCTTTAATACAGTGGAATACAGAAGCTTGAACCTTGCTATAGTGAAACTTGATTCATAGCAAAGTAGAAACAATATCCAAATGCCATCATAATGAAGTGGTTCTGTGAATGTGAAACGCTTCACTACAAAAGAGTCCCCCTGAATTTTGAATGGAAAAACAGATTGTGGAACTGTTTCTATTGACTTTAGTGTTATAAGTTAATAGAAGAAATGTTCTAATTAATTGCAAGTGTTATTGCTGTTCAAAATATGTCCAGAAGGAGACACTGTACTGTAGTTTGTAGGCAGGGGGTGCCATGAATCCTGTATAGATGTTCAACGTTTTTCTGAGGCACAAAGGATGTCTATTCTATAAACCTTTCTTTTCTTTTCTTTTCTTGGTAGCTCTTTTGTGGATTTAGTGTAGATCTGGACTCCATCAAGTAAATGAGGATTTGCACATCCCAGTTATCTCAACCAATTATATTGGAAAAGCTGATATGGTCCTTGTTATCCCGAGAAAAAGGTTGAGCTCTTAAAGTCACATTTCTCCTCCCTGTTACTATGTATGGCTCTGCTTCTCCAATCTGTTCCACTCAGGCAGACCCTTATGCCCATGAGGTTCCATTGAAGTCAGTGGAACTCTACCCAGGTGCAAGGAGTTAACTATGTGGATCAGATTGCAGGATTAGGATTTACAAAAAGAAAAGGATTAGAGTGTTGGGTACTCCCTCAGCCATCCAGAGGAGGCTTCCTGGATGATCCAAGAGCCTGTGAGAGTCTGGTAATACTTTGAATAGAAAGAAGAAATGTATAACAAGATCCAGTGGCTGGAAGTTGAAGCTAGACAAATTTAGACTAGAAATAAGGCACAAATTCTTAACAGGGAGAGTAATTAACCATTGGAACAATTTACCAAGGGTTGTGGTGGATTCTTTATCATTGGAAGCTTTTAAATCAAAATATACTCTAGTTCAAACAAGAATTAGTTCAGGGAAATACTATGGCCTGTTGATGAGGGAGGTCAGACTAAATGATTGAAATAGTCTCTTCTGGCTTTCTAATCTATTAATCTAAATCTAGAAAGGAACCAGTAAGTGCTTTTATGATGAGTAATTTTTTCTCTGTATTTGTGTGTGTATTTTTATAAAGTGTGCAGTGTTTATAGTTCTACTCTTGTATTAACTGGGCACTCTGTACCTCAAAGCAGCATCCTATAGCACCACTATATTCACCACTGTCATATAATTCGGATATATTTCATTTAAAGCATGCCATGTAAGATATCATAGAAAAGGTCATGATCTGCTGAAACCCATTGTTCTGTCAAAATATGTATATCGTTAATGTGTATGAAGTTATGAGATTTTGCTCTATGGTTGTTACTGAAATATGTTGTAAGTTTGCTAGTGACAACGAAGGAGGTGATCCACGCTCAGGAGAGCGTTAAACAACCATTAATCAACAGGGGGGTTGTAAACAAGGGATTTACAATACTGTAAAAGGCTACACAAGCATCACACAGTGGGGGCTTGCTCAACTCTGTGACCAGTCTGGGCTAGTGTTTTCTAGGCACATGGACTGAGGATATAAAATAGGTGACAGTGGCATCATGTTTTGGCCTTTCTCCTCCCCCACCCACGCTGGAAGAAACAAGAACGTTGAGAAGATAAAGACTTCAACTGAGGAGACTGGTCCCAGGCTTAAAAGGGGAAGCCTGTGTATTAAGAACTGTAACATCCAGTGGGGTGATAAAAACTGCTTGATCTAAATACTGCCTAATATACTAAGGTTTAAGATTAACCTGTGCACTTACCTTTTATTTTCTTTGGTAACTATCTCTGCCCTTTTGTGCCTACCACTTATAATCACTTAAAATCTATCTTTCTGTAGTTAATAAACCTGTTTTATGTTTTACGTAAAACAGTGTGTTGTGGTTAAAGTGCCTGGGAAATCTCAGCTCAGTTTACAGAGGCTTGTTTGTGTCCTCTCTACATTGAGGAAGGGGCAGACTGGGTAATGAATTTACATCGGTCAGGTTTCCGAGATGCAGGGCTGGGAAGCTGGAGGGAATTGGCTGATGCCTTTCTCTGTGTGATTCTTGAGTGGCTCAGGGAGCATTCATGCAGTCTAGCTGGCTGTGGGGCTCCACATGCTATTGTGTTGAGTGATAACAGTGTTTGGAGGGGTTTGCTGCTTATCACTAGTAAAGCATTGTGAGAGGCAGCCCAGGCTGGAGAGTTAAGGGGCACAGCACTACCCCAGTCCCAGGTTGCCCCTGGGTATCCCATGGCATCCCCTGCTGGTGGTCTTCCTACTTAGCTTGTAATTTAATTAAACTTTGTTTGGGCTCGAGCTGTGGGACCCTGCAAGGATGCAAGTATGATTGTAGCTTGGGTAGGCATATCCATACTATCTTTAATTTAGCTAGATGGATAACAGTAGCAGATAGCAACCAGAGTTCAAGCCCTCCAAGTACTCTAGGTATGTACTCTGGTTGCTAGCCCATGCTGAAGCCTGTGCCACATCGACACTGCTATTGTTACCAGTGCTAGCTAAATTAAGCACGGGTATGCCTACCCATGCAACAATTACACCTTCATTTCCAATGTAGATGTACTCTTAGGTACTTTTGAAAAATTTACCCTACTTTAAAATCTCTCAAAACTGATCAGGATGGCATAAGAGTTATGAAGCTTAGTGAACATTTTGATAAACATGGTCAATGTTTTGAGTCTGTAATAAAACCCCTGGTTGGATTTTACCTGGCTTTGGAGTTCCTTGTAAGTATTTCTCCCATCATTCTTTTACCAGTAGATACAAAGAAAAAAAGGATCAGTTTCTTTATTGGGAAGCTTACTTTCTGGGACGCTTCTGAACTCTGCAGGAGTTCAGAATAAGATCTTGGATACAGTAAGGGAGAGTGGTTGCTACGTCCGTCTAATCATAAAAGGAAACCTAAGTGAGAGCTTGAAAAAGAGCTGTCTGCTTTATTTCAATGAATCTGTATTAAAGCAGGTGGGAAACTTTAAACCTATAATCCATTTTTATAAAGATTGTTTAAACAACAAGAATGCCTGGAAGCATCTTAACTCTAGACCACTGGAAATCATTTTCTAAAGCCTCTTGTTCAAGGAGAGTCATTTAATTCTTTGAAATGTAGGCCATTTTCAAGTCATTTAGTACAACAAATGGGACCAGCTCAATCTGTTCTTCACATTTTAGTAATTTAAAAGGACATAACTGAATTTTATTTTAATGGTAATTGCAAGTTCATGCAGAAAATATAAATGCACATTTCACAATTAGCTTGCAGCATAAACCCTGGCTTCTATTAATGTATTCCAATTTGTAATTCTTTGCACAGTATGAGATTTGAAAGCTGTGATTAAAATTAATTAGGTTAAGTAAAGTTTATCCCCCCTGAGCACTGCTATTTGAAGAAAGAAATGGTAAAACACTAGCTACATCTGGCACTGCAGGAAGTTAAAGCTTCACAAGGAGCAGCAGCATTGCTTTTTCATAGAAATTGCATGCTGCTTATTTGGCACACCTAAAGAGCCCTTCCAGGAGCTAATTGAACTATTAAGCTACTCTTTGCCACATGTCAAAGCTTCGAAGGTAATAGCTACACCATTCATCTATAGCTATGGGTATCGGACAAATTAATCAATGTTTGTAACACAGCAGGTCACAAAACTTTATGTACTTGATCATTTCTATCTGTCTTAGGGTTTAATGCTGCTGCCCATCACCATGGTATCTGAGCTTTTTCCAGGTAAAATCAATAGCAAAGTCCCTACTAGGCTTGATGGAGTCTCTGGCATTTCTCCCCTCTTGGGGTAAAAACTCTGGGGTATTTTTGCTTATTAGTTTGTTTGGTTGTCGGTTTTGGCTGGTTGATTTGTTTGTATTACAGGAGGGGTAGAGAGTTTATTTCTTCATGTGATGGAAGCATTTAGGCAGATGGGGTGATGTGAACGTTATCCTTGCTATGGTGGAAAAGCTTTTTTCAAAGGTTTTGCAGTGTTTCCTAAAGATAGTCAGAGTCTGGATTTACCTCATTTGCTCTGGAAATTCAGTCCGTTGATTGGGAATGCTTTATGCCTAGCCTTTGTGATCTGCATTGTCTCAAAGGTTCATAGATTGAAATCTGGTCATTGATGTAGCTGAGCCTTGAACCAGTAACTGCTTTGAAGATTAGGACCAAGGTCTTACTGGCATCTGAAACTGACTGGAAGCCAGTGGAAGGACTTGAACATAGACCTGACCTGCACTAGACTGTGGAGGCCTAAGCCATAGAAAATGCAGGCAGCCACATTCTGTGCCCGTTGGAGCCTGTGCATCATCTTCACGTTCAGCTTCAGACACACTGAATTACAGTAAGCCAGCCCAGAGGGGATGAATGCATGGAACACTGTAGTCAGGTCCTCATCTGGGGGTAAGATTTCCTACAGAGCGGGAAGAGAAAAAAGACACTTTTAGATACCGAAGTTCCTGGCTGTCCAAGCTTAGAGAGGAGTCAAACAGGACTCTAAGGTTTCATACCCCTTTGGTGAATGGGAGCTGTTTGCCATCAGTGGAAGGTGCGAACAGTATCTCAGCTAGATCTTGAAAGTGTTTTCCCTTTTCACCCAGCATCACCTCTATCTTGCCTAGATTCAGCCTGAGCCAGCTACTCTTCACCCAAGAGCCAGGGGCAGCAGGTTTGTAGAAATTTTGGTGGTGCCCAGAATGCCCAGAGGCCCCCCTCCAAACTCCACTCCCACCTGCCTAAGGCTCTGGAAGAGAGTTTGGATCAGGGGAGGAGGTCTGGGGTGCAGGCCCTGGGCTGGTGCAGGGGATTGGGGTGCAGGAGGAGTGCAGGGTGCAGGATATGGGAGGGAGTTTGGGTGCAGAAGGGGTGAAAAGTTGGGCTCTGGGAGGGAGTTTGGGTCGGGGAGAGGGTCTGGGGTGCAGGATGTGGGATGGAGTTTGGGTACTCGGTGCAGGCCCTGGGCTGGGGCAGGGCGTGGGGGTGCAGGAGGGGGTGAGGGGTGCAGGCTCTGGGACAGAGTTTGGGTGCAGGCTCTGGGCTGGGGCAAGGGGTGGGGGTGCAGGAGGGGGTGAAGGGTGCAGGCTCTGGGAGGGAGTTTGGGTGCAGGCTCTGGGTCAGAGTTTTGGTGCTGGGTGCAGGCTCTGGGCTGGAGCAGGGGGTGGGGGTGCAAGAGGGGGTGAGGGGTGCAGGCTCTGGGACAGAGTTTGGGTGCAGGCTCTGGGTTGGGGGTGGGGGTGCAGGCTCTGGGAGATGGCGGGGGGGTGCCGCGCTTTCCTGGGGCTCGTAGGCAGGGCTGGCCGGGGACCTCTGCGTGCTGCTAGCTGCAGGCACTGCCCTTGCAGCTTCCTATTGGCCACAGGGGCGCTTGGGGTGGGAGCAGCGCACGTAGACACAGAGACCGCTCCTCCACCCCACCCAGCAGCCGCAGGGAGGGGCCGGCAGCCTTGTGGAGCAAGCAGGCAGAAAGCCGCACAGCTCCTCTGCGCTGCCGATGTGGGTGGGGACCAGGGGGCAGAAGGTGGGGCCGAGGGAGAGACCTGGCCTCCAACATTGCTGGAGCCGGGCCCTGGGCCAGGAATATTCCTGGTGCCCAGGCACCATGGGTCCATAGAACTCACCACCCATTCCAAGAGCTGACTTCCTGTAGCCATTCTGATATCTTTCTAATGGTGGTGGTGGCACCAGTGGCAAATGAGCTATAGGGTTGGGTGTCATCTGCATATTGTTGACAGCTGAGCCCATGGCATCTCACTTCTACTCCCAGTGGTTTCATTGACGAGAAGGGCAAGGATAGTATGGATCCCTGAGGGACCCCGAAGACGACAACCTTCAGAGAGGAGGAACAGTTACCCATCACCACTCTGCGTTCTATTGGAGGGGAATGATTGGAGCCACTGTAGTGCTGAGCCATCTACTTCTGCTATGTCATGCAGATGGGTTAGCAGCAGTACCTTGTGGGCACTGTGCCAAAGGCTGCAGAGAAGTGCAATATGAGCCTGGAGATCTGCCTGTGTCCATAGCAAGGAAGAGGTTGTCATTTAGGGTAACTAGGGATGTCTCAATGCTGTGCCTTGCTGGATCTTGGTGGTTATTACTTTCCCTATTATTTTATCCAGGAATAGGGGATTGGCGATGGGATGGCAGGAGAGGTCTTCAGGGCACAATGTTGGCTCTTTGAGGATTGGGTGGACTATTGCTTTTTCAAGGCTTTTGGTAGGTGTGTGTCTCTAAAAGAGGCATTAACAATTTCCACAAGGCAGTTTTTTCTTTGCTAACTTTTACCAGCCAGGAAGGGTACAGAGCGGTTTCACATGTTGTTATGCTGACATTTTTCAGGGTGCTTGAGCTTTGGCCAGTGTGATGGGGCCAAACTCAGCCAGGGAGCCCAGCCAGAAGGGGAGAAGGAGAACTACAATTTCCATGAGACAGCAACTCAGGCAGACACAGATTAATATCAAATTGGCCCAAAATTAAAAATTTTGATTTAGTGCCACAAACCAAAATATTTCAGTTTGAGTCAACCTGACCCAAATCAAAATATTTCGTTTAGATTCTCCCAATGGAAAAATCAAAAAATTTCTGAAAAACTGAAATTTTCCTACTTAAAATAAGCATTTTGCTCTTGTCAGCAAAGTACGCTGACAGCTTTTCTGAGCAGCGGCTGCTCAGATCCAATGGATGGGCTGTGCAGTCTGGGTTGATTAGCCAGTTATTTATGCAGAATAGTTCTTTTGTTTGTGATTCTGCTGCCTTGATTGCTGTGTAGTAGTAAAATGTATTAAGTGATTTTGTGATCTCACTTGCTGGTACACAGATTATGAATAATAAAAAGAAACCCACTACCATAATTAACATTAATTGGACCCTTGCTGACACTCTAAGGGAGTGTACTGATATGGCATCTAAAATACACTCATTCTTTGGAGAGGCTGTGTGGTCTAGGTGGTGAAACACTGGATTAGGCCTCAGAAGACTTGGGTTTTATTCCTGGCTTTGCCATTGGCTTGCTAGCTGACAATAGACAAGTTATTTTACTACTCTCTGCCTCAGTTTCCCCACCTGTAAAATGGAGATGAAATACTGACCTCCTTCCTAAAGCACTTCAAGAGCTACTGATGATAAGTGCTATATAGGAGCTAGGTATTATTATTGTTTTACTGGTGTTCCATCCACGTAGGTAGTGAGGCACATTGTAGGGAAGCTTACACATCGCTGCATCTCTGGTATTGCCTGGGTATCTGGTTAAGAGACAAAGAGGGTTCTTGACTATCTTTCTTGCTCAGAATGGTTGTGACATTCCCCTGGTGTTATCTGGACCAGTGATCTGCTAGGTCACTCCAGTCCTCGACTTTGGGAGCCTTACCCTGCTCTGCTGTGAGAACCCCCACTCCCGGGATGTTCCCGCACAGCCTCTAGCATGTAAGCTGCTCCCAGCTACATGAGTGAGCACTTTTGGCCAGCCATGCTTGGATTGTGCAACCGAATGACACTAGCCAATATCTCTGGTCCCAGACACAACCCTAGGAACCTCCATCTTGTAGTGTCCAGTTATGCCCGCTGAATGCTGCAAGCTTATATGAGTTTGTCAATTTAACAAAGAAATTGATATGTTCTCCCAAGGGAAGTTTCTGACACACTTCAAACCAAATGCACTGCTTCAGGTAGAATAAACAAACAAATTTATTAACTGCAAAAGATAGATTTTAAGTGAAAGCACTACAAGTCAGATTTGGTCAAATGAAATAAAAGCAAAACGTGTTCTAAGCTGATCTTAACACTTCCAGTGCCTTTACAAACTTAGATGCTTCTCACCACAGGCTGGCATGTTGCCCTTTAGCCAGGCTCTCCCCCTTGATCAGCACTTCAGTCACTTGGTGGTGGTGTGTGCAGATGTGGTTGCCCCATCTCAAAAAAGATATATTGGAATTGGAAAAGGTTCAGAAAAGGGCAACAAAAATTATTAGGGGTATAGCATGGCTTCCGTATGAGGAGAGATTAATAAGACTGGGACTTTTCAGTTTGGAAAAGAGGCGTCTAAGGGAGGATATGATGGAGGTCTATAAAATCATGAGTGGTATAGAGAAAGTAAATAAGGAAGTGTTATTTACTCCTTCTCATAACACAAGAACAAGGGGTCACCAAATGAAATGAATAGGCAGCAGGTTTAAAACAAGCAAAAGGAAGTATTTCTTCAGACAAGACACAGTCAACTGGTGGAACTCTTTGTCAGAATATGTTGTGAAGGCCAATACTATAAAGGGGTTCAAAAGGGAGCTAGATAGCTTCATGGAAGATAGGTCCATCAGTGGCTATTAGCCAGGATGGGCAGGAATGGTGTCCCTAGCCTCTGTTTTCCAGAAGCTGGGATTGGGTTACAGGGCATGGATCACTTGATGATAACCTATCTGTTCATTCACTTTGGGGCACCTGCCATTGGCCACTGTCAGAGGACAGGATGCTGGGCTTGATGGACCTTTGGTCTGACCCAGTACGGCCTTTCTTATGTTCTCTGTGGTACCAGGGCTGGAGCAGGGTTGAGGATCTCACTCAAACAGTGGGAGGAAAGGAATGCAACATACAAGCAGAATAATCACAGTGATGAAAGGCACGTGTCTTATTAGTTACAATGCTGTTCACTGATTGTTTTTTAAATAACACAATAAATTCACCTCCTTTCGACTCCAACCTGTCAAAAACACTAGCCTGTTTCTGGAAGGCAATCATTATCCTGGGAGAAAAGTGCTTAATTGTGCACTGGAAACGAGCAGGACTAGTTCATGCAGTTGCTTGGAAAGCAGACTTTTGCCAGGACTGGTAAAAAGTCATAACAAACTTGCAAAAGCTGCTTCACATGTCATGATAAACAATTCCTCTCCCTCGTTAGTGTCTACACCCTTCAGATGCTTAAACCACAAGAAACCACAAACCACAAGAAATATGCAAACTGAATAAACATCTGCCGCTCCCCACTCAAAATCGAATTTACAGAAGATTCTGCTAATGGACACATATTTGCTCTGCAAAAGTAGAGTTCACTTCACCAGTATCCATGCCATCATTAGGCTAAAATGAACACTTTTAAGTTTAAATGAATGCATCATTAGTTAAGAAACTAATAGCTTTAAAGAACAAACTTTTTTTGAATGTCAAAAGTAAAAATGCAAGAGGATGTGGATGTTTTTACATCTCAGGTAGGTAGGATTTACTAGATTAAAATATACCACATAACAATGGGCTTCCTTGTTTTTTAGAGCAAGATATCTCTAAGTCCTTTCCAATGTTATCGGTTGAATGCTTATAATACAACAATTCAGTAGGGAAATGGAGCAGCCGTTGTACTTGAAAACACATGATGTAATGTCTTGGACGTTAGAACTTGTTTTTGTGGGTGTGGGCAGGCCACTGGGGTTGAGACCCTACTTTTTCTGAAAGTTAAAGAATGGAGGCAGGTGTTACCAAAAACTGGAGCAGAGGATCAAGAATCAGGACTGATAGTCTAATCCCATCTCTGACTTGTTGTGCATAAGTTTTGGTCACGTTGAGTTTGAGATGATGACAAGACACTCACAAAGAGATGTGAGAAAGAGAGGCCATAGTCATCAGGATAAAGATGTTAGTCAAAGCAGTGCTTGTAAATAATAGGGGAAGAGGACAAGGGGGAGGGGCTATATGACACCAAATCTTAGCAATTTTTTTCAGAGAAGAAATCTGCAAGATTCTGAACAGAGATGGAGGAGGGGGGAAGGATTTGGTACAGGGAAAATGGGGCAAAAAGGCAATTGGAGTTTCAGGTGAAGGATTCAATCAGGAAGGAGAAATAGAGATGTTTGGCTAATAAAATGATAGAATTAAAGGAAAAAAGAGTGAGTTTGTAGTGGAGAAACTCAACATGGTCTTGAGATTTACACCAGAGATGCTCAGCAGCATGAGAACAGGAGCAGAGAATATGGGTATTAAGGGCAAGCTACAGCTCAAGATTGGACCTTGTGATGAGGGAAAGTGGCAAAGGAGTCAAGAGTGGCAGAGAGAGTGTACTGGAGGAAAACAATAACTAAGTCAAGAGAGGTGCCATCTGGGTATCAAAGTGTTTCTTTTGCCTGAATAACCTCTCCTTAGGTCACCCTACCAGCAACAGATCTTCTGGGATAATTCTAAAACCCTTTCATCAGAGATGGACTTAACCAGAGACAGTTATCTGCTGCCACCTCCCTAGCCCAGAATGCTAAAAATTCAGATAAAATGGTACCTGGATCTGAACTACCCCAGCTTTGCTTTTGCAAACCCAAAGCCACTCCCAGACTTTGCCATCTCAAACCCCAGTTATTTTCTTAACTAAAACAAGGAGTTGATTCCAGAAATCCCAGACCTGAGGAACCCCATCCTATACCTGTACCTTGATCCCATCTTCCCCATACCTCTCCGTCCCTTCCTCTTCTAGACACAAATTTAGATTTCTTTTGAATTCAGTTAAATTCTCTGATTCAGTCCCCTTTAAAATGAGTAACTCCCTGGTACAAGACAAAATTCTAGTGAAAAAAAAATCCACTGGAAGGTAAACTCTGGACAAAAAGACATACAGCAAGTGATATACAGACCTCCCTGCCCTAAGGAAATCACTACAGTGTGTTTATAATTAAGACTGCGAGTCTGTCATGGAAGTCACAGATTCCATGACTTTCTGGAACCTCCGTGACTTCCGCAGCTGCAGCAGCGAGTGCGGCTGGCCCCAGGGGCTGCTGAATCAGCAGCACTCCCAGGGGTGGCCCCGGAGCAGCGGTCCCAAAGCAGCAACAGCATCCCCCCCACCCCCACCCCAAAAGCAGCAGCAGGGCCCCAGGAGCAGCTAAGATCTAGTCATGGGTTTTTATAGTAAAAGTCATGGACAGGTCACGAGCTGTGAATTTTTGTTTATTGCCCATGAACTGTCCATGACTTTTACTAAAAATACCCATGACTAAATCTGAGCCTTACTTATAATCTTATACAAGGTCTCGCTCCATCCTAAACATCCTGACCACAGGATGGCAGTATTATCATGGCCTTATATTTATCACCAAGATAACAAAATCAAAATATCGATCCACAAGATACTTGCTGTGTCAAGTACAATCATTTGGAAACAGTGTGAGTTATTCAGAGCTTTCTTTGTACACTCTACTTCCTTTTTTTCTAGCTAGTATTTTACTTGGTAACTTGTCTGCATGTTTTGAAGCATAATAAACACGTATACAGTGTTGTTGTAGCCGTGTTGGTCCCAGGATATTAGAGAAACAAGGTGGGTGGGGTGGTAATAACCTGGTTACAGAGTTGAACTGAAGCCAGGAAATGTGACTCCTCCTGTTATACATACTGTTTTTCGCTTTTCTGGGCCACTCACCTCAGCATAATCACAAGTAAGCTACTTCCATTAATACCAATAAATTCTGTGTAGACAATAGACCCCAAATTCTCATCTTTTTCCCTTTGTTCTTTGGTCCTACAAGTCAGATGTGAAAGGAATTACAGAAGCATGGCGGCTAAGCCCTGCTAAAGTAAGCCTTTTAATACTAGGTTACATTATTCACACCCACTTTTCTCACTCCTGCTGTGAAGAAAAATATACTAAACTGTGGTTTAAAGCAGAAAAGTCTTTTTTGCAAAACTAGCATGCCATCCCATACTCACTGTCCTTTGGTTATTACAACCCCTAGCAAACGGGCCGAGTTTTCAACTCAGTGGAGAATGGCTCTGACTACATCTGTCTTCACTCTAGAACTGGGTAGCAGCTCTGCCTGCTGCTAACTAGGCACCCAGTCCTGCCACTGTTACATTGAGAAGTATTTTCCTCCAGGAGTAGTGCCATTGAAAGCAATTCAGTGTGAGGGCTGGAAATGGAATTGAGCCCTTGGTATGCAGCATGTATGCAATGAACCCAGAACAGCTCCTTGCTCACTGCAGCTGCATCACAGCTGTTCCTTGGTGCTCCCCACTCCCTACTCGCTTCAGCTGCATGGGCGAGACACTCCCCACCACACCCTTCAGCTGTCTCTCTCACCATTAGGAGGGACCTATTCCACCCCTCAGATGCCTCATGCTACTAGGAAGAGATCATCATCCACTCAATTTCTCTAGCCTTCCACTACTTCTCACCACGAAGGGGGGACATCCACACCTGACTCATCTTGTTTCACTGGCAGGGCAACCTAGGGTGACTAGAAATCCTGATATTAGGGCTTTTTCTTAAATAGGCAACTATCCCACCCTTCCCCCGCCAATAAAGTGTCCTGATTTTTCACGCCTGCTATCTGATCACCGTAGGGCACTCTCACCGTCTCACTGACCCGTCTCCCTCCTGTCAAGGGAAATAACTTGTAAATGAACAGGAAAAAACTCCATCCCCTGCAGGCTTTCAACCCCGTCCTTCATACCTGCCTTGACAGCCAGTGTGCTCACCTTCAGCACCAAACAGCCAGCTCAGTCTCTGTATGGAGAGGTATCATGATTCCAGCAGCTGCAGAGTTGCCAACAGCATATACTGTAAGGCTAGTTATCTTTTGTTCCCTCCGAGTCCTACCACAGCAAACTCAACATGGTATCTGAAAAAAATCAAGTGATGTTGTTCCCGTCTCTTGTGTCTTCACCAAACATAAAAATTCTGACATCATCTCAATTTAACAGCCAGTGGGATTGTTCATGGGAGGAAAAAATAATCCAGTTTGCTCTTCTGTGCTGTAATTGTACTGGCTCTATTGTGCTAACAGTAATCAACAATTGTTATGCCAGAAAACAAACCAGAGTGCTGTTTAAAATGTTCTAAGTTTGAAATTTCATCACAATTTCAAATTTTGAAAATTCACCAACTAAAAGGGGAACTTTTGATGAATTGTTCACAATCCCCCCTCCCCAGTTGTTGTGCAACCCTAAAATTTATAAATTGATACCAAGAAAAAAAAAGTAAAACTGTGTCAGGTGAGCTAGAACTGATCAAAAAAGGTAGAAACGTTTTGTAGCTTTCCACATGGGTGAGCAGATCAAGGTAAACACAATGGGAAGCCCAGTCCTTACCTCAACCTGCTAACATGTTGTGTAAATACTACACCTGTCTTGTCTTCTTTAGGATTTACCTCATGTTTGTTCTCATGTCTTAACTAACACAAGATAAGAATGTACCTTTTGTCCTTAGTAACTTTTGGAAATAGGATTTAGGCTCCTAAGACACTTAAATTTGACCCTACGTCATTAGTTGTGTAATTGAAAATTCTAAATCAGAAATCCTTTCTGAATGTATCAAATGCTAGAGCACTAATAAAAACCTTAACACACAGACGTTGAGAATAACAAAGATAAACACTTCTTGTGCTGCCATCTAGTGGAATTACACTTAATTTAACATTTTTTGTGGGTTTTATTGTTTATATTTCCCTCACTGATGGCGTAGGCACAGGGGATCTTCTCATCACTTTACCCTGTGCATAGTCAGTTGATGTCGACTAGAAAGGTATCCATTTTAAATTTTGATTTTTAATAAAGGAATGAAAACCAGGGCTCTTTTTCTTGCAGTTCTGGGATCTTCCTTCTGTTTTAGGGACTTGAACACATGCCTAACTTTAGGTTTGTGAGTAGTCCCTTTGAAATCAAAGGAGCAACTCATAGGCTTAAAGCTAGACCCATGCTTAAGTGGCTTCCTGAACTGGGGCCTAAAAGCTGATCTCCAAGGAAGAGCTAGATTATGGCTATAGCCAATGCAGGAGGGAAGGTTGGAGGGCCATGCTGCAAAAGGAGCTCCCAGGAGGATATCTGAGTGGTTCCCAAGGCGCATAGACTGCAAGGGCAACTCCACCACTCTCTATTCATAGCCAGCTCTGCTTTCTGGTGAATGGGAAGGAATGGCAGGAGTTCTCGAATTATGGGTGCTGGGGGTGCGGCAGCATTCCCTGGTTAGATGTGGTTTCCATCATATACAGGGTTTACAGTTCTGTCCAGTGGCTTTCAGCACCCCCATTATAAAATCATTACAATATCACTGAGGAATAGGTCAGGTTCCCACCATCACCCTGCTCCTTTTGGGAGGGCTAGCACTGATGGTATTCTCCTTGTGCACGTTCCCAGCCCCCTGAGCTAACTGCAGTCTGACCCACATAATTGCACTGTCCTCGATATTCACCTTTCAGATTCTTTTTCAGCTTCTTCTCCCTTTCTGCAGCCCTCCCCTGAAGTTTTATCATAGGAACATAAGAAGAGATCAACAGGAGCTCAGGACTGAGGGGCAGATATTTTTACCTAAATTTTATCTGCAGCTAGGACTCCCTGGTTTTGGCTAAGTTAGCTAACCCTGCCTCACTTTCCCACTCAATGAAAACAATTACAGGGGTGTTTTAAGAATAAATTAAGCTAAAGTTTATACAGCATTCTGCAGATGAAAAACACTGTATAAATGCTAATTACTAGTAGGACTCAGCGCTTACGCCAAACTCCAGAGTAGTCCCCCTCTCAATATCAAAGCTGGTGTCAAAGTGGGACAGCCTTTATCATCAACTATCATCAGGGCCGGCCCTAGATCAAATGGCGCCCCTGGTGAGGAGCGTCTTTGGCACCTTCCATCCATTTGTTAAACTTTTGAAAACCTTTTTTTTAATTGCATTTGTGGCCCATTTCACGACTTTGATGCATGATTTGCATGCACGATTTAACCTTATCATATAAGGCGATAAATGTGCACGCTGGGATCTGTAAATCTGTATTTATGCATGCCATATACCCATGAGGACATGGATGACAACATTCTAGGCGGTTCAAGGAAAATGTGGTTCTCAGAAATTTTGGAAGGTTCCACGAGATTCTACAAAGGTGCAGAACATTCTAGAAGGTTAGTGAAACACAAATCCACATATGGAATATCTAAAACATATTCCTTCAAACATTCTATTTTCTCTTTTGTTGTTAACAACAAAAACAGCACCCCAAGCCTGGTGCACCCCAAGCCCAGCACCTCAGGCAGTCGCCTGGGCCACCTGCCCCTAAAACTGGCCCTGACTGCCATAACATGTAGATCTCTACATATACAGTATCCTTCTGGAAATTGTTACCATTAGATCTAAGTTCTTTACCACACTAATCACCAACCCTACAAATTCACCTGGGGCTGACCAAAACTTTTCTTGATGCATCCCACTTTGGGTGTTGTGACCTGGCCCCTGGCGCATGGGCTCACGTCGCAGTGCTGCTCAAGTTTGGCCCTGCCCCCCGAGAGTGGGGTGGCCAGACCAGATTTGAGTGAGTGGAGTTGCGACCCTATGTGCCAGAGGCCAGGTTGCAATACCTGCAGTAGAGAGCCAACCTCTGGAAGCCCCCAGGGACAGGAGCTGCAGGAGTCTCAAGACCTCCAATGGCGCCCTTTCATTGGTCACAACCCACAGTTTTGAAAATACTGTCCTAGACAAGATCTTTTAGAAAAACGTCCAATCTTAATGGAAAAATTGGCAGCAATGGAGAATCCACCACAGCCCTTGGTAAATGGCTCCAATGGTTCATTACTCTCACTGTTAGAAATTTACACCTTAATTCCAGTCTGAATTCATGAAGTTTCAACTTCCAGCCTTCGGCTTGTGCTATACTTTTTCTCTGCTAGATTGAAGAACCCATCATTAAATATTTGTTCCCCATGTAGATACCTAGGGACTGGGATCAAATCACCCTTTAACCTTCTCTTTGTTAAACTAAATAGTCTTGAGTCTATCACTATAAGGCACGTTTTCTAATCATTCTCATGGCTCTTCTCTGAATCCTTTTCCATTTATCAGCATCCTTCTTGAATCGTCAATATGAGAACTGGACACAATATTCCAGCAGCAGCCACACCAGTGCCAAATCCTGAGGTAAAATAACCTCTCTACTCCTACTTGAGATCCCCCTGTTTATGCATCCGAGGATCGTATTGGACACAGCGTCACTCTGGAAACTCATGTTCAGCTGATTATCCTCCTCACCTCCACCCCGCAAAATTGCTTGCAGAGTCCCTGCTTCCCAGGATAAAGTCCCCCATTGTGTAAATAGAGCCTACATTTTTTCTTCCTAGATTTATACATTTACCCAGTTTACCAGATCACTCTGTATTAGTAACCTGTCCTCTTTGTTATTTACCATTCCCCCAATATAGATGTAGTGCAATAGCTCCTAGTTTCTGCTCGCCAGATGCTCTGATATCTTTTGTGATGTGCATAGTGTGATAGATCAAGTTCAAAGTGCAGGACAGTGACATTTCCCATAAGACTATTCTCCATGATGAGTCACTTGGGGACAAACTTCTTCAGGTATAGTTGTTATTGTGCAGAAAGAACATTGCACATTAAACTCTGACATGAACAACTCCCAGACTTTGTGGGCAATTAATCTTAAGGGATAGGCTTAGAATGGGTTGCCCACAGTTTGACCGATGCCTATCAACCTGCCAAGGCCCAAATGCAGAACACAATGTGTGACAAAGGCACATAATATATTTAAAGTAAAAAGAGCATTGTGATTTGATAATGTGTATATATAAAGATAATATATTAAATTCATTGCTATCAACCAAGCATGCACTGTAAAAAGCCCTACAATAACAATTCAGAGTAGAAGGAGGAAAATAAATGGTGAGGAAACAAAATGTCATTTTCACATTTCCAAAAGCCTGTTATCAATAGAAGTGAGTAAAAGACTGGCTTTAAGTTGTGATGAAAAACACCTTGTTGGTGATCTTTAAGTGCCAGGTGTACAAAGCTTGTAAAAATATACAGCATGTGATCAAAGTGTTTTAGGCATGCAGCAGGAGCCAGGAATCTGAGTGAGGCATGGCTCTATTGTTCACGTCTTGTTCATCCCTGTCCTTTGTCCTGAAAAAGTGAGGATACCACTGTATGCTTACCCAGTGAGGGTCTGGTGCTCTAATTCCTATTGTGGTAGCTCACATCCATAAAATTATAAACAAGAAGAAACTGAATTACAACTACATCACAGACCTCACTTTAGCTTTTCAGAGGAAGGATGGACTTATGATTAAGGTACTTGGGTGGGGTTTAAGAGATCAGTAATAATTTCCCAGCTCTGCCACAGATTTCTGGTATGGCCTTGGGCGAATCACTTAATGTCTCAGCACCTAATAAATCCATCTTTTTCCCCACCCTTTGTGTTTTTCTGTTATACACTCTTTGAGGCAGGGACTATCTCTTTCAGTATGTATGTACAGCACTTAGCACAATGGGGCCTTGATCTCGGTTGGGGCCTCAAGCTACAACACAGAAATCATCTGAGTGGGCAAGTCCTAAGGTCTGATCATGCAATGTGATCCACACAAGCAGGCTCTGAGCCATATGGAGGCAGAGCTCATTTCAGGATAGGACCTTAGTCAGTTTTTCCTTTGTGGAAAAGATCCTTGCAGCTATCAATGGAAGAGCAGAAAAACCCTGTATTTGCATTTATTTCTTTATTGTTAAATGAGAATATACTCCATAGTGCTCTACCAGAAATGAGATTGTTGTTCTAATTAGTCAATTGAAAAAAACTTTAAGTTGACACTGTTCTATAAAAGCTGGAACTAATTTTCCATGTATAAGCCCAATTTGCAGTCCCCTTCCTAACTTTTCCAAAAGAAATCAACCCTTTTAATATTTCACATGCTCCATCTCATCCAAGAGTGTTTTTTTTCCCCTTGGAAGTTTGAAAAAAACAGGAAAGTTAAGGTCATGGCATTTATTGACAGGTTCATAGATTTTTTTTTTTTTTTTTTGTAAGGCTAGAAGAGGACTGTTATGATTATCCAGTCTGACCTCCTAAATAACACAGACCACAAAGGTCATAGATCATAGAATATCAGGGTTGGAAGGGACCTCAGGAGGTCATCTAGTCCAACCCCCCGCTCAAAGCAGGACCAATCCCCAGACAAATTTTTACCCCAGTTCTTGCCTCAAGCCCATATCTTCTGATTGAGTTAGAGCAGGGGTTCTCAGACTGGGGGTTGTAACACTCAGGGGGACACAAGGTGTTTACATGGGGATCATGAGCTGTCAGCTCTGTGGGGCTGACAGCCCTGATCTCCATTACATTACCCCCCCCCCCCCCCATTTTTAATTTATAAGGCGGGTCACACTCAGAGGCTTGCTGTGTGAAAGGAGTCACAAATACAAAAAGTTTGAACACCAATGAGGTAGAGCTTCTTTTTAGAAAGATGTCCAATCTGGGTTATTTAGTTGTTTCTGTGCCAGGGCCCCAGCAAGAGGTTGTGGGGTACATGTCATCCACTGTATCAAGCCGTGTCCCATCTGTATAAAATATACCACTTCCAGTGTGAACAAGCATGCAAGCTTCAAATTCCCTTTCCACAGGCATCAGTGTGCATAAATCTCCATTCCCTGACTGTTCACAAAAAGTGAATCCAAAAAGGGGTGTGTGAGTGCAGTCAGATCAAACTTATTTTAAACGGAAGCTAATATTTCTGAAAGATTTCTGTGCAGTATTTGCTGAACTCTGATTCGGCTTTCTCTCCAATTCCCATGTGAAATCTTACATCCCAGTCTACAAGCTATAATTCAACTCCAAATGCTGCATCTGTTCAAAATTGTTTGCAGTTCATTTGCTCGTAGGAATAAGATATCAGTGTAGTGTAAAAATCCATTATGCTGTTACCAACCCCAGTTTATATATAGTGCGCAAAACTGTGAAATCATTGATTTATTACAGTTGCCTGGTTAGAGTTATTTATCAGACAACGAGATCACCTTGCTATGTGGAAACTGTTTGGAGCAGTCTGCTGTTTTAAGCACGCTTGAGGTGTGCCCACAAGAATGTTTATTCTCATGTATCTCATGTGGTCAGGGTGGTGGTGCTGGAGTTTTGTATTGTTGAGCTATTTCTTTTACCTTATTAAATGAATGTAGTTTCAAATGGAGTGCTAGGTTTTCATTTGCGGTGCTGCTTTTCCTGCTACTGTTGTTGTGGTTTACCGTCCACCTTGGGGTGTTCAAAGCTGCTTTTCAAAATTCACTGAGCTTGATTTGTTTGCAGTTTTGTACACTAATAATCTTGGAGAGTTTGGTTTAGACAGGAATTTTTCCAAGGAGAATCACCACGTATGCAGGAAACACAGGAGTATTGTAATTTCAACCACCCACATTACAACTCCAGTCTTGCAATGAACTCTCCGTGGGTGCAGGGATACGCCCATACAGAGTTCATTATAATATTGGGGCCTAATATAATAACCAGATCATCTTAAAGGGTTGTATTTCGAGTTTGGTTATCTCCTTAATTATACAATTTATGGGTAGTTCTCAAGATGTCTCTGTATCATTCTTTGGTTACTTTTTCATATCTGGCAGTGGTTACAGCAACACACTAGGAGATAGGAAAAGTTAATTGTACTCTTGGCTCAGACAGTAAACTATGGTGTGACCTTGGGCAAGTTAATCTCTCAGTGCTCACTTTCCCCACTTGTAAAAGGGGGATAATGAGATTTACTATGCAGTATCTACACTACCAGTAATATTTATAAAGTATTTTGAGTTAGTCTGATGAAAGTTGTTGTACAGACTTAGTTGTTTGAGGCCTACTTATCTGAGAGAGAACTTCTGTCCCCATCTCATGTGACAGCAGTTGCGATTACTCTGGTACCTCACTGGTTTAAGCAAGGAAGGGTTGCAGACAGAATAGTCTCCGTGAAAGGCCCTTGATTCTGGATCTCCTGATCTGACAAAGCCTGAGGCCTGGTCCACACTACAAATTTAGGTTGACAGAAGCAACTTTAAGTTGACCTAATAATGTATGTATCTCCACTACCAGGTCTCTTCCACCAATCTAACTCTCCTGTAATGTCAACTTAATTACTCCACCTCCGTGAGAGGTGTAGCGCTTAATTCAATGTTGATGGGTTGACAGAGAGGCAGTGTAGACACAGCGTTGTGTAAGTCAACTGAAATGACTCCAGGAGGTGTCCCGCAATGCTCTGCTGTGACCACTCTGGAGATCATTTTCAATTCTGCTGCACAAAGCAGCCAGGTACACAGGAAACAGCCACTAGCCCTGTTAAAGCCCTGGGAAGTTTTGAATTCCCATTTCCTGTTTGATCAGCATGGAGAGCTCACCAGTCCAGCTGATCATGGAGACTCAACATGTCAAATGCACTCCCACCTGGAGTACACAGGAGGTGGTGGGTCTTATTAGTCTGTGGGGAGAAGAGTCTGTGCAGGCACAGCTCCGATCCAGCTGTAGGAACTTAGACATCTATGCAAAGATCGTGTGGGGAATGGGGGAGAAGGGGTACAGCAGGGACATGCAGCAGTGCCGTGTGAAAATAAAAACTTCAGCAGGTGTACAAGACGACAAGGGAGGTGAACAGTCATTCTGGTTCTGCCCCACAGACATGCTGCTTTTACAATGAGCAGCATGCGATTCTCGGCGGTGACCCTACCACTACCCCCAAACACAGCGTGGACACCTCCCAGGAGTCTGAGTCCCAGGCCATCTCAGGCAACAACATGGAGGATGTTTTGGAGGAGGAGGAGAATGGTAGACAGGCGAGCCGTGGATCCATTTTCCCCGATAGCCAGGAGCTGTTTTTAACCCCAGAGCCTAGCCGGTTGCAGGACAGCATGGTGGCCAAGCGTGATGCTGGGGAAGGCACTTTTGATGAGTATACATTTCCAATCAAACTGCAGGAGTTACATGCTCTTATATTTTATGTTTAATCTGAATAAAAAGAAAGGCGCAGTGGATATCTGTTTCCCAGTGGCCGCTCCAGCTACGCAGAAGGTGCTCCCCAGAAAAGACTGTTTATGTGTGCAGGGATGGCCCAGGAATCCTCCATGGAGATCTCTAGGAAATGTTCATGGAGGTACTCTGCAATCCTTTGCAGAAGGCTTCTGTGGAGGGCTTCCTTATTTCATTCGCCACAGTAGGACAATTTACCATGCCACTCCAGTATTAACTCTGCTGGCATCATTGTGGCACACAGCATAACAGCAAAAGGACCAGGTCTGTACCCAGACACTTGCAGCAGCTGTTCCCTTGCCACTTCTGTTACCCTCAGGAGACGATATCACATAGGGTCACCTAGGGGAAATGGGGGGAAGTTTTCATTACAAGTGCTGTCACTGCAAACAATGGAGCATGTGATCCACCCTCCACAGTGAATCCCAGGTCCCTCAACCACACTTTCCCTTACATGCCATTGCTTTGGTTGGCAGGGATTGGCGTCTACTACCAGCAGCATTAAGGGAAGGGGGGGCTTCCTATGTTCTCCCCCTTCCCACTGGAGCCACCAGGGAAATAGTCAGCAATTTGGGAGGCTTAATACTGGTCCCTGGTCTCAAAACAGCAGCCATGTTGCTAGAGGGAGGGGGCATTGTCCAACTTCCCACCTGTGCTCCCGCCATGGGTTTGCCATAAGTTGCAGCACAAGGCCTGTCATAAATGCCTCGGGGCCATACTCACCGTGGCTGGAACAGCAAACTGGTTCGTTGAATAGCTAGGGATTCTGATTATGTTCTGGCTTGCACTTCCGTGTAATAAGAGGAATGTTTTGTTTAAAATAGCAACCTTGCCCTAGAACCAGAGTATGCGCTGACTGTGGTTGGCTTGTGCTTTGCATGCCTTACAGCAGAAAGCATGGCCTTCGGCGCATCATCCACACCAGAAGAGAGGCTTTTGCAGATTAGAAGGCGGAAAAAGAGGACGAAGTATGACATGTTCAGTGAGATAATGAATGCCTCTGGGACAGCTGAGATGGAGTTCAGAGCCTGAAGAATTTCACTCTCGGAGAAACTCAACATGGATATGGAGAGCTGGAGAGCATGCCAGGAGCAGAGCATGCCACGCAGGAGGAGATGCAGTGGATTATGAAGGACCAATCAGACATGTTGAGGCATCTTGTTGATCTTCAAGAAAAGCAGCTTGAGACTAGACTCCCTCTGCAGCCCCTGAAGAACAGCCTGCGAGCATAGCCCTGTTCCCAATCCTTTTCCCCCAAGCATTCTACGATGTGTGTGTGGGGGGGAGTTTAGTATTCCTTCCACTCAACACCGGGGGAAGGTACCAAGAACAAAAGGCACCCATTCCAAGACCTTTGGTGGACAAGACTATGGTGCTTTCAAAAACAAAGTGCCTTGTTTTCTCCTCTCCCAATTTCATCAGACCATTTGACCAAAGTTAACTTATTATCCTGTTCTTTCAATTTCTTTGTGTTTGTACAATAAAAGTAAACAGAGAAAGAAAGGCTCTTTATTTATTCCAGTCATGAGGGTTGCAGAGGAGTGGGTACAGGGAAACTGATGCAATGGAGGGGATGGTATGGGAAGGCACAACACAGATAACCAGT
The DNA here is from genome assembly GCF_027887155.1 of Malaclemys terrapin pileata. Taxonomy (NCBI): domain Eukaryota; kingdom Metazoa; phylum Chordata; order Testudines; family Emydidae; genus Malaclemys; species Malaclemys terrapin. The sequence goes on from NC_071507.1 coordinate 139,338,923, forward strand.
TCACATTACTGTGACTCATTACTGAACAGGTTTTCAAAGCCTCCCGGAGATGCAGAGCACTTTGCTGGGCTCTTCTCATTGCTCTTATATCTGGCTGCTCAAAATTAGCTGCCAACCTCCATGCCCTATCCCTGCAGAAACTTCTCTCCCTTTGCTTCACAGATATTTTAGAGCACACAGCAGGCAGCAATAACAGTGGGGATATTGCTTTTGCTGCGGTCTAACCTAGTGAGCAAACTGCGCCTGCAACCTGTTAAACATCCAAAGGCACATTCTATCACCATTCTGCACTTGCTCAGCCTATTGTTGAACCACTTCTTACTCCTGTCCAGGTGGTCAGTGTACAGTTTTGTGAGCCATGGGAGCAGGGCGTAGGTTGGGTCTCCCTGGATCACGATTGGCATTTCAACATCACCAATGGTTCTTTTGCGGTCTGGAAAGAAAGTCCCTGCTTGCACCTTTCTGAACAGACCTGTGTTCCTAAAGATCCATGCATCATGCACCTTTCCTGACCATCCCACGCTGATGTCGGTGAAATGCCCCCTGTGATCCACCAGCTCTAGCAACACCATTGAAAATTATCCCTTACAGCTTACGTACTCTTTGGCAAGGTGGACTGATGCCAAGATAGGGGCATGCATGCTATCTATAGCCTCACCACAGTTAGGGAAACCCATCCACATGTCCTGCACATTGCCCAGAGTCACTACCCTTCTTAGCAGAAGTTTATTAATGGCTCTGCACAGTTGGATCAGAATAGCTCCCACACTGGATTTAACAACTCTGAATTGATTCCCCACTGACCGGTAGCAGTCTGGCATTGCAAATTTCCACAGAGCGATTGCCACTCGCTTCTTCACTGTCAGAGCAGGTCTCATTTTAGTGTTGCTGCACTTCCTGGATGGGGAAAGCTCAGAACAAAGTTCCTGGAAAGTGGCCTTCTGCATTTGAAAGTTCTGCAGCCACTGCTCATCATCCCATAGCCACATAATGATGTGAACCCACCAGTCAGTGCTTCTTTTCCAGGAGCAGAATCAGCTCTTCACTGTGTTCAGCTGCTGCACGACTGCCAACAGTATCCAGGAATCATTTCATTCTATGGCTTGCAGCAGAGCTGCTTGCATGACATTGCAATGTTCCGTGTGGCGGCTTCTGTCTCAGTTCTGGAAATACTGCAGGGTAAGGCGCAAGGTGTTTGTAATGCTCACAACAAGAGTGCATAGATGAGCAGGGTCCATGTTTCTCAGGCTATGGCGTTTGCACGGTTAAGCCAGGCTTTCGGAAAAAAGGCATGAAAAAACATGGGTTGTTTGCCATTGATAGTAGGGGACAGAGGGAGGGAGGGCTGGAGGAAAATGCATCATGGAAGGCCAAAGCCATGCTCCTATTCCCCCTGTGGCAATGTTTTGGTCCCCTGAGGTGCTTGCAAGACCTTCAAAAAAAAACCTGTAGCTAATTGCACTGTGGGATAGCTACCCACAGTGCACTGCTCTGCACATCGATTTAAGCACTGCTAATGAGGACACACTCCACCAACACAATGAGCAGGGTGTGGACACATATGACTGAGTTAATTACTGCAAAGGCTGGATGTTGACTTACATTAAGCCAACTTACCTTTGTATTGTAGACACCATGGGCATGAAGGCACATAGAGATAGAACTGAGGGTGTTAAATACTAATAATCTTAATGGATTGATTAACTGAAGAGCTAAAGCTAACTTTTCTCCATTGGTCGATTTTTGTGTTGTAACATGTGTATATATTTCATTGTACATTTGCTTAGAGTTTTGATAGGTGCACTTTAAACATCTCACTAAATACAGAAGCACAAAATATTACTTCTCTTTCTACCTTATCTGCAACTACGTATCATTCTCCTCCACTGTTCCTACAATGGAACTTTACTCTTCTAGAGCACTTTTCATATGACAAACTCAAAGAGACTGATCAACATTAATCAGCTGATATTCACAATGCTCCTGCAAAGTAGATGATTATTACTGTATTATTTATTATCATTATTCTTATCTTACAGGAGGCTAAACTGAAGTGCAGGGGGCCTGATTCTTCATTGCTCTGCATCTTGTGCGATCATCCATACCTGTGCAAAGTGGGTGTTACGATACTACCAAATCAGGATTCTCCACTCTTTCACATGGGTTGTAGCATTATATCCACTTGTACCAAGTATAATTTACTACACAAGGTGCCAGATAAGGGTGAAATACTAAGATGATTATTGATGCCACAGTTTTTGGTTGCACAATTTAAGCTATTTTGGGCCTGCTTTTCAGAAGTGCTAACTATTTACAACTCCAGTGAATCAATGGGAGCAGCTCTAAACATATAACAAGATCCAATGGTTAGAATCTGAAGGTAGACATTTTCTGACAAGAAAGAAGGCACAATTTTTTTAAACATTGAGGGTAATTAACCATGTGGATGGGGATTCTCCATGACTTGCCTAAGCAGGCAATGGTGGAGTTGGAAATAGAACTCAGCAGTCCTGATTCCCAGTTTCCTATTTCCTTTCTTATGTGCTTGGATCTATCTCTACTCTGTCAAGCTTTGCAAGCATCTCTAGTTGAGGGACATATTTATCCTTCCTCTAACTGTGAGTGGCTGAATGTTTTTAATTCTGTGCTTGCTTAGTGTCCTTTCCTAATTCATGCCCAAGATACAGATTCATAGATTTTAAGGCCAGAAGGGACATTATGATAATCTAGCCTGACCAGCTGCATAAACAGGCCAGAGAACTTCAGCCACTAGCTTCTGCACCTAGCCTGTATCTTCTGTTTCAGCTAAACAATATCTTTTAAAAACATATCCAGTCTTGGTTTAAAGACTGCAAGTTGTGGAGAATCTCCACCTCTAGGTAAGTTGTTCCAATGGTTAAAAATTTGCACTTTTATTTCTTGTCTGAAAATGTCTAGCTTCAGTTTCCAACCATTGGGCCTTGTTATATCTTTTTCTATCAGAAATTTACTCCTCATTTAGGCACTTGTAGACCTGGTAGATCAAGTCACCTCTTAATTTCCACGTGGAAAAACTAAATCAATAGAGTTTCTTTAGTCTCTCACTATAAGACAGGTTTTCCAGACCCCAAATCATTCTGGGAGCATTTTCTGAATCCTTTGCAAGTTTTCAATAGCCTTTTTAAAGACAGGATACCAGAAAAGGACACAGTATTTCAGCAATGGTCTCTCTAATGCTGTACCCAGAAATAATACTACCTACCTATTCCTAGATGATATTCCCCTGCTTATATATTCAAGGATCACAGACTCTGTTTAAGCTGCAGCATCACACTAGGATCTCATTTTCATTTGGTTCTCCACCATAATCGCTAAGTCCTTATCGGAGTCACTGCTTGCCAGGATATGGTCCTCCATCTTATACGTGTGACCTACATGAGTCCATCTTACCAAGTGATCCAGATCAACATATGTAACTGACCTGTCCCCATCATTCCTCGTCACTTCAACAATTTTTGTGTCATCTGCAAATTTTACCAGCAATGATTTTATATTTTCTTTAAGATCATTGCTGAAGATATTGAATAGCGTTGGGCCAAGAACAGATCCCTGAGGGACACACTAGAAACACCCCTACTGGATGACAGTTGCCCGTGTACAATTGCCATTGGAGATCTATCACTTAACAAGTTTTTAATTCATTTAATATTACTACATTGATTTTGTACAGTGCTAAATTTTTTCAGAATGGGCTGCAGAACTAACTCCAAAGCCTTACCAATCTCTCTATATATAATGTCAGCACAGTTACCTTTATCAATCAAACTTGTGATCTCATAAAAAAAATCAACTTTCTATGATATAAGAAATCCACTAACTTGTGCATAATTTTACTAAGAAGATCAGTGAATTGAAGGTGCTGGTATTGTTGGGGAAAACAACCAAGGAGGGGAAGAAATCTATTAGATATAGAGGGAACATATCTGTACTTGTAAAATAAAAAGAGAGATATATTAAAGGCCAGAACTGAACATTACTCTAATTTGATTGCTTCTGGTAAGCATTAACTAACCATACATTTCTGGATTGTTTGCAGCCTTCTTAATCCTGCCCTCTCCGGGCATTCAACGCCTGGTATTTCTAGTGAACCTTATAATCATGCTTTACAATATTTTCGTGGTAAGATTTGGTGGTATTAGAGCTCAGCTTCCAATCTCTGATGCATGTGATTATATTACCTTCTCCTCCAGTGACTGTGAAAAACCTCTGTAAACGTGCACTACTGATGTCTGAGGAAGTCATGTCTGTTATTGTTTCAATGTACAGCAGGTTGCCACTTCATTGCTTTGATCCTTGGCCTTATGTGGCTTTTTAAAGCTTTGAGGGAGGAGGGTTACTAGGCTTGTAAATGTTTCTGTTACATCAGATTATTTTCTTTCCCATGTACAATCTGCTTGGATGACTCAGACTTTCACATATTATTAGATCAGCTACTTCTCAGAAAGACCTAGAACCAATCTGAGCGTCTCTGGATAAGTTTGAATCTGTTTTATTATTGCTTTACAATACCCAAGATTGCTCTTTCATTGCATTTTAGTGCATAAATGCAACTGCTGGTGGCTATTGAGAGCAAAGGGTCTGCTCTCCCAATTCTTTATTACTCTGTGAGTGTTCCCCTCAATGCAATTGTAGGACTAATGCATTCTGACTCTCACTCTTCCCAGCCCTCTCTTTCCCCACTGTATTTCTGTGGTTGACCACACTGATTCTTCCATGAGGACTGCACCTTGATGGGGCAGAAAGGCTTGTGTGTTCCAGTGACCCTGGGGTTTGTGCCGGCAGGAGTTTTAACTCCTGATAGGGTCACCCAAGCCAGACACATAAAAGGGTAGAACCAAATGAATAGCACTCTACTGAGTGACAGCCGAACAATCTACCCTCATAAAAAGCTACAGAAACACAGCAAGGCAGCCTTTCTGGCAAACAGCATGTTAGACAGAGATGGCAGAGCCTTGTTCATGCCCCATGCAATGTCTGATGCCATGGAAAGGATTCAGATTCAGACCACAATTATCTGAGCTGGCTGCCATTAAGAAGCTGGATTGGTGTTTCTTACAGTAGATCTTTCAGCAGGTTTTCATAGTGTAGCACATAGAAAGCCTTTGCACTACTTTTAACTGTGGGTCAGGCAGTCTGATATTGCCTCTTTTTTGTTTTGTTTAGGACAATATCTGTCAGTGGGGGGAGGGGAATATTCATTTTAATTATCCACTATTTTTCTAGGGTTTCTTCTAGAATAATTCAGGGCACCCGTCTTTAACATTAACATAGTAAGAAATAGGGGAGGGATTTTCACACTGCCAGAAGGGCCTAATTCCTTTAATTGCAGGCAAACCCTTACAACCTGGTTATCTCTTCTGTGCTTTCTCTCCTGATGTTTACATACTTGTTTGAGTGCATCTCTTAGTAGCAGTAGCGCCTTATTAGGACATTGTGTCATTTAGAATGTGCTAACAAACAGGTGGAGTTCTCGCTTTCTTAAATAACAACCACAAGGTCTTCAGGTTAGGGACCATGCAACGAGTGCCTCTGACATCGTGGGCCCTACCAGAAATAAACAACAAAGACACATAACCCCGCAACCTAAGCTTCCCCCCAAATTTGGTTATTCACGGAGTTTTCCTTACAGGACCTTCTGCCTCATAGGGGCACTTTAACAAGGGATATAAGAACAGTTGAATCTAATAGGACCCACTTGCCAGCTTGAGTCAGTAGCAGTAACTATGCAACACCTAACATTAAGGTAACTCTGCAGAAGAACACTGAATTCTTATACAGGGGCCTGGAACACCTTCCCTCACCCCTCCAATCACAGTGCTAAGTATGAATGCAGAATCGATGTAATATATCAGGGCCTAATCACACAGGAATAAATGCAATGAAAAAAGAAATGATTTGGGAGGTCTTGAACTACCATTCCTAGTCCCAGAGTGTTTGGGGTTGTTCATTATGTAATCACTAACCTGCAAGGATAAACATAAAATGTTACAGATATTCAGTGGATCAATCATCACAAGGTTATCTAGTCCAGCTGGTCTTGTAAGTGTGGCAAAGTGGGAACTATTCCCACTCACATGGTGTAGGGGCTGATCTAATAGACTCTAATATAAATCATATAAGAATTCTGATGAGCTCAAGATCTAATAGAATATGTATTTTTCCTTTGTTTCCTCTACTTCCTTGCCTTAGTGTGTTTCTTCTCCCCCCCCCCCCCATTTGTATTTAACCTGGTATTTTTAGGGCTAGTTTTAAACTTGGGGGCCTCTTATAGTACAGCCCAGTCCATTGCCAACATGCCACAAGTAGACTCAGCTGATGAAGATTAGTTTTAGCTGTGTTGTGTTACTATTCCTTTAAGCAATGTAGCCTTTTAACCAGGGCACGGTGAGCTGGCAGATTGTGGGAGAGGTCAGGAAGTTTTTATCAGTTAGAGAAATGAGTCAGTGCAGGATGTGAGCCTAAACCTGCTCTGTTCATTGAAAAGCACTTTCTTAGTTTTGTTTCTTGACAAACCAACAGACTTTTCAGAGGCAGGTAGCTGTGGTAGTCGCAACGTGCATTTATGTATCTAGCATGCAGTTAGATACAACTGTCTGGAAATGCATGAGATATTTCAACTGGTATCTTTCCAGATACAACTGACAGACGAGGAGCACAAGCTAGCAGTAATTAGTATAATAAGCAACAGGCACAGCATGCCAAAGTTAGAGCAGGAGCAGTTCCTAAAGTCCATACTATGAAATAGGCTCTCCATGGGCATTGAGCCGTTCCTGTTATTGTTTCACCTCTGGTTTTTCCCTAACCTTGCATCTTCAGTCCCTGTAATTTGTGTGAGCTGGAATCCAAAGGCATACCAAGGATGTTCTGATTCAGGATGTCAGCTACAGGTAGTGCAGTCCTGAGAGCTGTCCTTCTCACTCTTTCATGCTTTCACTGCAGTTGACAACTACGTTCCATTTGGAAAAGAAACTCTCTTGCATCCACTTTAAAGCCTTTCCTGCTAACTTGGTAAAAGACTTCTCCTTTCCATCCATCCAATATGTGCCATGGTAATGTGAGGAGATAATAACAGCACCTTCAGTATGGCTTTATTTTCATAAGATACAGATGCAGGAGGCTTTCTGAAAGGAGGCCCTGTCCCCTGAACAGCTTTTGTGACTCTGGGTATCTGGCAATGGGTGAAGAGTGTAAAGCAATATTACATCATTTTTAAAAACGTTATTATGTACTTGTGATCAACTAGTCAAAATGCTAATAATATCAAATCTGAAACTCCTAGTGAGACATCTGTAACAAGAACTAAATGCAGTGTGGATCAAAGAAATAATTTTCAGGGATATACCTTATTCAGATGTGCACATACTGGGCTCACTCTCTATTAGTCTAGATCCTTTTTATAGCTCCCATCACCATGGTATAATTCTGCACACATGGCAACGATTCTTTTGCAATTTCTCTGTGAATCCCAAATTGTGGTATTTTCCAGAAACTTGCTTACAACCACGGTTTCTTGCAAATGTGCTTCAGTTTAAAGTGTCAGTTAAGATAACTGTCAAAACCTGAGTTTTCACTCAAAGGTCCTGCTGAAGTCAGTAAGGACCGAGTAAAGAGTGTGCAATTTGATTCCCTACATGTATATACCTGCCTTCTTAAAAATAAATGAATTTAATAAAAATGCAAGGCAGTCATTCAAAACTCTTTGCTCCCAGTGCAATGCACAGGGGAGACATCCACTCAGGCACTTTACAATTATTTATTTTATTGTAGTAGCAGTTAATGGCCCCTAATAGGATCAGGGTCCTATTTTGCGAGGTACTATACAAACATAGGATACAAGTGGCCTCTGCCCAGTAGAGTTTAAAATCTAATTTAAAATAAAACCCAACAAGTGAGTGTAACAAACAACAGGAGGAAAAGGAGGATGAGGATGATGAAAATAAAACTGTGGTTATGTTGGGTAGTTATTTCACAATGTGATTGGTTCCAAATCATCTAAAATGTGTGTTTTTTTTTTAAATAATAATTAAATTTGGCTGTCTCCTGCTGCTGCACAACATGGGCATCGTTGTTAGGCTAATTTCTTGAAGCCAATACAGTGAAGAAAGTCTGAGAATTTGTGGGAGTAGCTACCAAATGAACATTCAAGGATGGAGTCATTGACTTAGCCACAGGCATGAAAAGAGGAAACAAGAACAGGTAAGAAGTTTGAATTTGATGCAGTGCAAAATAGGAACCTGTGGAAGGTCTGATGGGGGGTAATATGTTCAGTTGCATTAATCCTCGTCAGTAATACTTGCCAACAAAGTGCCACTATGTCAATCAGTATGTTGTATAATGATACTATGTGGAAGGAGATCGCTCCTATTCCGGTAGAGTATCTTGATATCTTCTTCGATGGCTCTAGTTTATGGGCACAGATTATCAACCACTACTGTTTGACAAGTGTTGGTAGTTAGTGCGCATGCCTCAGCAAATAATTTCTCCTGTTCCAGTTCATTACCAACAATCATGGAAAAGGCTGGGTGAGGAGATTTTATACCTGGGTTGTTCTTTTTCATGCCGATCAACCCCCTGTGAGTGGCAATAAAATGTTCAAACCACACCAGTGAGTATGCTTGTGTACCACGTTTTACAAAAAAACTGGCTTGGAAATGTTTTTGAAATGTTATTGGTACTGTTTCTCATATCCAGATACCTGTAAAGCCAAACTGTCCTAAGTCACAATCATCTATTTTACTTGCACTCATTTCTAGCTCTGGTCACAAAATATTGAATGTTAAAACTCCCCCAGATTCAGGACAGAATATTGCCTGAGTATGGGACCAGTGTAATTTTGGGGTGAAGTTTTCACGGGTGGGGGGAGGAGGAAACAGTCTGACAGAATATTTTGTTATATCAGGAAAGCTGTTCAGATGTAGTTCATGTGGAGATGAATAAGACAAGAGTGTAAGTGAGGCAGTATATCAAATGGATATCTATGTATCTTAGTTACTTATGGCATCCATTACCATAGTGTATAAGCACCTCATAATCATTAATGCATTCCACACCCCTGCAAGGTAGGGAAGTGCTAGCATACCCATTTTACAGATGGGAAACTGAGGCACAGAGCAACAATGCTGCAATCAGAGGTGTGGCTGCAGCTTGTGTAGGCTTCAATTAGCGACTGCAGCTAAATATAACAATAAAGATGCAGCAATACAGACTCCAGCATAGACTAGTAACACAAGTACATACCCAGGGTTCCAGGCGGGCTTGGACAGGCCAGGCCAGGGTCTGTGCCACCATGTCTTCACTGCTATTTTTAGATTAAAGCTGACATGAGTATACCTATACAAGCTGCAGTCCATCTTTGATTACAATGTGGACATATGCTAAATGACTTGCTCAAGGTCATTCAGGAAGTCAGTGGCAGAGCAAGGAGTTAGAATTCATGTGTCCTATGTCCCAGTCTATCACTCTAGCCACTGGGCCATCCTTCCTTACTAGGTATCACCACACACATACATACACACAAAATGGTCACCATAAAAAAAAATCTCTTGTCACCATCTACACACTGCATTTGCTTTTTTCTCCAAGTATAAAGAAATACGGTGGTACTATTACTATTTATTTGAGTGCTGATAATGTTCTTTACACAGTACAGCTCACAGAACAAAGAGGTGACCCATTCCCTGTCCTCAAGGACTCTAACTAGACAAACGTTAACAATCGGGGCTTTTGCACTGAGTGGTCTAAGATGCAAGTATTGATTTGATCTCCCAAAAGAGCAATTTTTTCATCTTAACACCTTTAATGCTTTAATGTAGCACCTTTAATGCTTAAAAAAATAGAAACCTACTGCAGAGGGCAGATATATACAAGGAAAATTGAATGAAAAATCTTGCTTATTCTTGCAGAAAAAGAGCAGAGGAGCTGGTCTGGGAAGAGTCACACCTGAGAGAATTCTATGCTGTTCTCTTCTAAGACCTCCTGAGATCCCTTCTAGTCCTGCACTTCTATGATTATTTATTTTGCAGTGACATGCTCCAGTCAAGAGCAGAGCCTATTTTGCAGGGCACTGTTCAAACACACATGAAGACACAGTTGCTGGTCTGAGGAAATCATAATCTATTTCCATATCTACTTAGCTGTTGACTTTGTTTTGTATAGTATGACACAGCCATTATTGCCTTAAGGTAACAGACTTGGTGGATAGCTACAGCATGTGATGGAGAAACCAGAGACCTGGGCTTCAGTCCCATCAGTGATTGATCTCTACAATGGAATTTACTAGCTGCATTCATGTGCACTGGTGAGACTAGAAAAACGAGGTGTTGTAAAAGAGCTGCTTGATCAGATCCACCAAATCATAACTTTGTCATCACCTTCATCTATGTTGGGAGTACTGTCAACAGAACTGATGTCAATACCCAGAGAGATTCTCAGAAATGGAAGGAACATCTTTTATATATGATATATGCAGTATATAATATAGATTAAAAAGTAAGTCCCAACATGTGCTATACATATTTCTATCATGCAGGTAGCATAATTCATATCAATTAAAATTGTGCCGTGTTGTGCTAAATTACTGAACCGCTTGGTACCTTCGTTTTCCAAACTGCGACATGTAGATATCTCTTCTGACAGGTAAGTGTTAAGTGCAAATACATAACTTTCAAATTTTTCCTATCCCCCTCTTAGTCCCTCCAACATGGCTACAGAGCTAAGATGCTGGAGGGAGGCACCTATCTGTATTCAGGATTCACAGCCATAAACTCTCTCCTGGAGTTAGCAGCTCAGTCCTATTTCCTGAAGAACAGAGGACATGGTGCCCCCTTATACACCAGCACTCACCCCAGATGGGAGAGACCGAGGGCCAAATCTCCATTCTGCTGATTCAGAGCAAGGACTTGAACTTAGGTCTCATGTCTGGAGTGAGTGTGTTAATCCTGGACTACAGACTCAGTCTCACTTTCTCTGCCCCAGTGACTATTCAGGTATTCCAAAAATGATCAACTTCAACTGAGAGAAGCCCACCCCAGAATACCCTGAGGGTTAGTGCACTTACCAGAGGGTGGGAGAACCATATTCAACACCTTGCTCTGACTCAGACAGAGTGGGAATTTGAACCTGGCTCTCCTATATCCTGAATGTGTTAACCAATGGACTCTTGGGTATAAGAGGAGAGAGAAAGGGGCCTGTATCTCCTCCTGGCTATGTTTTGTGGGGGTTGTGCTGAGTATGCCTATCAGAGGCCCATAAGCAAGATATTTGGGAACACCTAGTTTGTGAATCCTGCCAAGAGTTAGGTACCAAGCTGCTTGCAAGTGTCAGATCTTAAGTGACTGCGCACAGGCCCATCAGCAGAAACTTAGGGGACTTTACCAGTAGAAACATGGGCACTTAAGAACTTTAGGTGCCTATAGGATTAGGCGGAAGCTGACTGGTGGTTTTGTGAATGCCAGTGGCACCCAAGTCCCCCTTGTGAATCTATGAAATTAAAAAAAAAAACTGTCTGTCCAATGTGGACTTTACACTCTTTGTAAGACTAAGGATACACTCTGACATCCTTTGTCTAAGTTCTTCCTCCTCCACACTGTTGTACAGGGTATTGTGCAGTAGCGGTCTGAAACTCTACACCCCAGAGTGTAGTAGCTACATTTTCAGTGGTGCTGTATTTTATATTTATAATGTGTGCAGCATTTGCGGATCCTTTGGGGATGAAAGGTGTTAGTATATAAATATAAACTGCTATTACAAAATGACCACAGTTTTATTTACTGAAGTGAAGATGAGGCGTGCTGGAAATCTGTAAAGTGTAGCAACAATTAGATCCACAAAGATAACCAGATCCTATTGTTGGTTTGAGCTCTGCTTGCTCATCTAGCTATGTTGCAAGAGCACTACAGTTCCCAAATGAGAAATCACAGTGTTCTCATTATGTGCTAAATGTTCATCACATCAGATTCATTTCTCAGTATTTAATGTTAATTACCAGCTTGGTTTTGTATTAGCTGAGAGCTAAATGATCTAGTACTTTAGAAAACTATTAAGATCTGTGTCACATAGGAAAACATAACCATCCATTCCAGAGTGTGAAATGGATAATGACTGGGTATAAAAGAGTTCTCAGAAATCCCCAGCTGAACGTATTACAGAACAGTCCTTCCTCTTTAACAGGCTCTCTGCCAGAATGACACATCACTCTGGCTCACTGAAGTCATTGATAAACTACCCTTTTTATCACTTGTTTCACTTTTGCATGCAAAATTCTTGTTCCAGTGGATAGTCACAGAGGATGATGCACCTGATGGTAAAACACTGTTATTTACAATAGGAAAACTGTGGAGAAAACAAGAAATCACTGAACAAAGTAGGTGAGTTTAGAGGAAAAGAGTAGGAAAGACTGAAAAAGCAGAGCTGCACAGAAGGAACTGGACACAAACCAAACTTCTAATTCTTTGAGGCTGACTTAGGTTTTCCACTCCAAAGCTGTTAGTGGTTTCAGACTGTTATGTAATATCTGAAAGCATCCTGTGTAGCTCTCCCCATTCCTTGAGAAGCTCAAGCTCAGACTTGAGGAGTGTTACACTTCAAATGGGAACTTGAGGCTGAAACAAAGGCCTATGAGGTTCACACAGCAGTACTCTGAAGGGCCTTTGATGAGGTGAGTGAAAGGAAGCAATTAAAAGGAGTGAAGGAAACTTTTAGCTCCCGGTGTGTCTTCTTCCCCTTCCTACTTGACCTCAGCGCGAGCCAGGGAAATTAAAAAAAACAAATATGCTCCAATACCTGGGTTCAAAACAACCTTGGCCATCAGCAAACAGCTTCTACTCACTTTTGAGAATCAATGCACAAGGAGGATCAAGTACTCCTGTTCAGAATCAGATGTGAGGGAGGGAGGTCTTTTCAACTGACTCTGAAAGGGTTTTTATCTGATTTACAACAAAACTAAAACAATTGTTTTCCTAATTCCATTGTTGACAGGGTACCGCATATCCTTCAAGATGTCTTACAGCTAGATACTCTATAAGAAACCACACAAATACATTGAAATAATGCTAAGATTGAGGCATAAATGCAAAGAAATTCAGAGAGACAATTTTTGGGCCAAATACTAGAATCATAGAGATGTAGGGCTGGAAGGAACTTCAAGAAGTCATCAAGTCCAGCCCCCTGTGCTGAGGGAGGACCAAGTAAATCTAGACCACATCTTTCCTAAAGTGTAGCGCCCAGAATTAGACAGAGGACTCCAGTTGTGGCCTTGCCAGTGCCAAATAAAATGGGACATTTACTTCCCATGTCATGCATACAACAGTCCTGTTAATATCTCCTAGAATGATAATAGTCTTTTTTTAAAGCTGCATCACATTGTTGACTCATATTCAATTTGTGATATACTATAACCCCCAGATCTTTTTTCAGCAGTACTACCACCTAGCCAGTTATTCCCTATTTTGTAGTTGTGCATTTGATTTTTCTCTTTCCAAGTGAAGTACATTGTACTTGTCTTTATTGATTTTCATCTTGTTGAATTCAGACAAACAGTCTAGTTTGTCAAGGTCATTTTGAATTCTAATTCTGTCCTCCAAACTTCTTGCAACCCTCCCAGGTTGGTGTCATCTGCAAATTTTATAAACATGCCCTTCATTCAAATATCCAAGTCATTAATGAAATTATTGACTAATACTGGATCCAGGACTGACCCCTGTGGGACCCCATTAGTTACGTCCCCCCAGTTTCACAGTAAACCATTGATAATTACTCTTTGAATATAGTCTTTCAACCAGCACCCACCTTATAATGATTTAATCTAGATCACATTTTGGTTTGCTTGTTCCCTTATGAGAATATAGAATCATAGAACTGGAAGGGACCTCGAGAGGTCATCTAGTCCAGTCCCCTGCAATTGTGGCAGGACTAAGTATTATCTAGACCATTTCTGGCAGGTGTTTGTCTAACCTGCTCTTAAAAATCTCCAATGATGGAGATTCCACAACCTCCCTAGGCAATTTATTCCAGTGCTTAAACACCCTGATAGTTAGGAGGTTTTCCCTAATCTCTAACCTAAACCTCCCTTGCTGCAATTTGAGCCCATTGCTTCTTGTCCTATCCTCAGAGGTTAAGAACAATTTTTCTCCCTCCTCCTTGTAACAACCTTTTATGTACTTGAAAACTGTTATCATGTCCCCTCTCAGTCTTCTCTAGACTAAACAAACCCAGTTTTTTCAATCTTCCCTTATAGGTCATGTTTTCTAGACCTTTAATCATTTTTGTTGTTCTTCGCTGGACTTTCTCCATTTTGTCCATCACGTGGGACTATGCAAAAGCCTTACTAAAATCAAGATACATCATAGCTGCTGCTTCCCCACTTTTCACTAGGCCAGTAACCCTGTCAAAAAAGGAAATTAGGTTAGTTTGGCATGACTGGTTGTGGACAAATCCATACTCGCTATTCCTTATAACCCTATTATCCTCCAGGTGCTTACAACTGATTGGTTAATAATTTGTTCCAGTATCTTTCCAGGTATCAAACTTAGACTGATTAGCCTATAATTCCCCAGGTCCTCTTTGTTCCCCTTTTAAAAATCTGTACTATGTTTGCCCTTCTCCAGTCTTCTGGGACCTCAACTATCTTCCAGCATTTCTCAAAGATAATTGCTAACATTCCAAGATTGCTGTAGCTTGTTCCTTAAGTATCCTAGGTTGAATTTCAGGAGGCTCTGCTGACTTGAATACATCTAATTTATGTAAATATTCTTTAACCTGTTCTTTCCCTATTTTCGCTTGCATTCCTTTCCCCTTGTTGTTAATATTAATTGTGTTGAGTATCTGTTACCATTAACCTTTTTACTGAAGACTGAAGCAAAACAGACATTAAACAGCTCATATTTCTTGATGTCATCAGTTATTGGCTCTCCTTCCCAGCTAAGCAGAGGACTTGCATTTTCCTTTCTCTTTCTCTTGCTTCTAATGTATTTAAAGAACTTCTTTTTATTGCTTTTTGTGTCCCCTGCTAGTTCTCACTCATTTTGTGTCTTAGCCTTTTTGATTTTGTTCCTACATGCTTGTGCTATTTTTTTGTACTCATTCTTAACAATTAATATGGATAAGATTATGTCACGGAGGTCATGGAAGTCATGGATTCCGTGATTTTCAGAGACCTCCGTGAGCTTTTCCACTTCAGCCCCAGGGCAGTGAAGCCAGAGCTGTCAGCCAGGGGTGTCCCTGGAGCTCCCATCCACCCCAGAGCTCCCAGCCACTTCAGGCGGTGGGCAGCGCCCTGGAACTCCCGGGTGGTGGCAGGTGCTGGACCCCCCTGCCTCCTGCAATGGGGTTTGGGCTCTCTTCCTCCAAGCTTGGGCTTCAGTCATCCCTCATAAACCCCCAACCTCCCATTATTTTTAGTAAAAGTCACAGACAGGTCGCAGGCTTCCCTGAATTTTTGTTTATTGCCCATGACCTGTCCGTGACTTTTACTGAAATTATCCATGACAAAATCTTAGCCTTAGCAATTAGTCCATGTTTCCACTTTTTGTAGGATTCCTTTTTTGATTTTCAGGTAATTAAAGAGCTGGAGCCATATAGGAAGAATAGGAAGAAGCCAATCTTCCCTTCACATCGGGATAGTTTGCAATTATGCCTTCAATATTGTCTCCTTGAGAAACTGCCAGCTCTCCTGAACTCCTTTTTTCCCTTACAATTTCTTCCCATGGGACCTTACATACCAGTTCTCTGAATTTGTTAAAGTCTGCTTTTTGAAGTCCGTTCTCCTTATTCTGCTGCTCTTGCGTCTTCCTTTCCTTGGAATCATGAAATTTATCATTTCATAATCATTTTCACTCAGATTGCATTCCCCTTTCTTATTTGCTCCCAATTTCTCCCTGTCGGTCAGAATCAAGTATAAAATGGCTGTGTTCTCCTCCCCCCCCCCCCCCCCCATTTACTTCCTCCATTTTCTGGAACAAAAATTTGTCCCCAATACTTTTCAAGAACTTACTAGAAATGTGTTTTGTCATAAAGTAGAACCTCAGAGTTACTAACACTACAGGAGTGGAGGTTGTTTGTAACTCTGAACAAAACATTATGGTTATTTCAAAAGTTTACAACTGAACATTGACTTAATACAGCTTTGAAACTTAACTATGTAGAAGAAAAATGCCTTTTTAACCATCTTAATTTAAATGAAACAAGCACAGAAGCAGTTTCCTTACCTTGTCAAATGTTTTTTAAACATTCCCTTTATTTTTTAGTAGTTTACGTTTAACACAGTACTGCACTGTATTTGCTTTGGAGCTGGGGGAGGTTGGTCTCTGCTGCTGCCTAATTGCATACTTCTGGTTCCGAGGTGACCAGCAGCCAATCTCCCCCTCACAGAGCAGCTGTAGTCAGCTAGTATCCTCCATCCCAGATGTTTCCATGTGCGTCCTGTTGATGAAGTCCTCAGGCTCCCTGATGTTATGCAGATGAGCCATCACCTTCTGCACTTCTTATTGGCTTCCTCAGGGGCTCCAACAGACATCTCTCACACCAAATCCTCAGTTGGTGTAAATTTGTATATCTCCAAGATTTGGCCCTGTGTTTCTAACCCAATCCCTTTGTGCCTACAAGATGCCAAACTGTTTGGATTTATCGTCAACCTGGAAAAAACTGAAGACCTCTTCCAACCAGTTCCACCAACCATTACCACTGAGCCAAACATCACCATTGAGGCTATAGACCTAAAAAGCATCAATCACTTTTCATACCTTGGCAGTACCATCTCAAGTGACAATTCCCTGGATAAAGAAATATCAAATAGAATACGAAAAGGAAGCCAGATCTTTGGAAGACTTCACCATAGGACAATCAAACAGCACACCATCTAACCATCAACAATCAACTGATGATATACAATCCAGCAGCGACAGTATCCCTTTTATATGGATGTGAAACATAGGCAGTTTACTAGATACATGAAGCAACTTGAAAAATTTCACATGAGCTGTCTCCCTTCTATTCTGAAGGTCCCCTGCCAAGATAAAGTTTTCAACATTAACTTCCTTTAAAAAGCAAAAACAACCAGCTTCAAGGCAACAATAATCAAACTCAGGTTAGATGGACATGTTAACAGAACGGGCGATGATAGACTCCCAAAAAAAAAATTTCTGTAGAGATCAGAAACTCGTAAAGTGCAAGAGGGGTGGTCGAGTAAGCAGAACCTCTCCTCATACAGCATAAACATTAAAAAGTAGCCTAGGATAGCTCTGAATGGAGAGCAACTATCCGTAAAGGTTGTAAACACGTTGAGGAAGACAGATGGAAAACATTGATTGAAAGAAGGCCAAGTCTTCAGTGGGAGCCTGCACATTCTGTGTGATATCTGTTTGCAGTCTTGCTTCTCACCGATCAGACTATACAGCCACATAAGAACACACATGATACCATGACTTTTTTGTTGGGTATGACAGACAGCCATCTACCAGATGCAACATAGACTATTGGATTTAAGCTAAACCAGATCTGCAGTGCTGTGTACAGGATAGTTAAGAATGCTCTAAGTTAATAATGAAGTGTAGCTGCAGTGTGGTTGTCTATTAAACAAACAAACAATCAGATGTTTGATTTTCTTTTCTACTTTTTCTTCTTTGAACTTTCCCTTTGCCATTGAGAGAACCAGATTGTTTTGATAGCAAACTAAAGTCCGTTGTTAATTCAGGACAGTGGCTCTCAACCTGTCCAGACAACTGTACCCCTTTTCAGGAGGCTGATTCGTCTTGCATACCCCCAAGTTTCACCTCACTTAAAAACTACTTGCTTACAAAATCAGACATAAAAATACAAAAGTGTCACAGCACACTGTTACTGAAAAATTGCTTAATTTCGCATTTTTACCATGTAATTATAAAATAAATCAATTGGAATATAAATATTGTACTTACATTTCAGTGTATAGTATATAGAGCAATATAAACAACTCATGGACTGTATGAAATTTTAGTTTGTACTGATTCGCTAGTGCTTTGTATGTAGCCTGTTGTAAAAACTAGGCAAATATCTAGATGAGTTCATGTACCCCTGAAAGACCTTTGCATACCCCCCAGGAATATGTGTACCCCTGATTGAGAACCACTGGTTCAGGAGGACTGTAGGTAATTTCCAGGATCTCATCCTTCAACAGCATCTTGGAAAATATCCAATATGACAGCCTGACATTGTACTTCACACATATAGAAAATAAGCATGTGTTTATATTTTGCATGCTTCCAGTTGCCTTTGTTTTCTGCACGCTGCCTTTTGCTGTAACTGGTGCCCTAGTTAATCTCCTGGAGGCAACGAATGGCTAACACTGGTCTCAAAGTGATAACTTTGTCAGTCATATGCTTGATTAGAACTTAGTCTAAGATCTTTTACAATTAAAATGAGCTATCAGCTGGGGAAAAGGAAAATCTGTTAGCTCTAAGCAAATGAACTTGTCCAATAATCCCCTTCATGCTCCAAGACTGTGCAGTCTCAGAGAAATGACATTACGAAGATTATTTCCATAACCCTTTTGGTAGTTCAGACAAATCCTATTGAATTGCAAGGGTTTCATCTCTAACAACAGACTCAGACCTGGACACTTCGTAAATTAAAACCAAACAAATGTAGGTTAAATACCCAGCAGGGATTTTATTTTCTCAAAGGCTAATTAGCACTCAGAATTCTCTGGTCCTGGAGACACCAATACAATCCTCCTTATTAGGAAAAAACATAGACAATTACTTGGCTACCAACAGCATAGATTAGATACTTACATACTATGGTGATGAGCAATGGTTACTGTAGAATAAAACCAATGGTGATATGTGATGGGTGCTAAAGAGTAAAACTAAAATAGATACATACAAGTATACAGCTATTTGTTCACATGATGCCTGATCCAAATCCCACTGAAGGCAATGAGCTTTAGATCAGGGCCAGGGAGAACTGGTTGAATGCTATAAACAAATTCTGCAAAAACAACAAGGAGTCCGGTGGCACCTTAAAGACTAACAGATTTATTGGGCATAAGCTTTCGTGGGTAAAAAACCTCATTTTTTCAGATGCATGAAGAAGTGGGCTTTTTACCCACGAAAGCTTATGCCCAAATAAATCTGTTAGTCTTTAAGGTGCCACCGGACTCCTTGTTGTTTTTGCGGGTACAGACTAACACGGCTACCCCCGATAACAAACAAATTCTGTAAATGTTTGCTTGAATTTGTAAACTGGTTTGCTTAGGCCATGTTGACAACTATCTTGGTTTGCCCGACACAAACCTCCATGTGATAGTGTTTTAATGGCACAAATGTTTAGGGGAAGTTCAGTCACATGTTCATGGAAGGCAAACTTTCAATTTTCACAGGTCTGTTTTCATTTCAAAAGTTCTTTACACACTCATCCAGTTAGAAGCCAGAAGCAATACCATGTACCCTGTATGCC
The DNA here is from genome assembly GCF_027887155.1 of Malaclemys terrapin pileata. Taxonomy (NCBI): domain Eukaryota; kingdom Metazoa; phylum Chordata; order Testudines; family Emydidae; genus Malaclemys; species Malaclemys terrapin. Next base: position 139,358,390 of record NC_071507.1, read on the forward strand.
TACATACAGGTGGTTAATAGAACCTGAACAGTAACTATCAAAAGGGAATTGTCCATAATTAATTCACATTTTCTTTTTTTAAGGTGCAAAAACTTTTTGCTGAATATTCTCAAATAAGGAGCACACTGGAGGAAGTGTGTCTGTTTGTAGATGTCCCACCAACAGAAAAAGTGGCTAAACTCACTGGACGGATTATTCAGTGTGAATTATTCACTAAGCTTTCTCATGTGCATGGAGTTAAATTGGTCACCAAATTTAAGGTCAAGAAGCAACTTTACACAAGGATATAGTGGCAGGGACTTTGTTTGTACGTGATTGAAGGAAGAAAAATCATTTTCATTTATTTCCTCATTTGTTTTATTTGTTCATTTCTTCCTCTTGAGCACCATGTTGAGATCATTCTCTAGAGTCATATTCCCCATGCTCAATGTCTTGTGATTGCAAGGGGTAGCTAGAGGCTTTGGAAGGACCATTTTCTTGGTTCTGTGTTTCTCTGTGGAGCAGAGGTAGGGAAAGTCTAATAATATTTTGGGATCATCTTGTTCAGTCTTCCATAGAGGAGAAGGAGAAGGAATCAGTTGTCCAATGACAGAGTCGCTATTGTTTGGGGAGTTACACACTGTGATCGTTGCCAGCATAAGAAAATAGTGACACAGGAAGAAAGATAATTACAGTGAAAGGGAACCAAATAAGTACAAGGTTTAGGAAAGACCAATTATTTCATTTTTTTCTGTTATTTCAGATTCAGTTTATTCAGATTCTTTGCAAGATCCACATTGAAATCAAAATGTAAAGAGAGCGGTTAGTGTGTCAGCAAAGTGCTCTTAATATAACCCCTGGAAACTACAGATGCCACGAATTGCACTTGTGTGCTTCTCTAGCCTTCTAGCATGCTGGGAGGCTATCAAGAAAAGACATTAGCCATGCTTTATCTGTAAAGGACCATTATTTTCATTATCACTGTAGCACCTGCCAGTGCTGTTATAGTTAAATGTCTATTAGCTACAGCATCTCCATTATCAACATCTATTTTCTGAGGTTTATAACTTGGCACTAGCCTTAGCTTTCATCAGGTTTTAAGGCATATAAAATCTCAGCCTAGAAATACCTGTATTTCCTAAATTCCATGGTTTTTACATTGCTGTAAGTGCACTTCAAAAACTAATTTTCCAAGCGGTCTATTTTAAACATAGAGCCAGTAAGAAAATTCACAATTAGGATTTCTGCTCTGTCCTTAACTAGCAGTTTACTTAGAGCTTAAACAACACACACATGCTGCTGTATGGTCTGAAGCACCAGAGGGGAAAGAGATCTCTGCCCCCTCGGTTGTTGAAAATAGACTAGTGCTGCCATAGAGAACTTCATTTGCATATACTACCTACCCACAATTCCCACTGACAGTAGGAGAGTCACAGTAACTATATATGAACATGAATTAGGGGACGTAGTTGGCTGCAAGAGACGCTTGAAGAGAGGTCAGAGTTCCTGTCCTATGATAAAGAGCATATTTATAACTAGTCAGCATTTTGCTCAAGGGTGCCTAGTGTTCTTGGTTTCTCATGTGGGGATTTTCCTGTGAGAGACCATACAGACTGAGGACTTTGCTGCAAGAGCTGTCACAGAGGACTCCAAGGAGTGCAGCACAACTGAGTGGACTCTGGTGAGTTCTCACCTACCCAGTACCCCTTAATAAATCTGAATTACTAAACTGGGTTAGGTGGTGGGGCCTCCACGTAGGACAAAGCAAGTGTCAGACCTGCAAAGAGACAATTTTGGGACCTCATCTGGGATCCTCTGAGTTAGTTTATTTTCCCAGATTTTTTGGAGGGAACAGGAAGGAGCAGAGTAAGAGTGTACATCACTCCAATAATCACAGGACAGTGAAGCAGTTCCTAGAAGACCACTCTACCTGGCATAATTTAGAGTTCAGCCGGTCTCAGCAATCCAGCCCTCTGAAATTAATCAGTCATTGGCTCTAACATATTGGCATCTACTTCTGCTCAGATAGGGGATATGTGCTTCACAAAGTTGTTTTTGGGGTGATGAGACCCTGTATGCAACAGCAAGGTACTGTAGGTCTAATATAAAGAAGGTTTGTAATGGACTTCATAATGTGTTAGGAGCAAGAATGCCATAGACCTAACATTTCAAAATTGATTTTGGATGCCTCAATTCTTAGGTGCCTCTTATGGGGCCCCTTCCCCACACAGGCGAACAAAGATTTAACTACACCACTGGTAGCCCACCTTGACAACCAACAGGGTGTGTTAGGCTTGATTTTTTTTATTAGACCCAGCTAGGCAGGAGCTGGGTCTTTTTCAGTAAAGGAAGTGAAAGCTATAGGGGAGGTCCACGAGATGGACAGATATACACAGGAGAGAGGAGACAGTCGGGAGTAAGAAGGCCAAAGGGATGGAATTAATCGCTGTGGTGGCCCTGGAAAGGAAGCCAAGCATAGAGAGGCAGTCTTGAGGGGTTGAAATTCCAGCAGAGAAAGATGCTGGGAGGACCTAGAAGCCAGAGGCTTGAGAACCAGAGGACAGGCTGTGTTATACACGTGGGAAACAGCACAAGGAGGGAAAGTAGGAAGTGGCCCAGAAAAACAGCAGCACATCTGCTTAATACAGGCCAGAATGCAGACAAGAGGGTGGGACTGGGTTCCCCTACCCGCCCAGAGAAATGGGCATAAACGCTCACCATAAGGACTACTGAACCCAGGATGGGGCTGAAGACAGAGCCTTAAGGGCAGACTGAGGAATTACTTAAGAGAGGGCAGGAGCATCTTTTGTGTTGGCAGGTTTTTGGATCTTTAGTTGTATTTTTGTTACACTGGAAGGCATGGAACTAAATCGTGACCTGGCCAGAGGGCACAGTCACAAGAAGAGGCAGACCACCCCAGGGCCAGAACAGCTGTCAGCAGGGGGTGATAGATGAAGAGCGAGCCTGCTATGCCACTCCCAACCATGAGGGGCACCCACGCAGTGAGATGAGTCTTCCGAAGTGCCCAACTGGGAACATCTAAAAGAGGCCTGATTTTCAGAGGGGAGGGTGCTGAGCAAAAATAAAGGCACCCAAAATCACTAGTCACTTCATAATTAAAAGAGAATTGTATAAGACCATTTGCTGTGTTATAGACTTTACTAATGGAGCTAGCTGTCAGATGGATATGTAGTGCAACTGTTAGCAATGGGTGAGTTCTAATGACATTTATCATACTAAGTTCATAAAATGTTAATGGTTGAGGGCAATGGGGCAGGGAAGAGCATTTGCTTTTCTCTATTTTCTTGCCCCTGTATTGTCTATCTCAGTAACATCCAACCTGGGGCCCTATCCACTCTAAATTGTGGCCTTCTCGGACAAGTGTATTAGGAAGAAAAATTGTATTTGATTGTGGATTGAAAATGCTTTCCGGGAGCCGTACTCTTGGTGCATGGCTTTTTTGTCTTTTTTCTTTTTTTAAAAAAGGCTGAAGTGTTTTAAATCAACCCCATCACTAGAGGGAGGAACCGGAAGGCACCATCTACAGGCTGCCTCCCCTGAAGTCCCAGTGATAGCTCTGGTGTGAGCTGGGAGTGCTCTCAAGTGCATTTTCCTTGCTGCAACTGCTCATCAGCTCCCCTGTGGGCCACCAGGATCAGAGAAGAAATTGGCTCTGTGAGCTTATGGCATCCCCTGGCAAATATGGCTCTCCTCCACACAGCCACCCAGGGCAACCCAGGAAAGAGGAAAAAGATGAGAAAGTGAGAACCAACAACCAATTATTGCTTCCTGATTCTCTGTCCCAACTCAGGTTAAAATAGCCTGGAGGCTGCCCTAAACTTACACCTGCCAGCTGTGGTCCCGAAAGGACCGTATACCAGCTGGGGATAGCTGGAGTGCACCACACTCCAGCCACCCCCGTTCCTCAGGGTGCCGCCTTTTCCAGGGGTTGTAGGAAGAAAGGACTAGGAGTCTGGAACATCTGCCCTGCTGTTGATGGGAACTCCCTCCGACTGGGGCAGTTCCCAGCAGGGGGACTTGTGTGTGTCTTCCTTTTGTGCTACCTGAGTGACACAAAGGGAGTGGAATTAGGGAAATAATTGTATTGATTGTGGTCCTTTGACCCTTTTGAAGTAATATGTTTGCCATTCTGGCTGAGAAGGTTGGACGCCCCTGGTCTCTGTGGGAACATTAGTTCCTTGTGACATGGGCCTCACAGGTTAAATCTGAGATGCTGTTGAAATCTAAGGAAATTTACCCCTCAAATGAGACATGGCATGGCCTAAAATTCCTTGTTTTTTAAATGGCATCTTTACATGGAATATAGACAAAATATCTGGCCATATACTGTAATCCTTACTCTGGAAAAGCTCCCCTTGAATTCAGAGATAAACTTAGGGTACGTCTATACTTACTTCCTGGTCCGGATGTAAGCGATCGATCTTCTGGGATCGATCCCGGAAGGGCTTGCCGTCGATGCCGGTACTCCAGCTCAGCGAGAGGAGTACGCGGCATCGACGGGGGAGCCTGCCTGCCGCGTCTGGACCCGCGGTAAGTTCGGACTAAGGTACTTCGAATTCAGCTACGTTATTAACGTAGCTGAATTTGCGTACCTTAGTCCGAAGTGGGGAGTTAGTGTGGACCAGGCCTTAATTGGCAGAACTCATTCACTTCATTAATCACTATAGCCATTTTGCCTGAGTAAAGACAGAGTAAGGATTTCAGAGTTGGCCCATATCCTAGAGTATATAAATAGATTTCTATGAATCAGTCACATTATGTAAGGCATAAAAATAAAATAACAAATGAGAGGGAAAATAGGTTTAAGTTCAGAATCTTCACTGAGGCATCAGCTGAATATTTTGGACATGGATCCAAGACACACTTCTTTTTTTAAAGTTTGCCTGCTTTGCTTTAAAAGTGACTCACTCACCCATCCTCTCCACCACCACTTTCCATGTTGCTTCAGACATGTCTGTACTTTCAACAAGCTAAATAGAACCATCAAAGCTTCCTGCTTATTCAGTGTTCATCTACTTTAGCTCTTCAGAATCAGAAGGGGAAAAAATAAGCAAAAAGTGCACCAAACCTGTAGCAAGGCTAAAAGAATTCTGGTAAGATGCTTGCTGCAGTTTGCAATGAATTGAAATGTGACTAAACACAGCATGTGACAGCCTTCTATATTTAGCACTGACTTTTGATACACTGTCAAAAAAGCATCTATGTTTGTGCACGTTAGCAGAAGAATGAGACCCCGAAGGTGTAGGAAATCTCAAACAATGGCTTTGTATACATTCCAATTGTCATTCTGACATGTGTTTATAGATGTTATAGGCCAGCCCCACTCCCCACCTCTGGCACATTCTCATATATACTTTCTGGATTGACCACAGAATATTTTTAGCTGGTGTAGCACAGCCATCTAGCAGTTGGAGCTTATTTCACACATCCTGCACCAAAGATGGGGAACAATGTTTGAGATCAAATCACAAAATCCCTGGTAAAGGGGTAATGTCTATTAACTCCTTAAGAGATGAGCTATGTATTGTATTTTTAAAAAAAAATTATTTTTGCTAGACATGCGTCGTGAAATAGAGTGAGAATCTTGTATTTTGTGAAAGGATGTGAGATAAATGTATTTTGAATATAACTTATTTATTTGAACTTTTTTATTTGCTTAGAACAAACTATGCAGCTCTTGGTAAGAGCAAGATAGGAAAGAATTATTTGCAAAAAAGTCACTCTGGAGTTTTTTCATTTACACCTTGTCTCTAGTATTTACTAGATAAAAAGTAACCTTCCTCTGTACACTTGTATTGCATATATTCTTTTACAGACAATGATGTTTTCTCACACAGTTCCCTTGCTAGACAGTTAAGGCCATTGTTGGCTTCTTTTAAAGACAGTATAGAGACATTCATGGTGATGTGCGCAGTATACAAATTTGAATAGAACAGAATAATCGAGATGGGATCAGAGTTAGAGCATTTCTAGAATCCCAGGTTTCCATGTGAGTACCTGAAGTTTAAAATAACCACCAACTGTGCAGACATCAAATAAAATTGCTGGAATGAGGAGGTAACGTTCTCCTTTCATTTTTATTCCTTTTCATTTCCCATTTGCAAAAATAAATAGTCTATGTTCCTAGGATGACATCAGTTTTTACCTCAAGCTGCACAATCTAAGAACACAGATAAGCATACAGGACTTTACATTCATACTACAACTATTTTGCTTCATCAGGCTAGGGCTGTTGGCAATAAGATGTTTTACCAAACTACTTCTCATCTGCCAAAGATTTCATTTACAGGTAGTTTTTTTAGATCTTATAGGACAGTGGTTTTCAACCTTTTTTCATTTGTGGACCCCTAAATAATTTTGAATGGAGGTGCAGACCCCTTTGGAAATCTTAGACATAGTCTGCGGACCCCCAGGTAAAACCACTGTTCTCTAGTAAAGACAACCTTTCATGGACCCTTTAAACAGTCTGCGGACCCCCAGGGGTCCACGGACCACAGGTTAAAAACCGCTGTTATAGGGTCATATCGTTCCCCCATCTTGTCTTCTTCAGCCATTGTAGGCCCTGACCAATCTGGTGCCATTCCATTGTAGAACGGGGAGGGTCAGGATTTGGAGAGTCACACAGGCGATCTACATGTCTTGCACACTGTCGTGTTCTGTTCCATGGGAGCCATCTGAGCTCCTCCATGGGGAGTTTTAGGTAGAGCTAGTGATTCTGCAGCTATGCAGATGCACACATTGTTCTTCCAACAGAGAGATTTGTCATGGGGTCTGTAGCCACTCTTCCATGGCCCAGGAAGGAGAAGAAATTCTGCCCCCTTAGTCCCTGCATGGATTCCCAGTGCACAGCCCAGTAACTGGGATTACATACCAGTGTTCCAAGGTTTGGTCACAGTATTTTGCATGCTATCACAGCAGCCAACATTAATATATCTGCTAGCAGATGGTAATCTCAGGAAGAAGGCCTGAAAACTCTCTTGTAGTCAGGGGGGACAGCAATTCGCAGGACACCAGAAATACAGTACCTCCCAGGCTTCATTGGCTGTTACTAATTCTACAAGGCCGTTAATGTGCATCTTTCTTTGTAAACCAATAAAGACAGGAACTTGGACTTTGCCCCAAGGAGCCTACAATCTAATTTCTTGGATCAGTCTGTTCGCGCCACAGTGGTTCAGAACATTGAGTGACAAAGGCAAAATGCTATTTAAAAATAATCTGTAAACCACATCTACATTTGTTGATTGTCCTCTTCCTGCTTTTATCATGATCATTCTGGGCCAGATTATGCCCCTCTTTTGATGTTAAGTATTCCCTTGTGCCTCAAGTAAAAATGGGGCTACTCTCAGAATAAGGAACTACTCAACATAAGCAAGGAAGACAGAATATGGGCCTAGGAGTCATAGAATCATAGAATATCAGGGTTGGAAGGGACCTCAGGAGGTCATCTAGTCCAACCCCCTGCTCAAAGCAGGACCAATTCCCAACTAAATCATCCCAGCCAGGGCTTTGTCAAGCCTGACCTTAAAAACCTCTAAGGAAGGAGATTCCACCACCTCCCTGGGTAATCCATTCCAGTGCTTCACCACCCTCCTAGTAAAAAAGTTTCTCCTAATATCCAACCTAAACCTCCCCCACTGCAACTTGAGACCATTACTCCTTGTTCTGTCATCTGGTACCACTGAGAACAGTCAGAATAGTGGAACTCATGTTTTGCATGAGCTCAGCTCTATTTTTTTCTAGTGCTATTTCTGCTTTTACACTTTTCTCTATCCTTGCTTAAATAACCTTCAGCAGTTCTTCACTTACATGAGAAATGAATGTACGCTGATGTGACAATCTCCGCAGTCCACCAGATATTCTGTGGTAAGAAATAACTGCCACCTGACTAAAAATTTTTCATCGAAATAAGATTCTGATAACTTTACTCACTTTGAGTGTAGTACCTTACTTGACTAGTAGTCACATTGAAATCAATGAGGCTGCTCATGGCATAAAAAGCTACTAGCATGAGTAAGAGGATAAAAATCTGATCCTAGTGCATCAGTCTCTTCAACAACAACAAAAAAGAGTCACATTCGCTTCGTCTTACTCCAGCTACCATACTACTGATGCCTTAAAGAGGGCATGTAAATGGAAAAATATACCCAAAAGTGTGGAACAAAATCCTGCCCTGCATAATTGCCAGGTATTCTAAGACCTTAGATTTCCTTCTCCCTAGCCTCAACAGCATTTTGAGGAGAAAAGCATGAAGATGATGGCACACGCTACATATTTAGGCTTGAAAGGGTTAGGCGACTATCGGTAAATGTTGGTAAATGTCGAGTTCACTGTACACACACAAACTGATGGGAAAAATTACATCAGTAATGATCAAAATTTACAGGTAGGCAAAAGTAAGAAATATGCTGCGTAAGAACTGTTTGATTTAAGGATATTTACTTTGTATATTTTGACAATTTGTTTTAGCCATTTTCAAGCTTTAACTTTTTTGAATCTCAGTGTCTCCTGTCATTAAAAATGGCCAGACCGGCCCCACCCCACCCCAGTTTCCCACAACTACTTAAATGTAAATCAATTAAAAAATACCCCAAAAATGCTCAAAAATAAACACTGATATTATACAACAAAATTTTAAAATAATCAAAATCAAATTCTGTCAGGCCTATAGGTGTTGTGGGGGGAGGGGGTCAGAGAAAGAAGCCTGTTTTCAGTTAATACATGGGGGCAATATGTCCAAAAAGGGCTTATCACTGTGAAAATAAAAAATCTCTGTGCCTTTGCCAAGGTCAGTTAAACCTACTGTGATTTGCTGTGCAAGCGCCAGTCTCACAAGTTAAAGTTGCCTCAAGGCAACTTTCACTTTTGTACCCAAATACAACACGACACTATGTTTCTGAAATCTGAGCAAAATGTTCCTCTGACAGAGTTTAAGATTTTCTGGCCCAACACTTGTTTACGAGAATCTCTATATTCAAACAAGTCAGTCTACTTTATCCTTTCCAAATATTCAACATAAGAATGGCCATACTGGGTCAGAGCTATGGTCCATCTAGCCCAGCATCCTGTCTAACAACAGTGGCCTGTGCCAGATGCTTCAGAGGGAATGAACAGATCAGGGCAACTATTGAGTGATCAATCCCCTGACGTCCAGTCCCAGCTCCTGACAGTTGGAGATTTAGAGATACCCACAGCATGGGGTTGCGTCCCTTACCATTTTGGCCAATAGACCACAGAACATCAGCCCAAAAAGTCATTGCTGTAAATATAATATCAGGCAGTCACCTTAATATCAATAGCCTAGCATGCTCTTTCTTAGGCTAGATATTGCGCTTCTGTTGGTCTCAGTGGGACTAGGTTTCCCATACCAGACAGGCCCGCTTGGGTGCCATTTGCTGAGAGAATCTGTTGTAGGCTTGGGTTTCATGAAGGAATTTGTTTTATGTTGCTGAGGTTAATACTGATGAGGAGAGGAGATGGCTCTTGCATTCTGGCCTGAATGCCTTGATATGGCAACTCAGATGCAGCAGCTACATCTCTCCAATAGCCACTTTAAGAGACAAATAGTGGAGAGAAAGGTAGCACTGATCATTAGCCCATTCCATCAAATAATCCCGATTCTCAGCTTCATAAAATAGAGCTCCCAACTGAAGTTTAGTCAACACTCAGCACAGGTTCACTGCACTCATATTTACATGGGATTTCTTTATTGTATTAGTAATATGGGAATTTCCATACAAGATCAAAACAGAGGTCCCTCTAACCCAGTATCTCATCTGACAATGACAAGTTCTAGATGCTCCTGGGAAAGATGCAAGACTTTGTGGTAAGCAGTTATGGAATAACCTGATCACAAAGAAAGTTTCTTCCTTACCCCCATCAGTTAAAAGTGTGGCTTATGCCTTTAAGCATAAGAGTTTATATTCCTTAGAATTATTTTTCTCCTGTATAACCTAACAGTGGATGTTCTCATCAGTATAAATGGATAATGCTTTCTGAATCCTACTAAGGTCTTGACTTCACTTATATCTTGTGGCAAAAAGTATTTCCCTTTATTGCTATTAAATTGTTAACTTTCAGTTTAATTGAATGTACCTGTTTTTTATTAAGAGAAAAGATAAACAGGAGGGCTGGATTTACCTTCTGTGTGCCATAAAACACTTTGTTATATCTTTATCATGTCCCCTCTTACATATTTCATTTCTAAACTAAGCAGTCCCAATCTTTTCTTTCAGTCGTCACATGAAAGTCTCTCCATGCCTCTAGTCATTTTTGTCACCAGATAGTTCTATCATCTTTCTCCTGAAATAGTAGCCAGAACTGCACACTGTTGATATGCCCTCATCTGGAATACTGTTTCTATAATGACATTAATTTTTCAGTAATATTTCCTGTCCTGTTTTTAATACACCTTCATATTTTCTTTGCTGTTTTTAAACTGACATGGACCATGGAGCATACGTCTCTATTAAGATGTTTGTAATGATGCTCAAGGTTTCAGTTCCTTCAGATGGGAGTACAAATCAGGGAGCTATAGAGAGCCACCTGGCTCCAGCACAAGTTAGAGCTTCACTGGATCTCAGGGAACCTTGTGCCAGTGGAGGATCAGGCATGGTGGGGCTCTGCTCTGCCATACCACTGCTCTACTGTGCCTCAGAACACCCTGACACACTCCTCCCCTCCCCTTACACTGCAGGGCAGCGAGGCTGTTGGTGCAGGGCGTGGCTATGCTGGCAGAGAGTTTTCCTACACAAGAGGAATTCTTTGCTGGCCCTCTCCAACCACTTAAGCAGTACAATGGGGCCTTACTGGATTGGAGAATCTGGTGTTTTTCCTGAGTAGTACTCAATTAATTTAGGACCCAGCAATATGTATGAGTTGTTCAAATGATTGCTTCCAATACATATCAACTTATATTTGTCAACGTATAAAACTGTGCTGTTCTCTTTCTTAACTTTAAGTCTCTCTGTAGTGCCTCGCAGTCCTCGCTTGACTCCGCTAAGCAATTTTGTGTCATCTACAATTGTGAAGTCTCACTCTTCACCCTCCTTTCTAGATCATCAACTTATTAAAAACACCATTCCCACCACAAATGCTTGGACCCCTTCACTGTTAACATTTTGCCATGTTGAAAATTGCCCACTTATTCCAATTCTCTGTTTCTGACCCACGATATACTTTACCTCTCCACCCAAGACAGTTTAGTTTCTTTAACAACCTTACATGAGGGACTTTATCAAAGGCTTTTTGAAAATCCAAGTATTCCTAATTGTTTGGGTCTATTGATATCAATCAAGAATTTGATCATGCCTCTAGCACTTCATGGAATCATTCTGTTTCTATTTCATTTTTAAACTCCTGCTTTCTCATTTGATTTTTCTGAAGTCTCTGTACATTTAGGTACAAAAACAATGACACTGCAGTAAAAGTACACTGTATAGAGATAAGATATTTAATATTATGATATAGGAATCTTGTACAACTTGATTGTGGGAGAGGAAAGATATCTCGTCTCCAACTCCCGAACGTCTTGTGATGTTGGGTGTGACCCTTTCCCAGTCACTGTGAAAATCTTGATAAAGAAAGTGATGAGGCGCTCGCTACAGCTATAATTCGAAGACTTGGGTTTGCCCTCCCACACACTTTGGGTGGGCAGGCAAACCGCAGACTGTCATCTGTGAAGTCAGAAAGCACTGGGTACATCTAATTACTGTGTTAGCACTTGCTAACACTTTTTATGCCAAGTATTGGCTCTAGAGACTTTCTTGGTTGTTTTTCGTGCTTTCCTTTTTGCCATGGCATAACTAGATAAGCCTGCAAGAATATCCGGGAACAGGACTGTACAAATGAGTGCGCACGTCAAGCCCCTGAAAGCCATTCACTGTAATAAATAGGTTATGAAATAACTGTGGCAGAGCAAAGGTCTGAGTGGATTTTGTTTGCTCACATTTTTTTCTTGTTGCTTATCCCTGCTTTTCCACTCGCAGGGATTTTTCTATGTGCAGGCTTGGAAGGATTAGATTTTTGTCGGCAAATGTCAGTAAATGTCAATTTCACCGTACACACAGAAAATGACGAAAATATTTCCATCAATGACAATCCAAATTTACAGCAATATAAAGAAAGGAAAGTGTTACTTAAGAACTTCTTAGAGTTCGCTTTGAGGATATTTATTTTGTATACTTTGACAATTTCTGTTTTAACGTCTGTAAAGATTTCACATTTTGAATCTCAAAGTCCACTATCATTACATTATTTTCGGACATCCCCCTAATTTTCTGCAATTTTGAACATTAAAATTAATAAAAATGCTTAAAAATAAACATCGATATTGTATGTCCAAATTATAAAAAAAATAAAAATTGGATTCTGACAAGCCTACGTGGCAATTTTCTGTAGTCAAAGATCGTGCATATTCTAAAGTAAATGGAGTAAATGATGGATGCCAACAAGCTAACACCTCTGAGTGTTTATTAAATGTGATTTGGGAATTCCTCAGTACACATCCGGTATATTACAAGGGGGTATTACAAATAGACTTGGAAGCCCCTACTTGATCCAAGGAACTGTACTGAGCAATCCCTGAGGGACATGTAATAAAACTGTCTGGTTGTAATTTTAGAGAGGAATGATGGGTGAGGTACTATCTTTTATTGGACCAACTTCTGTTGGTGAGAGAGACAAGCTTTCAAGCTTACACAGAGCTCTTCTTCGGGTCTGGGAAACATACTCAGAATGTCACAACTAAATACAAGGTGGAACAGATTTTTTAGCATAAATAGTTACATATTTCATGGACCACTTCACTCTGAATGGTCCCTTGACACCCAGCCAGTCATACAGGAGGAAGGAAGAGTGGAGGGGAGGCAGCTGATGGGGGTTGTAAGTGGTGTCATACTGTTTGGAGTGGTTCACGACTGTGAGTGCAACCTCAGGGCAGACTATCAAGAAGTGGGGCAGACATCCCCAACTGCTTGTGTGTTCTATAATTAGATTTCACCAACCCAGTAACAAGTGTGAACACCTAAAGCACTATAGCAGTCTTACTATAGAGTCGCAGACAGTCCCCTTTGAGTATTCCAGTCTATCTTGCCATCCAGGCAAGCTGGACTTATAGATAAATGGCTGCTATATACAAAAGATCAAGTCTTAAGAAACCAGTCACTTACTCCAGGTCAATTTGTACCTTAGATCTCTCACCAAAAACAATGCTTGTAGCTTTGTAGCTTTAATTAGCTAACTAATGATTTATTAACTAAGAACAAGAAATGAGAGCATTATTACAAGGTTAAAGCAGGCAATCAGATATACACAAATGAGGGTAAGTCTACACTACAAAATTGTCAACCTAAGTTACATCGACATACAGCCACCACAGTAATTGAATCTGTTCTACACGTCCACCACACTACACGCTTGTGCTGGCGGAGCACATCCTCACCAATTTGCACCAATTTAACCGCCAGTGTGGGGCACCTTCTGAAAGGCAGCAAAAGTCGATGTAAGCAATACAGTGTCAGTGTAGACTGACGGACACAGTGCAGTCTACATGGACACTGCATTGACCTAACTACATCAACTTAAGCGCTACGCCTCTTGCAGAGGTAGAGTCATTAAGTTGGTGTAGTGGGCAAGTTACATCGGTGGGAGCTACATTTTAGTGTAGATGCTTACAGAGTTAGGACGATGTAAGCTAGGGTTACCATATTTCAGGTTCCCAAAAAGGGGACACTGCTGGAGTGGGGGGGGGGAGCTGGAAAGGGGGAGGGAGTACAGTTGGGGGTGTTGGAGGGGTTACCTGCGGGTGGAGGGGGGCAGTGTCACTCCTAGTCATGGTGGCAGATCAGCTGACACAAGCCCGGATGCAGTGACCACCATCAGTCACCACCTCCCTGCAGAACCCCTTCCCCTGGGCTGGGAGTCGGGATTGGTGTGCGGGATCCAGCAGCTGTGACTGCAGGGGAATGGACGAATCAGCTGTGACTGCAGGGGAGGAACCAGTCGGGGCTCTTTCAGAGCTGCAGTGTCTGCTCTGCAAAAATCCTGGACATTTTCTGTTATTTGAAAAATCCACCCGGAAAAAGGACGGAGCCTCAAAAAAGAGGCAATGCCCGAGAAAACCCGGACGTATGGTAACCCTAACGTAAGCTGCCTCACGTCGACCTAATTCTGTAATGTAAACCAGGCCTTAGTTACAGTCTATGGTTTTAAAAGGTGACAGAGTTGTAGTAATCTGTCAGCTCTGAATGTCTTTTAGGGCTAACCCGGGTTGACCCTGAGGATCTCTGCTTCTGTTTGGTAGCTCTGCTCCTGTGAGAGTCCAAACAGCAAAAGAGATGAAAAATTTTCTTGTCAGCTATTTTTCTTTCCTTCTTCCAGAATTCAGTCTGATGGGATGAGCCCTTTTACACATTGATAATTGTCCCCTCATGAAGAGGCTAAGTCTTTGTATTGTGATGTTCCACAATGGCCCATTTAGTTTTGATAGCCCTTCTTGGTGGGCAGGAGACAATCCCTCCTGACTGGGTTCACAGTTTCAGAGCAAACATTTACAAAGCAAAAACTTAAATATTACTTTACAGCATGTGATAAAGAAATTATGTGAGATTAATGCCTGCAGCAACTTACAAGCATTTCATAAAGTCTAAACACGAAATACATTGTTATAAATCCAATAACCATCTTAACCACACTAACACACAGGTGAAACAAACTGGTTTCCAGCAATTAATTTGTCAGTGCTCAGCTGAGGCCTAAAGCCTTGACAGTGTCAGAAGTGGGTTATAAATTGTTGTGAAAAGCCATAAGTCAGTGTCTCTATTAAGTCCGTGATTTTTAGTGTGTAACAAAGTTATGACTTTAAGCTCTCAGGCTTGTCTTTTGAAGATGTAGTGCAGGTTTCCTTTGAGAATGAAGACTGAGGGGTCAGATACAGAGTGATCATTTTGTGAAAAGTGTTCACCCACAGGTGACAAGGTGTTTTTGTCATTATCATTTTCCTGTGTGAGTTCATTTGAGATTGTAGTGATTGTTTCTCTGGTTTCACCTACATAGTTATTATTGGGGCATTTAGTGCACTGAATAAGGTACACCACATGTTGTGATAGGCATGTATAGGACCCATGACTTTTGAAAGGTATGTTATAGGGGGGTATTGATCATCATAGCAATGGAGATATGTCTACAGGTTTTAAATCTGTTGCTCTGGCAGGGTCTGGTACTGCTTTGGGTTGGTGTGTCCTGGTCTGTGGGGAGCTTGCTTCTGATGATGAGCTTGGAGAAACTGGGGGTCTGTTTGGAGGTCTGTAAGTGTTTACTGATATTCTATATGGGTGCCTGTGTAGGGGTGGTAGGTGACAATTAGGGATGCTCAGTTGGAGGGGATTGTATTTCTGTATTGAAGCAGATTCTCTCAGGGTATTCAGGTGGTCCATTCCAAGATGCAATCTACTTCTTTGGTGGAGTATCCTTGATTGATGAAGGCAGTTTTAAGTGTGTTAAAGTATATATCCCAGACTTTCTCCTTAGAGCATATTCTGTGGTTTCTGAGTACTTGGCTGTAGCTAACAGATTTCTTGATATGTTTGGGGTGCTTACCGGATCTATGAAGGTAGGTGTGGTGATCTGTGGATTTCTTTTATATAGTTGTCTGTAGGGTTCCATTGTTGAAGCTGATCATAGTGTCCAGGAAGTCGATGCTAGCATGGAATGTTCTAGAGAGAGTTTAATGGATAGGTGGTCCTGCTTGAAGTTGTGGTGGAAATCTGTGAGTGAGTTTAGGTCATCTGTCCAGAGGATGAAACTATCATTGATGTATCTCAGGTATATTATTGATTTTGTAGTGCGTTCATCCAGAAATTCTTCCTCAAGGTGACCCATGAAGAGGTTGGCATAATGGGGTGTCATCCTCGTACCCATAGCTGTTCCCATGGTTTGGACAAAATGTTTGTTGTTGAATGTAATATTGTTATGGGTGAGGATTAAATGGATGAGTTTGGCAATGTGTTTGGGGTGGAAATCTGAATGTTGTCCATTGTCTTGTAGATATTTGAGACAGGCATTTATGCCGTAATTGTGAGGGATGTTGGTATATAGGGAGGTGACATCCATGGTGGCAAGGATGATGTTCTGAGGGAGGTTGTTAATGTTGTGAAGTTTCTGGAGGAAGTCAGTTATGTCCTGGAGGAAGCTGGCCCTTAGTATGGTGAGTGGTTTGGCGATGGATTCTATGAGTCTTGATATTCCTTCAGTAAAAGGGATGTGGCCAGATATGATGGGTCTGCCTGGTTTCCTTTGTTTGTGTATCTTGGGAAGCATGTAGAAGGTCCCTGGGGTGGGTTCATGGGACATGAGTTTGTAGAATTTCTCTTGGAGTTGTTTGGGGAAGGATTTGCTGATATCCTTAAGTTCTTGGGTAAACTGTGGTGTAGGGTCTTCTTTGAGTTAGTTTTGGAGAGATATTGGTTGGGCTTCATTAAAATAGTCATCACAACTGAGGACAACAATGGCACCACTTTTGTCTGGTTTGATCACTATCTGATTGGATTTCAGGAACTGTACAGCTGTCTTCTCAGCAGTGGAGAGATTGTGGTGCATATGATGTTTGTTAAGGATTTCATAGTCCATGTTTTTCCTGAAGCAATCAATGTAATGATCAAGAGTGTGGTTTCATCCACTGGGGGGTGTCCAGTCAGATTATTCTTTTTTCTTATGACTGTCAGTGGGGATGTGGTTATTGTGGGTGGTATGGTCATTGTTATGAAAGAATTCTTTGAGACAGAGTCAGCGAAAGAATTCTTCTATTTCTCCACATGTTAGTATGGCTCTGTGGTAGGGAAGAAGTTCAGTCCCTTGGAGAGTAGAGATAATTCTGCTCTGGTCAGGGATAGTCTTGATAAATAGAGGTTGGAGTGTTGTGTACTATCCATGTGTTCGGTCCTGGTGCCATGGTTTCTCCCAGAGATGGTTTTCTATGGGTTGTGGAGTGGTAGTTGGTTCCACTTTTTGTTTTTCTGTTTTTTGAATTTTTAGCTGTAATTTTGCTCATTATTTGAGTAGGCAATATTATGCAGATCAACAACAAGCTTGAGCACAGATTTTGGAAGTGTTTGTTGTTTCCGCTTTCCTTGGATATTTGAAATGTGCAAATGCAAAGTCATTAGGACCTGACCTTAGATCAGGATCAAAAATGCAGTTCAGAGGCACAGTTTAGTCAGCACTTCCTCTGTGATTACCTTATAGGAACGTGTGTGTGTGTGTGAGAGAGAGAGAGAGAGAGAGAGAGAGAGAGCTCATCCATATATTCAGGCCTCTTTGCTTACCCTCTACCTTCCATTCACCAGAAAAATATAGAAAAGGATACATACATGGTATGGGTTGCATAGGCTGTACGCTCACCATCATCTGCCCCCTGGCCGTGGAACTCGCATGCCACTATATATCTTCTCAGAACAAACTTAAGTTTTCAAGGTATAAGTTGGCTTTTGTACTTCAGCTTTAAACCATTTACTGTATAGATTTAGAGGCATAAGGACTAAGGACACCACCAGTAGCAGGAGTCAAACATTAAATATTTAACAAGGGGACGATCCCTTCACTTTTCTCTTCAACTCTCTCTCCAAGCTGCATTTATTAAACTAATTGCTTTGTTCAAGAGCAATCTTTTCCCTTTCATTTCACCTTCAATCTTTGCCCATTAGACCATTGTCAGGTACAATCATGACTGAATTAATACTATATAGTACCATGTTTTGCTCCCTAGCCAAGTTCTTAGGTCTGATCTGATCTGATCTACACACAAAGTTGCACTGGGATAGCTAAAGGTGTGATTTTTTAACTGATTTAGTTAAACAAGTGCTATTTTGTATGTGGACGCTTCTGAATTGACTTAAACCTGGTTTATTAAACATACAGCAAGCTAAACCAATGTAACCTGTTTTAATCTGATACAAATGTAGCAAGAAAGAGGTTTGGACTGGTATAATTGAATTAATGAAAGTTTGGGCATAGACAGAATCTTAGACTTCTAGCTCCACCAAAGGCAGTTGAAATGCCAGTAAGCTTTTCCACATAGAATCAGGGCTCTATAGTCCTAAATATCCAATGTTTTGATGTAAAAACATAGTAACTGAAGATAGAAAAGCCCTACTGTATTAGATGAAGTCCATCCCTGGACGGGATGTAGAACCCACCACTACTATGGCATGTAGTCTTAGCCTCTTAAGTGAGGAATAAGTGGTATAAACTACACCTTTACCTAAAGTCTTATTTTGATATATAATATTTCTACAACTACCTTTGGTTGTAAAGTCCAGTAATTTCCTTCTAACTCCCTCTCTCTCTCATTTTTTCCTTTGCCTTCATTTCTCTGTGTTCAGAGCATTCAAATAACACACTCGTCCTTGGAGAATGTAGCATCCTCAAGCCAAACCGTAGCACTGTTTCATCAGCTACCCAGCAGAGGTGTAGTACAGCTACCATCATTCTGTCACAACCCTGTGAACACAGTGCATTAGTTTGCAGATTGGGTTTCAGCATCCCAAGAGGTTGCTCCAGAAATCACCTCTCTCTCCTGACAGCATAAGGGCTTTGGAATTGCTACTGCAGTTCACCACTGGAATAAGAGGAGCTTTCCTTTACAGTGTCATTGGGGATGGAACAGATCACGAAAACAAACAAACAAACCATGTGCAATATCTTCAGTTTGACCCCTTGGCCTCGCCTAAAATAATATTACTGAACTAGTATTTACCAGTTTCCCTGTTGTTTTGATAGATAACTTTCGGTTGTATGCATGTTCGCGTACTTTACCCACTAACCTATAACAAACACACAGTTCATCCTTTGGTAGTGCTAGAAGGCACTCTGTCTTGGGATTTGAGGTCCTGAAGGCACCATCAAATGCATCCATCTTTGGAGCATAAGGATTCAAACATCTGGGATATGAATCCAAGCTCCAGTACCTGGAAGGTGTACTCATATTGGTCAAAACCAAAATGCTTTAGGCTCCAAATTCTATGCACTTCATCCAAGGATGCTAAGAAAAAGTAGATGGTCAATACAAAACTGCAAAATATTCATTGAAAACATTTTTTCTTGTATGTAGTGTTGACATATTCAAAAAGTGGATGAGCCCCTGACACTGTTCAGTATTTATACAAATGCTGCTCTTGCATACACCATCCTCATGTTGTAGCAGGCTATCAAAAGCGGTTCAATGAAATTATTCTATCAACAAGACAACAGGAACAATCTAGACTGTTCCTTAATATGCTGAAGCACCTCTGCTTTCTCTGCTTATTATAAACTCACTTCAGGACTACATCACCACCTCTTCTTTTTATATTTAACTTCCCTGTCTCTCACTTTAGTTTTACTATTACAGGTCTGAAATTCATTCATTCCTGAGACAACCACTGAATGGCTGTTGTGTAATGTTCCTCAATTCTGCTATTTAATCTTCTTTCCATCTCACCCATGGAGAGCATCTGAGACTACATACATTCTGCATTGGTATAGAATATCAGAGCCCTCCCTTCCACTCGAGAGGGGGAAGGGATTTCATCTCTATCCCTTGGTATCATGCTCTGAATGTTAGTCACCATTCTAATAACTGTATCAGCATGTTTATAAGCTGATGTGCTTTTAACTGTTTCGCTCACCCCCTCATACACATGAAGTAAGTACTCTAATGGGCTCTGTACCTTTCATCCTTTATTTTATTACTAATGGTCTCTTCAGTAATATAAAATGATTGATGAGTGCAGTCTGCAAAAAGCAGAAAAATCAATATATGTCCAGACTCCATATTAGTTAAGAGCTGGCAAGGAACTGGGGTTGCCAGACAGCAGAATTCCTCTTGCGTTCCACACCATGTGGAAAATGAGAGGAAAGAAATAGCTAGAGAGGAAGGGAACACAGACAAAATGGTTCTACCTTCAAATACATGGGAGCATTAAGGGTGTGAGGCAGGTTGGGTATGTTAGTGCTTGTGCTTGTTCTTAGTCTTTAAACTCAAAGCCCCATTGGCCCCATATTCAGAGTTTTATTGTACCATAAACAAGTTGACGCCACATGTCCACATATACAACCCATGGTTTCTATACATGTGGGTGTATCATGTTTCCACGCTGCTTATGAGCAGAGTTTTAACACAATAGTCAAGCCACAGCCAGGTTCCAATACAAGTCTTGTATTATATAGGTGGAGCCACCTATGTGCGGTGGGACCAGGTTAGCCAGCTCCCCAGCCTTGCAGGCTTTTGTGGGAGAGGATATCCAAAAGGGAGTTGCACAGCGTGAGAAAAAAATGCAGTCCTCTTCCACTGGCACCAGCAGCTGAGGAAGCATGGGAAACACAGGTGTCAAGATTGTACTGATACAAACACGCTTGTGCAGAGCAGCAGCTCATGGCAGACAAATATGGTTGACACACAATTGTGCCAGGAGAATGACTTCTGGGGGGAAGCCATGACCACAGAGGTGGCACAGACGGAAGCCTCTCTTGCATGAATATCCCAGTCATCTGTACCAATGCCTTATATCTTGGATTCCCCTGTGGCTGTTGGGCTACCCCAATGGTTGGAGGACCACACCCCCTGCAACCACCATAGATACAGAATCCCTGTGCCCAAGACCACATTGGGCCATTAGCAAGAAACTTACTTAGTGAAGATACAGAGGTTTCTAGTTTACTTTTTCTTGCCCTCTAGGTGGTTCCATTTCTCTCTCTCTCTCCCTCCCCACCCCCTTCCCACCCTCCTCCCCAGAGAAGGCATGGTTTGAGCCTTGGATATACAAAATTTCAGTTGACAAAATGGGGCACTTTTTTTTTAAGCACTAGGAGCTCAAATGTGTTAGAAACTGAAAACGTTTTTTAAACTCTTCTAATGAAAAGAGCCCATAGATCTTTTTTTTTTTTTTTCTTAAAAAAAATTCAGGCTTTAGCCTGGAGTAAATTTTTACTGCCAAGTTATAGAAGGAGTCTGTAATGGAAATGCTGACAAAGAGGAGCACCACTATAGTTAGAATGTACTCTATAAATAGTCTTTTGCAAGTGTCTGACATATGAGATTGTCATGTAGCTACTTGAACCAAACTCTGGTAATTTAACTAGGGATAATTGCAGAAAATAATCATAGATAAAATATATGTGTCGGGAGGCGGGGGCAGTGTTAAAGGAACCCTGCATATCCTTAAGCACTAAATTTGAAGTACTGTATTGAGGGCACTGTTCTGGCAGGTATAATACTGCTATCAGAACAAAGCTGTAAAATGACCTACTTTGCTCAATCTAGTGCTATTCAATAATAAGCAACCTCTGTAGGGTTTCTACTTGTAGACAGCATCAGGCACATTTCACTGACCCATTTATATATTGATTTTACTCAGTCTGGGAATTTAAAAGTGGGTTCTCTCAGGGTTGTGTTGGATACCATCCTCTTGGGCCAGTCTTGTCATAGATTCTCTGAGAATGTGCAATCACTGGAAACACATGACACCTTCAGCTACTATTTGTTCCTAAATCAAGGGCCATCTTCCCAGACCTTCTTCCCCAATTACAATAACTTTTTGTGTTCTTGATCCTAGATTCTGACACTGTCTCCTTGATTTCATTACTGTCTCCCAGCAGTGCCTACAAACATTTTTTTTAAATCCACTGTTGTAATGGAAGATGAAGTGTTGGTCTCACATAGTGGTACCAGAGTAATCAGGGGCTTTTTTAAAATTCGGTGACCCTATTTCTAAAATCAGCACATTTTTAACAAAAATTTCACCACACATTTGTGCACTACTGCTCACATGCTGAGGCTCTGTCTCAATCTGATGGCACAATGGAGATTATTTGTTTCCTACCTATCAGGGTTTTTTATTTTTTTCAATCAGAAAGAGATTAGAATCTACCAGAGAAATTCTGTTAAGAGACAAGAAATCAGAGACTGAACAGGAAGTTAAATATGCTTTCAATATCAGGTTTTAACCTCTGAGTCTGAGCCAGATTTCAATTGAGGTAATTATACTCTGCCTTCCTAGAATTCCCCCTGCAGTTTCAAATGGATGCAGTATTATTCACATCCTGTCGTAATCAGTTGTGTAGTGTTTCTGTACACTATGAAACTGTTGGCATGCTTTACTCCTAAGTCAGCTGCATTTCAGTGTGGACTATGTGATTCAGGATAGCCAATTTTGAAATGTAGATGTCCAAAACCTGCATTTGGATGCTGACATGCAGTAGGAAAGGTCCTTATTAACTTCAGTTGGAGCTGGATCAAATCCCTAGAAACATAGGCTTTTCTAGGCTTTAGACAGCAATCCTGCAATGAGTTTTGTGCAAAGGGAACCCTGTGCATGCACAGAATTCCACTGAAGTCAATGGATTCTGCTCAGGTGCAGGGCTCTGCCTGTGAGTAGCTCATTGAAGGATCAGCGCCTTAGTTGTGCAACTGCCTCTTACTTTTTACATGCCAGTTTACATGCCAAAATATGAGATTTGAATGTCCTGTTCAGGCAACCACCTTTTGAGTCCAGGGTATATAGTTGGTAAAATCTGTCAGAAGAGTTTATAAAGGCCTGTGGGATCCATTTGGGTATAAACTAGGGCTGTCGATTAATCGCAGTTAACTCACGCGATTAACTCAAAAAATTAATCGTGATTAAAAAAATTAATCGCAGTTTTAATCACACTGTTAAACAAGAGACTACCAATTGAAATTTATGAAATATTTTGGATGTTTTTCTACATTTTCATATATATCTTGTATTCTGTGTTGTAGTTGAAATCAAAGTGTATATTTTGATTACAAATATTTGCACTGTAAAAATGATAAACAGAAGAAATAGTATTTTTCAATTCACCTCATACAAGTACTGTAGTGCAATCTCTTTGTTCTGAAAGTGCAACTTACAAATGTAGATTTTTGTTGTTGTTACATAACTGCACTCAAAAACAAAACACTGTAAAACTTCAGAGGCTACAAGTCCACTCAGTCCTACTTCTTGTCCAGCCAATCGCTCAGACAAACAAGTTTGTTTACATTTACCGGAGATAATGCTGCCCTCTTCTTATTTACAATGTCACCAGAAAGTGAGAACAGGCATTTGCATGGCACTTTTGTAGCCAGCATTGCAAGGTACTTACGTGCCAGATATGCTAAACATTTGTATGCCCCTTCATGCTTAGGCCACTATTCCAGAGGACATGCTTCCATGCTGATGACGCGCGTTAAAAAAATAATACGTTAGTTAAATTTGTGACTGAACTCCTTGGGGGAGAATTGTATGTCCCCTGCCCTGTTTTACCCACATTCTGCCATATATTTCATGTTATAGCAGTCTTGGATGATGACCCAGAACCTGTTCATTTTAAGAACACTTTCACTGCAGATTTCACAAAACGCAAAGAAGGTACCAGTGTGAGATTTCTAAAGATAGCTACAGCACTCGACCCAAGATTTAAGAATTTGAAGTGCCTTCCAAAATCTGAGAGAGATAAGGAAGGGAGCATGCTTTCAGAAGTCTTAAAAGAGCAACACTCTGATGCGGAAACTACAGAATCCAAACCACCAAAAAAGAAAATCAACCTTCTGCTGGTTACATCTGACTTAGATAATGAAAATGAACATGCGTCGGTCCGCACTGCTTTGGATGGTTTTCGAGTAGAATCTGTCATCAACATGGACACATGTTCCCTGGAATGGTGGTTGAAGCATGAACATCTGGCGCATAAACATCTTGCAACGCCGGCTACAGAGGTGCCATGAGAATACCTGTTCTCACTTTCAAGTGACATTGTAAACAAGAAGCGGGCAATATTATCTCCTGCAAATGTAAACAAACTTTTTTGTCTGAGCTATTGGCTGAACAAGAATTAGGACTGAGTGGACTTGCAATCTCTAAAATTTTACATTGTTTTCTTTTTGAATGCAGTATTTTTGTACATAATTCTATATTTGTAAGTTCAACTTTCATGATAAAGTGATTGCACTACAGGACTTGTATTAGGTGAATTGAAAAATACTATTTCTTTTGTCTTTTTACAGTGCAATATATAAAGTGAACATTGTACACTTTGTATTCTGTGTTGTAATTGAAATCAATATATTTGAAAATGTAGAAAACATCCAAAAATATTTAAATAAAAGGTATTCTATTATTGTTTAACAGAGTCATTAATCGCGCGATTAATTTTTTTAATCGCTTGACAGCCCTAGTATAAACTGAAAGATCATCATTATTATACCACTTATTAGGTTAGCACCATTATTTGTTGAATAGCAATTATTTTGGCATAGTAACCAAGAACTAAAAAGCCTGAAATCTGAAGAAAACAGCAAGCAGATGTACCATGACCTCAAATGACAGAGCATGCCCGAGTTGTGGAAGATGAGCTCTCTTTCAAAGGAAGAATTTTTGCATTACCATTTGCATAGCACATATTTTTGACCAAGTAGCCTTTCCTGATTGCTCAGAAAATTTTCCCCTCTTAAAATTTCAGGGCAAATAGTATGTCACCAAAATTCATAGCAATCCCTTTTAAATACAGAATACAAAACTGGATGCTATATTACCATGGTAGATGAAGATTTCTGAACAAAAAAGAATGAGAGAAACATTTAATTTTAGGAAGCATCATTTAGTCTTTTTGTGGTGGTGACTATCAGTTTTTCAGTACTTGCAGCTGGAGGACTCTTTGATCATGACCTTTTGAATGTCTGCTGAACACCAAATGTTGCATTAGTATTTTTGCAGTGCTTGTTTTTTAAATTTCTGTATTCTGGTAAAACCAAATCCAGTCTGTCTGGTCAGCACTGCAGGGCTCAGAATTCTTCACTAAGATTGTACTCCAGCAGATGTTTAATCATCAAATTTTATATTTATTGCCTTTGGCAAAATTATTGTTTTAAGTAGAATTCTTAAGGTGATGTGGGATAAGAACATAAAAACGGCCATACTGGGTCAGACCAAAGGTCCAACTAGCCCAGTATCCTGTTTTCCGACAGTGGCCAATGCCAGGTGCTTCAGAAGGAATGAACAGAACAGCTAATCATCAAGTGATATTAAAACACTCTGACAGTATATTGCCAAGAAACCTAGATTGTGGATAAATAAGCACAATTTGATACTGTCAAAGTAAAATATTTTAGCTATTACATTTCTTTATACCAGTTAACAAGTGCATATTTCTTTCAAGAGATCCTATTGGATCCTCTGTGGCTAGAAGAAGGAAAAAGCACCTATAATAAAGAATAATGATGAGATAGAAAATATCTATTTGGCATTGGAAAATAATTTTCCCCTGGGTCAGATTGGCATGTCCAGTCCCAGCTTCTGGAAGTCAGAGGTTTAGGGACACCCAGAGCATGGGGTTGCATCCCTGACCATATTGGCTAATAGCTATTGATGAACCTACTCTCCATGAACATTAGGGAAAAAGCTTCAAACGAGGAAAGGCTTTGAAACAGAGAAATAAGGTGTCAAAAAGTGATATATTCCAACAGAAAGCTCGACTTGTGCTTCAAAACAAGATAATATTCTGTTGTTTTCCATTTGAGTCTCTAATGAAGGGCAACTCCAGCACATGACAATGTAAAGAGAATTTTTGATGAAAAAAACAGCAGACAGTTAAGAAGGACTCAGTGGAACTTGAGACTTCCAGCTGGATAAGCAGTAAAAATAAAACAGAGGGCAAGGCCTTTCTTTTCTTTTACGTCTTCCAGAAATTCTCTAGTTTCGTTTTTTATAGTCTGAGACATTCATTTAATCACAAGCATGCTTTTAAGAAAAAAAATGTGTAGAAGACTTTTTACGCCCAAATTTATAGCAATGGGTCCAATTTTTATTACCAGAAATAGCAAGAGGAAATGAAAAGCAGGTGTGGGAAGGTTTCTCTAAATGATGCCAGGGCTCCGTTTTAACCTTAGCTGGAGGGAATTAAGTGTCTGTGTATGCCAGGCTATTGCCTTGTTACATAGTTCCCTGCAGCCAGAGAAGTCCATCAAATAAAAGCAACCAAATATGCTCAAATTAATTTTAAAAAAACCCTGCTTGATAACAGCACTTGCCACTGGCCTTTGGTAAGGACAATGAATACAGTTTGTTAGCTACTGGATTCAGGACATAAGCATTGGGGATCTCAAAATGAATCAAAGAAATGGGTCACATGAAAACCACTTTTGGTAGGCATTGGGAACATAAAATAAGCTCGGTATTTTCCCATTGATGGCACAATGTCCTTTCTGTGGCATATTAGTGACACCCCATTTGGGGAACAATGAAGGCAGCTTAGTATGTGTCTAAGGCTACCTTTTCAAAAGGCCACTTGCAATAACTGTGGGGCTGATCCTGTCAGGTGCTGAGTGATCTCCACTGCCAGAAAAGTGGAGGCGGGGGAACCCTACACTGTACAGAATAATAGCCTCTAGTAGTTACACAGCACTCCAAGCAACAAGTCTGTCTATACTGAAAAAAGTCTGTCCTGTTTGTGTTTCTGCAGCAAAACTGCAAGATACTGGAATTTGTTCTTCCTCCTCTATACCATACGAGTCCAAAATAAATGCCCCACAGCTATCTGTACACTGCCAGCTCTAACCTTTAAAACACAAAATCACACATCCAAGCCTGAACAAGGAAATATAAGTCTGAACCTGGCCCCATTCAGTGTGGTGATTGGAAACGCCCCTTGAGGCTAGCAGAACGCTGTAATAATCTATGTAAACAGGGAGGCGGTGGGGTTTTTTCAGCCTTGCTTCAGTAAAAGAGGCAGAAAAATAATTCTCTTGCATACACACTAGTTTAGGCCCAGTCATGATTCCTTTAAAGCCTCTGCCAATAGATTTTAGTCATTCTCTGGCAAGCGTTTCTCTTTTAACCACAAACGCTGAATAGTTATTGGATGAGTCACCACCTTGAGTAATCTAATTCCTTGACCAGTATGTGCTTGCTTCCTGCACTTCAGAGTATCTTTATTTATTCAGATATTTTAGTTTATTCCATTCACTCTGTGGGTCATTTTTTCCCCCCCTAGGAGCACCCAGGACAGTAAAGTTGAACCTTCCCAACGTTCTCATTTCGGGATCCTGGCAACTTCAGGGACTGGAATGGCATTCTGTTTTGTTAAGCTTTCTCGCCTTGATCTCAGCATGGGCTATTCTTGGGAAACCAGTGAGCTCAGGGCTAGAGAGTAATTTTTCAGGCAGCAAGTCTTTACTCAGCGGATCAGGTGGTAACTCAGGGCAAAATACAGCCTTACCACACAACACATTGCAAAACCACCAAATTTGCAGCACTTGCCATGTCGCTGAGCAGCTCAAGAAGGGTCCTTCAGTGAATCCTTTGGATGTCAGCATCTACATCCCGATGTTGCCAAAGAGATTCTCTAACAGCCTTTGGAAAGGAAACATTAACAACCGCAAAAGCATTGGTTGATATCAGCACAAACCACACCAAAACCTGACTGTGCTTCACTATTAGAAGTGTTCACATGGCTGCTGTCTGAGGAAATGTATTTCTAAAAAGTTATGGGTTTAGAGTGTACTAAACAGGGAGAATTTTTTTCCACCTTTGAATATGTAATTTTCAGGAGCCCTTCGAGGCTGGAGGATTAAATCGTCATGAGTGTTCTCAAGCCACGTTCTGAAGAATTTATTAACGTCCTCCAAATTCCCCTCCTATGTGATTATAGTATTTCTGTTTCATTTCCTATTTATGAGGGACTTGCTTTCCGCGGGCATCCTAGGCCACTACATACAGCATGATCCTTTTCTTAAGGAGAGGAAGAGAACAGAGAGGCAGGGTGTGGGAGGATTAAATTATACGTTGATTCTTTCAAGCCATCTCATATCATGTACCGTAATCTAAATTTACAGTCTGAGCAGGGAAATTACTAGAGTAAGGTGTGTGCATTAACGTGTGGTATTTGAACACAGTTGACCATAGGAGAAAAGCTCCGGTCTTAGGGTCACTAGCAAGTCAACGGAAGAGGAATCACTTCCCTCTGTATCTCTTGGGCTGTGCATGATGAGAACCCTAATTCTGAGGATCTACAGAGTTTCACAGCATTGGGACTCCTTTTTTGCAGACCTTATTAGCACTGCAGTATCAGGATTTTCATGAGTGACGTCTCTGATTAGCAAGAGACTTCATGCGCAGTAGTCCCAGGGACATTCTGCACTAAAGACCTTAGTATTCTAGTCTGATGGAGTTTGCACAAACAGGGCTTCTCTCCAGTGGAACTTGGGACCTTTACAAAAATAAATAGACTCTCAAGCAAAAAATGTTTAGGTGACGTTAAGGTTGCAGGCATATGTCAGTGCTATGAATGCATATTACCTTTTGAAGAACGTCAGTGTAAAAAAAAAATCATGTTAATTCAAAGGTTGCCCTTTCCACAACAAGCCACAGACTAATGCTTAGAAAGCCACCATGATCTTAATTCTGCCCCAGTAGAGACAACAAAAGCCAAAATTCCCATTTGGTGGGGGAAACAGCATTCCATTACTTTAAACAGACATCAAGAAGTGCATATAAACCAACTGCAGTACTATAGTAGAAATTGTGCTCCTTGCAAATTAGCTGCAATAAAGTTACTTAAAAATACACCCCTTTGCAGATTCACTTTCCATGCACCCATCTGAAATGAACATCAGGAAAACCACTTTCAAATTCAAAGCAGAGACCGGCTTTGCTGCTTTTTCAAAAGTCATTCAAATGAAAGAAGCTTGGCGTTTTCTTAATGACAAACTGCATATTTGCTTGATGTCTTTAAATTATCAAAGCCAATTTAGAAACACAGGGTGTCTCTCGCTGGTCTGCTTAAAGCCACTTTGTGTGATATACGGCTGGAACTAGTTTCGGGGGGGTGAGAATAGGTGTAGAATTGGCCTTGTGTAGGGCAGCCTTCCACCACCCACTTCACCACCCACTCCCACGCCTGGCATAAAAGGTGTGGGAGCCAGGATGGGCATACCAGGGGCATTTGGGGTTGGAGCAGAAACAAGAGAGAGTGGTAGAGCAGAGCTCCACTATGCCTGATCCTCCACTGGACCCAGGGCCGGCTCCTGGCACCAGCTAAGAAAGCTGGTGCTTGGGGCGGCAGTTTGTAGGAGGCGGCATTCCGCCCAATCCTAGGGCGGCACGGCCGCTTTTTTGTGTGTGTGTGGTGTTCTGCTTCGGCCGCCCTGTAAGAAGCGGCGGCACAGAGG
This sequence comes from Malaclemys terrapin pileata, assembly GCF_027887155.1. Taxonomy (NCBI): domain Eukaryota; kingdom Metazoa; phylum Chordata; order Testudines; family Emydidae; genus Malaclemys; species Malaclemys terrapin. The sequence goes on from NC_071507.1 coordinate 139,387,584, forward strand.
ATGGGAGCACCCTGCAGCAAGCCCGGCAGGGCAGCCCACGTCCTTCCCTCCCAGCCGACTGGAGCAGCGCAGAGCCCTCCCAGCAGGCGGTGGGGCCACCCCCCTTCTCTCTCTCTCCCCCCCCGCTCCCTCCTCCTCCCCCCGCTAGCCGGGGCACATCTGCAGCGCAGGGAGTCCCCCTGCACCCTGGCTCCAGCCGCGCCGCAGGTTTTTTTTTTTGCTTTGCCATTCTGGCTGTCCCATTTGTTTTTTTGCTTGGGGCGGCCAAAAACCCAGAGCTGGCCCTGATTGGACCTTACAGTTACACATTCCCCTCTGTGCCCAATCCACAGAGGATATGAGTCTGTTACAGCCCCAGCTAGGAAACCTTGGCTCTTTAGCTCAAACTTAGCAGCAACTCATGCTTGTAGTGCTGAAGCTTGGATGTTGTTGGCCAAGATGACAGCCATCATATTTATACCTGTGACATAAATTAGAGTAGGCCCCATGCTGCTTTAACTTCTTGCAGGGACACTCAGCCAAGGACTGAAGAGCTATAAGTTATTTGCAGCCACCACTCTCTATGTCTAAACACGGCTCGCATGTGGTGGTGAATCATACAGAAACACATGGCGAAAACAGCAAGAGATGATGGTGCCATTGTTCTGACCATTAGATGTCAAAAAGTACAGATATCCCCAGTGGTAGGCTGTAGACTTTATTGTGTTGGTATTTACCACCAAAAAGACACTGCAAGTAACTTTGGGCACTTGGGCTTAGCTTCTCACAGGCGTTATGAGATATTTTGGAGGATCTAGGCCTTGGTCAACAATTTCACCATCATTCTCTTTACTAACTTCTCTTCACTCCCGGCATCCTCTTCCGTCTCTGTCTCAGCAGCCAATTTATGAATGGAGACACTCCCAACAAACGGTCCCTTATGAGCAGTCCTCCTGCTGGGCCCATAAAGGAACAATTCCCTGGCTTCTGGACTAGGCGGGCTTTGCTGGAGAAAGGGGCTCTTCTCTCTCCCCCTCACTTCACTGTCTATTCATGGGTCCTCCTATTCTTGTCGCTCTGCTTCATTTCTTCCTTCTCTCACCTCAGCTAAGATAAAAAATAATTATTGCATTTACAAATGAGCCCCTTCCTCTGAGCCTAGCTGCAGTGTCCATCTCACACTGCCTAATCTGCTCCTGAACAATATCGCAGCACTAGCTGCTTCAATAGAGCGCCAGTCAGAAGCAGCATTGCGGGAGGACATCAGGCCGTGAAGTGGTAACATATACAATGTTCCCAGCGTCACAGGTAGGGCCACTTAGCGATCAGGAGTATCAAAATCTACACTCTTAGAAAAGAGGCTAATTGGAGGTTTTGAAGGTGTTTTGGTTTTTTAAACAAAATTTAATAATATTAATTGGATCTTTTATTTTTTTAACCAAAGATTCAGTTGTAACACACTGGACTGCTGGGAACTGACTGATTTTTTTAGTTCATGGCTCCAGTCACCTGACACGAGATAGGGCTTATGTTTATGCTCTGTCATGTGATAGGTGTCAGCATCCTTGCATCCAGTATTCAGTGACTCCTATTACACAGACTAATGCCTGGATCCTTCAATGAGATGCATGTGGGAAGACTCCTCCATCTGCACAGACCTCCACTGAAATCAATGGATATGTCTTCACTGCAGAGGTAACTCTAACTTTTACCCAGGTGTTGCCCTAACCCACCTCCCATCCACATACAAAACCCTCTGATCCAAGTTTAAATCTGGGCTAGCTTGTCTTGCTTGGACTAGAGTCTAGAGCTCAGGTGCTGCATTCATGCAAGGGCTGGTAACCTGCCCACTTTGCAGGAGGATGAAGGGGAAATCACCTGAGTGCTGATAGTCCTCCAGTACCTTCCCACAATTCCCCCATGTGCCCACAAAGACAGACAAGTTCTCCCACAGTTCACTGGGAAGGAATCAGAGACCAGCTCAGTTTACTACAGCACAAGGAACCCGTGGATATGCCCCTAGAAGCAGGGCCGGTGCAACCACTAGGCAAACTAGGCAGTCGCCTAGGGTGCCAAGTGGTTGGGGGCGCCAAAAAGCGGTGTCCTGGCTCGGCAGGGAGGAGCCGCCTTCCGGAGGCACTGGAGAGCCAGAGCATTGGCTTGCAGCAGCGGCGAGCCCCAGCCATGGAGGAGCCAGCGCGGTGCAAGGGGGCAACAGCCCTGCAAAGGTGGTGGCGCCGCTAGCAGGAAGCAGCCGCACCCCCGCCCCTCCTGCCCAGGCTGCAGTCCGGCACACACACACACACCCCCCGGGGGCTCCTGCAGGCTGCAGCAGATGCATGCGGGCAGCAGCCCCCATGCGCCCCCCCGGCTCCCCCCTCGCCGCACTCGGGTTCTGCGGCTCCAGGGAGTGTGAGCCACTGCTGCTGCTGGCCCTCCCGGAGCTCCCCCCCTGCTGCCTCAGCACTCTATGGGGGAGGGGCTGTCCACCCGGCAGCGTGTTTTGCCTCCACGTGGAGCCAGTGTCTGACTGGCATGGGCATGATAAGGAGAGTCCCGGGGGGGCAGTCAGGGAGCGGGGGGGTTAAATGGGTCGGGAGTTCTGAGGGTCCTGTCAGGGGGTGGGGAGTGGTTGGATGGGGTGTAGGTGTCCCGGGGGTCTGTCTGGGGGCAGAGGTGTGGATAAGGGTTGGGGCAGTCAGGGGACAGGTCAGGGGTAAGGTCCTAGGGAAGCAGTTAGGGTGGGGGGGTCTTAGGAGGGGGCAGTCAGGGGACAAGGAACAGGGAGGCTTAGGTAGGGGATGGGATTCTGGGGGGCAGTTAGGGGCAGGGGTCCCAGGAGCGGGCAGTCAGGGGACAAAGAGCAGGGAGAGGTTGGGAGTTCTGAGGGGAGCAGTCAGGAGGTGGGAAGTGGGAGGGAGTGGATGGGAGCGGGGGTAGGGCGGAGTTCTTCCCCCGCCCCAGCCTCTTTTTTGATTGTTGAAATATGATAACCCTAGGCTAGGGGAGAGCTGGGGGATGCATGGGGGCCGGCGCCTGCATGCATCCGCTGCAGCCTGCAGGAGCCCCCGGGGGGGTGCCGGGCGGCAGCTTGGGCAGGAGGGGCGGGGGGTGCGGCTGCTTCCCGCTAACAGCGCCGCTGCCTTTGCAGGGCTGCTGCCCCCTTGCACCATGTATATCATTTTGCTTTCACTTTGTTAATGCTAAAGTCTTCTCAAATGCAAGCACTTCTTTAAAAAGAAATCCTTAATGGTAATGTAGATAATAAGTATATCCAGAGAGTTGATTTTTCTTCGGTCAAACTCCAAAAAAAGGATTAAGAGATAAATATGAGGATTATTGGAGAAGGTAAAGTGACATCTTTTCTTCTTCTTCTTTTTTTGTAATTTTCAAATCTCTAGAAAAAAAATCAGACAAGAGGTATTCTTATATATAAGCTAAGCTATGACAAATACGTGCGTCATATTTTCTGGTATTTCTTTTGTTCTATGGCTTTCAGGTTATTTTTATTTTTAAATCAGGGGCATGAATTCCATTGTTGTTTAGATCACGGCAGATGAGTGCTAAGATTGGAAATATACTTTATATTTATGTCATTTCACAAACTCCAAACTGGAAAAACATTAGAGACGTCTCAAAATTTGGATCTCTGACAAGAGTATTTTATTGTACAATAATTAGAAACTGTTGTAGGAATTACAGAGTATTGTTCTGTTATTATAGTTTCCTTGGAGCAATAATAGAACCCAATCTTGTTCCCATTGAAGTGATGGGAATTTTGTCATTCGCTTGGATGAGAACAGCAGCAGGATTGCAAATACAAGACAGATTTTTTTAAAGAACTAATTCTATACACACACAAAACCTTGGTGCTGCCACAGATTAAAATCCAAGGTCGAGCTACTTCAACTTTTCAGGGGGTGTACTTGTTCTGTTCTGACTTTAAGAGGGAATTGGAAAGGACCATTGAATATGAATGGACCTGTTCCGTACCCCTCTTGATTGCTGTGGATCGTTTGGTTCTCTGTAGAGTTAGATGACCCAGTTCTGGCCTCATTTACACTAGTGTACGGCAACAGCATTACACTGTGTGGGAGGAGAGCTGGGCATGTTGCGCATTGAGAATGAATAATAGATTTACAGCAAATGGCCAGGGCCCCCCATTGGTAATTGCATTATGCCCACCCATGCATAGGAAAAGCAGTATGAGAAGAGTGGAATTTGGATGTGCTGAAACTTAGGGTCAGATCCTCAGCTGTTGTAAATTGGCATTTCTCTATTGACTTCAATGGAGTTACCATCATTTACGCCAGGTGAGGATCTAGCCCTTAGCGGTGTGTGTTAATGCCGTCAGGAAGTATTATAGTGTAATGCATTCATGAGGCAGCAAGAGTAAAAGGGAAACAACAAAGCACTAAGCCAGCAGCGATAGTGAGAGATCTGTACCAATTTCTTCAATCAGTGTCCCTGCTGCTGGCCTCATCACCTGCCTGCTTCAGGCAGTCTCTTCTCTTGCTTGCCTCAACCATCTGGTAAGTGTATGAACAGAACAAAGCACAGAGGAAAAGGAGAGGGCCGTGGGGGGGAAGCATAAACCTCCCCACTACACCCCCCGGGTTCTGCAAATCCTGGCTGTGGCCCTGCTCCCAACAACTGTGCGTTTAGATGTAGCCAAGGCAGTTTGACTCAGATCTATTGGAAATCTGATTGCTAGTTGGCCTTACACAAAGGATTTTAATTAGGGCTGAGAGAGCTTAGAAAAAATCCGCTTGGCTAGCAAGCTCTCTCTCCCTCTCTTTTCTTAGAACTTGCCAAGATCACAAAAATAGAGTGAGCTTAATTACAGTCAATGGATAAATCTCCAAGAAAAAAAATTGTAATTAGTGCTTTTAAATGTGCCACTTATTTTTCTGGGCTCCCACAGTTTCTCTGTGTCTGACTGTCTGTCTCAAATATAATTCTGCACAGCTTTTAGGCTTGCTTTTCATTCCAGGCCAGGTGGGCAAATGGCAGTGACTTCACAAGCATTTCAAAGTGATCTCAGCGAGCCTCCTGTTTCCCAGATTTCTTTCTTGACTCCGTGTTGAATATTTCATGCAGGACTCTCTTCTTGGGTTGCTGTCTTAGTGGTTCTGAGGCTGAGGCTCTTGGGGCACTGTTGTGTCAGTTTAGACTTGTACAAACAGCACTGCCCCACTTTAAAGAAAGGAGGAAGTAAAATTAATTTGCTTTCTTCCCAGCACCATGTGCCATTTAGAGGTGTGCATGTAATGGCATAGTGGTTCTACCCATACTTTGCAGGTAAGAGATCCATGCAGGGGAGGAGTTCAAGTGCCCCAATTTGTCTAGTGCACATTCACATTCACATGCAAGTAGGGGCTGGGGAAGAAAGTCCAAAGCAGCAACAAGACATTCAGGGAGGTCTAAGTGAACAGCCCATTCACCAATACAGGAATGAGGGACAATTTCAAGTCACCTACTTCAATAAGAATGTGCTCGGCAAAGGAGGGCGATGGTGCTCCACTTAAAACTTTGATTTAGAACAGCCACTGCGTTCTATTGCACATACACGGCATCTATTGCCATTTATCTGGCGAAATCAGCTATTGAGCTTATGTGTGTCAGCTGATTTCCCAGAGATGTATGGTGATGCACACCACAGAGATCAGAGGGCAAGATCAAGCCCTGTATGTGTATGTACAGCAGCAGTGAATCAAGAAGAATAAAAGGAGGAAATAAGAGTCTGCAAGAGAGCGGGGGGAAAGCCTGCAAGATGTATATCCCTTACTCCTTTAGTATATCATCATTTCTCAATACTGCAGTAATGCTACCCCCTCATTAAGTCTTGCAGCTCTAAGAAAGGTGACCCAAACTCCCCTTCCATCCATTTGAATCTTGCTCTGATATCCAGCAACTTGTTAATTATTAATACGAAATATTTGATGGAACATAGAGCAGCTGAACCCAGTTTAATATATGCTCAGGGCGACTGACTTTATGAAGCTGAAATCAGCCATTACAGTGCTTGAGATTTTTCTACTGAAGTTTTCTCTTTTTGCTTCCTCTTTTTACTCTCTGCCTTTCTTTTTTAGTGCTTTGTGCCTCCATGCTGAACTTTTTTCTTTCATCTCAATGCCTGAATCTACAGGTCTGCATTTGGATTACATTCCTTCGCTTACTAGTCATGTTCTATTTAGAAAGAAAGAAAGAAAGAAAGAAAGAAAGAAAGAAAGAAAGAAAGATAGATCCTGGTTCTTTCTTCTGACTGGAATGTTTGGTCTTTCCTGTGTTACACACTTATTAAACATTGCCTGTCTATGCAGAGCCTTGGCGTTGGAGCTGTGGTATTAGCTTTAACTGTAAGTGAAATCACATCACCCAGAGTTAAACGTGTGTTACACGTGGTAAATACTGGCTTTGAAAGACTTATCTTCTGGCTTAGGGCACACTTTTAGGAAGCAAATCTCTGCTTTAAAATGCTTCCCACCATGTGAGATTATGATTGGATCCCTGTGTACTTTTTCTACACAAACATACATTATTGAGGTCAGCATCCCATAATCAGCTACACACAATCAATTGATTTATCATCTGACATATGGAATGTCATTCCCTTAATTCCTATGCAAGTGCTCTACCACGGGCTTTAAGAGCAGGATGGCTAGCTGAAACCAGGGAAGGCTCTGTTATACTTAACTTGCTTTCACTGCCTCATTCATATGGCCTATCCCATGTGGGGGGTGGGGAGGGTGGGGAATTAGGTTTTAGTTAATATGGAAACTTGCATTTGGTAGTTTTTGTCCATCTTGTTCTCATTTTGTGCCTTTGAGACTAGTGAGCTATGATAATACACAAGAGCTGTGCCAACAAGGCTCCAGAATCCAAGCTTAGCCCTGGATAAAATCTGCCTTCTGATTGGCTGAAGAGGGCTCCAAAGAGCCCATGTAATTATTTCCCAGTGAACATAAGCATCAGCTTAGTAAAGCTTCTTTGAGAACTTGATCACCAGGCCATTCAGCAAAATATGTAACCCAACACAGCTATTTCATAATAATGTCCATATCAAATGTGAGCCCTGTTCTGCACTGCTTCTTTGGGCAAAACTCCCTTCTTCGAGAGCTATGTCTTGGAACAGAATGCAGGATTGGGCTCTACGATTCTAAATTTTAAAAAAAATTAAAGAATAAGAACATTATTTAGCTGTTTTTCTGCTTCCTAATTGGCTGATCCCTCCACGTCATGTGGGGGTGGACTTTGGCAAGTCTTGATGATCCGGAGCTAGATTATGCCTGGAACTTGCATAGGTGCAGGGGAGGGGGAGGGAAAGAGACGGGGGAGAAAGGGGAGGTTGCAAGAAACCTCCCTGTCTTGTGACTGTTTCACAAAGGCCACACACACTCACATTCTCGGCACTTAGGGGAGGGCAGCGACTGCTCCCTCCTCACAACACCACTCCAAAGGAGAGGGGACGGTAGGGGGAATATGCTGCATGCTTGTAAGGAGTCATGTCAGAGGTGCAGTCCCTTTGTGTGCATGGGAGCTCCCTGAGGACCAGTCCCTCCCAAAGTTTTCCCTTGGATGGTGCAATTCAACACTTATCCCAGTATGGGGCCAGTGCCTGTCAGGCAAACTTTGGCCCTAAGTGTGGGAGCTATTGACCCAGAAAAAGCTCCCTTTCCATGCCTGATACTCTTCTCTTCATCCTCCCTTCCCAGCTGACATTCATACAGAGACACCTTGTTTTCAGTGGCAATGTTAGCAGCAGCAGAGATGTGTGAAGTAGACATATGGGTTGGAGTTGTTTAAGAAATGCAGCTGGATAGAGACATGAGACAGAGAGGAGAAAAGCAGGGTAAGTGAGAGGATAAGGGAGACCAGAGGGAGGTTTGGGCAGCCATGGAAAAAGCAGGCATGTCACAGGAATTAAAACTATAATATTGATAAGCATTTTATAAGTTCACAGCTCTGTAGAACATTAATTGATCCCCAACTGTGAGGTAGCTGGGTGAGTATTGTCAGCATCATTTTACAGATGAGAAGACTGAGACAGGGTGAAGCGACTGGCCATGGCCACACATTGAGTCAGCAACACCGCCAGCATTAAAATTCAAGGCCACCTTATTCTCCATCTTGTGCACATTCCTCCAGACCACACAGCTTTTACCTAGTCTCTGTTTTAAAAATACATTAACCATTTTACAATCACAATAATATATGACATGGCAGTTCATTCCTCAGTTCATATATACACACACTCCTGAGGTGAGCTGAGGCACTCCACATGAGCAAATATTGACTGACAACTACATCTCTTGTTGTCCATTATATTTCTTAGTAGCACACTTATTATAGGAACACAGAATGCTGCAGACCACAGAAGCAACAAGCACAGCTAGTTGTCTCTCCTCTTAACAGTTAGTAGTTGTACTCCATACTGATTTCCTAAAGAATATATCTAGGTAGCTCCATAAAACAGCAGCATTTACAGTGTAAATGCAGCCTTTGTTCCCTTACCACAAAGTAATACTAAATATCTGTGTGCACATGAAGAATGACAGGTGATTTGAAAGTATTTTTAAAGCTTTTGGGAAAACAGGACTTTTTGTCGAAATTTGAACATTTTCTATCACATTAGCTGACTTTACAGCAATTTATTTTGTTGCTATGATAAAAGGAGGTAATGAACCATGAAGTTTCTTCAGGAAATTGTCAGCCTCAGCCTGGAAATAACGTTCAGCTACATGTGAGCCATGAAAAAGAACACAATAATGATTCAGGGGAAACTGTTTGTCTTCAGTCTAATGGAAAACCAATCAGCTACATTTGTATTATCTGATGTTTTTCTGTTTTTAAGTGTGTGACAATGGGACATTTAAGTGCATGATAGTCATTGCACCGATAAAGTTAATTTTTCTCTTTAAGCAAGCATATGCATCCACGAACCAATAATCATAGTGAAAGGATAATCAATTTAAAAAAGAAAGGAAATTCAAGAACCTGTTTTTTATTCTCCTATGTAGATTTCACTTCTTAAACAACTCTGCTATCTCTGATACCTCCTTTGTGCCTCAAATCAGGCACTTAATACTAAATGAAAACTGAAACCCATATCTAATCAAAGATAATAAGCAGTGAAATGATTTTCTAATTGACTCCAAATACACACAGATTTAGAATCTGATAGTAGTTATTTAGGATTAGTTAGTTTTCTGAAATGTTGATTGCATCTGTGTAATTCTGTGACAGCAGCTATAACAATCTACCCCACTTGAATAAATCCTGTCTGAAGCTTTGTTGACAAATAAGCTATGAAAGGATCAGTCAGCATCACTGAGTTGAACTATGCTGGAAAAATATATATGGATGGTTTTTCCAGTGACTTGCCCCTTGTGTATCATTTATCCCAGTGCAAAGTGAGGGTACAATGCAACCATTCTGATTTATATCCATTTTACACTCACTTTCCATGGATGCAATTGACTAATTAGGTACAAGGCAGTGAAAAATCAAGCTCAGACTCTACAAGCCTTCAAAACTGTTTCCTACTACTGGAGAGGATTTATGGTTGTTTTAGCCACACCTTCACTATCTCCAGTTAGGATATCTATCATCCTTCTCTTGCATCTTCTCTTCCTTGTCCTAGCTGGCAAAATGGATTTTTTTTTTTCATTTTCTCTCTTGCTATTGGAAGTATCTCATGCCATTATGTGACTTAAAACACTCTGTAAACACCATTAGTCATTGAGTTTTCTTTCCCTGGAAGGAGACTAGCATTTTTCTTGATACTAAATTGGTCAACAAATTGCTCACCATGCAAAACTCTGTATGAAGGAAGGGTTAGGCAGTATCTATTTTTTATTGGCTTTTCTACAGCACTTATCACTTTAATATCTGAGCAGCTCACAAACCTTAATGGATATATCTTCACAACATCTCCATGAGGTAGGGGAGTACTATTACTTCCATTCTCCAGATGAAGAACTGAGGTACTGAGAGATAAGTGGTTAGTACAGGGTCACAAAGGAATCCTGTAGTAGAGACAGGAATAAAACTCAGATCTCTTGAGTCCTAATCCAACGCCTGAGCCACAAAAACATCCTTCTCCTCTGCTAATAGCCTTTAATTCATTTCCTCTCTGTATCCTATACCCTCCAGCAGCTTGTGTGTTTACTTGTGTCTTCTCTATATTTACAATAATCCCATCACAGGCTCCATTCTTATGTCGCTGTTTTTACTTTATATTCATCTCTAATATGAATACAAACAAACAGATACAGTATTTTCAAACTAGCATTATAGCAAAGCAGGCATGAAACAGATGGAACAAATAAACTAGGCGATAATATGTCACCATAACAATAGTGAAAACACAATGTAGTATCAGCATTGCACTCAATCTGCTTCCTCTCCCAAAACATAAGAAAAGCGTTGTTAACTACAATATTAGTGAGTATTTACCAGTATTATTATTAAGGTTTTATTTCTTGCAACATTCAATTGGGAGGCAGGCATGCAGCAATTAATTTCAGAATACATATCTGCAATACTAAAATAACAGAATTACATGTTGTTCCCATAGCTTTTCAATTATGTATTCTAGTAAGATTCCTCTGGGTTGGGTGGAAATGTAGATGAAGCATTGTGTGTTGTTGGATTTTTTAAAAGAAAAGAAATAAATGCTATTTATTATCAAATGTATTTGGATTTTTTCTTTGAGCTTATCAGATTCACTAGGCACATTACAAAAATTAAAAGAGAACAGGGCTCATTTCAGATGCGATAAGTAAGGTGGTCTAAATCAGACACCCTGGGCACAATTATATTCTCAGTTACTGTGATGTAACTTTCTTTGAAGTCAATGGACCTGATTCTCCATTGCTCTGCACCTAGCATAGTCACTGACGTTTATACAAGTTGGGTGCAAATCTATACCATTCTGATTTAGTTATGGCTTACACCCATTATCCACTAGTGTCAATGACTACACAAGGTGCAGGGTAATGAAAAGTCTGCCCCAAGGAAAGCTATACTTGTGTAACTAAGGGCAGAATTTTTCTCCATTGCATCAAATTAGACTCCCTTATACACTGGTAGGTCTAAGGGCTTGGCTACACTTGCGAGTTAGTGCGCAATAAAGGAGCCCCATGTGCACTAGTTCACTCCCTGTCCACATTGGCAAGGCACGTAGAGCGCTCTGACTCCACAGCTAGAGCGCTCCTGGTACTCCACCTCGGCGAGAGGAATAACGTTTGCTGCGCCTTGGCTACAACGCATGGGCGTCAGTTTGAACAAGGTGTTGCATTACTGCGCTCTGATCGGCCTCCAGAAACATCCCATAATCCCCTTAAGTCAAGTGGCCACTCTTGTCATTGTTTTAAACTCCTGTAGGAATGTGGAAATGCCCCTTTCAAAGCTCCATTTCTGACAGCCGGCATGCAAGCCGTTATTGTGGCATGCTGTGTGTGAGAGAGAGAGGCAGGGGGAAGGAGGAGGTCTGCTGCTGTCTGAACTTACAAGACAGCCTGCTGACATGCTCTCAGCCCCCCATAAACCCACTCTCTCTCCCCCCACATACACACAACACACTCCCTGTCACACTCCACCCCACCCCCACCATTTGAAAAGCACATTGCAGCCACTTGCATGTTGGGATAGCTACCACAATGCACTGCTCTCTGTGGCCGTTGCAAGAGCTGCTAATGTGGCCATGCCAGTGCGCTGGCAGCTGTCAGTGTGGACAGACTACAGCGCCTTCCCTACTGCGCTCTACGAAGGCTGGTTTAACTCAAAGCACTCTACCTCTGCAAGTGTAGCCATGCCCTATGAGAGTCTGTTGGAATAAGGAGGTTTTACTTATCTCACCTTAGACCTGGTCTAAGAAATGCTCCGGGAGATTAGAGAGGCTATAAAAATAAAAACCTCAATAATAATGGGGGATTTCAACTATTCCCATATTAACTGTGTACATGTCACCTCAGGACAGAATGCAGACATAAAGTTTCTTGACACCTTAAATGACTGCTTCTTGGAGCAGCTAGTCCTGGAACCCACAAGAGGAGAGGCAATTCTTGATTTAGTCCTAAGTGGAGCACAGGATCTGATTCAAGAGGTGAATATAGCTGGACTGCTTGGAAATAGTGATTATAGCATAATAAAATGTAACATCTCTGTGGGGGAGAAACACCAAAGCAGCCCACCACGATAGCATTTAATTTCAGAAAGGGGAACTACACAAATATAAGGAAGTTAGTTAAACAGAAATTAAAAAGTACAGTGCCAACAGTGAAATCCCTGCAAACTGCATGGAAACTTTTTAAAGACACTACAATAGAGGTTCAATTTAAATATATACCCCCAAATTAAAAAACATAGTAAGAGGACCAAGAATGTGCCACCATGGCTTAACAAAAAAGTAAAAGAAGCAATAAAAGGCAAAAAGACATCCTTTAAAAAGTGGAAGTTAAATCCTACTGAGGAAAACAGAAAGGAGTATAAACTCTGGCAAGTGAAGTGTAAAAATATAATTAGGAAGGCCCAAAAAGAATTTGAAGAACTGGTAGCCAAAGGCTTAAAAAGTAATAGCAAAAAAAAAAATGTAAGTACATCAGGAGCAGGAAGCCTGCTAAACAACCAGTGAGGGCACTGGATGATCAAGATGCTAAAGGAGCACTCAAGAAGATAAGGCCATTGTGGAGAAACTAAATGAATTCTTTGTATTGGTCTTCACAGCTAAGGATGTGAGGGAGATTCCTAAATCTGAGCCATTCTTTTTAGGTGACAAACCTGAGGAACTGTCCCACATTGAAGTGTCATTAGAGGAGGTTTTGGAACAAATTGATAAACTAAACAGTAATAAGTCACCAGGACCAGATGGTATTCACCCAAGAGTTCTGAAGGAACTCAAATGTGAAATTGCAGAACTACTAACTGTGGTATGTAACCTATCATTTAAATCAGTTTCTGTACTAGATGACTGGAGGATAGCTAAGATACTTAGATATTGGCATAGAAAGTACGCTTACTAAGTGTGCAGATGATACAAATGGGAAGGGATTGCAACTGCTTTGGAGGATAGGGTCATAATTCAAAATGATCTGGACAAATTGGAGAAATGGTCTGAGGTAAACAGGATGAAGTTTAACAAAGACAAATGCAAAGTGCTCCACTTAGGAAGAAACAATCAGTTTCACACATACAGAATGGGAAGAGAGTGTCTAGGAAGGAGTACGGCAAAAAGGGATCTAGGGGTTATAGTGGACCACAAGCTAAATATGAGTCAACAGTGTGATGCTGTTGCAAAAAAAGCAAACATGATTCTGGGATGCATTAACAGGTGTGTTGTGAGCAAGACACAAGAAGTTATTCTTCCGCTCTACTCTGCGCTGGTTAGGCCTCAACTGGAGTATTGTGTCCAGTTCTGGGCACCACATTTCAAGAAAGATGTGGAGAAATTGGAGAGGGTCCAAATAAGAGCAACAAGAATGATTAAAGGTCTTGAGAACATGACCTATGAAGGAAGGCTGAAAGAATTGGGTTTGTTTAGTTTGGAAAAGAGAAGACTGAGAGGGGAGATTATAGCAGTTTTCAGGTATCTAAAAGGTGTCATAAGGAGGAGGGAGAAAACTTGTTCACCTTAGCCTCTAAGGATAGAACAAGAAGCAATGGGCTTAAACCGCGGCAAGGGAGGTTTAGGTTGGACATTAGGAAAAAGTTCCTAACTGTCAGGGTGGTTAAACACTGGAATAAACTGCCTAGGGAGATTGTGGAATCTCCATCTCTGGAGATATTTAAGAGTAGGTTAGATAAATGTGTTGCATGGTCTAGACAGTATTTGGTCCTGCCATGAGGGCAGGGGACTGGACTCAATGACCTCTCGAGGTCCCTTCCAGTCCTAGAATCTATGAATCTATGTGACGCCAATTTTTTAAAAAGGCTCCAGAGGCAATCCCGTCAATTATAGGCTGGTAAACCTAACTTCAGTACAAGGCAAATTGGTTGAAACTATAGTAAAGAACAGAATTGTCAGACACATAGATGAACACAATTTGTTGGGAAGAGTCAACATGTTTTTTGTAAAGGGAAATCATGCCTCACCAATCTACTAGAATTCTTTGAGGGGGTCAACAAGGATGTGGACAAGGGAGATCCAGTGGATCTAGTGTACTTAGATTTTCAGAAAGCCTTTGATAAGGTCCCTCACCAAAGGCTCTTAAGCTAAGTAAGCTGTCATGGGATAAAAGGGAAGGTCCTCTCATGGATTAGTAACTGGTTAAAAGATAGGAAACAAAGGGTAGGTATAAATGGTCAGTTTTCAGTATGGAAAGAGGTTAATAGTGGTGTCTCCCAGGGGGCTGTATTGGGACCAGTACTGTTCAACATTTCATAAATGATCTGGAAAAAGGGGTAAACAGTGAGGTGGCAAAATTTGCAGATGATAAAAAACTACTCAAGATAATTAAGTCCAAAGCAGACTGTGAAGAGTTACAAAGGGATCTCACAAAACTAGGTGGCTGGGCACTAAAATGGTAGATGAAATTCAATGTTGATAGATGCAAAGAAATGCACATTGGAAAACATAATCCCAACTATACATACAAAATAATGGGGTCTAAATTAGCTGCAACCCATCAAGAAAGAGATCTTGGAGTCTCTGAAAACATCCACTCAGTGCACTGTGGCAGTCAAAAAACCTAACAGAATGTTGGGAATCATTAGGAAAGGGATAGATAATAAAACAGAAAATATCATATTGCCTCTGTGACGTTGTGCAGTCTATATGGTTTTATAAAAACTTGATAATAAGTCAATATAATGTAACTGAGCTGGTTTTAGAGAAAATACGGTAATAAGTGAATGTAACGTAACTGGGATATGCTTCATGCAAAAGGTCTCTTGTAAGGTATCATTACAAAGCTTATAATCTACTGAGTATGATCATCTGATTTGTATAAATGTACCACTCTTGTATCTAAAACTAGAAATATAAAATGTAACTCTGAGGGCCTATTGTAATTGTGTAAAGTGTGGACCATTAATGATGGTTTGGAATCTTGATGACTCCCATTGTCTGCAGATGGCTGTATTTACCTGTGAGTCTTCCTGTATATGTGTGTGCTGGCAAGTGAGTAATGAAGTCTTGCAGTGACATGTGATCATGTCACCTGAACTGGAATCCATCTTTAACCTGGTGCTTTTCCAGTGAGGGGGGTGGAAACCCAGAGAGACAAAGAGTTCCCGCCTTATGCAAAAGATATATAAAGGGGGGAAGAGAAGAGAGAGGGGGAGGAGCCATCATGAAGAATCCCCTAGCTACCACCTGAGCTGCAACAAGAGCTGTACCAGGGGAAAGGATTGTGCCCAGGCCTGGAAGGTGTCCAGTCTGAGAAAAACTTACTGAAACATCTCTGAGGGTGAGATTATCTGTATTTAGTTTGATTAGACATAGATTTGCGCATTTTATTTTATTTTGCTTGGTGACTTACTTTGTTCTGTCTGTTACTACTTTGAACCACTTAAATCCTACTGTCTGTATTTAATAAAATCACTTTCTATTTACTAATTTACTCAGAGTATGTATTAATATCTGGGGGAGCAAACAACTGTGCATATCTCTCTATCAGTGTTATAGAGGGCGAACAATTTATGAATTTGCCCTGCATAAGCTTTATGCAGGGCAAAACGGATTTATCTGGGTTTAGATCCCATTGGGAGTTGGGCATCTGAGTGCTAAAGACAAGCACGCTACTGCGAGCTGTTTTCAGGTAAACTTGCAGCTTTGGGACAAGTGATTCAGACCCTGGGTCTGTGTCTGGAGCCAGACGGGAGTGTCTGGCTCAGCAAGACAGGGTGCTGGAGTCCTGAGCTGGCAGGGAAAACAGAAGCAGGGGTAGTCTTTGCACATTGGGTGGCAGCTCCCAAGGGGGTTTCTGTGATCTAACCCGTCACAGCCTCCATATAAATCCATGGTACTCCATATCTTGAATACTATGTGCAAATCTGGTCGCCCCATCTCAAAAAAGATATATTGGAATTGGAAAAGGTACAGAAGAGGGCAACAAAAATTATTAGGGGTATGGAACAGCTTCCATATGCAGAGAGGTTAATAAGACTGGGACTTTTCAGCTTGGAAAGAGATGACTAAGGAGAGATATGATAAAGGTCTATAAAATCATGACTGGTGTGGAGAAAGTAAATCAGGAAGTGTTATTTACTCCTTCTCTTAACACAAGAACTAGTGGTCACCAAACGAAATGAATAGGCAGCAGGTTTAAAACAAGCAAAAGAAAGTATTTCTTCATACAATACACAGTCAACCAAACTATAACAGGGTTCAAAAAAGATAGTTTATCGGGGATAGGTCCCTCAATGGCTATTACCCAGGATGGGGAGGGATGCAAAACTATAATCTGAAGTATCCCTAGCCCAGTGATTCTCAACCAGGGATACGTGTATCTGTGGGGGTACGCAGAGGTCTTCCAGGGGGTACATCAACTCATCTAGATATTTGCCTAGTTTTACAACAGGCTACATAAAAAGCACTAGCAAAGTCAGTGCAAACTAAAATTTCACAAAGACAAAATGAGAAAGTTAGCAATTTTTCAGTAAGAGTGTGCTGTGATGCTTTTGTATTTTTGTGTGATTTTGTAAGCAAGTAGTTTTTAAGTAAGGTGAAACTTGGGGGTACGCAAGACAAGTCAGACTCCTTAAAGGGGTCCTGAATTCTGGAAAAGTTGAGACCCGCTGCCCTAGCCTCTGTTTGCCAGAAGCTGGGAATGAGTGATGATTACTTGTTCTGTTCATTTCCTCTAAAGCACCTGGCATTGGCCACTGTCGGAAGACAAGATATTGGGCTAGATGGGCCTTTGGTCTGACCCAGTATGGCCGTTCTTATGTTCTTATGTCTATATACAAAATTGCACCACTTTAACTAAAGGTGTGATATTAAACCGATTTAATTAATCAGTCCAACTTTGTGTGGACATTATTAAACTTGTTTAAATCTGTTCGCACCTGTAATTTACAGCACTGTGAAATACATTTTGGAATTCCCCCTAAAGAAACATTTAGGGGCAGATTCAATTCCCCATTCTGCTCCCTTTGCCTTGCTCAAGTAGTGGAAAGGGAGGGGAAACAGGTCATGTCTTCCCATATGAGCAATCAACAGTAGAAGGGACGGGAGTCCCTGGTGGGCAGAGAGGTGATGTAGTTGGCATCTATGTCAACAACCCTCCTACACACCTGACATTCAGTGAGGGCCGGGGTGGTGAGTGGAAAGGAAAGAAGAATGGCTAGAACATACTGTACTCCAGCTATCCCCAGCTGGCAGAAAATGCCCGAGGGACCGTCATCAGCTGATGGATTTTAGAGCATCCAGGTTGCTCTAAGATTCCCCAGGGCTGAGGCCAGCATAAAACCAGCCAGAGAATCATGAAGCAGTAACTATTCACTGACAGCATCCACTATGTCCAGCAGAAATTTACAACAGAAAAACTGGGTCTTAGATTTTAATATAGGCATTCCTGGAAAATATGTATACCCTCATTTGTTAATCAAAGCAATGAGAGATGGGCAAGAACTGCTAGGTCATCCTGTTCCTCCTCCCAGTGCTCAATTGTCCATGACAATGTATTTACAGTATGTCTCTTAGATTTTAACTCTGTCCACCACCCCAAATCTCAATATTATAACAAAGGCAGTTTGAAAATCTTTTTCACCATGCTATAAAACAAGAAAACTTGCCTTTACAGGAATTCCCAGGATTAAATCATCTCTGTTTTTCTTATGCTTTTATTCATGCTGTCCTCATAATATTTTTATAGGATGTGGCAAAAGAGATTATTTCAGTAAAGCCTTTCTTTCTTCATGTACAGAGGAACTATAATTTTTCGTTTAGTCTTTTAAGAAGTAACACATAATCTGACACCTGACTTTTGGTACCAGGCAAATGCAACTTCTCTGTTTGTTGTTCTGGTTTTCCTCCTCTTTGTTTATCAATTTAGCTGTGTCCTGGCATGTTCAGGGAGCATTATTAACTCATTCATTTCTGGGTACTTCAAAGATTTTGTTCTCAGCATTGCCAACCCCAGGTTTTCAAAAACCATGAGTCAGACCCCAAAAGTCAAGAGATTGGCCTAAAAATCATGAGATTATTTTTAAAAATAAGAATCTGGGTGGGTTCTGCTTATTTTTCCCTCTGGGTTTTGAGTGTTAGGTTCATGTTCTCCTGCTTTTTTCCTGAAATCAGAGCACATGAAATATACTTTTTTTAATGAAAGCTGAGATTCTCATGTAAACACATAACTTCATAAAAAAACCATCAAACTTGTCAAGAGTTGGCAACGCTGCATTTGGTGATTTGAATTTACCTAAAATAGACAATATGTGACGCTCACGTTATTACACTCTATAACAAGAATACTACTTAGGATCTAACCATGCAAGCAAAACTCCTGTGCTGGGCAAATTCTTCAACCTGTTCTATATATGAAGAGCACAATGCATGCAGCTGAGCTAGTCTGCTTCTACTGTGCATGGACTTAGTAGGGGGGTTGTGCATGTAGAAGGGAGGTTCTGAAACCATGGTCTACTAAGCCCTACCTGGTGGCCTACAGAATTACCTATTGTGAGAAGCGATGCTATGACAGACTGCAGGGACCGAACACCGACTGAGTTCCAGAGGTTGGGACTGGTAGGAGAGGACCTACTGAACCCAGGGCTCAAACGAGGTCGAGGGACAACAAATGACAAAACGGGAACAGGAGTGAGAGTTACAGGGACATAACTAGGGAACCAGAAGGGGACACTGAGCAGAGAACCCCGGACAGCATCCACTGCTCCTTGAAGGTGTCTAAGGAGCCAGTGGACACAGCCCAGAGGTACTCTGTCCGGATATATGAACCAAGGGAGGAATGGAAATAGGCCCTACAGTCGCAGAGCACCTTCCCATCCAGCATCCTCCTCTGCAGGGAGCGAACAGGTGAGCCTGAACTCTGATCAGTCAGATGTTAATTACCAGTAGTTCCCCCTGGAGAAAGCTGATGGGGGGAAATTAGACAATCAGGTTGGCCGCTGGGTGGGATAAGGAGCCAATTAACCCATTAATTGGAGGCAGGATGGAGGCAGGAAGGAAGTCCCAAGGGAGAGAGAGAGGCGACTAGGGCAAGTTGAGCTCAGCTACACAGAGGCCTCCCGGGAGGAAAACCTCTGTTCCCTGCAGGCCATGGGAAGAGGGCCAAAAAGCACTGCCGGTGCTGTAAATAAACTGTTGCACAGGGTTGTTGTGGAAATGGTGGAGAGAACTTAAAAGGGTACGGTGAAGGCAAAACCACTGGTCCATGGAGTTTCTGTGGGGAAGAAGGCAGGACAGAGGCATGTTGGGAGGTGAGCTGGATCCATTTGTATCAGATAGAGTTGCCTACAGAATGGCAAGTTTGGGGAATCCCTCGTGTCGGGTACTGGTAACCCTCACCAGGGAGCTTCAATCCACAAAGATTTGTTCTTTGGGATGGAATTGGAAGGGAGCTGGTGTATCCAGGACTACGCAGATCCTTTGGCCATTCCCCCCACACAGAGGGAGTGCAGGCAGAGCTGAGGCTACCATAGCCCTGAAGCCTCAAAAGCAACTGCAGAGCAGCTCACCAAAGCCAGATCAGTGTACTCAGGCTCGAGGTTAGTCCCTTTCTGTCTGCTCTTCCTTGTCCTCCCTCTGGCCACTCTACAAAGTTTCATCTTTTACCAGGTACTCTTTCTTTCTCTCTAGCTAGCTAAGATTTTTCTACAGCCCCCATCACTGTACTGCCTAAACATTTCTCTGATAGTTTGGCCCACTGTACACAACTTTATTATTTATATTATGGTAGTGCCTGTAGGCAGGGCCATATAAATAACTTTGGGGACCCCTGGGCACAGTGTAAATTTAGGGCCCCTACCACATTACAGTAAGAAATAAATAGTAATTCTTTAAAATATTATTGCAAACTAAAACATGACAGAGTGGTAATAGAAAAAGTTGTACATATATTTGAAAACATCACTTCTTGGATTTGCAGGTGGCAAGTCACAGATGATACACCACTGCTGAGGTCCCCTTTCAGCAGGGGGCCCTGGGCATGTGCCCAGTTTGCCCAGGCCTTAAGCCATCTCTGCCTATGGGCCCCAACCACAATCAGGGTGCCCTTGTGCTAGTCACTGTGCAAACACACAGGCCCCTCCAAAGCGCTTACTGTCTAGGCATATAAATATACATGTGTTGTTCCTTTCTTCCTTTGATGCTGACTCTCCAGTATCTCCTAGTGATTTTTTTTAAACAACAAAACCCCAGATTTATATTTCTAATTTTCTTTGTCATTTACTAACATATAATTGTGACCCTTAGAGGTGTTCGAAATTGAAAGGTTCATGTACAATCGACATCGTTTTCATCTGAATATGTTCATGTTACTTGCGGAGGTTAATAAGGAGTAGACTAGTCCGTACACTCAGAATCCTAAGATTTATGTTGATAAAAAGAAATCTAATTTACTTATGTGCATATGCAATAATGCAGGTCACATATTTTTGCAATGAAATTTGATTTCTGCCAGCTTCATTTTCCTTAATGTTAACATTGAGACATTTTGCCTCGTCACACCCATATTCATTTATGGAATTTAGCTGCAAGCCAATTCAGATATAATTATTATTTCTTCCTTCTCTACCATAGGCATATTTTGCTTTGAAGTGAGTTGAGCCAATTTTTTTCCCATGAAGTACATAAAATAACCCACTACATTACAGCCTTTATTTCTTGTTACCTTTTAATTTTCATACAGTACATTAGGTTCTTATGGAGAGAGACATGATTTTTTTCTCCTTTTTTAATTAATCCATTTTAAAATGAGGCAATAACACGAAGGCAAAGATAACCGAGTTGAGAGGGTTTTTTTTTCCATGACATTTTCTGTGACAAGTTAAAATGAAAATTACATGGAACTAGGTGGTTAGGTGAGTTAGTGCACTGGCCCTTTACCTCTGAGTATGTGTTCAAATCAAAATTTAAAATTAAGTTAGGAGTCTTATCCTGATCCCATTGGTACAAATGACAAACTACCCTATAATGTGACATGTCACCACAGCTGACAGATGAGATATGGTATGGATTGAAGTAATAGGGGTGTTGTAGGTCAGAATTAAAGTATGCTGCATGGAGTGTAGTTGGCCCTGATTCAGTGAGGTACTTATGCATATGCTTAACTGTAAGCCTGTGAAAAGCCCCCTGTCCATATACATTATTTACATGATCACATACTATTTTTTCCACAGGACCCCTGCTTCAGTCAGTGCACAGGATGGATGTTACTACCACCATTAGCAGTAGGTTGTCATCCTCTACGTGGACCAGCCACTAGAGGGGGGATGACATACAGTTTGCCCATGGTTTTCACAGATACTTGCTGACAACAAAGGAATGTTGAGACTGAGAAATCTTTGATTCTATTCCAGATTCTGGAGGGGAGTGTGCTCAAGTGAACGCAGACTCTTCTGCCCCTGTTCCCTCCAAGCCTAACCCCTTTTGTCTGTGTGCCCTCCAGCCTGTCCCTGTGCTACTCCTGTCCCTACTTCTACCCCAGATCCTCATCACTATCTCCCCTTTCCTTCAAGCTCCTTGTCCCAGTCCCAGTCTCCTCTTCTAACCAGTCCCAGTCTCCCTTCCAGGTTCTTAGTTGGAGTGACACTCTTTCTCCCAGTCTCAGGCTCCATGCTCAGCCAGTCAGTCTTTCCCAACCTCTCTCCCATATCTCTTCATCTGATCCCAGACTCTTCCCACACCTCCTAGTCCCAGTCTTATCCACACCCCCATCTCTTGTCCTCTCTGCATGTCAGTCAGGAAGTTCTCCCTTCTTCTTACTGTCTGGACCCAGCGCGGAAGGGACACTGAGAGCACAAGATAGACCGTCTCCTTACTCTCCATTCCTGTGCTCATCCCCACAGAGTTGGGGAGCTCAGCTGGGAGCAGAAATTACAGGGAAAGTCCTACTCAACCTTTGCATCCTTGGGCTCAGTCACTCCTTGGTCAGCAAGTATGAGCTATGAGGAGCTGCAGCTTACTCAATGTAGATGGAATCTTTGGAGAATTTAGCTGCCAAACTCTAACAAGTCTTTACTGAGCATGTGCAAACTGTGATTTTTTCAATGGTCATATTTTCTCAGAGGCAGCAAAAGGCATCCCTGACACCAGAATAATCCCCCTGCCAAATTTCAAGTCTCCCATAGTGAACACCAGACTGGAGAATTCAGGAAGCACAGGTGTCCTACAATCTGGATTGTACCCCGTGGGATGTCACAGGGTCTTATAGTGGGAAGTGTTGGGCTCTTTAACTATAATTCGTACTGCCCATTCTGCCTATAATAAAGTGCCTCACTGAACTGGGACATATATGATTACATTGAATTCAGGCAAATTAAACCATAGCAAGAAACTTGAGAGACTGGCATTCTTCAGGGTATGTCCATACTGCACCCTAAACCCAGGCTCTCACTCAGGTTTGAGCCAAAGCCTGCCTTCCATCAACATGCAAATCAGCCTGACTTGGGTCGGCATGCACTCAGGACCCAGATCCTATGACCCTGCTAGTGGGGTGGGTCAGCGCCAGAGTTCTGTTGTGACTAGCGTCCAAGCCTTGTCATTTTGCCGTGTGGATGCAGGTCAAACCACAGACCCAAGTCAGAAGGTTTGTGTCATGCAGTGTGGACATATTAGCATGTCTGTGAGACACAGACCCAGGTATACAATGCAGTGTGGATACTCAAGCATGGACATGGATTTGGAAACTCTGAGTCCACAATCCTGGGTCCCACAGACCCAGGCTTAGTGTGCAATGCAGACATACCCTTAAAGGCTAGAATTTCTAAACTGAAGGAATGGTGTAGTGGAGTAAACTTCAGAGACAATACTTCTGGGACTACACCAGAGGAGCTCTTCTGCAGAAAAGAGGAAAATCTGCCTAAACCAACTCAACAGAATGGATCATAAATTTATATCAAGCAAATGGTAAATAAAGATGGCAAATCAGAGAGAGAAAGCAAAGATGCTAAGATAAAAAATGCATAATTATTCAAATAGACTAAACGTAAATAAAGCTACATGTGCGTATGAGGGCCCTTCAGGTCACTAAGAGATTAAGGAGGCAATTAAAAAGGATTAAGAAATTGTGGAATTTGCATCTGTCATCACTGCACAGGATGATGTGGAAATTCCTATCCTAATCACACTTCCTGTGGGAAAAAGAGTGTGATATTATGAAGATAAACATTTTAAAGAAGAGATAGTGGAGCAACTTGAAAAACAAGTTCAGTAAGCCACAAGGTCCCAATGGTATTGATCTGAGAGTCTGGAAGCAACTAAAATGCAGAGGAACAGAGCTGCTGATCAACATGCGCAATACAACTGAAAAAAGAAACTGTTCCTCAAGAGTGAAGTTATAAACAACTGCCCAGTTCCAAAATAGGAGCCAAAAGTGAACCAGTGTATCTTCACCACAATGTTGAGGATACTGATTGAATCTGCTGGAGGGCAAAGAAATAAAACAGCTGGCTATATATAACCAGATAGCAGGGCTAGATTCTAATCTCAACTATGATGATGTAAATCCAGATTAACTTCAATGTAAATGTAACCATTTGAAAGACCTGCCAAAATATGGGTTTTGTAGATATAATTTACTTGGGTTTTAAAATACTTTTGATAAAGTCCCTCAGAAAAGACTGCTGGTGAAAATCATTAACTATGAGGTAAAATGATACACTATAAACTGGTTGAGCAATGGAAAACAAACTGTCAGAATAAATGTCTGCATGACAGCATGCTAGGGTGCTAACTGGTCCCAGGTGAACAAGGGGTTGTCCCAGACTCAGCTTCCCACACCCACGCACAGGTATTCAAGGGAAGCTTCTATGGAAGAGGCTGCAGGAGCAAAAGAGGGAACAGCTAACCTTTGGGAAAGTGAGGCTCCCCACCCAGGATTATAGAAATGGGTTGAACCCCCCACGTTGACAAGAGTTATTACTGCAAGGAACAACCTTGCTGATTGTGCCTGTTTTTCTGATGAATCACTCCACGATCTTACTAGACTGCTTGCTCAGAAGTATAGAAAATTAATAGTGGAGTACCCCAGAATCAATATGACACTGTGGTATTTCGTGATGATCTAGCTAAAGGGACAATGAGCAGCTGATGTTTATGCATGACACTAAAGTTTTTAGGTTAGTATAAATTATGGAAGACTGAGAAACTCCACCCAGCCAGATAAAATGTAACTCTGATGAACACCATTTAATGTGGGAATAATAGTTGTTATACGAACTGGTATGCTCTTAATTAACTTGATTGTCTCAAAAAAAATATAGGAATCATACATAGCTCAATGAAAACATCTGCTCAATGCACAGTTAATGTTATTCAAGCAAACAACATGCTTAAATTAATCTAAAAGTAACAAGATAATGTGAAGAACTCTGTAGTGATAAGGTGTGAAAACAATCCCATATCAACAGACTAGTACTGAGTTCAGTTTTAGCCGCAGTCCTGTGGTGTGTGCGGTGCTCTCTTTGTGAAGCTCACGGCAGGTTCTGGGGCTTGGATTATTATTAAACAGCGAGAACAGCCGTTGAGGAGACCTTGAGTAAGGAAAGAGAAATAGTCAGAGGCATGGATGGCCTTATGTAGGGTGAGACCATGAACTTCTAGAGGCAGAGACTGTCCTTATTGTTAAGTTCCATATGCATCACTGGTATGATATAATTAACAATTGTAAACTGTGCAGTGGGGAAAAAAAACAACCTGGCTCTTTCATTAAAAACCCTTGTACCATAACAAAGGGGCACTCAAAACTGAAATTGGAGCTAGTAAATTGACAATGAGGGTTTGAAAATGCCATTTGTCTGCTCAACTAGGGCAAATAATAACTTGGAGTGGGCTGCGGGAAGAGGAGAAATCTAAATGGAGCCCCACTGCTCTTTTCCTCAGAGGGAAATAGAATAAGCTAGTTGGAGCAGAGAGCCCAGGTGCTGCTGTTTCATCTGGAGGTGATGTGAGAGCAGAGGAAGAACTGGGATCATTGCTGCTCCAAGTATGCCTCCTCTCCACTGATTTCCCCTCTTCATTTTCTGCCCATCACTGGCATCTATTTTACCAGTTGGTGGTGGTAGGCAGGGTGGTCAGGCAGGCTGCATAGGGGGCCTGCAGGTAGGGTGACCAGATGTCCCAATTTTATAGGGACAGTCCCGATTTTGGGGGCTTTTTCTTATATAGGCTCCGATTACCCTCCCACCCCCATCCCAATTTTTCACACTTGCTGTCTGGTCACCCTACCTGCAGGCTGCACAGGGGGCTCTTAGTTCCACTTCTTCCTTCCCCTGTTCTCTACTTTGTTAAGGAGCTGGGTGTGCTTAAGAGGAACTTGGGCAAGCCCATTAGAAGGTGGGGAAGCAGCAAAAGCTGCTTCTCTGTGGCAGTGAAGGGAGCCTAGTAAGAGAACTGTTTGAGGGGAGGGTATTTATTTATTTCAGGAGGACTTGAGGAAAGGCCATGGTAGCGCATGTTTCTTTCACCCATGCTAATAGGCTTAATCCTCAGGGCAATAGTTTTTTAGGAAAACTTTTCAAGCCCTGAGCTCTAACTAACCAAATGTAACAATTCCATATAGAGTATGCTCAACCCATTAATCTTCCTGATAACTGACATTATTGAGGCAGATTCTTGATTAGGATCCAACAAATAGATTAGAGAATCTTTTAAGCAGAAATAGCATTTGCAGCTATATGAGCAAAGGGATACACGGGAAATTAAACATACTCATGTTTTGGGGCATAAACTGATCTCATATGAGAGTCAGGATCAATTCCCTCCCAACCCACATACATAGCATCTCACAATTAGCTAGGTATCCTCTGGGGATTTGATCTTCCTCTGAATAATCGGTTACTGGATGTTGCCAGAAACAGGATACTGGACTTTTGTTCCTGTATTGGCAGAGCCACTCAGGGAAGCTTGTATAGTTCTTGTCTTCAGCTATACCTGGTCCTAGCCAACGTTAGACTCATTTTCATAATCACTAAATTTTCTCTGAAATGCGAAAGAAATAAACTGAAAAAATTGCAGAAAAATGTATTTATCAAAAAGGGGCAGATGGCATTTATTTGAAGTTAATGTACAGACGCTTTTAGGACCCTTACAGGTCATTTATGTTGGTGAGAAGTGAATTAACTTTTATTCCATTTTCAGCTACAAGGAAATCACATGGCTTCCAGAAGGTTTTGTATTTTGATATATATGTTGGTCCCAAGAAAGGTTTTGAATTACTAGCATTTCCTGACAAATTAAAGGCAAGCAAGGACCAGTAATGCAGGTGACAGAGCATGCACTAACAAAGCCTGCCTCTCCATACTGCCTCTTTGATGTAGCTCATCTTTGCCCTAAAGGAATTTAATTATCCTATGGTGAGCCAGTGATGAAATCTGTACTCAAAATCAAACCTGCACAGAAAATGATATCTTGACTCTTTGTTCTGCATAGAGTAGCTGTGTGTGGTAGGAATGTGTTTCTATTTGTGTGTGATCTGAGGGTAGTTTGAAGAGTGATCCCAAGAGATAAAAAGGGTAATGCTTTAATTTGACAAAATATTAAATTCCTCTATCTTGCCTTATCTAACAAAATTCTGATGCTTATTAGGATGATGAACATTTTGAGTAATATTTGGTGTTAACATCTTGTGAGGAAATCTCTCCATAAAAAGTTCAATAGAATGTCAAAGACCCTGATTTACAAAGAGTGCAGTGGGCTCTTAAGTATTATTTTTAGAACAATGCTTGATGAGATTTACACACAGGGAAAAAAAAAACCCTAATCTACAGTCACTTTGGAGCAAAGTAGTATTTCACTGCATAATAATGAAGTGCTAATTGTTCTTTGTCATCACTTTTTATGCAAATTGCTGTAGAGCATTTGCCCAATGTGCATTTTACCTTTTAACAAAGAAAGTAGTATTGACAAACTAGACCAAAATTTGTAAGCTAAAAACAAAAATAGACTATATTAAGTATAAATTACAGAGAGCAAGTCCATTCTTCAAAGGGACACTCCCAACTTAAAAATCATATGCTATAAATAAAAATAAATTGCTTGGCCTATGCTACACGTTAAATTATTGGAGATTGAGAATTTTTTTAATAGAATTTCCTTGTCTCTATATATGTGTTACATATATATTTGCTTACATTTTTAATTTCTCTCAGATAGGCTGATGAAAATCAATTTCAGTTTTCTTTATAATCTATTTTGCTTTCAGGCTCTCACTGCCGCAGTTCTTAGGTTCTAACACTGCAGGTTTCTTACAGTTTGTTTTAATATTGCTTTCTTGGATTCTTATTTAAATGTAGGAATATTTCTGTTGATCTTCGATTTCATAAATGTTTTTTCAAAATTGAAGTTTAGACTAAACTAACAATCCCTGAAGAGATATCAGAACTTTATTAGTTATGGGGTATTGTTTTCCTGTTGCTGCAACTAGCCAAAGGCTTAAGTGTAAGGGAGAGAACTGGATAATAAATTATCGATATTCCACATGAGGCCTTAATGTTTTAGTAACTGACACTGAAAATTTGATGTGAAAATTACTTACTTGGCAGACCAGGTCAAAATGCAGACTTCCTAATGGATTGCATTGTGTTAAAGCATTAAAAAAAAAAAAAAATCTCAACATGTTTTTTTCTGAGAAATCTGAGAAGAATATCAAATGTATCGGGAGTTTATATCCTGCATTTACAATGAATAGATTTGATTATCTACTGGGTCTTTTCCAGCTCTAGCTTCTATGAACCTAAAACGTAGATAGATAGTTCCAGCAAAGACCCATTTCTATTCATATGCAATGCATGGTAGTGCTTTATCATTCACAGCTTCAAGTTAACATAGCACAGATAGTTATTACTCCAGCAAATGGAAGTCACAATTATTTGCTGCAGCTGCAGAAGCATCAAACACCCACAGGTTTAAAGCCATTGCAGTCCAGCTCTACCTCTAATCCAAGAATATAGTAGAAGCGCTGACCTCTGTACTTAAGGGCCAACACTTCAGCTACATCACATTGTGATACATTAATCAGAAAATGGATTTGCTTATAAAAATACAGTCCATTTCACACAGCAGTTCACAAATATAGAAGGATGCTATGCTATATATAGTAAAGGAGAATTGTGCTTTTTGAAAGGAACAAACCTGAGCCAAGACACTTTGATTGTGAAATTTAATACTTTTTTTTTAGAAAATGCTTGGTAAGATTCATATTGAATTATTTGCATCAGATAGTATATATATCATACACTATGAAAGCATGGCACTTTGCATATAATAGTACTTGTTGCTTGCCATTCGAGGACCTCATTGCACTTTACAAACTTTCATTAATATTGCCTCAAAATATCTACTAGCTATAGTTAAGCATTATCTCCATTTTATAGAAAAGGCATAGAGACTTAGTATCTAATCCTGCAAAGTGCTGAATACCCTCACCTCCCACTGAAGTTAATGGAATCTCATCAGAGGCAGATTCTGGTTTTGTGGAGCCCTGAACCAGAGCAAGTAGGGGCCCTTCCCCACCTCTTCAGCCTGCAGTCCCCCCCTTCCCCAGCGCTCCTGCTGGGAAGCGCTCCTGCTGGGAAGCGGGGTCAGGGAGTGGGGGCGCCCGTTTTTCCGGAGTCATTGGCACAGGCCCGATTGGCCCAGCCCCAGTGGCCAATCTGCAACTTCTCTTCATCTTGTAGGTCTGGGCAATAATAACTCAGTTTGGGACTCAGGACTTCTGAAAATCAGGCCGTTATGGCCTTGCCCAAGGTTATGCGAGAGGATTCAGGCAGAACCCAAAGAATCCAGCCTTCCTCACTCTGTCTTCTGCTTTAGTTACAAGAACATCCTGGTATGTTCTGTTCTGGGAATTAATAGCAGAAGCAGCTAATGAGATAAGCAAGTTAATGTAATACTCTTTATAATAAACTGAGTAAAAAACCACAAATATGTTGTGGTACCCTGTAATTGGCTTACTGTCAATGAATCTGAGACAAAAGGCAGCTCACCTGTTTAAAGACAACTATAATATTTATGAATTTTAGACATGGCCCTAAACTACAATAAAATACACTCAGAATGACACTGTGTTTGAACCACACAAAGACACATTCAGGATGATAGTGTTTAAAAATTTAGATGATGCACAGTTCAGTCTGGAGGAATGACTCCAAATTAGGCCCATTAATAAAAGACCCTCATTCATTAATTTCTAGAGGAAATGCAAATTATTATTCTATCGCTACTACATGTCATTACTACTGAGTTAGTTCTTGTGTTTCTGTGTGATCCCTATTGTTTGCTGTCACTTCCTTTATGGCCTTCTCTGGCTTTTGTTTAAAGTGGAAAACCACTTGTGACTTCACTAAGCACAAGTATGTTTCAGCTGCATAAACCATATACTAGCCCCCCTCAGTATTTAGCTTCATTGGCCTCTTTCCTTACAGCTTCGTGTGTGTGTGTGTGTGTGTGTGTGTGTGTCAGTGTGTGTGTGTGTGTGTGCATGTGCAACTGGAGAACCTTCTGTCTCCAGTAATTTGCATTTCATTCTTCTCTGCTGGCCTCTATCAATTCTAGTGGCTTTTCACGCAGCCCCCTCCTCCATGCTCTAATCTTCTATCTCAATCCCATTGGTCTCTGAATATTCTTGTGGCTTCACTTTTTCTACCATCTGTTACATCCTGCATGACTCATCACTGGAAGACAACAGAAATTCCTCCTCATGCTGAAGCAACAGTGCACTCAGCAAAGTACTTGTTCCCTTTCATAATCAAAGGCAGCACACAGCTGTCACAAAAGCAGCGCTGCATTAAGGACAGAGGGGGAGATTTTTCAAAATCACAAATGGCAGTTAGGCACATAGACCCAGAACCAAAAAGGGACCTGGGAGTGTTGCAATGCCTAACCTTTAGGCACCTAGAAAATCATAGGCACAACACTGATCCACAAAGCCTGACTTAGTTGCCTAGCTTCCTGCACAATTAATGGGTAGAGATACGTGTCCTACAATGAGATCCACAAAGCCAGCATGCTAAGTAGGGAGCCATCTAAGCCAGTGCTTCTCAATGCCAGTCCGCCGCTTGTTCAGGGAAAGCCCCTGAAAGTTTGCCGCTCCACGCCAATGGGGGCTGCAGGAAGGGCAGCCAGCATGTCCCTCAGCCCGCGGCGCTTCCTGCAGCCCCCATTGGCCTGGAGCAGCAAACCGCGGCCAGTGGGAGCGATCGGCCGAACCTGCAGACGTGGCAGGTAAACAAACCAGCCTGGCCCGCCAGGGGCTTTCCCTGAACAAATGGCGGCCCTAGTTTGAGAACCACTGGTCTGTGTTGTAAAATCCCATACGTTTTCC
The DNA here is from genome assembly GCF_027887155.1 of Malaclemys terrapin pileata. Taxonomy (NCBI): domain Eukaryota; kingdom Metazoa; phylum Chordata; order Testudines; family Emydidae; genus Malaclemys; species Malaclemys terrapin. Next base: position 139,418,006 of record NC_071507.1, read on the forward strand.
TTCTCTGAATAGTGTTCAACACAGGGATTCTTTTGGTTGGCCCCTTTTGTGTGTGTTCCAATGGTGCCCAATGACATGCTGGCCATGGCAAATACTCTGGCTTCCTTCTCAACCCATGTCCCAGATATTTCTATTTTCTTTTCTGGATAACTTTAGAGATAAGTGGTTCTTGAACTCTCTGATAAATCTCAGTATTTGTTAGAAATAAATTCCATCTAACAATAACAACTGGTATTTTAAGATGTTTTCTTTTCAGGGTATTTACATATCTTGCTGTACTTTTCCTGAAAAGGAAAATAAAAGACTAAGAAGGATTCAAAAGCAAGCTATACTAAATAAGTCTGTGATGTGGCAATGAAAGAAAATGGTTTCTAGTATCTTTGAGCAAGGTTTCCTGACACAATGGTGGAAATGGTTTAACCTAGTCCAAATAGCACTTATACCATTTTCAATGCTGGTTTATCCGCACTGGTTTGTCAGCAACAGGAATGGATAAACTGATGTTTGAATATGTATTTGTACATGGTCCTATAGTTTGGATAGGCTCTAAATTTCCATCCTTAAATTTCAGAGTTGATACCTCTTTGAGTTGATGGGGACCGAAGACTATGTTTGTGGTCAAATGGCCTAAAGATGTAAATTTAAAAAGGAGAGATTCTACAGCAAGAAATAGAGTCTGCAGCTAATTCTGCAGTTGCAGAAACAAGGAATTCACAGAGCCTGGCCTACAGGATACATCTTATTAAAACTTATTCCACTGAGGTGTCCATAGTTCTCTGTCATCTTATAAAATAAAAAACGTATTAGGCAAAAAAGCCCACTCTAGACATTCTGAGACCTGGCTAAAACTACAAAAGAAAGCAGTGGGTCAAGGATGAAATGGAAGGGGTAAAATCTCAGACGTTCAGCACCTACAACCATCACTTGCATTCATAAGATTTGAAGGCTCTCAGAACGTCTCAGGAAGTTTTGACATTGTAAGTCATATCCTCCTTGTTATTCTAAATGCATTTTATATTACATTGCCACTCTCTTTTTTCAAAAAAGGTCAGTGATTAAATATTCGTTTCTGTTCTTTCTGTTTCACTTCCTGACACCACCATTTTAATCCTTGCAGGGGTGCTTTTTGAACACTTCAAGATATTTCAAAAGGAACTGAATCTCAGTGCAACTTAGTGGATCCTCAAAGAATCACGGGTACAATCTGAACGCTCTACTAGGCAATTTCTCTTTCATGGTTCTTGTGATGTTGTGTCAAGCCATACTATGAAGACATTACATTGTGGATCTTTGATGACAATGATTTCTTTTTAGCTGTCACAGTTACCAAGTCAGTGCACATTTATCCATGCCATGTTAGTAGAAATATTATCTGGAATGTATAATGCATAATGTATTTAAAATATATGGTGCATATACTACAGCTAATAGTCAGCTGTTAATTTCCTAATCATTAAATACAAAATAGCATGATTTTAAAATTCTCCCTTCATTATATGGAGATTAATATTAATAAGATGTATCTACATAATTATCAATGGTATATCTGTATGTGGTAAGGAAAGGTACAAATCCCATCAAAATTGTACAACCAAAAGCTTCAACTTTAGGAGAGCTTTAGTTTTTGCCCAAATCCTGCAGTTCTTAACTAAGTAGAACTCTCACTGAAGTAAACAGGGGTTTTGCTCAATAGAGGACTGCAGGATTTGGCTCTTTTGTCTTCTTCCATTATCACTTTGAGGTCTCAGAATATGACAATGAGGGATCTGTGTAAGATTTTTAACCCACTACTAATTTGCCTAATCCTATGATCTTTAAGTCAGTTTGGTTTCATACACAGCGGAGTTGTAACAGAAGTAGCTCTGAACGATGTTTACCTCTCTTCTTGTAATCTATTAAATTAAGAGTTCTGGTTCATTTGCCATGAAAAATCTATTGGTTTTACATGCTCTCTTAATGACTGACATATACTGTCATCTACTGAGGTCTCCAATAGCTGGCACTGCTTGGACTACACATGCTGCATGACCCAATATGCAAATTAACTTTGAAAAGGGCTGTTGGGATATGCTTTTTACACAGTTGTGTTGTATTTTAAATGGTTTTAATACGTTTTAAATCTGATCAAAAATAGTTATTTATAGTTGGGATTGTGACAGGTTGGATCACAGAAACCCCCTTGGGAGCCGCCACCTGATGTGCCAAGACTACCTCTGCTCCTGTTTTCCCTGCCAGCTCAGGACTCCAGCACCCTGTCTTGCTGAGCCAGACACTCCCGTCTGCTCCAGCACAGACCCAGAGTCTGAATTATTTGCCCCAAAGCTGCAGGTTTACCTGAAAACAGCTCACAGAAGTGTGCTTGTCTTTAGCACTCAGATGCCCAACTCCCAATGGGGTCTAAACCCAAATAAATCCGTTTTACCCTGTATAAAGCTTATGTTGGGTAAACTCATAAATTGTTCGCCCTCTATAACACTGATAGAGAGATATGCACAGCTGTTTGCTCCCCCAGGTATTAATACATACTCTGAGTTAATTAATAAGTAAAAAGTGATTATATTAAATACAGAAAGTAGGATTTAAGTGGTTCCAAGTAGTAACAGACAGAACAAAGTAAGTCACCAAGCAAAATAAAATAAAATGTGCAAATCTATGTCTAATCAAACTGAATACTGATAATCTCACCCTCAGAGATGCTTCAGTAAGTTTTTTCTCAGACTGGACACCTTCCAGGCCTGGGCACAATTCTTTCCCCTGGTATAGCTCTTCTTCCAGCTCAGGTGGTAGCTAGGGGATTCTTCATGATGGCTCTCCCACTTTGTTCTCTTCCACCTCTTTATATATCTTTTGCATAAGGCGGGAATCCTTTGTCTCTCTCTGGGTTTCCACCCCCCCTCACTGGAAAAGCGCCGGGTTAAAGATGGATTCCAGTTCAGGTGACAAGATCACATGTCACTGTAAGACCCCAAGCCTTCATTCCTCCCAGCCTGACTCACAGGAAGGCTTGCTTGCAAACAGAGCCCCAGTCAATTGTCCTGGTTGATGGGAGCCATTAAGATTCCAAACCACTATTAATGGCCCACACTTTGCATAATTACAATAGGCCCTCAGAGTTATATTTCATATTTCTAGTCCCAGATACAAGAGTGGTACATTTATACAAATAGGATGATCACACTTAGTAGATTATAAGCTTTGTAATGATACCTTACAAGAGACCTTTTGCATGAAGCATATTCCAGTTACATTATATTCACTCATTACCATATTTTTATAAAACCATATAGACTGCACAACTTCACAGGGATATTCTGGAAAGCTTTGTGTTACCATTAGGGAAAAGGTTGAAAAGTAGATCATGTACCACAAGTGAGTACCAGACAAAGGAACAGAAACATGGGGCTGTTTTGAAACTGATTAAGACATAGGTAAAGTTAGGTAATGTGGAAAGAGAGCCCAAAAAAATCCTTAACATGGTATATTTCAAAGATTTAAGCAATGAAAATGTCAAGTGAAAGTACCCACTTAGGTTTGTTTGGGTTTTTTTTAGATTGTTGTGATTATCTAAATATATTTGAGATGGCAATTTTGTTGTTGGCATCTATTTTTAGGTGCCTTATTCCTCTGAAATATATAGCCTGTAGATTGACATTTCTATGCTTACTCTCATCTAAAGGTTTTTGTTTTAATAAAATGTCTCCATTTTTGAGCAAATATTTGATAATGGCTTATCTTTAAAACTTTATATTTTCCATTAACTTACTCTGCAATAAGGGCAAATGCTTTGGATTTATGTGAAGATAAATGATTTAGAAATAATTATACATGCAAAAATTATGAGGTGCATATTCAGTTGACTGTAATAACAGCAGGATTGATATGGCAAATTCCTGGACAAACCTTACTGAATTAAGTTAAACCTTACTGAATTAAATTTAAGAATCTGAGTTCATTGATTTAAAAATGCAAATGTTTATATATTATTGTGAGATTGTATGTAAAGTCTCTGGGGGTAGACGTGATTAATGTAAACCCTAGGCAGCATTATGAGCCTCAAAGGACTATTTGAAACAACGTGCCAGACAAGAATGAACCTTTACCATTAAATGGGTTTCCCAGGAAATCTCTAGTGGGAGGTGTATGCAAATGTATCACCTTTAGTTATGCAAGAACTGAGCCTTTTGAAGCTTTGCCCTAAGGAGGAGACCTTTGTCTGCTAATCACTTATTACATGAGGACAAGATCAGCAGCCCAAACTGTATAAAGGAGGGACTCTCAGATTCAAGGGGTGCTGGTTCTGAGCCAAGGTGGTTATAAACCTGTAACCACAGAAAAAACTCTTGGTGGGATTTGAAGGACTGACTCCTATCAGAGCCTTTGTTAGAGTTGGGGTGATCTCTGGAAAACTTATAAGCATGTGTGTAGGTTCTTTTATTGTTTTAATATGTTTTCTCTGTAATGCTTTCTCCTTAAGAATAAATGTGCTTGCGTAGGAAAAGCCGCATGGTACCTTAAAACTATGGGTAATTACTCTGTTTATAGCCTTGGTGGAAAAAAGCAAAGCAGGCCTGCTTAGGCAGTCTTACTTGCTGGGGAATTCACAGTATATGCAGGCACTGTGCAACCTGGAAATACCCAGGTCAGGAGGGAGAGAGAGATGTGTGTCTCCACCCAAGAGAGGCGATAGCTGGAGAGCTGGAAGCCTGAGATGGGTGCTTTTGGTGGACCACAGAGGGGGAATTCAGGTGTAGTTGCCCTGAATTGTGACAGCCTCACAAGGCTGGCCTTACCATGAGGTGAACTGAGGCAGCTGCCTCAGATGCCAGACGGGGGGGGGGGGGGAGAGGGAAGAGCGCCACTAGGACCAGAATGTAGAAAATTGTGTCTGCTGCTGGTGCACATGTATTCTCTCTGCTCTAGACGCACAGAGATGGTGGAATGCTGTGCTGGAGAAAGGCGGGCACAAGAGATATAACAGGCAGACCGGAGAAAAGGTGAGAGGGAATAACAGAAAGCAGCAGGAGCTGTAGGGAGAGAGAGGAGGAGGAGGAACCTCTTATGTATCTCTCTAGCACCCCCAGGAGCCTGGACTGATTAACACCAGCTTCTCAGGGAGCGTCCTGTTTCCTGCTGCTTCCCTGAACTCACTTGAGGAGAACAGGCAGTCAACTGAAGTAGTAAGAGCCACTTAAGCCCTTAAGACGCTGATATTTCCCTCACTCAGGCCCTGCTACCAGCCTGCTTATTTGTCCCCTTCAATTGCGTGTTGAGAGCCACTATAGCTGGCATAGACCAGCAGTCATGAGTGAAAGAAGAAAACGCCCATCTGGGGCAGCATTCAGAAAAAGAAAGAAGCAAAAGAAGCTTTTCTATCTAAGCAGGAAGGAGCTCTCCTGAGATACATAGACACCAATGTTCACGGTGAGCCTTCCGGCCCCCGTGAGGATGTGAGTGGTGAGGAGATGCCTAATCTTCCAGTTAGTCACAGTGCGTCACAGTGCCGGTGACCTGGCAGCTACTGCAGCATCCATATTCTCCATCAGCATCCTGAAGAAAAGTGTAGATCAGAGAAGAGCGTGGGGGAGGCGCAAGAAACAGCTGCTGCTGAGTTTAGTTCCTTAAGTCTAGATAATCCAGGACTGTGGACCCACTTGAGCAGTAGCCTGAGGGACTTCCTTGTACTGCATGGGGCACAGTAAGTGAAAAACTTCATGTTCCCCAAAGACAATGAAAATAGAAGTTTCCATCCACCACATTACTGGTGTGAAATCCCCACGGGTGACAAAGTGGAGAGGCCATGACTTATGTATTCAAAAACCCAGAATGCTGCATACTGTTTTTGTTGCAAACTCTTCCAGTTTAATGTTCCAGCCACATTGGGTTCTACAGGAACAAAGGTCTGGAAAAATCTGGCTAGAAATCTGGCATGCTATGAGAAGGCAGCAAATCACCAGAGAGCATTCCATAGGTGGAAAGAACTTGAGATGAGACTAAGGTTAAAGGCTACCATAGATGATCAACATCAAGAGAAGATTGCATCAGAGTCTCTTTACTGGCAAAATGTTCTGAAAAGGCTCATTGCCATTGTGAGAATGCTTGCTACCCAAAACCTAGCACTGTGTGGCACTTCAGATCAGCTGTATGGGCCAAACAATGGAAACTTCCTTAAAATTGTGGAGCTGATGGCTGAGTTTGATGCTGTACTCCAGGAGTATCTAAGAAGAGTCACCACCCAAGAAATGTACACACACCACTATCTTAGAAAAACAATTCAAAATGAGATCATACAGTTACTGACAACAAAAGTCAAACCGAAGATTGTGGCAGATCTGAAGTCAGCAAGATATTACTCTGTTATTCTGGATTGCACACCTGATATCAGCCATACAGAACAAATGACTTTAAAGGTGCATTTTATAATAACAACAGAACCTAGTGAAAATGTCCCAGAAATAGTGGCTGTCGGAGAGCATTTTCTAGAATTTATTGACATTGATGATATTACAGACGCTTGTATGACAAATGTGCTTCTTAAAAAGCTGGGAATTGTGATAGCTGACATGAGAGGTCAGGGCTACAATAATGGTGCCAACATGAGAGGAAAGAACAGAGGAGTGCAGACACAGATTCGAGAGTTAAACCCTCGAGCTTTTTTTGTCCCATGCAGTTCTCATTCATTGAACTTGGTGGTCAGTGATGCAGCATCAGCTTCTAGTGAGGCTGCTGAATTTTTTAATGTAATTCAAAGCATCTATGTATTTTTCTCTGCATCAACTCATTGATGGCAAATTTTGACACAACATCCGGGAACATCCTCTCTGACTCTGAAACCACTGAGTGCCACACTATGGGAAAGTCCAGTGGAGGCGATTAAGCCTATCAAACACCAAATTGGGAAGATAGATGATGCCATAGTTGCCATTATGGAGGATAATGCTATGACGGGAACTGTTCGTGGGAGAACAGTGGCAGAGGGAAATGGGATCACCAGAAACATACATAACTTCAAATTTCTGTGTGGCTTAGTGTTGTGGCATGACATACTGTTTGAAGTAAATGTAAGCAAGAGACTCCAAGGTGTTGACCTTGATATACGTGGAGCAATGGAACAACTGGACAAAGCAAAGTCATACCTACAGTCTTACCGGTCAGATGAGGCATTTCAAAACGTTCTGAAGAGTGCACAGAAGTTGGCAGAGGAACTTCACACTGAAGCTATTTTCCCACCCATTCAAGAATACAAGAATCACCAAAGAAGAAGACATTTTCATTATGAGGCACAGGATAATCCCATAAGAGACCCCAAACAACAATTCAAAGTTGAATTCTTTAACCAGGTGCTAGATTGTGCAATACAGTCAGTTGAAGAACATTTATGCAGCTCAAGGAACACAACATTATATTTGGGATGTTGTATGATATTCCAAAACTCCTCACTATACCTGAAGAAGACCTACACCAGCAATGCAGGGCACTACAGACAGTGTTGACACATGATGACATGCGTGATATTGATGCGAGTGATTAAGGTGATGAACTGAAAGCCCTTTCAAGATACATTTCAGCAGGATCAATTCCAAAGGCTGTTCTGGAATATACGTGCACAAATAAGATGACCACCCTCTTTCCAAATGCTTTTGTTGCTCTGCGCATATTTCTAACACTTCCTGTAACAGTTGCCAATGGAGAAAGCACCACTTTGATTATTCAAACAGATAAAAATGCCAGTGTTTACTATGCAGACAAGAAAAGTTACATTTGCTGTTCAGGTGTTTGAAAGTTAAGTGTTATTTAAAATTTTTGAACAAGGCATTTTAAGTTGTTAGTTCTCCTCTATTGGGGTAGGTAGCAGAGCAGTACCATGAGAGGAGTAGAATAGGAAGAAGGCCGAATTGAGACCTTTCAAAGTTTTGGCCCAAGCGAGAGGGCATGGGGGCATCATTTGAGCTCCCCGCCTCAGGTGCCAAAATGTTGTGGGCCGGCCCTGCAGCCTCATTACTGGCATTATGTAGACTGAAAGCTAAATCACAAAATAATCAAAATACAATATATGCATTATGAGAAATAATATAATATCTGTGCAAAAAGTCTGATTTCATTCAGTTATACCATGGTGGGCAACCTGCGACACGCAGGCTGCATGCAGCCCATCAGAGCAAGCTGATTGCAGGCCATGAGACATTTTGCAGACGTTGACTGTCTGCAGGCACGGCCCCCCGCAGCTCCCAGTGGCCGCGGTGGCCAATGGCTGGGAATGGAGAATCACGGCCACTGGGAGCTGCGGGGGGCCGTGCCTGCAAATGGTCAACGTCCGCACAATGTCTCGCGGCCCGCAATCAGCTTACCCTGATGGGCTGCATGCGGCCTGTGGGCTGCAGGTTGCCCACCACTGAATTATACTTTCCTATTTACCTCACTATTTCATAATCATCACTGGCAGATTGTCCAGATTTTTAAATGTCAGGTTTTACTGTAAGACCTGCATATTTTTTGGCTTTCAAATACAAACGGCCCTAATAAAAACACTTCCTGAATGGTACACAAGGAATCCAAAACCCATCTTCCTTTAAGACTAGTTGTGTCTCATTTTTAAAAGGTATTTAAGTGCCTAGTAGAATTTTTAAAAGCACATAGGTGGCTAACTCCCATCGGGCTCCTAGTTCCCTTCATTCTGCAGTGAATATTCACCCCAGTAGACACAATCCTGTTCTCACTGAAGTCAATGAAAGTTTTGCCAGAGACTAAAATGGAATGAAATGTCAGGAACCCAAATTCCAAAAGTCACTTAATTAGAGCTGACAGCTTTCAGTTTTATGTTTACTTTAAGTTATATTATTATAGTCACCTTAAAATACCAACTGGTAAGCTAAATAGCAAATATTGTTCCTTTCAGAAACTTAAGATATGGGCATAACTTCACAGGACAGTATTACAGATGGCTTTAGTCTGGTGGTTTTAACCAGGCCAGAAGGTGACTAAATTTCCCTTTTTCTAGATTTCCTTTTCTTAAGTTACCACACTCAATTCAGCTTTGATTCACTCTGTGGCTGTATCTCTCAAAATGCATGGTGTACTATGGACTATATCAAATTTGAAATTGGTGGCGCTGGAGACATGTTGAGTCCTGTCTGAAGCTCTCTGCAATGATGCTGAATGGCTAGTAACTTGATAGCTTTATTTTTGTTTCTCATTCCTTTCAAATTATTTTTGTAGCTCTATGATAAATAAACAATAAAGGCAAACAAGGTCCCAATCCGGCAAACATTTAAACACAGGAGTAGTCTCACTGAAAACAACAGGATTTGTCATGTGCTTAAAGCTAAGCATGTGCATGTTTACATGCTTAAATAACACTTATGAACAAGATTTTACTTGAATAACACTCAAAAAGGAAATTTACAGTTGTGCGGCTTGATTCTCCATTTTCTTGCAGCTGATGTAGTCACTTGTACCTACGCAAAGTGGGTGTAAAATGCTACTAAATTAGAATGTTTGACACTCATTTTGCACAGCTGTTTATGATTACATAAAGTGCAAGACAGTGGAGAATCAATTGCAAAGCGATGACACTCCGTACTGTATCCTGTGTAAAATGCTGTGTAAAATACATTGCATTAACTTGGTGTATTTGGAATGTATTTTGCGATTAATGAAGCATCGAAAATATGGCAGATATAATCATGGAAGGGAGCATCAGAAATTCCTCTTCACTGAGAGCAGTTGGAAGAGGATGAAACTGTTCTTTTGCATTTTTTTAATTAAGTAAAAACTGATAAATGAGACAATGAAAACACACAATTATCTGACATAAAACAAAATATTCACAAATACCGAAATATTAATAATTACTAACTGTAGTTTTGTCGGCTGAGTCACTATCAAAATTCACTGCAAATTTTCTTAGGATCATCTTCTTTTCCAAGACCACTAACTCAATAAAATGTAAAAAAACGTAGTTATCAAAATCCCTGTCTTTAGAAAGATCCCCTCATGTGATCTGATTCTTAGCCTGCTGTGACACATTTAGCAGGTCACCTTTCTCTTTCTCGGAATACCTTTTTCTTATGCTCATATCCTAGGCTTACCAAATTCTATTCAGCTGTACTCACGGTAGTGGTGCTAGCTGTCATGATTTTTGGCATTTTCCTTAATGTCCCAGGTGCTGGAATTCAGGGAAGGCATAACAATCTTTTTTTTTTTTAAGTAAAAAGTGAATCAAGTGCACCCTGAAGGCTCCAAAACCAGAAAGCAAAGAACCCCCCCACCATGTACTGTTTGTTTGTTTGTTTGTTTGTTTTTTAATCTCAGGACGTGTTTGCTATTCTTATAATTTGGAGGGGCTGGTGCATGAACACAGCAGGCTGGCAATTGCATGGGGGAGATGGTTTTCTTGGGGGGTGGAGGGGGTGTCGGCCAAGTGAAATATCGCTGGAATCAACATTTAGGATGCTGCCGTTGTTGTCACCGGGGTGGTGGCGGCGGGGGGACAGATTTCGTGCCAGGCCTACCAATTCTGAGGACAGTTATTGCAAAGCTGATGCGCCCCTGGTCATTCCCACCGCTTAATGCAACACCCCGGCAGCCCCCGTGGGCCTGAATCGCTGCTCCCATTGCGCTCCCCCAGCCCCAGGATCCTGCGGCCCCTGGCTCCTCTGTGTCTGTGTTTCTTTAAGGGAGCAGAGCCCATCCACAGGAGCGCCTGGTCCGCCTCTGCAACCGTGAGAGCAGCACCTCCCCGCCGCTGAACCGGCCGCCCCAGCCTCCTCCCCGCGGGGCTCCGCATCAGCAGCGAGCCCCCAGCCCCGAGAGCGAGGACTACAACTCCCAGCCTGCCCCTCGGCCGCGCGCGAGCACAACAGGGAGGCCGCCGGGAGAAGACGCTGAAGAGAGCGAGCGAGAAAGAGACACGGACTACAACGCTGGAGAGGGAGGTGCGCGTGCGCCTGAGCGTGGGGATGCCGGTGAAGCCGCTATTCGTGGAGCGGCGCTACGCCTGTTTCTGCGCGAAGGCGTCCTCGCCGCCGAGGGAGAGGGCGCTACGCGGTTTACGTAGCGTTATTGTGAATGGGAAAGGCGGGCGGCGGTGGAGGAGGAGGAGGAGGAGGGGGATGATGTCAGCCTGCGAATGTCAACAATGTAGCGATTGAGGGGAGTAGGCGGCGTTCCGTTGGGGAGAGCGCGAGCCACGGGGAGAGTGTAACCAACAGAACGGGGGCAGCCGCCGCAGCAGTAGCAACACGCCGCCGGGCTGCGAAGGCACCGAGTTGCCACCGCCTTGTGCAGCCGCCGCCAGTCCCGAGTGCAGCAGCAGCAGCGTAGCGATTCCTGTGCTATTCCCCCTCCCCACGTCCCCCTCCCCTGCTGCAGCCTTCCCTCCTCCTCCTGCTGCTCCCCGTCCCCTCCCTCTATTTTTCTCTGCAAAGACTTTGGAGGCAGCTGGTTTTTAAGCCATCGCCATGTGAGGTGCGTCTCCGCGGGTGCACATTCCTAACTGCAAAAAATAACCCTCCCCATCCCTCATCAGCAAATCCAGCCCCCACCCCACCCCCTTCCACGTCCCACTCTGCCCCCGAGCCCCAACGGGCTGGGGAGGCTGCAGCGAGAGGAGAAGGATCGGAAGTTGCAGGCGAAGAAGGTGAGTACCCTTTTCGCAGCTCTTTTTCCCGGGGAATGATGGAGCTGAAGTTTGGTGGGTGTGCAGCTGGGAGAGCGGGGGGGGGGGGGGGGGGGAAGGGGGAGAGAGAGAAGGGGCGGATTTTCTCCGAGCCAGCTGCTGCGGGGGCATATTTAAAAACGAGCCCCGCTCTCAGGTTCGCAGGAGGGCGAACAGTAATTTCTAAAAGTGGGAACCAACCACAGAAACGTTGCGTAACTGAAAGTGTGTAAAAGGATCTGAAGTGTGTGTGTGTGAGAGAGAGAGAGTGAGTGAGTCCAGCTCGGCTGTTTGTTGCTGGCCGGTACTAGCTTAGCTTGACGCTTAGGGACCACCGCAAAGGGTGCCTTTTATGGGCGTTATGGTGGGGATGAAGGAGGAGCAGAGAGAGGGTGTCGAATGATGGTCAGCTCGCAGTTGCTTTAGTGTGAGCGCCAGAGGAAAGTGTAGATGGTATATTGCATGCATGGTGATGGGTGTTTTGAGTAAGCAGGAGGAGGAGCACAAGAGTAATAAGTCAGGCACGGGGGCTCTTGTTTTGTACGAGCGGAGGAAAGCAGCTGTCAGATTTCGAGGCCTTTTTAACGAGCAGCGAGAGGAGGGGGGATGAGGCGAAGACCCCTTGTCTACCCCCTCCTCCTTGTTTCCCCTTCGCATCTTTTATTTGGGCATTTTAGCTCGTTTGTGCTACGGCGACTGGCTCGATCTTTCTTAAAAAAGGAAATCCCACCCATAGGTTTTGCTATGTATTTGTTGGATCCAAGCGCCCCGGCGAGCAAAGAATGCCTAGGTTAACATAAAGCGAGGAGGGTGCTGCTAAAAAGCAAAGCAATTGGGATTGCATTTCCCTTTGGGTTCCTTGCACACACTTCCCTTAAGCAATGTGACAGAGTGTGAATTTTTGTCCTCGCTGGGTGGCTAAATACTTCCTGCCAGACCCCCCTTTATAGCCACCTTGTATGTAAAGCTCTTCTCATCAACCCGACTCCACCTCCCCCTTTCGTTTGATGGGGTTTTGTGTTCGGGATCTTATGTGTATCGCGACGTGAAACTGTTCAGTTCCCGGATTTCTCCCACTTTCCCCTTCGGGTAAGTGGTCACGTTGCGGTGTTCTGCAGTGGAGAGATGTTGGGGGTGTGTGTGTAGTTTCGAAGTTACTGCCCCATGAAAGAGGGTCCTTTCTGTAGCTTGCTTGCTTGCTTCTGTGGCTTTTCTTTAAGAGTGGCTCAGCTATTTATTTCATTAGACACCTAATTGGTCACACTCACTTGTAAAATGCCTACGTGTGCTTGGGGTTCAAACCCTGACTTCAAGCTAGTTTGTAACTTACTGCAAGTTGTTGCCAAACAGTGTAGTTGCTCAGTGTGTGTAACAGCCTGCAAAATAATTTTATTATTGACAGTGTCCTTGTGGTAAACGAGACCCAATTTTAATGGTTTCTGGCAAGCATCAGATCATTTCTCCATTTCTCAGATGACATCTTTTTGTTTCAGAGCAGTTTTTCTGTTAATTTCATCTGTTGAATGTATTTAACAAAAAAAGCTAATTTCTTTCCTGCCTAGTGGGGTCTGCAAAGAAGATAGTGCTTATTGAGAGATGATGCTTTCCCCCACTCTGTTTGGAGTAAAATTAGAGAGCAAGGATAACTCTGATAACAATTTTCTCAGATCATTAAAATATAACAGGTAGGCAAGGCCGTTAGCTGCAAAAGCTCTGGCTGTCATGAAAGAAGCTAAGTGTGAAATCATGCCTCTCCTTTTGTGGAACAGGCTATTTTTATAATACAGCGGGTGTCTTGCTTAAAATGTTTCAGTTATTGTGAGATCATCATACCCTTATTACTGAAGCCCTGGCAGCTCTGGAGTAAACTGCATTTTTCATTATTTAAGGTAATAATGAACATGAGGCAGAAATGGCCCCTTGTTGGAATCAGACTTTAGTATCTAAAAAGATTGCTAAATTATAGTGTTGCTGTTTGCTCTGCTGTAGTTAAACATTTGTCAGTGTTTTAATGATAAAATCCATTTTTTGAGACTTCATCATTGTCATAAAATTTGTATGCATTTTAATGTGATATTTTAGGTCTTGAGCGGAAAGCGAGTATTTTTATTTCTTTTTCTTTTTTTGAGTGGGTAGATTTGTATGAGATTTTTGTTTTAGCTGCATGTAAGTGTAGTTTGGAGGTGGTGTATTATTTGGTGTAGTTTGCTTGTATTATTTGACAATTGTTTGGCTAAGGGGAAAGTGAAATTTTGGGTAGGAAATGGAATAATTGCTTTTCATACGTTTGAATAGAATAAAATGGCTAAGGAAGTGTGTTAAGCATTTAACTACAGGGCTTGTGTAGTAACATTTTATTAATAATATTTCGGAAGGCACTTCAGCGTGTAAGTGAAAAGCTAAATTCTGCTTCAGATGAGGGCATATCCTTCTGAAATTCAAGATTGACTTGTGTGGGCCCATCACTGTAGTTAGTATCTCAGTGCCAATGTAGCAGGTAAATTGGCATAGTACTTCATTGTAGTATCATGGATATGTGCTTTTAAATATTGGTGTTCTTTTCACACTTAACCATCTAACTCCAAAGATTGATTTGAAGGTGTTGGACATTATGCATCAAAATCAGCTGCACAAAGTGGAAGGAAATCTTATCTAATAGTAAGAGCAGATGATAAAGAATCAGAATTTCACGTTTCTATTTCTAGCTTTTCCACTTTCCAGCTTTGAGATACTGGGCAAACCACTTACCCAAGGTGTGCCTCAGTTGACCAAATTGTAAAATGAGCAGGATAACAACATTACTAATGAAAAGTCCTATAGAAGCACAAGTAGTGTTAAGATGTAAAATTAGACAACATTGCATTTTTTTTATAATGTGTACTAACATACATTTTTAAATGGCAGACAGCAACGAGTACTGGGAGGAGGGTGTACACAACAGACTATTGGGTGATATACTCCAAAATATGTGTTTAATAAAATAAAAATCCTGAATAGTCAATTGTTAACAATGGTTTATATCTCATATAACTTTAAAAAGCAGGAAATTCAGTGGTAGGGCTAATGTTTCTGGTTGCATCCTAGCATAGAGGCACATGGGGACTTCCATTAGAATTAATGGAATTTATATGTGTAAACAGAATAGACCCCAGATATCATGATGATAACCCTTTCTCCCTCCCCACCCCACTTTGCTTTCAGCCATAGTACCTTAGCACTGAGGAGAAAATTTGCAAACTATAGTGTGCTGTACACTAGGAATAAAGAATATTGCTGACTGAGAGTAATGGCCCAAATCCAGATAAATAGTAGTATCATGTTGATGCCTAATATTCTTAATATGAAAAATCCTGGTAAATGTTTTGACATTGTAGAAGGCCTTGGAGACCCATTGACATTAATGAGGTTTAGTACAATCTCCATGCTGCACAGGGGTTTGTGCATCTCTTCATGTACGCACATAATTAATGACAGTGGGAGAGATGAAACCAAACACCTATGTATGTGATATGTAGTATGGAATGTGTAATAGTAATTTCCCATATTTAGTTATTTAAAAGCCTCAATAGCTTGGCTGTTAAAGCTTGTCTTGTAGTTAAGTAAAATAGCTATTCTTCTTTACAGGCTGCGGTATTTGTTGGACTAGCTTTTCATAAGAATAGCCATACTGGGTCATACCAATGGTCCATCTAGCCCGGTATCCTGTCGTCCAACATTGACCGATGCCTGATGCTTCTGAGGGAATGAACAGAGCCAGGCATTTTATCGAGTGATCTATCTCCTGTTGTCCAGTCTCAGCTTCTGGCAGTCAGAGGCTTAGGGACATCCAGGGCATGGGGTTACGTCCTTGACCATCTTGGCTAATATCTGTTGAGGCTTACTCTACAAATATCTGCAACCATGAAAAACAGTCAGAATGACTTCCTCATTATTTTTTAAATCCCATTCCCCAAAACAATAAAGAGGAATACTTTCTCCTTACATGTCCATGATATCCATTCATTTCAGCAGGACTTTACTAGAGCATAGGGTGAGAAAAGACCACTAAAAGTGCATCTGGGATGAAAAATTGTCCAGTTTCAGCTTGATGGATGTTTAAAACATCTACAAATTGGTTGTACAGTAGTATATGACAGGTCCTAATTAGGCTTTTCAGTAGTGATTACATTTTTTATAAAAGAGTATGAATAGGTGATTTCTTAGAGCTGCATATACTAAAGGTGAGTTTGTGAGGAATCTCTTTTCCTTTTCTAATTCAGATGGTCCAAATGCATTTTACACAGTCCTTTAATTGTATGCAAAGCCCTGCTCACCTTGTAAGAGTGTCCACTCTTATTCAAAAGTGCAGTCAAAAATAACTTTTCTTCATTTACAAGCCTGACTTCTATGTCTTTTGGGTGTTGCACATGTGACTTGCATTCTAATGAGCATATTATCACATCCTTCAAGTATAGATTTATGTTTACTTTGGGTGTGGTGTATAATGTAGGGCTTGTGTATAACTTATTTCCGAGTTGGAATAAGGGGCATATACAATGCATTTTGTTGATGTAGTAAAGAAAAATTGGACTCATTTCTAATGAGAAATACCAGCTTTCTTTAAAAATCTAAGTGATTTGTTTCTCCATTACAATCAATTTAGGAGACTGTGGCAGATTCTTTGAAGATACTGCAATTCTCCACTAAGATTTGAATAGATTTTAAATTGAATATATTATTGCGGTTGAGTGAACTCCCTACCTCTAAATCTACCAGTGGTTTGCCAGGATAGTGTTCAAAATGCTTACTCAGCTTTTTACAAAAACTGGTCACCATTGCTTCAGCCAAAAGATATTAACCTTGGCAGCTGTCTGAATAATAAGTACACATTTGAAGCTTGCATCAGGAAATGTATAACTCTGTAGCCAACTGAGTTGCAGTGTGCTCATTCTGCTTTTTAGTTAGGCTGAAACATCTTTGTAGTGTGTTGAAAAGCATGATACTTACTCTGCCATTATTGGACTTTAAATTATAATTTAAGCAAAATCAAGCAGTGAAATGCATACAAATTTGTGTGACCAATAATGAGCTTAAATTGATGCTACTGGTTTAGTACAAAAACTACCAGCACTTACTGAAGATCTACTAATGTTCAAAATATGGTAACAAAAAAAGAATGGCAGAATGGGTTTTGGAAACCCTACTAAATAGTTATATGTATCAAATCTTTGATCAGCCAAAAAAAGGGATGCTGCTGGGGAATTTTCCTCTACTTCCATTGAAGGTTATATGCAAAGGCCCACCAAAACAGTTTGGAGATCATAAATTGTACTGGCATAGTAACTAGACTATTACAAATGGGCAGGGGAGGGAGGAGAGTGACGGCTTTCCATACTACAATAAACAGAATGCCAAGTTCTTCCCAAACAGATTCTCTACAATAAATATACATAGCAAGCCAATGTTTTATTTGACATTTAAACTAGAGCCTCATGGAGAAGTCACTACAGTCTACACTTTCTTGTCACTCTTGGTATATGGAAGATGACCTGAAATTCTCTCATTCTCTGAGATTTACTTCTTAAATATTTCTAGTTCATGGAAGTTTGAATATCACTTTTACACGACTTCAGAATGTATCATCAACAAAAAAGTGTTGTTTGAAGAATTCTTAGAATCAGGAAAACCTGGGAATTCCCAGTTGTTTAAATCTGATGGGTGTTGAAATTGAGGCTATTTCTTATTTTTGGCATTCTGGCTTCAAAATATTCACCCAAACTGTAATAGAGATCTGTTTCATTTGATTTTAATGTGTAGGTTCAAGAGGAGTCCCCCATTCATAAAACCAGGAACTGTATATAGGTGTCTGTCACCATGCAATTCTTGTCATCTATAGAGCAACAATTTTGCTTTTTGCAAAGAGAGAAATGAATTAAACCTATTTGAATAAAACAAAGTGACCCTTGAGACTTGAACACAGCTGCTTGTTATAGCTGACATTCAAAGTGTTTATTATTAGTGATTGTTTTATAATTTAGATCTGAACTAGGAAAACAAGAACTGTAAGTGTGGAGGTGTTCCTGTGCACTAATTTGCATACACCCTGTTTTTGTTTAGTGGGTAGGTGTGTGCAGTGTATGCAGAGCAATTTAACATGTCAGCAGTTTCCTACAGGCAGCTCTTGCTGACTCACATGACTGCTGCAGCTCAGAGCTATCCTCACTATAAACTGTCCACAGTAAGAGACAGACTGAGAGAATGTGAGTGTTGGTACATATTTTCAGTTCTCTGGCCACTGCTTCGCTGTAGTTTCTTCCCCCAGTACTATCAAAATCTTGCATTTGTTTAGGTCAGCATTTTGGCATTCATGGCAAAAAGTTGCAGTTTGTTCTACCTCTGTTCAAACTATGGCTGAACTGCATCTGATTCCAGCAAACATTTAATAGGACATGTGTGTGTTTGTGTTGGTTTTTGTTTGGTTTTTGTGTGTGGTTTGTGTGTTGGTTGGCTTTTGTTTGAATGTGGATGGTGGCTTTACAAAAAAGGAACTATTGTTCCTGCATCAGATTTGGAGTTTAACATTAGAATGGCATTTTCCCTAGGTAATTATGGGCTGTTCCGTTTTTTTTTAAAAAGCAGAATTACTCATTCCATTCAATGGAGAATTCCACTTAGAACACTATTTCAAGTTTTTGGATTTTATTATTTTCAAAGTTCTATTAGCTCTTGGATTCTGTTTTTTTTTTTTTTTTTAATCCTGTGTACCGAAATAATTCCTTTATTAACATTAGAGGCTCCTTCATTTGTATGAGGATGAAAACTTATATTCTAGTGCAACTGGTCCTTTTTGTATTTACGGACTCTGTTCTGATGATTCAGAAGGTTCCTCAAGGTGACAGTTTCTGCTGATTCCATATATTTGTAATTGGTTTGTGTTTTGTTTGAATCTGTCAGAGAGGTCATTGCAGAAATGGAGTATATTACCCATTTTCAGTGCTGGATTTAATCTTGATTATTTTAAAGTTTAAAGGCACTCACCTTTTTTTCTGAAAGGGACTCCCCTTGTTTATGTAACCAAAAGTAGTCAATGTAAGCAATCTCTAGAAGGATGATAAACTAATCAGCTGGTATTAAACAGGCATCGAGAGCGAAGGTGAGTTCTTGTCTCTTGTTTTGTTTTCAGTCAACTACTTTGACCGGTAATGAATAGAAAACCACACTGAGTGCCGTGTAACCCGCGAAGAAGATGGGTGTTCTTGGTTTCCGCCAATACAAATGACTCATCAGTATCAGTAGGGTTTCTACTTCTAATAATAAAACTGTGCAAGACCTTTAAAACATGTGGTTTTCACCCCTACTCTTAGTGAAAGGTTGGAAAATATTACTTTGTGCTTTTTTTAAACTTATGGAAGGTTTCATGATTTGCTTTACAGTGGTGAAAGGTCTTCCCTCTCCTTCCGCCCACCCAATAAAAATTAGTTGCACCATTAGTTGTGATACTTCTATTTGCACTATGAAACCTTTCCTAACCTCCAGTCTTCTGTGTCCTGAACTTTTTGTTAGAGGAAATATAAGTGGAAAATCTAACCTCCGTTATCTCAGGAAGAAAAAAAGGGCAAACACTGCTTCATTCTGCCAACCTGTTCTACCATTTAATTCAATTCAGTTACACTGCTGTGGAGGATGGTAGTATTGCTGACCAACCTATATTGCTATTTCCTTTGGTTTCAAAGGATCCCAAGAAGAAGGTTAATAGAAATAAGAGTTGGAGAATAAATGGCAAAGCTGATTGCTCATTGCCTACGAGGAAATTTGTCTTCTAGTAGTAAAAATGCAAAAAAGAAACGGATTTCTATTAAACCTTTGTCCTTCTTGGATGCTCCACCCCTCTCTTTGTGTTGTATAGAGAAATTCAAATCCGATAAGAATTGTTAGAGGAGAAGAAACTGTATAGTCTGTGACAATTGTGTTTCATTGTTCTTTGGATCCGTTGTTTTTTGCAAGGTAATGCATTTTTAAAATTGATTATAGAACAGACTACCCTCCATTCTGTATTATAGGTCAAATATAATGATCATGCTAATATTACAGCTGAAATACCTGGTATTTCAGCTGTAATACTAGCTATTGTATTCTTTGAAAACTCTTCTGATTTCCTCCTTTAATTTATTTAGAGAGTGGTGCTGTTTTGCTTTCAGGATGGCAGCATTGTTTAAAAAGTTTCAGGATGTTATGCGTAAAGAAGAAGAAGACAAAACAAATCTTTGCTGTTGTATTACTTATCATATCAACATTTATACAACTAGCTTCCAGATATGCTGGTTCTACTGTTGCAGTGCTTGCGACAACAAATCACTCTTTATAAGGATTTGGTGTTTCTGATTCTCTTATTGGGCCTCTTTAAAACAGTGGATTTAAAAAAAAAAATCACTTTGGGGTAGATCATCAGCTAGTGAAAATTTCTGTAGGCTCCAGTGAATTCAATAGATAATTCACACCAGCTGAGCATCTGTCCTTTTATGTTTAGAAGTCATTGTGCATGGAATAGTATTTTAAAATATCTATATTCTGTAAACTATTTTTGGTTTCTGGTTTTACTGGATTATTTCAGATACAAGATATAGGCAGGTGTATAACTCAAATTAGGATTGAGGGTTTCTTTCTGGTACCTTTTACTGTGAAAAGCACACTGAATAATATAGTTGTACAAGTCTATGGAAACCTTACTGTGAGAAACATAAAACTTCTAGTTATTCAGTACATGCAAAAAGACGATGGTCCTGGTTTTATAAGA
The DNA here is from genome assembly GCF_027887155.1 of Malaclemys terrapin pileata. NCBI lineage: Eukaryota > Metazoa > Chordata > Testudines > Emydidae > Malaclemys > Malaclemys terrapin. The sequence goes on from NC_071507.1 coordinate 139,438,432, forward strand.
ACAGGAGGGAATAGATAGCCAACTCCTGTAATCTTTATTTAAGGAGAACTCCTAGTGAAGTACATGGAGTAATTTTGTGTGGGTAAGGACTAAAGATGGGCTGGATCAGATGTTGTCCAAAGTTGAAAGGTATCTAGATTTGTTCTGATTTCAGCCTGTCTGTAGAAAAGACTCAGGACCACAGACACAATGGTAGTAGGTGCATTATAAACATAAAGGGTAAAACTTTCAAAAACACGTAAGTCACATAGACACATAAGTTCCATTTTCAAAAGCACCTCAGTCAAGTTAATGAAACTTAAGTTCCTAAGTCACTTAGATACTTTTGACAATTTTACCCAGAATGTTTAACCTGCCAAACACTTCAGATTAAACCCAATGGCTTAAAGTTTATTTTCAAATCCTTTATGCATTCTTGTGTAAATACTTTAAAATGTGTGGTGCGAAAAAATGTGCAGAATTCTTGTGATAAAAGTCCACATCAATCAAGAGTATTCAAGAAACTGCAGTATTTCATTGAACAAGTACATAAAACTCATACATACAGTAGTTTTATATAACGATGTGGCTGTTTGTCATAGTTGGAAGTTCAAAGGTAATGCAAACCTAAACACTTCTGCAAAGAATTCTTATGTTTATGTCCTTTTCCTTTGCTTTCCTTTCTTGATCTTTTTCTTTCTTTATTTTACTGTTAGACTAAAAGTGGAGTAAATGATTCATTCATTAGTCAGTTTCTTGGACAGTTAGTTCGCTACCAATTTATGTTTACCTTCTACTTAATTCATAATGTGAGTAATGCTTAATGTGGTTACCACTAAATTCCAAACTGAAAAGCTGTAAGCATTACTAAAACAAAGTATCCAGACTTTCCCTTAAAAATATTACCATTCTGTGTGTTTTGAAGCTAGTATGATTTGGCATGCTGAATGATAGTCACAGCATAATAGTTTTGTCTAGCCTTGATTGTTAATTCAGAATTCAAGGTTGCAAACTAATACACAAGTTCATTTGGGCATTGACCTGTCTGTTTTGGTTTTAATCCGTATAACATTTCCTGTTCTTCCTTTCAGCTGCCCACCACCCAAAGCTACAGGCTCATAGCTCCACTAGTTGGTTTCCAATATTTTATTAAGCTTTGTCATTCTCTGTGTCACTAAATTGTGAGTACATTGAGGCACACACTTAGTGAAAGCTGCCTGGTGTTGTCATGAAAGACTGAAGTTGATGTTCGCTAGCTGTTATATACAAATAGTTGCATTGCTTTTCAACTTCCTTTTGGTGAAACAATCCTTATGCTGCTGAAGTGTTATCTCTACAGAACTTGAAATTATAAAACCTTCCTATAAAGATTGTGTAGATATTTGGTTGAGGTGATGCCTATCATTTTTGAAGTTGAGAATAGTAGTTAAAATACTACAGGTGATTCAAACAACTTGTTCTTTCTCATGGGAACTGGAGTACTGTAAAGAGTAACAAGGTCAGTAATGTCACTGCAGAACTTTATAGAACCCAAAGCCTTTTCAGAGTGTTCTGAAATAACATCTGACTAGAACCCTCAAAAACAAAGGAATTCAAAGTTAAGGAGAGACTTCAAAACTGTGTGTGTGGGGAGAACAGTGATAACAAAAGTGATTTACTTGGCTAGCCACTTTCTTTATTCGCTTTATAGGTATTTCAGATATTTTTTTCCTTTCTCTCTCTTTCTCAACCCCACTTCTCCATCTGGTTGATCCTGCAGTGAGGTCATTACCTCCATGTTTGGTGTTGGCATGTTGCCATAGATATTCATGTGATATCACCAGTTCAGCATTACGATTTCACTGTAAACTGAAGCAGCAAGAAAATGGTAGGTTGGGAAAGGAACACGTTCTTGTTAGTATCTTCACTAATCAGAAAACAGCCTTAATCGCTTCCAAAATAATAATGCTATGGCATAGATTTATCACTTGCTGGAGCAGTCACCTTAATGAAAAAAAAATCTCTGTGCAGATTGGTATTTTGGGGGAAAAGACATGCAAATTTTTACCCATTTCAAAATCTGATCTTAAATCTCAAGTTTCTGAAGCCTTCAAATGCCTTTGTTCAGTTCTGGTTCTGAAATATGAGAAATCTTGCACTTAGAAAATTTTCAGCCCCACTTTGCAAACTGGAGGCACTTTGGATAAAGAACAGGAGTATTTGTGGCACTTTAGAGACTAACAAATTTATTTCAGCATAAAACTAATGCTCAAATAAATTTGTTAGTCTCTAAGGTGCCACAAATACTCCTGTTCTTTTTGGGGATACAGACTAACACGGCTGCTACTCTGAAACCTGGCACTTTGGATAGTTCATCTAAGCTTTGGGTAAACATATATAGTTTGGATGCTTATCTGAACATGTAACTTTTGAGTTTTGCATATCCTGGTAACTTACAGACTTTGTACTATAAATGTTTTGTTTAAAATGTATTTACTTCTCAATACATTCTTTGTATCCATTTTAGTTACAAAAGCGATGTGCTTGTGGTTGGATTTGGAGTGGGGGGTTTTCAGTTGTATTTTCAGGGCGGACATTAGCTGAAAACTGTATCGAGCGCTTTACTTTTTTTAAAAAAAAGTGTGATTTATAGATTTGTTGTTGTTAGATCTGCTCTTGAGCCGACAAGCTGTGTTCTAACTTGGCACAGTTTGAAAGGAGCAAAGAATTAACCAGTACTACTGCTTTTACTGCCCCGTCCTGCCTCAATCAAAACAAAATTAATTCCTTAGGACCTCATTTCACCCTGGACTTTTTTCATAAATTCTCATTTATTTCAGTAACCGCTCCTGATGTGATACAAAATTGAAGTGAGCCAGAGATCATAATGAAACACCTGAGAAATCCCTGCATCTTACTGTAGTGTTACCAAAACACTCCTTCACTTTCAACAAGTAGAATTTACATTTTAATAAATGGCCTGGAATCTGCCCAGTTAAGACATGTGGCTTGTCTCCTCGTGCAATACTGCACAGCTGTGATCAGTGTAGATAGTTATGTGGGTGGCTTCTCAGTATTAAAGAGAGGATGCTGCAGGCCAGGTGTTCTCTGAGAGGGGCCATCAATCAACTTTTGAACCTACTACCTCCGTCCTCTCGTCACCCACCCACATCTCTGTGGCCCAGTACAACCCAAATTTAAACTTTCAGGGCATGCTACAAGACCTGCATATTTTCCAGGGCCTGGGGGAGGAAGGAGCTCAATAAGGGGCTGGTGTCTGCAACAGTGTTGAACTTGTCTCGATACTACGTTTGTGTGTGAGTGTGGAGTAGCTGCTACTTTTAATTTGATAATATTTTAAAATTTTAATAGGCACCTAGAGATGAGGATTGGTGCTTTTTTGTATATTGTTATAAATATAAGTAGGTATGTTGCAAGGAATTTCTTGATTACTTCTAGCTGTTCGTCTTCAGTTCTTTAACATTGGAAGACAGATCTTCCAAGCTAATCTTTTACTATCAGAAATAGACCCTTTGTATTTTGTGAGATTTTTTTTTCAATTCAATAATATGGCATAGTTGCCAATCTTAGAATTTCAGACACATACATTACATTTCCATGTCAGAAGGTCAGACTAGATCAGCGGTCGGCAACCTTTCAGAAGTGGTGTGCTGAGTCTTCATTTATTCACTCTAATTTAAGGTTTTGCGTGCCAATAATACATTTTAACTTTTTTAGAAGGTCTCATTCTATAAGTTTATAATATATAACTAAACTATTGTTGTATGTAAAGTAAATAAGGTTTTTAAAATGTTTAAGAAGCTTCATTTAAAATTATATTAAAATGCAGAGCCCCCTGGAACGCTGGCCAGGACCTGGGCAGTGTGAGTGCCACTGAAAATCAGCTTGCGTGCCACAGGTTGCCTACCTCTGGACTAGATGATCACAATGGTCCTTTCTGGTGTGATAATCTATGAGTAATCTATACTTCTATAGGTAGGTGACTTACACTTCATTTTAGCACCCCATTTTTTATAAGAGTTTTATTGTGGGATGTTCAGGGATTTGGGGGATTCTGTGGTCAAAGAAAAATTGATAAAAAAATCCAAGTATTGTGGATTAATCTGGAATGCAGCATGGACCATTGTGTTAATAATGTAATGCTAAAGTCATATTGAATGCTTTTTCTTTTGTGAAAGTTTTTTTTTTTCTTGTCTTCAGTTTGCTTTAAAAGAAACTTTTTGGAGATTTACGAAATTTCTTTACAACAATAGTAGTATCCTTCCACAAAATTGAAATATAAAACGTCGTTGAGAATGTGTAAACATATAACCTGGAAAGGATTCTCTCTTCTATATTTATAGAGCAGTGATTCATTTTGCAGGTGCAGATTTATTCAGTTAAAGAAACCACTATTTTAAATAATTGTTCAAGTGAAACACAGAGTTTACACATGACTTTTAACTATTAGCTTTTATTTTTAACTCTTGCCCCCCCCCAAATATTAGCAAGTTTAAGGCAACTCACGGGGGGAAAATCACTGTTGCAGTATATGCAAATTTTGTCAAACAGTTTCCAGAAGACACTTCTTTTTTTAAAAATAAAATTAAAAGTAGGTTGACATCCTGTGGGCATGAGGATTCTTGGGCTTTTCCTACCTAAGCTCCAGGTAACGGGAATCCCCTTTTTTATTTAGGGCTCATCTAAAAACCCCTTACACTTGTGTATATGGGATAAAAGACTTCTTAAAGGGTACACATCTTCTTTTGCAGGGGTATTAAAACCAGCTGAAACCCAGCTGCCCTGTAGTTTCCGCAAAGAAAGCCCCTTTAGATGGGTTTTGCTGATCAGGTTCACAAGGCCCTGTCGTGCTATTAGTGGGTTTTTTGTTTTGTTTTTTAATGCAGTACACCTTATTGATCTACCCGGAAAGTCTTGCTTCAGAACCGGTGGCAAGATTTGTGCCATAATTCTAGTTTATCAAAGAAAAAACTGTCTGAACCACATTGGTTAATGGTACCTAAAGGCCAAAAGGAAATGAAGATACTTCTGTCCCCCCTCCTACTCACCCCTTTTCTCCCCACTCCAACCCCATTCAATCATGAGTGGAAAATGCTGGTCAGAAGGGCTAACGTTTTCTGCTGAGTGCTAATCTCAACCGCAGCTCCCAGTAGTAAACAGAGGTTATGTCCTGCTTACCATAATTTTCCAGTCTTGTGTGGGTTTGAGGGGGATCAGTTGCCCCTTGTGTTTTTTCTGGTAGTTTTTTTTTTTGTAGAGTAGGTTAATCATCACAAAGATTTCTGACACTGATGCTCCACGTATATATTTTTACACATGTGCTGATAGCTGCATGTGTACTTTGTGGCTGTTGCAGTGTAGCTGGAAAGTATGTGGGAGATTGTCTGCTTCCTCTGAGACTGTTACAGGTGGTCAAATGAGGTTGGGGGAGGGAGGAGAAGCAATGAGAGAGGTATTACACCCACTTCCTTTGGCGTACATTGTGATGTACTGTAACCCACTGGTTCAAACTATATTCGCACTGCATCAGGTTTTGCTTGCGGTAGTTTTTCTTTCACTGTTACTGATTTGCTTCTTGTAGGTTTATGACTAAGACTGCGGTTTAAATTTGCCCATTTTAGGTATATGAAATCTTTAAAATTATCTAGGGTTGCATTTCTTCCTTTTTTTTGCCATGGCCTTTTCTGTCTTTAAAAGTTTCCACAACTTTTTAGAGACCCAGAAGCTTAAAAAAACACCCCAACCATGTCTAATAATCAAAGGTCAAAAAAGATACTCTCTATCATACAAAAACTGCACCTATTTTGGGGGCGTTGAAAACATTTTTTTTAATGCAAAATGATCCTTAAAATTAAAGCTAACTTTCGATATTGGGAATATTACAGGAGTATCATTCAGATTAGGTGTCTTTCCCCCTGGCCCCAAACTGCCCACAAGGAGCTTAATGTTAGTATTTGCAAATACAGATTTATTTTAAAGTTCCAGTATATCTTCCCCTTGTATTCTGCAGGGTCTGTAACTCCATTACACTTGCCTGCTGTTTAATACTCTAGATAGAATGTACGTGCAGTGCTGTTGAATATACTAAGTGTATGTTCATATTCCATTATTTCTGATGGGATGTTAATTGAGCGTGATAATACAGTAAGTGTGGTGGCAGTCTAGTAGTGAAAGAGTTAATATCAATAGGCATTGCATACTCTCACTGAGAAAAAAGAGGACGTGTAGGGAGATAAGAATATTATAGTGCCCTTCTTCCTTCAGTAAGAATGTGCAGCTCTCTTTATCATTAACTCTCCTCATTGATATGGTCTGTTAACATGCCATTGAAATTTAGTGGAATGAGAGAATGTACCTACTACCGTTTTTAGCAGCAAAACAGGTATGTTCCACTTGAATGTGCCTGGAATGCCTGTTGTCAGTCAGTGGTTGATAGAAGTTACAAGTGTTCCACTTCAGGGGGATTTGTGCACACAACTGAAGATAGGCATTGAGTTATTGAATTTAATTATTAAATTAATTACAGCTGAGCTGTAAGATATACTGGCTGTCTAATAATAATTATTATGTCTCCTATCTTATTGTTGATTCTGACTGAAAGAAAGACATCAATCTATTTGATAGTATGGGAAAAGTTGAAACTTCAAATTATGGTTTGAAAATATTAATTTTGTGTGGTGTCACAGTTATGAATTAGCCATGGTTGATGTATGCTTTGAAAAAATGGAAGGTAAAATAAAATGGAAAAATTAAAAAGTAAAAGAAAACCAAACTCAAAGGCTCCCACACAAATGTAGACAGAGACCTGAACAATTAGCAAAGTGGAACAACATTTTAGTTAGCTTAATTTTGAGGATGCTGCTGCTCATTTCTTAGCACGCTAGCCTAAGAGTTCACGTCTCATGGCAAGACTGTTCATTCTTCACTCTTTCTAGTTGTATACCGTTGTTCAGACAGTGCTTGGGAAGAGGGGTGTGAGAAAGGTTTTCAATTGAAAACCCCTGTAAGTGTGCTCAGCTGCCAGGCTGAAACTTTTGTACTGCAGTATTTATATATAAAAAGTTTGTATAGATCAGTGGCGCTCAACCTGTTTACCACTGTGGGTTGCTTATGCAGCTCTCTATATGTTTATGTGGGCCGCATACCCACCCACCCACCCACCCACCCATATATATATATATATATATATATATATATATATATACACACACACACACTACTTGTATGGCCCTGATGATGTCAGATAAGCCACAGCTGTATACTGATTGGGCCTCGGGTTGAGAACCTCTGGTATAGATGATGCAAAGCCACAAAGTTGCTGAACCCATGATTCAGAAATTACACGAGAAATGCAAAAAATAGACTAAAAAAGCTGATAGGTACCTCTGTTATATACCAAAAGTGGATGTATAATTACATGCCCCCTGTTCATTTGGGTACTACAGTAGATGGTGATATTAAAAAAAAAAATGCATCTGTACTAATAAAATCCTTTCCTTACTGCATCACTTCAAAAATACTGTATCCAAAGAGAAATGGAGCTTATTTGCTTACAGGAAGCCATTTCTTTAAACTAGAACATACAGTAAAAAGGCTGGGTGGGGCATGTTTGTCTCAGCGTGAAATCAAAAGAAAATGAGTGCACTGTATGGAGGGCCCCTTAAATGAATCCAAAGTACTTCTCTCTCTGCTTCTCAAAATCAGTTGGGCATGCATAGCAGTCCTATTGTAAAACACTGATATTGTGAGTCAAATTACATGGGAAAGAAACTCTGCCACTTAAACAACTAAAAGGCCAGAAAGGGACGTGTGATAAGAGAAGCGGGAGAACTTTGAAGAGTGTGTGTGTGTGTGAGAGAGATACTTACACATACATACACAAAGTATCTCTCTCTCTCTCTCTCTCTCTCACACGCACGCACACCCCTGTTCAGTTCATGCACATATTTATCTAAAGGTATAGACTTTACGTTCTCCTCACAGACACACGGAAAAAAACCTCTTTTTATTTCAAAGACCGAATAGGTAACACAAATAACACATAAATATATGCTACAGTGATTTCGATATAAATACAAACTAGGGCAGAAAAACTTGACCACACTTCAGTGGAAGGAGAACAAAACTTAAATTGAATTGGAAACAGCTCTTAATTTCTCCCTCTTTCCCCAAAGAATGAATGACTTACTCTTCTTGATGGAACATTGTGTAATGAATAGAGGTTTTATATGGATCAAGATAAAGATGTAGGTGAGGGAGATGTTGTTGATAGGTGACAAACTATATATAATGTTCAAAAGAAGTATTCTAGAACACTGGCAGTCATAGCACTCGCTCTAGATCTTACTAGTTTAAAGGAATTGTAAACCTGGAATGTTTAAATTGTCTGTGTTTTAGCTTGATTTGTAACTGCTAAATAAATGTTTGTGTATTGGTGACTGGACTGTTGACTACAATAAAACTATAGCAGTCTTCTTCCCTCGCTGTATTAGTACAAAACACCGCAAACAAAATATATTCATATTTAGAAATTAGCAGAAGAGCATATCGCCATTCCTGAGGTTGGAGCCTATGAAATGGGGCTTTCTGTGACTTGGCTGTCACCAGTACAGGTTTTATCCCATATGTCAATCAGGCCAATCATGCTAGTGCCCATGTTTTTTCTCCTTTGTCTCCCAGTAGGCTTCCACTTGTTGTTTGCCTTGCTGGCAGTCAGAAGGAGCTGGAGTCATCCTGTAAGCTGAGATGCTGTTTTTTCTTATCCTGCTGTGCTGGTTACCCCATGGGGGGCGGGGGTAACGTTACCTCATTCTTGTACTACCAGAAGAAACAGATAATTAGGCAGAAGTGCAACGCTTATTAATTTGTGTTGTAATAGCACCTAGAAGCCAGGGCCTTGTATAGGGCAGCACTCTCCAAGGCTCCAACCAACGATTTGTTCTTGAGTACCATCTATGTCCTGCTCCCTATTTCCATTTTCTCCCATAACTGACTGACTCCAGGGTCAAATTGGGTGCCTGCACCATATTTTCACACCCCAACCTAGTAGAGGCTTCAGTAAATATCTCTTATGTTGCTAGCATAATGGCAGATAATGTCTGTTACTAGCTCTAAGGGTCATTATGTAGCCTAACAAAATTTAGGTTGCTTCCCTCTCTCTCTGCATCTCTTTGCTCCCCAATAATGGAGTCCTTTGCTAGGTCTCTCTCAGATTCAAACTTTGTATGTGTGTTTCTTTTCAGTTCTCTCTAAGGGACACTTTGTTTCCTCTGTGTAAAAGACACTCACCCACACCATGTCATGAAAGCCCCGGAAATGCCCTTTGGAGAAGAGGACACTGATACTTGTGTGGAATTAGAAAAAGAAGCTGCTGTGTGGAGAGGAACCCAAACAACCCAGTCCCCTTAAAGAAAATGTCCTGAAGAAGTAGAATTATTTGGTAATACACATGTCTCAGACCGTGCAGTATCATTCTCCGATACCAAGGAGGCCAGCTTTCCATTCTGAAGTTGGTGGCAACACTGAATTCTGTGAGATACAAAAGTCTTGTTGGCTAGAAACTTGAATGTAGCTAAATCAGGACTTCCATGTCCTCTGGTTTAATTCACCCAAAATAGATTCAAGTGTTGACTCCAGTTTTTCTGTGGGGTCCCCTAGTCAGGAAGCTGGAGGGAGCAGTGAGAAGGACTTTTGATCAATAAGCATCTCTCTGTGTCACCTGTATGTTCTGAGAAGTAATAGCATGGTAGCAGAAATTTAAGCTGGCAAAAACATGCTAATAAACAGTCCTAACTGGTCTGTCATAATTTCTCCAAATGCTTCTTGGTATTTAGTAGTCTTAGCGACCCGGTGCTCTATTTTGCTTGCTTTTAACATATTGGGTTTCTCATTAGTGGTCCACTGGAACTTAAGAATCCATCCTTGAATTGTGGATAACTCTTCCAACTTAAGAATGTTGACTGTGGACAGACTCCAGTGTTAAAAAGATTTGAGGACAATAAGCTCTGCCTTCCACTGCTAGCTTCAAATCTCAGAGACACACACAGGTATTTGCCTTCTCTGGGCGCACACAGTTTCAATTCCCAGCCTTCCCCCTGTCATAAATCCGAACTAACCCAATTTTCAACAGTCATAGTGGCAGTGTTAAAATTTCCTTTTTTTTCTCGGGGAGAAAAGACCCAAGTTCACAACAAATATCCCCAAATTTTACTGGAAACATTTAAGGCAGAGCATAAATGCATGCCCCAATTCTGAAATTATCCTCTTTGCCTTCAAAAATGGTACAGGATCAGCCCAGTCAGTTGGGATCAATCTTTTTGGGGCGTCCACTTGAATTATTCAGTAGTCTCTACAATTTTATGCGTGGGTAGGAGTTAAATATAGGGCATAAGACCTGTCCTAGATCTGAAACAGGCAGGGGACCATCTTGATACTGTGAGTATTTCTTCCTATAAGTAAAAAAACAAAACAAAAAACCCTTCTCAGCTGGTGGTGCAACAGATATGGTGAGTCAACATATCTACCTCCCTTGAATTTCATCCACCACAGCTGCAAGCCATGAGTATATGGGGGGGAGTCCCCACCAGCTGCAAATAATAATTTCCCCTGGACTTTCCGCTGGGCAAAGAAACTCTGTAGTAGAACGGAGGACAAGCTCACCTGGATCTCTTGTCAATTTAAAGAGCACTGAAAAAACACATTTCTATCAATTCAGATTATGCTGTGGTAGCTTACTTGAATTGGAAAGGCGGGATAGCCTAATGCCAGACTCTGTTAAAGAAATCCAAGCTGCTTTGCAATGGGTTGTGTAAAATTTAAATCCTGTAACACCCTTTTCTTCCCCTGCATTTCAACACACATATGGACTGGCTGAGCAAGACACCAAAGCATGTGAGTGGAATGTAAACTAGATAATCTGTAAAGCAGGAACAATTTGCACTGAAAATAGGTAAATCTCAGATACTGTAGCAGATATCCAGGAACTGGAGCATGAGTAGAGGGATGCTTTTGCTGTCATCTGGCAATAGACTCCATCCCTTCCATCCTTTCCTCCCTCATTGCCTTTCTCCTGACTTAGAAAACAGTCAAAAGGCGGAGAAAAAGCAAAGCCATTTAATCATTCTAACCACAGGAGGCCCTGCTTCCAAGTTTGCATTCCAGAAGAGGCATGAGGAAAGTATTCTCTTTATCATTGCCTACTCTTCCCTTTTGGTTATTGAGACCTTAGTACACTAAATCTACAATACTCTGTTTTTATGTAGGTAGAGTTCCCTCTATTGACTAAATATATTTTTGTCTTAGTCTAATTTGTGTACAGTATATCTAGATATTAGTGATATTTAGTTAGATACTTAAATAAGTGGATGAAGGGTTCTAAATTAATTGTATCCATGCAGGAAAGGCATCTGGGCAGCTATTCTGTTCTGTATAGGTTCTTACACTGCCCCATCACTGTAGTATCTGAGCACCTTCCAACAGTGCATTAAGCAGTGTGATGAACATCTGTCACGTGAAATTCATTCTCTCTCTTCTCCTCTTCCCTGGGGCAGACAAGTTCTCTGTATGTGTAGTATATGGTTTTGTTTTGGTTTTAAAAAAATATATGCTGCTGTTTGTTTCAATCAGAGAAGGCAGATGGCAAGTTCCATTGTGCTTGAAGGGAGGAGTAGTTCTGACTCCTTCTCGGGAGGTACTCAGGGCTGAGGCACCTCGGCTTCCTCATGCTAAAGGCAGGTGGTACCTTGTCTGTGCCGGACGGGCGTTGGCTCCCAGCTCCATTGGCCATGGGCAACACAAACTCTCTCTTTAGGCCTGCAGTGGTTAGTGATAGGCATGCTCCAGCCCTCTGACCATCCCCTTGGAGTGTCCAACCCCTGCTGTGCTGGACAGTCTCAGTACTCTCACATCCACTGTTTCCAAACAACCAGTTGACCGTTCCCCCCCGCCACCAGTTCCATCTCAGATCACCGTTCCAATTAACACACAGCACTTAGATAGGTTTACAGCAAAACAAAGAATAGGTTTATTTAACAAAGCATAGAGATTCCAAGTAATAGCAATGGTTACATATAAAATAAATTTATAACATGCATTCTAGAGCCTAAACTTAATTAACAAAATACTTTCATGTCTAATAAAGTGTTGCTCACCTGCAGTTTACATCCAGGGTAGCTGTGACACTCTTTTCAGGAGACAAATCACTTGCCAGCTTGCCTCCTCGATGAAGGATCTTGTGTGGTTTTTTTGTATGCCCTAATATACCAGACTAATCCTTTGATCCTAGACACAAACAAGACACACCCTGCTGATGTTTTTTTTCCCTGTGGATTTTCTCTCTTGTAGATTTCCCAGTCTTGTCACTCTTTGACTCAGTATGCGATTAGGCATCCATTGTAAGACATGCAATACTGTCCTGGCTGGACAGAGAGATAAGCGTCTGTTACCTCCCCTCCTATGTGAAAGGAACATGCCTATGTCACCTCCTGGTGAACTGCCTTAACTCTCAGACTTTAAGAATATAAATTTTTGTTTAAATACATAATTCCTTAGATATTTTCCAAACATATATTTCACAATGATTATGATGACCAGTGGGCTCCTGGCTTTCGATAGAGACCTCCCATGCCACCCTTTCATGAACTATTGTGCATATATCCGGCCTAGTAAAAACCTGTGCACAAAAGGGTCCCTGAGTCACAGTAGTTAACCAGTCTTCATCCTGGAGCTTCAGGCAATCTTCTAGATATCCTGGGCCCAGGCCACTGAGCGAGCGCCTTGACGATAAGGACCGAGACCTTGAACTTGAGTCATTATTCTGTGGGAAGACAGTCTGCAGAGCAGAGAACTTGGCAACCTCATGCATTAGTGTGTAAGCCAGTTTTGAACTGTGACGGATTAGGAGGACACTTAATGTGGGGGAGCATATAATCTTTCATCTGCATAATGCAAAGCTTCTTATATCTTCCTCTGAAGCATCTGGTGCTGGCTACCGTTTGAGGTAAGGACTAGCTTCACCACAGGTGTGATCCATTATGTCAGTTTCTTGTGTACAGTATAAAGCACCACTATACATTAGCCATAGCTAATAGTAATGTTTATTTGATGGAAATAATTGGGAGTTTTCTAAAAAAACATTTCAGTCACAAGTACTATGTATAGGAAACAGCTTCTAAAAAAATTGAAATAAACAAAATAAGAGAAGTAATCTACATGGTCCTAGGCCAGGGATAGGCAAACCTTTTGGCCCAAGGGCCACATCTGGGAATAGAAGTTGTATGGTGGGCCATGAATGCTCACAAAATTGGGGTTGGGGTGCAGGTGGGGGTGAGGGCTCTGGCTGGGGGTGTGGGCTCTGGGATGGGGCCAGAAATAAGGAGTTGGGGGGGGAGGGGCTCCAGGCTGGGGTGAGGGAGTAGGGTGTGGGGTGGAGGGTGTGGGCTCCGGCTGGGGGGCAGGGCTCTGGGGTGAGCCTGGGGATGAGGAGTTTGGGATGTAGGAGGGTGCTCCAGGCTGGGATTGAGAGGGATCAGGGCTAGGGCAGGGGGTTGGGGCATGGGGAGAGGCTCAGGGGTGCAGGATCCGGGTGGTGCTTTCCTCAAGAGGGTTCCAGAAGCAGGAGCCGGAGGTGGGCCATCATGTGGCTTCCGGGAGCTGTGTGGAGCGGCCCCCGACTCTGGTCCCCTGCTGGAGTGGGGTTATGCCACTACTTCCGGAAGCCCTGTGGAGCGGCCCTTGACTCTGCTCCTCAGAGGGAGCTCGAGGGCCGGCTTAAAACAGCTGGTAGGCCGTAGTCTGCCCATGTCTGCTCTAGGCAATATCACACAATATGGGATAATGATCTGATTTATTTATTATAAAACCCATGGTCACAGAAACTTGTAATCTTTCATGAGATTACCAGTTTGGTTAATAAGGTAATAGAGTTGACATAATATACTTGACTTCTGTAAGGTATTTGACTTGATACCACATGGCATTTTGATTAAAAAAAAAAAACTAGGACAATATAAAAGTAGTGTGCCATACATTAAATGGGTTAAAAAAGCTCTGTGTAAGCTCGAAGCTTGTCTCTTTCTTCAACAGAAGTTGGTCCATTGAAAGATATTACCTCACCTACCTTGTCTCTCTAATATCCTGAGACTAACACAGTTGCCACAACATTGCAAACAGGTCTCAAAATGTAATTGTAGACTGGGAATCATCATCAAGCAAGTGTGTTTCCAGTGGGGTTCCACGGGGATTCGTTCTTGGTACTACACCATAACATTTTTTGTCAATGAAAACACAAAATCCTCACGGATAAAGTTTTCAGATAACCCCCAAATTGGGGGAGTGGCAAATAATGAAGAGGACAGGTCACTGATAAACTTGGGCGCAAGCAAACAATATGTGTTTTAATATGACTAAATGAAAATGTATACATCTAGGAACAATGAATTTGGGCCATACTTACACAATGGGGGACTCTACTCTGGGAAGCCGCAATTATGAAAAAGATTTTGGGGTCGTCGTGGATGATCAGTTGAACATGAGCTCCCAGTGTTGCATTGTGGCCAAAAGATAATGTGATCCTGGGCTTCATAAACAGGGGAATTTTGAGTAAGAGTAGAGAGGTTAGTTTGCCTCTGAATTTGACACTGGTGCTGCTGAAATACTATGTCTGGTTGTGATGCCTAAAATTAAGAAGGATGTTGATAAATTGGAGAGGGTTCAAAGAAGACTCACAAGAATGATTACAGGATTCGAAACCCTGCGTTCTAGCAATAGACTGAAGGAGCTCAATCTAATTAGCTTGATAAAGAAAAGGTTAAGGGGTGACTTGATTACCATCTGTAAGTACCTGCATAGGGAACAAATATTTAATAATATGCTCTTCAGTCTAGCAGAAAAAATGTACAACCCAGTTCAATGGCTGGAAGTTGAATCTAGACAAATTCAGATTGGAAATAAGGCATAAACCTTTCACAGTGAGGATAATTAACCATTGGAACAATTTACCAAGGGTCATGGTGGATTCTCCATCCCTAGCTACACCTCTACCTCGATATAACGCTGTCCTCCGGAGCCAAAAAATCTTACCGCGTTATAGGTGAAACTGTGTTATATCGAATTTGCTTTGATCCACCGGAGTGCACAGCCGCGCCCCCCCCGGAGCACTGCTTTACCGCGTTATATCCGAATTCGTGTTATATCGGGTCGCGTTATATTGAGGTAGAGGTGTATTTTTTTAATGTTTCTAAAAATTATGTTCTAGGCAGGGCCGGCTTTAGGCCAATTCCACCAATTCCCCCGAATCGGGCCCCGCGCCTAAGAGGGCCCCGCGCCCAGTGGCAGGGCCGCTGGGGGGGGGAGGGGAGAAAGAAGTGGCCGAGAATCCCTTCCCTGACTAGAGGCTCCTTTTTAATTTTTACTCACCCGGTGGCGCTCCGGGTCTTCGGCGGCACTTCGGCAGCGGGTCCTTCACTCGCTCCGGGTCTTCGGCAGCACTTTGGCAGCAGGTCCTTCAGTGCCGCCGAAGACCCGGAGTGAGTGAAGGACCCACCGCCGAAGACTAGGAGCACCGCCCGGTGAGTACAAACCCCACGTGTTTTTTTTACGTGGTTTTTTTTTTTTTAGTCATCCCTGCCGGGCCCCCGTCAAAACTGTTTGAATCGGGCCCCGCGCTTCCTAAAGCCAGTCCTGGTTCTAGGAATTATTTTGAGGGCGTTCTATGGCCTGTCTTCTATAGGAGTTCAGACTTAATGCTTATTATGGGGAAGGGAAAGCAAACAAATAGCAAGGATGAATGTTAGTACTTGATGAGGGTGGCCAAAAGATATCAGATGTGTCAAGGCAGATTTCTAGCTTGTGTAAGTTGTCCTAGTTCCATAGGAGTTGTAACCCTTCACACTAGCTGAGGTTCTGCCTGGGGATTGTAAATGTATCTCCACCAGTCTGAGCATAGGTATTTCCACATTCCCATGGAACCGACAATGTTTTCACTGCTTTAGAGGCAAGATCTGTTTGTGGACAAATGGAAAGTGATTTTGAGCAGGATGAGAAAGAGAGAAATGAAGGTATTACTTCTCATCTGGCTCTTTGACCCTGTAAAAACTGTAGTGACAAGATAGGCTGATATATTTCATATTTATCAATTGGAAAACCTTTTGTAATGTTTTGTTGTCTTGCGTTCTACTACTCTAAACAAGTTACTTAAAAAAAAATCCATCATGCTCACAAAAAGAGCTTTCAGCTATTTTGTATGAGCCTCTGTATTTCCAGCCAATCAATCCTGTTACTGAATAAAACACTTCAAATAACTTAACAAGATTAATGTCAGTAAATATTTGTAAAACCTATGCATTACACAGACTCTTTAAATGAGATTATGTAATGTTTATAATACTTACTCATATTTTGTAGCAAGTATGGTCTAATGTTGAATCATTTTAATTAATTTCTCCTGTTTGTTTAATTTCATGCTTAAACCATTAAGTTACAAATTCACATGACTGCCCACTTATCGTTACTTTCAGAATAATTGCATTAAGTTACTGTTCATAGCCGCAGATAGCCATAGGGGGTTGACACTTGATATTTAAGACAAAGCAGGCATAATTGTTATCTAAAATATGAATTTATAGAAGATATATAACACAATATTTACTATGTGAAGTTATGCTTAGGAAACGTGACACTCAGTAATTCTATCAATAGACCTTAACTGTCAAAATAAATTCTGATTTCTTTCCCATTGCATGCCATTTTCAGAGACTGCAGGGAAATTCTTTATTGGATTGGTTTGTTATTAAAAACAAACGTACAGTGAAGAGCACAATAAGACACAAATTGGTTCATAATACATTGAAAAACTATTGGCATTTTAAAAAACATTTCATATAAAAGACCCATATTCATGGTGATTTAGCATTGGAGAAACATGGTGTGGTTTTTTCATATGATCTTATAAAGAATTTTCCTTTTTCCAGTCTGTTTGTCCCAGCTAACATCAGTTTTCCATCTGTTCTATATTGGATAGCTCATTGTAACTAATTGGAGGTAGAGGAGTTGGGATTACATGAATTTGGCTGTTGACAGCCATTTTGCGTTGTACTCTGGAAGATTCAGTTTATCTAACTGTTTCAGCATCAACAAACACAACAAAAAGTGTGGGGGTATATGGGGTGTGTACCCAAAACATCAGATATTTTTGCATATATTAAAGTTACTTTATGGAAAGTAAAGAAGATATGAGAGGATTTGACATGTTGCATTACCACTGATGCCTACTATGCAGATACACTTTCACGCAGTTGGAATTGGTGGGCCACTGAGCAATATGGGAGGTAATATCACCAGCTGGAGTGAATTTTAGTTCCGGAAAGCAGTTAATGACAAGGGAAGGTGTATGTTGGGTATATTTAAAACTTCTGGAGGTATTAACGTGTGCCACTTTCATTAGCTCTAATGGAAGTGTTGCATGTGCATAAATTCTCTGCAGTCAGATGAGAGAAAGAAACCTTTTTAATAAATAGATTTTTGTGTGTGCTTACTATAGCAATTTTGTTAAGAGAAGCTGATTCTAATCACTTTAAAAGTATACACTAGACAAAATCTGTCAAGCTTTTATCTGTATGCAGTGTTGTAACTGTGTTGGTCCCAGGATATTAGGGAGACTGATGGGTGAGGTAATATCTTTTATTGGACCAACTTCTGTTGGTGTGAGAGACAAACTTTCAAGCTTACACGGAGCTCTTCTCTAAAGTTTTCTCTGTAAACTAGGATACACTTTCATTATAACTTTGCTATGTGAAAGCTGATATTGCAGGAAACATTAACTTTCAAAATTTAAAAAGGGTGTTCAACTTTTGCTTTGTGATTATTCTCTCAATTTTAATATCAAGCCATATTTCACTTTTTCATAAGAGAAATATATGTAGGGTTTTGTTTTGCAGATCGTACTTGGAGCTGTAGGCTGGAAATCAGATTAGTTTGTCAATCTGAGTAACTGGACTATTCATTGGTATTTCAGCAGTAAAAAAAACAGTTTTTCTTTATCATCTCCCCAGGAGCCTTTGCACCTGTATTTTGTTTCCTTTGAGCATCGTTACTTTTTAATCAAGGTGATTGAGTGCTACTTTATTTCCTGCTTCTGTAGTGTGGCTGGGTGTGCCTGGAGAAGTTGCCATCATTAGAAATCATTGCTGTGTTGTTTAGTAATTTATGGCTTATTATCCTGTATCTGCATATTAACTATACTTTAACTATTTTCTCTTTTTTGATGTGTCTGCACTCTCATGCATGGGAAAAAACAGAGTTTCATACCACGTTACCTCCTTACACAATATATTTATAAACATCCATCGGCCTGTATTGTCATGTTAGGTAATCTTTTGTTATCTGCCTAAAGAACATTATGGTATGTTGAATGTACAGGGATCCAATTCTGTATGTGTGTTGGAGACGATTACGTAGTGTGTGTATGTGTGTGTGTGTCAGAGCACCTGCATAAGGTATTTAGGTTTTTATTTTTAATGCTGAGTACTTAACAGGGATAATACTGAGCATACTGAGATACATTGTGAGTGCACATGTGTGCACATACACTCACATATGTATAATTTGTTCTTGGGCCCCAGTATAATGCGTGTGGGTGGTGACTGCATCTGACAATGGTTTTTAACCAATTTATGATAGTTTTGTTCTGAGGAAAAGCTTACGTATGGTAGAACTAAGATTACCACCCACCTTAGGTATTATTATTATTATTATTATTGCTAGCAGATTGCATTTGTATTATAGTCATTTTAAGACCTAACATTATTAAACGGTTTAAAGATAGATTTTTTTTTTAAACAACTCTCATATCCCATCTGGATAAAGTGTCATAATTTTTAACTACATTTAGTTCCTTGTAGCATATATTAATCTCTGAGGACATGTAGACACAAGTGCATAAACCTCCTTCATTGAAAAGCATGAGATGACTATTGAATCAGCTAACAGGTATGACCTGAGTATTGTAAGCATTCAAACAGGATGGAGAGAGACAGTCAAACAAACTACTGTGTTCTGTGGAAACTCTTCTGGATTAAATTCAGTGAGCCCATTAATTCTAGGAATACATCTGCTGGACCATATGAACTTACATCATCATGCATGTTAAAAGTTCAATGGGCAATAATCCATGAGGAGCTCAGCAGTAATGCCAGCAACAAATTGGAGACCTCGTGCAAAGCAAAGACTTTAGTGAGTGGACTTCTTGTGATTGGCTGCCTCATGCTTTCCAAACAAATGAAAATGTCATCACTACGTCTCTCCCACCTCTTTGTACAGTATTAGACTGGAAGAGGTTTGAATACCTGGATGATCCATACCAAAATTGGGGCTGTAGATTCAGCAACCCAATCTCAGTGATTCTTCCTGGATCTGGAATTATGGAGATTATCAGCCTAAATTGCAGTAGATCAGGCATCGCCATATCAAAATAAAACACAGCAAAGAATCTGATGCGTTCTACTTTGGTCATGTATTTCCCAAAGAAACCAGAGAGGTAGCATCATCTAGCGCAGCAGTTATCAAACTGTGGGTCGCGACCCCATTTTAATGGGGTTGCCAGGGATGGTTTAGATTTGCTGAGGCCCAGGGCCAAAGTCTGAGCCCCACCACCCCAGGCTAAACCCCGAGGGCCTCTGCCCTGGGTGGTGGGGCTCAAGTTACAGGTCTCCTGCCTGGGGCTTTCGCTTTGGTCCCCCTGCCCAGGCCAGTGGGGCTCAGGCTTTAGCTTTGATTCCCCTCCCCGTGGGGGGGCAGCAGAGCCTGGGCAGGCTCAGGCTTTGGTCCCCCCTCCTGGGGTCGTGTCGTAATTTTTGTTATCAGAAGGGGGTCATGGTGCAATGAAGTTTGAGAACCTCTGGTCTAGTGGAAATGGACTTTCCTGGTTCCTGATGTTGAACTGCAGTGATCTTGGGCAAGTCACTTAACCTCTCTGATTCTCCTCCCATCCTTGTCTGTTTAGGCCATGTCTACACTTACAAGCTTACAGCGGCACAGCTGTATAGGTAAAGCTGTGCCACTGTAAGAGCGTTTATATGGCTGCGTTATGCTCTTGTGTCGACATAATAAAACCAGCTCAACAAGCAGCGGTAGCTATGTCGGCAGGAGAGTGTCTCCCACTGATAGAGTGCTGTGCACACGAGTGTTTATGCCAGCAAAACTTATTTCTCTCAGGAGTGTTTTTTTTTCATACCCTTGAGTGACAAAAGTTTTGCTGACACAAGTGCTAATGTAGACATGGCCTTAGATTGTAAATTTTTCAGGATAAGAACCATCTCTTACTATGTGTTTGTAAAGCACCTAGCGCAATGGAGCCACAATCTCGCTTGAGGCCTGAGGTGTTTTTTTTCTCTCTCTCTCTCTCTCTCTCTCTCTCTCTTTATATATACAACATCATCTTTCCTGACCCAAACAAGACAACAATAACAAAAGGAACACTTAGACCTGATCTACCCTTAAAATTTAGATTGACCTAGCTATGTTTCTCTGGGTTGTGAAAAAAATTGCACCTTTGAGCACTGTACTTCAACCAACCTATCCCCCAATGTATAAGTGGGTAGATTGATGGCACAGTTCTTCAGTTGATCTAGCTACTTGGGTAGGTGGATTAACTACATCGATGAAAACCCTCCTTCTGTTGATTTTGAAACTGCAGCGCCCGTAGTGTCAACCTGGCTGCAGGAATTCTCTTCCCCTACCCTCATGTCCTATAATTCACCAAAATGAACTTGGGAGAATTCTCTTCTCTTCACCCACTCCAATGAGCTCAGAGAGGGAAATACTAATAAGATGCAGGGACTAATGTGTGGGAAACTGTCTGCAGTAAGTTCTTGTGTCCCATACACCAGTACTAAATTATTGCTGTGTATGGGTTTATTTGGTTTATTAATGTATTATATATCTGTATCACCGAGGTATCAGTGTGAAAGGATTACTAATGCTATACTTGATCAGGACCTACTGATACAAATATAAACAAGCTAGAATCCTGGTGTAATGAAGTATTGATGGAGAGACAGAAGTCTGACAATACTGAGAGCCAGGAAGTCCTGAATTCTAGTCCCATCTCTGACATGTATTCCTTCTGTTGCCTTTGGAAAGTCCTTTTTTCTCCCCTTTCTCAATTTCCCCATTTATAAAATGGAGAATACTACTTTGGATTAATCACTGTTTGCAAATAGCTTTAGAGATGAAAAGTGATAAATCAGATGGGTTTATGATGAGTGAAGTGCTTCTACCACTATGAAAGGGGACAGGGAAAGTAGTCATTGTAGTGCTTTTGGAAGTAGGCCTACATTACCTAGTAAGAAACTTGTTGTAAGCAGTGAGGGGAAATAACATTTCAGCAGAGGATAACGAGAAGCAAAAGCTGAAGTCAGGCTAGACCATTTCTCCTTTTAATAAAATGCTTGCAGTTTACTCTTAAAGACAAATGGAACAGTAATAATACCATAGAAACAGAGCTAAACTATCCAGGGCATTTCAATAAATAGTACAGGCTTGTTGATTGTAATCAGCTTTGGTTAATTTCTTAAACACTTAGTAGAAATGAATTTGATTAATTATACATAGGTGTCACGATGATAGGGCAAGATGTGGTTTAGATCCTTTGCATCCCTCTTAAGTGCACCTCTGGGACAGGTTTCACTCCCTTCATCCCTTTCTTGGTGAAACCCTACAGTTCAACCAGTCTTGGACTGGATCTCTGTGTTACAGTCCCTCAGCTTACCAAAGATGATAACACAACAGGTCTGACTGTGTGGCCTAGGCCCACCAGCTGATTAAAGTGATTCAAAAATAGCTTCTGCAAAACAAAGTGCATTTATTCATCCAAAGGTATATAACATTCAGAGACAAGAATTCCAAACAATAAAGGCTTGTATATTAATAATAATTAATAATTAATAACTTGTTGGTATGTATTGCTTTTTGTCTGTAGCACCCAAAGCACTTTGC
The DNA here is from genome assembly GCF_027887155.1 of Malaclemys terrapin pileata. Taxonomy (NCBI): domain Eukaryota; kingdom Metazoa; phylum Chordata; order Testudines; family Emydidae; genus Malaclemys; species Malaclemys terrapin. The sequence continues at coordinate 139,460,401 of NC_071507.1, forward strand.
AAAGGAGATCAGTGTCATTATCTCCATTTTTCACATGGCAAAACTATATATTTCATCTTTCTTAAACCTTAATTTTTCCTTGCAAGCTTTGATAAGTACCACACAGCCAAGTTACCTGCATCTCTTTGGAGAGACGGGCAGCTCCTGCAGCATTCTCAGTCTCTCTCACAGACTCCTCTCCAGCTGCTGCTGCTGCTGCCAGTTCACCCTCAACCTTCTTCTCTAGGCCAGGGTTCTTAATAGTTTATGGTCCCTTTGATCCTAGGCTTGGGCCTGGGGGAAAAAAATCCTGCTAACCTGTGGGCAGGTGGGCATTTTCCAATTCATAGTTTCCTCCTTGGTATTCTGTGGCAGCAACCTGTATTTGTCATTGTTTCGTTTCCTATTTTCCTGCCCCCCCCGCCCCAACCAGATGCCTTTGATTTAACTCTATGCAATCAGGCTAGATAATAGCAGGCAGGTAAACCGAGGTGCATACGATGTTCATAACATTTTTTTTTTTTAAATGATACCTCTCCAGAGGAAGACAGGAAGCGGTAACATTAAAAGACAATTCCATAAGGTCAGGGAGAACACGCGTAATTTCCTCAGACCAACTTAAATCACCAATTTTATAATAATTATTGTATGAAACTCTTTTACTAATTCACCATTTTGTGGGTCAGTAACAAAGCTTTCCATGTTGTATGCAATCTTCACTACACTTCAGACAACTAGTTAGGCCTGTGATAGAAACATACTTTACCATGCAGGAATAACGAGCACGTTCCAACATTTTCAGTTTCAAACTGTGAATGAATATCAAACATAAGAACAAAAATATCTCAAACTCATTAGCCATTCTCAGCTGAGTCTGATTCTACCAGACCCACGTTGTAAGTGTTGAGGCACTTCAAAGCCCCTGCCAGTAGTTCAGTTATATGTAATACACTCTGTGTGTAAATATTTTTTCTTTCTCCTGAAACTTTAATATGAATATGCAAAAGAAAATGATCTTCTGGCATCTCTGTAGTCTTTGACAAGGATGGATGATTCCTTTGTTACCTTGTGACTGTAGGCAGTTGGGAAACACAAAATGTTGGTATTTTCTTCAATAAAGTAGGGCTGCTTAGTGTCTTCTAGACCAGTGGTTCTCAAAGCCAATCCGCCACTTGTTCAGGGAAAGCCCCTGGCAGGCTGGGCCGGTTTGTTTACCTGCCGCATCCGCAGGTTCGGCCGATTGCAGTTCCCACTGGCTGCGGTTCGCTGCTCCAGGCTAATGGGGGTGGTGGGAAGCGGCGGCTAGCACATCCCTCAGCCCGTGCCGCTTCCCACAGCCCCCCATTGGCCTGGAGCGGTGAACCATGGCCAGTGGGAACCACAATCGGCCGAACCTGCAGACGTGGCAGGTAAACAAACAAGCCCGGCCCTCCAGGGGCTTTCCCTGAATAAGCAGCAGACTGGCTTTGAGAACCGCTATTCTAGAGTGTGATTAGCAAACTTTATATTATGGTAAGGCTCCTCAAAGTCAAGGGAGCAAAAAAGTCAAGAGTTTCCCCTGATTATTGGGGAGGACTGGTCAGACTGCTGGGTTGTGCACTTGACAACAGTTCAGTTCCAAAATACAGGATACATTTATTTAGGGCTAGATTTGATATCTTTACTCAAGTATGAAAAGAACTTTACACCAGAAGATGCCATTAGCTTATCTGATGTGCAGTTATTGCTAAGTGAAAAGATATTAGAACTTGTCCCTAAGTGATGAAATGCCCTCTCTCATAATTATTTCCTTCCCTCTGAGGGCCAGGTTCCACAATGTGAACATTAGATCCCTCTGTGTAGCTTTTGCTGTCTCTTAGGGTACACTGCAATAAAAAACCCACAGCTAGCCCAGGTCAGTGGCTTGCAGGGCTTGGACTGCAGGGCTAAAAATGGTAGAGTTGCCATTCAGGCTTGGGCTGGAACTTAGGCTCTAAGACCCACCCCTCTCTTGGGGTGGCAGAGCCTGGGCTCTAGCTGAGCCTGAACTTCTACACTGCAGTTTTTAGCCCTGCCCCCTGAGCCCCACAAGCCTGTGTTGTCTGGCCCGGGCTCTAAAACTCCGTGCTGCAGGTGTTTTATTGCAGCGTAGACAGGGCTGGCTTCAGGCACCAGCATAGGAAGCAGGTGCTTGGAGCGGCCAATTCAAAGGGGGTCCAGGTCTTTGGCGGCGGGTACCTCTTTTCCTCTTTGAGCTGCCGCCGAATTGCCACGGAAGAGGAAGAGAGGGAGGACCTACCGCCGAACTTCCGCCATAGAAGTGGCGCGATTTAGCTGCCCCTGAAGTGCCGCCACTTGTCTTTTTTTTTTTTTTTTTTTTTTTTTTTTTTTTTGCCGCTTAGGGCGGCAGAAAAGCTGGAGCTGGCCCTGAGTGTCAATGCACCATTAGAGCCTTTCTTCTGGCCTCTCCCTTTCCTGCCTTTCCCCATGAAGCCCCCTCCACTCTTCCTTTCTTTTTCTTTTCTTTTTTTCTTGGGCAACCGCCTTCATCTCTTACAATTCTCATGTATTGATTGCTCCGTTCTTCTTGGTTTTTCTTCTGAGACTGCCATAAGGCAAGTAGTAATAGTGGTTTATGATGGACATTTCCTCACTGGGAAGGAGACAGAACTCCAAACCTACTTCATACAAATAATTAAATATCCATCAGATAGTCACAACTTTTGGTCACTTCCAATCTAAGCTGAATTTAAGGTTCAGACCTGATTTGCTACTCTTCTGACACCCTAGGTAATGCATGTCTGATTTTTTCCTCCTCTTGTGCTCCCAAAATGAACATTTTACAAGCAATTTTTAAAAAAATGATGTAGCTGCCTCTTTTGTTATGAGGTGGCGAAATAATTTTGAAAGACTATGGATATGCAAAATCTGACATAATCTTGTGGATTATGAGAGTATTTAGTTTTCTTAACCTGTATTTCTGTGCATGAGTGCTGCATAGAATCTTCAACATTGAATAAATCTTGGTATTATCTGCTAATTGTGGATTCCAGTTTTCCATAGTTTCATAATTTTGCCACTTTCAACTTGATTTCCATTCCATGCCCTTTTCTAAAATCCATTATGCCAGTTTTTAATTAGTTTAATTTTAAAACTTTTTGCTCTATAGGTAAACCTTATTATACAAAGATCTATTCATATACTTTTATTCTTAAAATTAAAAAACTTCCATTGAACGAAATGTAGAAGCTTGAACAAGTTATTGTAATGAGTACAGTATATAGTAACTCACACACAATGAAAATACACTACACGATAGCATGCAAAATTACACAGTGCAAAGGTACTTTGTAAGTAAGACTTCTGTAGTTTTAGGTGCTTTTTGTATGATCAGAGCTTTGGGTATGATTTTTGCTTATTTTTAGCAGCTTTGTAAGGAGTCCCATTGTTTTAATACAAAGTTCCATTGTAGTGAATAGATTGTTTGCACCATTGATCTCACTCAACCTGAGCATTTGTAAATAATAATAATAATACCCAAGTATATTAAGTGAAAGGTGTTGCTTTGTAAGGCTAATAGGTAAAATGCACCCTCATGCAAAGAGCCCACACAAGTGTGGTTGCACCACTTAGTCTCTCAACATGGGGTTTACGTGGAGCTTAAATGGTACAGGAGGAGCTTGTGTAGACCATCTGCAATGGAATGCCCAGGGTGCCGGTGTTCCAAATAACATCGTTCTGGAGGATGGTGACGGAGGGAAGTCCCTGTGCAAAACCTACAGAATTTGTATGGCACTTGGACACTATGGAGACAAGCACAGGAAAAGGATATGGAAATTGGTGGATTTTATTTGACTGCAGTCTACTTGGAGAACTTGGACACCACAACAGCGTGCATTAATGATACAGTGGCAGTTTTTTTCTGAGGTTGCATTTTTCTCCTGTCTATCAGTATCGTATCAGAAACTATTGCTCTGCCATAGTGGCTCTCAACCAGAAGTTTGCAGAGGTCTTCCAGGTTGTACATGAACTCATCTAGATATTTGCCTAGTTTTACAACAGCTACATAAAAAGCACTAGCGAAGTCAGTACAAACTAAAATTTCATACAGACACTGGCTTTGTTCATACTGCTCTATATAGTATACACTGAAATGTAAGTACAATATTTATATTTCAATCTATTTAGTTTATAGCGATATGGTAAAAATGAGAAAGTAAGCAATTTCTCAGTAAGTGCTGTGACACTTTTTTGTATTTTATATGTCTGATTTTGTAAGCAAGTAGTTTTTAAGTGAGGTGAAACTTGAGGGGTACACAAGACAAAATCAGACTCCTGCAAGGCCTACAGTAGTCTGGAAAGGTTGAAACTTGGAAAGGTTGAGTGTCACTGCTCTAATGCATTCGTTGACACACTAGGTGATGGACTGAAACAAAAGGTGAGGAGTTCCTCCATTGAATCATCCAGAGCTTTTTCTTTTTTATGCAAAAGTGGTGTCAGAATAGAAGTTACCACTGTGAATTTACTTAGCCTGTATCCAGGCATTTTCTGGTGTGTATCTGTTTGAATCCAGATTCTGCTATGCTGCTTTTGTGGAGCAGGATTGTGCTGGAAGAAGGAATCATTCAGCTGTAATTGGGATGAGCCCGTAAATCAGTGATGTGTGAGAGGACTTAAAACCTGTCAAAGGTAGCAAAATATTTTCTTAAAATAAGTTTTATGTGATAGTGAAACTAATGGATATTTAGAAAAGTGTTTCTCCTCAGCATCCTGATATTTTACTTTCAATGATTTATTTTTCTTAAATTGTAACCTCTGTGGTGCAGGGAGTGTCTCTTTGGTACATATTTGTACAGTGCCTAGCAATAAGATGGAATCTCTTAAGTACTATAACAAAAATAATCCCTTTTTACTATGTATTAATATCGCATAAAAAGGTTAGCTGGGGAATATTTTTGTACAGTATGATTTTGCCATTAAAACTTTTGTTAAGCTGATTCTGAGCCTGTTCACATGCTGAGATTTGCCAATGCCTTTTTTGTAAGTTAATGTTCTGAAGGGAAATTAACAGCTTCATTGGATGCCCATGAATTGATCCAGGTGCTGGTTTCTCAGTAAGGCAGACAAAGCTCAGTCAAGAGCATAACACGAAGAGGATGTAGTCAGTTAATTTTTTTTTCTAAAACTGAAAAAAGTATTTTTATAAATGATTAGATATGACTTTGAATAAGAAAAATAAAGCCGCTGTTAATGTGGATATACAAAAATGTGAAGTGCTTCTAGAATACTGGATTGTAATTTTTTTATTACTGCTTTATCGTTCCTTGCCAAAGCAAATGGATTGAAGGCACTGAAGGGAGCACTGATTACAATGTTTTAGAAGATGCTGACTTGTAACGTGAGATGTTGCGTTAAAAAAGCTGTTGGTAAGATGTTGTCATTGGAAGGCAGTTTGCCTGTGTTAATGAGTGTAGGGCAAAGAATCAAAGAATAACTGGACCAAAAGGACAGATTGCTGCTGAGATTTAGCTCTTGCAAAAGAATAAAGGTAACTGAATGTAGAAGTCTTGCACCTGCCTCCCCATGTTATTCCTCTTAAAAAGCCCATGTGAATAAATGGACACTTGATCGTACTATCTTTAGAAATTCAGCTAAAGCCTGGGAATGCATGGATTTTGAGGTATATAAGCGCTACCAGGCCAATAAATTTATACCTTATCAATTTGTACCGTCTAAAATATGGCACCATCACAGAGAAACTGAGGACTGGAATTTTTTTCACGGTGTAATTTAAACAAACATTACAGCCTGCTCATTGTGTCAAGTCAATTGATTTCAACTAACAATTTCTAACTGAACAATCTATTGAGATGATAAACTCTTCGGGTCAAGGTCTTAGTGTATGTACTCTTATCCCTTCTTACATACTCTGTCACATGCATTGTACAACTATTTCTTACACATGCCAAATAACCCCACTCCTTTGTTCAATAATCATTTATCCTCTCTGTTAGTTTCCCACCATTAATTAATTTTCTTCCCACAATTCATTAACTTTCTTACCAATTAATAGATTTTCTTTATTTCTCCTCCCTTGACTCATGCCTGTTCATCAGCTCTTTCATATAATAATCTTCCAGTAACAATAGCAAAGGTGTACATAGGAATTGCGGTACTCTCCAATATCCTGGGCTGTGTCAAAGAATTAGAAATGCATACACAGAACAGGTTTTTTTTTTTAAACCACTTACTAAAAATCTGTTTCTTTAAAGCATACAGAAATAATTAATGGTACAGAGAATGTAGATGAGGAGATTGTGTTCCAACAGATGCTTCAGAGGACCCCTGACTGTGGGCAGAATATTCCACATCTGCCTAATCATGAAGATAGAAGTTGGTTTTAAGACTGAAGCATGACATTTTAAATCTTCTTTCAAAATATTTATCATTTAACTATTATAACCCTGGATAGTTTTGTTCATATAAATGTCCTGTCCCCTTTAAATGTTGCTAAGTTCTCAGCCTCAAGGACAGAGTGTGGAATTCATTGCTACAGGATAATTACACATGGCGTGAAAAAGCATCTCCTTTTATACGTTTTTTTTTAATTTGCCACCTTTCAGAGTCATTGATTTTTCCCTCCTGTTATGAAACAGGAGGAACACAATCTCCTCATCTACATTCTCTGTATCATTAATTATTACTGTATGCTTTAAAGAAACAGATTTTTATTAAGTGGTTTAAAAGCTGTTCTGCATATGCATTTCTAATTCTTTGACACAGCACAAGAGATTTTTTTGGCACAAGATTTAACAATTTCATTGAGTGGCAGTGGACTTTTTCTTTCAATTTGTAAGAATATTATAATGTAATAAATATAATATATAATATATATTACAAAACAATTAGATTTTTTTGTATGTGCTTATAAAGTCTGCAGTATAGTGCAGAGAAAGGCAATGCTATGTTTAAAATAGATTAGGCTTTTTTTGGAGCTTTATAAATGCATAATGATATTAAGAAATAATGTTCAGGATGCAGATTGTGGTAGCACCTTGAGACAGAGTTAGGGCCCCATTGTGCTAGACACTGTACAAACATAGTGCATGACGGTCCTTGGCCCAAAGAGCACATAAGACAAGTCTTAGCAGGTATGTTGAGACAAAAAAAGTGCATGGGGGAGGACAGGTAAGAGAGAATAAAAATAAGATGTTTTACAAAGCTATATGGTGCCGTGTACTTATCCAATCGGTAATCTCAACTCGCCACCTTCCTAGTCCTGTATTCACTGGATGAGTGATTAAATATCACCCTGGCAATACTTGGCAGCTTTATCAGTTGTATTAGGTATCAGTGGGAAACTGCTAGTGCCTAGTCATGGAGCCTGCCCTCCCCCGCCCCAACCATTAATTGTTATCCTAGTTAAGTACATATGTGATTTGTCAAGTTTTTTTAATGCTTTTTTGGCTTATGTGTGTATTAAATACCAGTGCAATACATTATATGCATATGAACGCGTTGTCTGCTCACATAGCCGTTATTCTGGGACTTATCCAAATACCATAGCAACTTCAAACATTTTTGCTTCTTATGAGTAATGGTGCCCATCTCAAACTTATGTTGATAAAATCTTTACAGCACACAACACCATTATATAGTCACACAAAATACACATAGCTCCTGTCCATCAGGAGCTGCTGTTTGCTATCATGTTAGTTATGCATCCCTCCGTTTATATAATAAGACAACTAATTGTATTTCCTTGAATAGTCAGTGAAATAAAATTGTGCCTTCCTCTTCTGCATTGGAATTTGTTTCTACTCTTATCTTCAAAAGCTTTACAGGGCATGATACTTCTAGATCTTTCTATTTCTTTACAGTGGAAAAACTCACTTTCTGTTGCTGTTCTTGTATTTAGAGTTATGTAAAACAGAAAGTTGCAGAGAGCATAAACAGTCAGAAATACATGTCACCGATACACATTCTAAAAAGATTCCACTGTTTAACCACACCAAAGAAAACAAAAATGCAAGTTTTTTTTCAAATCAATGTATTACACAGGAAATGGCATATAAAATCTTATTCTGTTTTAAATTAAAATTTAGACTGCTTACCATTTTCCTCTTTAAAATATATATATTTTTTAATTTGTTGTAATGTTGTCTTGGAACCCTTTTAGGAATAAGTTTTTGTTTTTAAGGGATTTAAGTAGTTTTATTAAGATAGTAGTTGAGTTTGCAAACATTTAGTACCACAAGATACGAGATTTATTTGCTTTTTGAGAGTCTATGTCATAGGAGGTTAGAAAAGTGGTAAAACTATCATTTCCTAACCTATACCTGCACTTGGTATATAAAAATGAATTGTTTAGTTCTTGGAAGAAGAGGGTGTTTCAGTTTTTTGCTTTGCCTTTGTGGCCAACTTTTTTAGTTCTCAATACATTGGGATCTTGAGGGGAAACATACCTCTTGGTTGCTTCAGCATTGGACCTTAAAGCTTTTACATTCAAGATTTCCATTTGTCCCTCATGTGGAAGCCTCATGATTTCGAGCTTCCAGTAGATAATAATTTTTTGTACCCCACATACAAGTAAGAGCTGCAACACTAAACCAGTTGTGGCCGAGAGATCAGGATCAATGCTGTTACAGACATCCAGCCCTATGAACGGTGAAATTCAGGTTGTATAGCATTGGCTTGCCCCAATCTTCACAGCTGGATCAAAGTCCCTACCGCAAATCAAATCTAAGGGTATGTCTACAGTACAGAAGCTATGCCAGCATAACCCTGTAGTGTAGATGCAACCTACGCTGATATGGGGGGGGAGGTTCTGTCAGTGTAGGAACACCATGTCCCTGGACGATGGTAGGTAGGTCGATGGAAGCATTCTTCCATTGACATATCTGCATGAATGCTAGGGGTTAGGTTGGCATAGCTATGTTGGCGAGGGGAGTTGTGGTTTTTTTTTGTTTTTGTTTTTTTTTGTTTTTTGCACCACTGACCTACCTTTGTTGACCAAACATTTACTTGTAAACCGGGCCCAAGACTCTCTCTTGCTTGATGGCACATTGAGCCGCTAATCCACATCACTTTCCCAGTAATCTGAACAAGCCTTACTTTTCATCTTGGTTATTAAGGATGGCAGTGCAGTAAATATATTTCCTCTCTTAGTTTGAATTGCTGAGCTTTTGCATGTTTATTACCACTGCAAATTTACAAAAGCTTTTGTTGCTTCTCTTGTTTGAAGGCTGAAAGTATAACACATCTGCTTCTCAAATGCCTGCATGAAATATTAAAGAAAAGCAAGTGAGGATTCAAGACATTACCTCACCCTGCTTAAATTCAACACTTAGTCTATTACATTGCTATGGCTTACAAAAAACATCCTGAAAATAAGTCTTCTTTCGAAAGAAAAATAAAAATTAGATACACTTTTAATTAGCAAGTGAGCAGAACTGTTGGTAACATTTTTATCATTACTATTGCATCTTTAAGCAATTTACAGTTGTTTTATATTTGTTACATTTCTTCGTCGTGGAGAGGTTGTAGGTATCTTAATCATAAATCTCCCTTATCCCCTCTCTTCAACCAAAAGTGTCACTTTGGTATTTTGTAAGTATTAAACTTTAAAAAGTGATCTTTTAAAATAGATTTTTCTTCAAAAGACTTAAAAAAATTCCAATCCTGTTTTGTTAAACACAAGCTATTTTAGGCTTTATCTGGATTGACAGTGTTCTTGCTGTAATATACATATGCAGAGACTGTAAGAAGTTTAATATTGTATAGAAATGGATAGCTCCAAAAACCTAAATCTACTGTCTTGTTTCTATGGTAACAAATATTGAAATATGTCTAGCCAACACTGATTTTCCTTTAATTTCTGTCTAAGGATTCTAGGAATTCATTAAAACTGTAGAATCCTTTTTAAACTGGTATGTTCTGTTGTAAAATTCCCCAGATTAATGTTAAACATAACTTCACATTTTAATAGAACTATTTCTTTGTGTAACAGAGGCTTTCTAGCAAGTAAGGAATTAGATGAGTTATCATATTTCCAGAAGATCTGATATTTTCTGTTCCTCTCTGGCAGCTTGGCTTTTTTGCATGACTGACTAGAAAATGGGGTTTCGGCATGTGGATTCTGCTGAAAATATTGAAGTCTTCTTCACTAGAAAGGCCTAGTCAGCAAATATGAGTGGCTTGTGTTCTTCCCACAGAAAATAAAAATCTGTCCATCAGGAACTGCTGTTTGCTATCATGTTAGTTATGCATCCTTCAGACAGCCACTGGCAATTAGGAATTCATTCTCTCTCTTTTAAAGGGGTTTTCCTACAATTTAAAATAGTGACTTACTTGGACTTTATGCTTCAATTTCTGTTAACCTCAAGACTAATCAGGAACATTTTCAGCACCTGACTAAAGGAGTTTCGTATGTGCCTTCACTCAACAAGGCAGTAGCCAAGTCAGCAGAAAGAAAAATCATCCCCTTACATCATTACAGGACTGATAAGGAAGAAAATTAAAAATTTAATGGATGGAGGTTATCTCTGTAATCTTAACAAGAAAGACAATGTAAGAATGACTGTTTCCTGTACAGGTCATGTTGACCTAGTTTAGGTGGTCTGCAACAGATCACTGTAAATGTCTGCTGCAACAAGAACTCAACGGGTAGTGATCAATGGCTCCATGTCTAGTTGGCAGATGGTATCAAACGGAGTGCTCCAACAGTCGGTCCTGGGGCTGGTTTTGTTCAATATCTTCATTAATGATCTGGAGGATGGCGTGGACTGCACCCTCAGCAAGTTTGCAGATGACACTAAACTGGAAGGCATGGTAGATACCCTGGAGGGTAGGGATAGCATACAGAGGGACCTAGACGAATTAGAGGATTGGGCCAAAAGAAATCTGATGAGGTTCAACAAGGACAAGTGAAGAGTCCTGCACTTAGGACGGAAGAATCCCATGCACTGCTACAGACTAGGGACCGAATGGCTAGGCAGCAGTTCTGCAGAAAAGGACCTAGGGATTACAGTGGACGAGAAGCTGGATATGAGTCGACAGTGTGCCCTTGCTGCCAAGAAGACTAACGGCATTTTGGGCTGTATAAGTAGGGGCATTGCCAGCAGATCGAGGGACGTGATCATTCCCCTCTATTCGGCGTTGGTGAGGCCTCATCTGGAGTACTGTGTCCAGTTTTGGGCCCCACACTGCAAGAAGGATGTGGAAAAATTGGAAGGAGTCCAGCAGAGGGCAACAAAAATGATTAGGGGGCTGGAGCACATGACTTTTGAGGAGAGGCTGAAGGAACTGGGATTCTTTAGTCTGCAGAAGAGAAGAATTAGGGGGGATTTGATAGCTGCTTTCAACTACCTGGAAGGGGGTTCCAAAGAGGATGGATCTAGACTGTTCTCAGTGGTACCAGATGACAGAACAAGGAGTAATGGTCTCAAGTTGCAGTGAGGGAGGTATAGGTTGGATATTAGGAAAAATTTTTTCACTAGGAGGGTGGTGAAGCACTGGAATGGGTTACCTAGGGGGCGGGGGGGTGGGGTGGAATCTCCTTCCTTAGAGGTTTTTAAGGTCAGGCTTAACAAAGCCCTGGCTGGGATGATTTAGTTGGGAATTGGCCCTGCTTTGAGCAGGGGGTTGGACTAGATGACCTCCTGAGGTCCCTTCCAACCCTGATATTCTCTGATTCTATGATCTGGGATCCTTCCCTTCAGCCTCAGTCCCTGCAGGATTTGGGCAAGGTTGACATTTGTTTCTGGAGGAACAGAATAGTATATTGGACAAGTGGGTGTATATAAAATAAGGGCTATTAAAATGTTTTGCACACCTTCCATCTGTATATCTCCAAGTGCTTTACAAGCATTAGTTAACCCTCTGAAACGTCCTTGTGTGCAGGGTGATACTTTTACAGACATGTAGTTAGGACAAAGCTCAGTGAAATAATTGCTCAAGGTTATGTGATTAGGCTGGTTGTAGAACCCTCGCGTCCTGACTCTCACTTGCCTGCACACTTGAGAATTTATCCTCAGTCCTTGCCTGAGATTTTCTCCCTCATTTGCATATAATGCATTCTATTCAAACAAGTGTGGGAATGAAAAAGACAAGCAATAGAATCTGGTACAGCAGAATTGGCAGAACCTAAAGAATGTGAAGTTTCTGTCTGGCCAATGTAGATACTTGCATGGTCCTGTTACTTACAAATGCTAATCATTACATCATGATGAAATGAGACTTCCTCAGGAAGTTCTTAAGCTTCTGCTACCAGCAAAGACATGACCAGTTTTAGGACTCTTCCATTCAGACTCTCCAGTGCACCAAGAATGTTGATGTAAATCCATTGGAATAGTGTCAGTTCTTAGGGCCCAATCCAGAGCCCATGGATGTCCATGGTAACACTCCCATTGTCTTTGGTAGGCTTTGGATCAGGCTGTTATGTAGGACATGTCCTTTGTTCCTATTCTTCAACAACATCCCTAGCTCAGGATGTTGGGTGTTTTGTGGTTTGGGTGGTAACTTTTCTTTTTTTAAAATTATTCTAATGTAGAGTAGCTACAAGCTAAAGCTGTAAGCTCTTCAGGACAGGGACCATGTCTCTGTGTGTATTTGTATATCATCTAGCAGCACTGTTAGGGTCGATCCTGATTTAGGGCTCTGCGAACAATAGTAATATATTTATATCAGTGTTTTCAATCTGAACATGGCTGCAGTCTTAAAACCTGAAAATGAAACTGAGTTGAGACTGACTATAAACAAAAGTGAAATAGTTTACTCTTTCATTTCTCATCTTGGGCAATAAGTGTAGTCAGATTGCATGAATGCCCCTTCCTCCAATTTTTATATAATCTGTTTTTATAGTAGAGGTAAAGGAATTTCTTTTAAAACATGAATGTTGTAATTTGACAGTGTCCCATTTACTGTAGTAATACAATTAACCTGTGGAACTTCTTGCCACAAGAATGCCATAGGATTAAAAATGTGATTAGATGCTCCTGTAGATGATACAAGCATCCACAGTTGCATAATGAAGGACAAAAAGTCTAAGGGATATAAACACTTACATTTCAGGACATAACGAACTAGAAGCTGCCTGAAAGCTTCCACGGTGGGCAGATTTTCATATTTGTCCACTACAAGGTTTCTTTTCTTTGCTTTTCTTTTCTAAAGCATCTAGTACGGGTGTGAGTCCTAAACGCCCATTTGACTTTGCTTCTCACTTCACAGCTCCAGTTATTAGTAACATTGCATAATCAATTCTAGCATTTCCATTTGGAATGTGCAATGTGACATACCAAATTATATTTTGATTCACTGATACATTACAAAAATACTACACAGCTGGTTCTTGATGAATTACGAACTAAAATCCTAGAGAATGAGTAGGTCCAGAAAAGTGTACATAAGAGTTAAGAACACAGGGGTGTTTATATTAGAAGCTAAAACTATAGTTAGAGCCGCAATTGCTACCCTTACCTTGGTTTTATATTTTCTTAACAGGAGCTACCCTTAAAAGAAAAAAAAAAACACAAGAAAAAAATCAGTATGAACATAGGTCTGAATGTCTGGAAAAGCCACTTTTGATAAGGAAACCTATTTCAGTTTCCTAAAGGAGATATAAACTTTTTTGGGGGGTGGGGGAGACTGAGAGATAGGAACATGGGGTCTATGAAAAAAAATCAGTATTGTTTCCAGCCTTGTGATTGCTTGGTGCTGTTTTTGAATTATATAACTGAAAAATGTTACTGATCTAATGACATAAGAACAGCCATGCTGTGTTAGACCAGTGGTCCACGTAGTGTAGTATCCTGTCTTCTGGTAGTGGCCAGTGCCAGATGCTTCAGTGCAAACGAATAAAACAGGGCACTTCGAGTGATCCATCACAGTGTGGGTATGTTGTAGCCTAGAGTTTGGAATATGTGTTTTTGTATTACACCGGACCCTCACTAGAACACGGGATTTGGGATTCATGCGTGGTACCGCGTTAATGCAGGGACCATGTTAAAATGAATTGCAATTAAAGTAATTAAATTTGGGATCCATGACCGCAACCACGTTATATGCGAATTCATGCTATATAGACATGCGTTTTAGCTAGGGTCCAGTGTATAATGCAGTGACTCCCAACCATAATGTCAGTCAAAATGTCTTTTCCCACCCCCCTACCAAATAAAAATGATCCTGCTTGGTATTTAGAACCCTGAGGGTTAGAGGTCAGAAAGATCACTCCTTTCTCCTGCTCCTGACAGCCTGCCCTGTTGCAGCTGCTTGCCTGCTCACAGTACACTCAGTTGCATGGCAAGGTGCTGCTTAAGGATGATGTGGACTCAGATGCTTGGACCTTAAGGTTACTCACAGAACTTTAGCTGGCTTTATGCTATCTTCCCTCAATAGTAGTAGTGTGTGGGCAGGAATGAATGGAGCAGGAAGTGAATGATGTTAGCATCCACACCCATCCTGCAACACCCTTCCCCGGAACCCATTTGGTAGCACCCATGAGAGTCCAGCAGCATTTTATTAGATTTTTTTTTTTATAAATCTAAAGAAAACACAAAATATGCAAAATAGAAATTTTCAGCCACAAAGGATTGTGAGGGAGGGGTTATGGCAAAAACCCGTAGTTGGTTTTGGGGTTGTGGGTGAAGAGTCGTTGAGAAACTCCAGGTTAAAGTATAAGTTTCAGAGACAATAGGCCTCAGTGTATCTTCTGAGCTGCCAATGGATCTCAACTGTAATATTTTGCTCTCTTTCCATGCAAGAGTAATAGAGTCAGTCGGAGATCTGCACATGTAAGGAGAGCAAAATGTCAGACTTGAGGTCTGCTATGCAGCTCTTAGAGATGAATGTGCCCTAAGCATTCTATTTTAAGGGAGTCATTCCATCTCTTGAGCATTTTATTTTGTAATGCAACATCAACCTCTTTTTCATTTTGAACACTCAGCAAAAAGAAGCCTCTTTCTTTTGAAGTAGAAGGGCTAGCAACAAGGCTATTAGTTTCTCTTCTTCTGGGTTGTATTGAACATTTCCACCCTTCTTCTTGTGAACTGTTTTCTGCAGATATTTCCTAATTTTTCCCATGACGTTTTAGCCTATTTCTTCAGACGATTGTATGGACTGAAAGAGACTATTGTTTCTGCAAGAGTACAAGCATGTGCACATTTGCTAATCTGGCTGGTACAGGATTTCAAGAGTGGGTGTTGTTCAGTTGAGGAACAGAGTTTGGATGTGTGTAAAAATGTATTCATGTTAACAGCATGCACTTTTATTTAGTAAACAATAGCATTTCACTTTTTCTAGGCAGAAAGATTCTGTACACATTTTTTCGCACCAAACTTTGAACTCTAGCATCATGAGACATAAACAAGGAAATGTAGTCAATCCGCTGACATATAAAAACTTCAAATAGTGTAGCCTTGAGGGGTTTGAATCCCAATTCTGGATAGATTTAAGCTACTTGACTCATGTCTGGAGACTTTTCCAGTGCTTATTCTTCACAAATAACTCCAAGGTTTTAAAACGGGCACCTCCGTTTAGTAAGCACTTTTTTTCCTCTTCTAGATTGGTATTTTTAACTAGAAGATGAGCTAAACAAGTTAATATTTTGTCAAGTTTCAGAGTAACAGCCGTGTTAGTCTGTATCCGCAAAAAGAAGAACAGGAGTACTTGTGGCACCTTAGAGACTAACAAATTTATTAGAGCATAAGCTTTCGTGGACTACAGCCCACTTCTTCGGATGCATATAGCTATATGCATCCGAAGAAGTGGGCTGTAGTCCACGAAAGCTTATGCTCTAATAAATTTGTTAGTCTCTAAGGTGCCACAAGTACTCCTGTTCTTCTTAATATTTTGTATATCATTGAAGAGAAATACCTTATAAATTCAGATGTACTTGCTAATTCCTGAGGAATTGGAATCTGAGTACTGTTTACAATACAGTTTTTTACAAAGTATTTACATGCAAGGATCACACTACACTTTATAATCCGATAGTATTGTCAAGCAACAGAGAAATCATCAACATCATTGGTAAAAGCCAGCAGAAAGGGGGTTGGTCCTGTTGTAGGTAGGGCTTTTTAATGCCTCCTCCTGGGAGGGCAAGATGCCAACCACCCTCAAACAAATTGTGGTAAGTCATTGCTTTGGAAGCCGCTGTTTGATGTTAATGACCTTGCCAATTACAGCCTGCCTGAGATTTTCCCATTTGAGGAATGTTACCTAGATCATGTCAGGGCACTTCCAGCTTCATCTATATTCCTCTGACTGCCTAGAGCCCATTGTTTTTGTTTTCTGGTGGAATGAAAACTGTAATAGCAACATTGTGATCTACAAGCATGTGTCCATAATGGCGCTTAAATATGTCAGCAGCCTTTTAATATATTGTCCACCAGTGGTTGCTGACACATCTGTGGTATCCGGCAGGGCAAAGTAGGGGGCTGTTCAGTGCCTTCTTTCTGTGTAGCTCTCACATGGTGGTGTACAGCAACTCTTCACCCAGCTTCAGGGGCCTCATTTATATGATGTTGCTGCTTCTCCTCATCTATATAGACCTCTAAAGGAGACAGAGGAATTTTAGGCTGCAGTGACATCAGTATGCTAATGACAATCAGCTTGCTCACCTTTTAAATGCTGTTTCCTTGCTAGGTCAAGATAGGCACTTGGTTGAGCGTCATCTCCTGTAGCTGACAACATAGTTAAGAAAGATTGAGGTGATGCTTGTTGGCAGGGAGATGCAATTTAATTTAATGGGGATTCTGACAGTGCTTTTTATTGATCAGTTATGTCCACCCATTGCCAAAGAGGTTTGTATTCCAGGGATACTTCTGAGACCTTAGCAGCATTAATTCCCAGATGATAATAACTACACATTCAGTTGACCTTTATTTTTAATCTATATGTCTGGCTAAGAGTGTGCAGTCTTTGTGATGCAAACCTGTGCCACATTAACTCGTGCCTCTGGCACTTCCAGGTTGGGCTGCAGGAATAGCTCCAAGTACAGCAGATTACAGATGACCTTGAGGAAGCTTCAGTTAGTGAAGAGCACGGTATCCTCCTTGATTCTTCGGATAGTTGAGCATGAGCACAACCGTGCTCCTTGAACTGCACTGGATTCCCGTCTTCACCCAGATGCAATTCAGGGTGTTGGTACTAATCTATAAAGCCCGATTATATGATTTGGGACTTTTGTGCTCAGGGACAAAGATGGTCCCTGTCACAATACCATAGATTATCTGATGAGCTTTTTGCTGACAGATGTTAGGTCTGCACTCTTGAGGACTGGAGATAGGGCGTTTGAGTAGAGGTTCCCTGACTGTGGAACTTCCTTTTTCAAGTGGTCTGTTACAGCCCTAGGTTGTGAACATTAACATTTCAAGGCATATCTTTTGAATTATGTTTGCTTGCTTGTAAAACTAGGTTGTACTGTTAACAATGGATGGTTGGGTTGGCACAGGGTTGAGGGCTGTTTGTGCTGTTTATCATTTACTTTAATTACACACAGAAAAACTACATTAAAATAACATTATTAAGGTTCCAAAGTCAAGCACTCAAAAGTTAGGAAATACTAGAATTGAGGTTGCCTCTGTAGCCTTAATTGGACCCCTTGTGTGTATGCATTATGATGCAGACTTTAATTTTGTTGATGGCAAACTATTTTTTCTCCTAATGCCCCTGCCTCATTCGGTGCTCAAGGTCTCAATTAATGAGCAGCTATTCAATGATTTGTTTTATCCTTATTGTTCAGTGTGTGACCATTCCTTATTCACTGCACACTATTCAAAGTATTCTCTGAAGACATTTCCTCATGGGCTTTTTATGGCATTCACCATTATAGTATCTGAGTGCTTCATAAATATTAATTTACCTGTACAACAATTCTGTGAGGTGAAGTGGTGTCCTGTTGGGGAGCTGAGGCAGAGAAATGAAGGCCAAAAGGACCCCCCAGTTTTGGGGTCCCAATTTGAGATGACTTGGACCTGATTTATTTTTTCAGAGTACTTTGCATTATATATGACTTTATATTTTCAGAGCTCAGGTCCCATTGACTGCATTTGAGGCTGAGAGTGCTCAGCACTTCTGTAAATCATATCTGAGTTTCAAGTCAGGCACCCAGAAAATGAGGAACACATAGTTAGTGACCACATCTGAAAAGTTGCATATGAGACTTGCCCATCATCAGATATATGAGCTCTGTGGCAGAAGCCTGGATAGAATCCAGTTCTCCAGGTGTGGCATTCAACTGCCTTAACCATGAGATCCTGCTTACTGCCTCATTCACTACACACCTTCCAACTTCTGCAACAAATGAGGAAAAGATCATACATACAGTGGCCTCCTTTAATATGCCATCTGGATCCATCTCCAAAGCAGGTCCAACATGTGCACTGAATAAGCCAAGGGTCCTATGGAAAAAATAGCATGTGATCCTGTAATTAAAGATGGGTTTCAAAGTAGCAGCCGTGTTAGTCTGTATCCGCAAAAAGAACAGGAGTACTTGTGGCACCTTAGGGTATGTCTACACTACGAAATTAGTTCGAATTTATAGAAGCCGGTTTTATTGAAACCGGTTGTATACAGCCGATTGTGTGTGTCCACACATAAAATGCTCTAGGTGCTCTAGTCGGCGGACCGCGTCCACAGTACAAGGCTAGCGTCGACTTCCGGAGCATTGCACTATGGGTAGCTATCCCACAGTTCCCGCAGTCTCTGCCGCCCCTTGGAATTCTGGGTTGAGATCCCAATGCCCGGATGATGCAAAACAGTGTCGCGGGCGGTTCTGGGTACATGTCGTCAGGCCCCTCCCTCCCCCGTCACAGCAACGGCAGACAATAGATTCGCGCCTTTTTACCTGGGTTACCTGTGCAGACAACATGGAGCCCGCTCAGCTCAGCTGAGCTCACCGTCACCATATGTCCTCTGGGTGCCGGCAGACGTGGGACTGCATTGCTACACAACAGCAGCTACTAACTGCCTTTTGGCGGTAGACGGTGCAGTAGACTGGTAGCCTTCATCGGCGATCTGGGTGCTGGCAGCCGTGGGGCTTGCCTTTTGGCAGTAAATGGTGTATTACGACTGTTAGCCGTCCTATTACAAGTCGGGTCATCGTACGTTAGCAGAGTCTTCCCTGAGCAGCCGATTGTGCAATAGGCCTGAAGACCATCGTCATACACCGCCCCGTATTTGCTGCCAAGCACCCAGAAAGATGCCGAGGGCTATCAGTCACGCTGCACCGTCGTCTTAAGATGTAAAAAATAGATTTGCTCTGTATTCATTTGCTTCCCCCTCCCTCCGTCAAATCAACGGCTTGCTAAACCCAGGGTTTTCAGTTTAATCTTTGGGGGGACCATTCTGTGTGACAGTTGTTTGTGTCTCTCCCTGATGCACAGCCACCGTTCTTGATTTTAATTCCCTGTGCCTGTACGCCATGTCGTCACTCGGCCCGCCCTCCCTCCTTCCCCTAGTCCGTCAGATACTACATTTGCGCCACAGCTCAGAGAGCCGAGAAGCGGTTCGCGCCTTTTCTTTGAATTCTGGGTTGAGATCCCAATGCCCGGATGATGCAAAACAGTGTCGCGGGCGGTTCTGGGTACATATCGTCAGGCCCTTCCCCCCTCGTCACAGCAACGGCAGACAATAGATTCGCGCCTTTTTACCTGGGTTACCTGTGCAGACAACATACCACGGCAAGCATGGAGCCCGCTCAGCTCAGCTGAGCTCACCGTCACCATATGTCCTCTGGGTGCCGGCAGACGTGGGACTGCATTGCTACACAGCAGCAGCTGCTAACTGCCTTTTGGCGGTAGACGGTGTAGCATGAGTGATAGCCATGGGGCTGGCAGCCGTAGGGCTGCATTGCACCAGCCCCTTGCCAGGAGATGGTATATTGTGACTGGTATCCATCATCGTCGTACTGGAGTGGCTGTCAATCATGGCCACCTGGGCAGACATGCTACTGTTTCGATGATGATGGCTACCAGTCGTAATATACTATTTTCTGCCAATTGCCCAATATTGTCTGCTAAGCACCCAGAAGAGGCCGAGGGCGATGCTGGGTGCTGGCGGACGTGGGGCTGGCAGACGTGGGGCTGCATTGCTACACAGCAGCAGCCCCTTGCCTTTTGGCAGACGATGGTATATTATGACTGGTAACCGTCGTCATCATGCTGGAGAGGCTATCACTCATGCTGCACCGTCGGCTGCCAGCTTAAGATGTAAAAAATAGATTTGTTCTGTATTCATTTGCTTCCCCTTCCTCCATGAAATCAACGGCCTGCTAAGCCCAGGGTTTTCAGTTTAATCTTTGGGGGGACCATTCTGTGTGACAGTTGTTTGTGTTTCTCTCTGATGCACAGCCACCTTTCTTGATTTTAATTCCCTGTTCCTGTACCTGTATGCCATGTCGTCACTCGGCCCTCCCTCCCTCCCGCCCTCCCTCCTTCTCCTGGTCCATCAGATACTACTTTCGCGCCTTTTTTCTGACCAGGCGCCATAGCTAGCACTGGGATCATGGAGCCCGCTCAGATCACCGCGGCAATTATGAGCACTATGAACACCACGCGCATTGTCCTGGAGTATATGCAGAGCCAGGACATGCCAAGGCGAAACCCGGACCAGGCGAGGAGGCGATTGCAGCGCGGCGACGAGAGTGATGAGGAAATTGACATGGACATAGACCTCTCACAAGGCACAGGCCCCAGCAATGTGGAAATCATGGTGTCACTGGGGCAGGTTCATGCCGTGGAACGCCGATTCTGGGCCCGGGAAACAAGCACAGACTGGTGGGACCGCATCGTGTTGCAGGTGTGGGATGATTCCCAGTGGCTGCGGAACTTTCGCATGCGTAAGGGCACTTTCATGCAACTTTGTGACTTGCTTTCCCCTGCCCTGAAACGCCAGAATACCAGGATGAGAGCAGCCCTCACAGTTGAGAAGCGAGTGGTGATAGCCCTGTGGAAGCTTGTAACGCCAGACAGCTACCGGTCAGTCGGGAATCAATTTGGAGTGGGCAAATCTATGGTGGGGGCTGCTGTGATCCAATTTGCCAGGGCAATGAAAGACCTGGTGATAGCAAGGGTAGTGACTCTGGGCAACGTGCAGTCAATAGTGGATGGTTTTGCTGAAATGGGATTCCCAAACTGTGGCGGGGCCATAGACGGAACCCATATCCCTATCTTGTCACCGGAGCACCAAGCCACCGACTACGTAAACCGCAAGGGGTACTTTTCAGTGCTGCTGCAAGCCCTGGTGGATCACAAGGGACGTTTCACCAACATCAACGTGGGATGGCCGGGAAAGGTATATGATGCTCGCGTCTTCAGGAACTCTGCTCTGTTTCGAAAGCTGGAGGAAGGGACTTTCTTCCCGGACCAGAAAGTGACCATTGGGGATGTTGAAATGCCTATCGTGATCCTTGGGGACCCAGCCTACCCCTTAATGCCATGGCTCATGAAGCCGTACACAGGCAGCCTGGACAGTAGTCAGGACCTGTTCAACTACAGGCTGAGCAAGTGCCGAATGGTGGTGGAATGTGCATTTGGACGTTTAAAAGCGCGCTGGCGCAGCTTACTGACTCGCTCAGACCTCAGCGAAAAGAATATCCCCATTGTTATTGCTGCTTGCTGTGCGCTCCACAATATCTGTGAGAGTAAGGGGGAGACATTTATGGCGGGGTGGGAGGTTGAGGCAACTCGCCTGGCCGCTGATTACGCGCAGCCAGACACCAGGGCGGTTAGAGGAGCACAGCAGGGCGCGGTGCGCATCAGAGAAGCTTTGAAAACGAGTTTTGTGACTGGCTAGGCTACTGTGTGAAACTTCTGTTTGTTTCTCCTTGATGAACCCTCCAAACCCCCCCCCCCCGACCCAGTTCACTCTACTTCCCTGTAAACCAACCACCCCACCCTCCCCTCCCGCTTGCAGAGGCAATAAAGTCATTGTTTTTTCACATTCATGCATTCTTTATTAGTTCCTCACAGAAGTAGGGGGATAATTGCCAAGGTAGCCTGGGATGGGTGGGGGAGGAGGGATGGAAAAGGACACACTGCATTTTAAAACTTTAACTCTTATTGAAGGCCAGCCTTCTGATGCTTGGGCGATCATCTGGGGTGGAGTGACTGGGTGGACGGAGGCCCCCCCACCGTGTTCTTGGGCGTCTTGGTGAGGAGGCTATGGAACTTGGGGAGGAGGGCTGTTGGTTACACAGGGGCTGTAGCGGCGGTCTCTGCTCCTGCTGCCTTTCCTGCAACTCAACCATACGCTCGAGCATATCAGTTTGATGCTCCAGCAGACGGAGCATTGCCTCTTGCCGTCTGTCTGCAAGCTGACGCCACCTATCGTCTTCAGCCCGCCACTTGCTCTGTTCATCCCGCGATTCAGCCCGCCACCTCTCCTCTCGTTCGTATTGGGCTTTTCTCATCTCCGACATTGACTGCCTCCACGCATTCTTCTGTGCTCTATCAGCGTGGGAGGACATCTGCAGCTCCGTGAACATATCGTCCCTCGTCCTACGTTTTCTCTTTCTAATGTTCACGAGCCTCTGCGAAGGAGAAACATTTGCAGCTGGTGGAGGAGAAGGGAGAGGTGCTTAAAAAAGACACATTTTAGAGAACAATGGGTACACTCTTTCATTACAAGGTCGCATATTTCGGCTTGCAGGCAGCCATGGTAGGCCACAGTGTTTTGGCTTTTTTAACCTTCTTAACATGCGGGAAAGGTTGCAAACAGCAGCGCATTTCCCATATCAAGGATGAATTGGGTTGTCCATTTAAAATGGGGTTTCAATGTAAAAGGAGGGGCTGCGGTTTCCCGGTTAACATGCGGCACAAACACAAGTAAACCACCCCCCCCACACACACACACGATTCTCTGGGATGATCACTTCATCCCTCCCCCCACCGCGTGGTTAACAGCGGGGAACATTTCTGGTCAGAAGAGCAGGAACGGGCGCCTCTGAATGTCCCCTTAATAAAATCACCCCATTTCAACCAGGAGAGCTTTCTGGAGATGTCCCTGGAGGATTTCCGCTCCATCCCCATACACGTTAACAGACTTTTCCAGTAGATGTACTGGCCGCGATTGCCAGGGCAAATTAATCATTAAACACGCTTGCTTTTTTTTTTTTGTAATGTTTACAAATATTTACAAAGTTACACTCACAAGAGATCTCCTGTGTGCCCTGAGGGTCTTGGGTGAGTTCGGGGGTTACTGGTTCCAGGTCCAGGGTCACAAACATATCCTGGCTGTTGGGGAAACCGGTTTCTCCGCTTCCTTGCTGCTGTGAGCTACCTACAGTACCTCCATCGTCATCTTCCTCGTTCCCCGAACCGTCTTCCCTGTGTGTTTCTCCAGTGAGAGAGTCATAACACACGGTTGGGGTAGTGGTGGCTGCACCCCCTAGGATCGCATGCAGCTCCGCGTAGTAGCGGCAAGTTTGCGGCTCTGCCCCGGACCTTCCGTTTGCTTCTCTGGCTTTGTGGTAAGCTTGCCGTAGCTCCTTAATTTTCATGCGGCACTGCTGTGTGTCCCTGTTGTGGCCTCGGTCCTTCATGGCCTTGGAGATCTTTTCTAATACTTTTCCATTTCTTTTACTGCTACGGAGTTCAGCTATCACTGCTTCATCTCCCCATATGGCGAGCAGATCTTGTACCTCCCATTCGGTCCATGCTGGAGCTCTTTTGCGATCCTGGGACTCCATCACGGTTACCTGTGCTGATGAGCTCTGCGTGGTCACCTGTGCTCTCCACGCTGGGCAAACAGGAAATGAAATTCGAACATTCGCGGGGCTTTTCCTGTCTACCTGTTCAGTGCATCTGAGTTGAGAGTGCTGTCCAGAGCGGTCACAATGAAGCACTGTGGGATAGCTCCCGGAGGCCAATAACGTCGAATTCCGTCCACACTACCCCAATTCCGACCCGCAAAGGCCGGTTTTATCGCTAATCCCCTCGTCGGAGGTGGTGTAAAGAAACCGGTTTAAAGGACCCTTTAAGTCGAAAGAAAGGGCTTCGTTGTGTGGACGTGTCCAGGCTTAATTCGGTTTAACGCTGCTAATGTCGACCTAAACCCGTAGTGTAGACCAGGCCTTAGAGACTAACAAATTTATTTCAGCATAAGCTTTCATGGGCTACAGCCACTTCTTCAGATGCATAGAGTGGAACACACAGACAGAAGATATTTATACATACAGAGAACATGAAAAGGTGGAAGGACGCATACCAATTGTAAGAGGCCAATCAATTGAGGTGAGCTAGCAGCAGCAGCAGAAGAAAAAACTTTGAAGTCATAATCGAGATGACCCAGAGAAGGTGTGAGGAGAACTTAACATGGGGGAAAAAAATTCAATTAGTGTAATGACCCAACCATTCCCAATCTCTGTTTAGACCTAAGTTAATTGTGTCTAATTTGCATATTAATTTGAGTTCAGCAGTCTCTCTTTGGAGTCTGTTTTTGAAGTTTTTTTGTTGCAAAACTGACATCTTCAAGTCTGTCACTGAGTGATTAGAGAGGTTGAAATGTTCTCCCACTGGTTTTTGAATGTTATGATTTCTGATGTCAGATTTGTGTCCATTTATTCTTTTGCTTAGAGACTGTCCAGTTTGGCCAATGTACATGGCAGAGGGGCATTGCTGGCACATGATGGCATATATCACGTTGGTAGATGTGCAGGTGAACGAGCCCCTGATGGTGTGATTGATGTGGTTAGGTCCTATGATGGTGTCACTTGAATAGATATGTGGACAGAGCTGGCATCGGGCTTTGTTGCAAGGATAGGTTCCTGGGTTAGTGTTTTTGTTGTATGGTGTGCGGTTGCTGGTAAGTATTTGCTTAAGGTTGGGGGGTTGTCTGTAAGCGAGGACTGGTCTGTCTCCCAAGGTCTGTGGGAGTGAGGGATCATCTGAGGGATGGATCCTGTGAGGGATCATCCTGTTCTTTTTGTAATTAAAGACTGTATCATAATGCATCTGCACAAGGGACTGAATTAAGGCTGTAGAAGCAACCTTAATTGTGGAATTTCCTAACTTTTGAGTGCTTGACTTTGCAACCTTAATGTTCTTTTAACCTACTTCTTTTTGTATGTAATTTCCTAGGCTTTTAAAAAGGCAAATAGGAAAATCGGAGATTCCATCATGTGACATAATGACCTCCACTAGGGTAATCTGTGCTTGGATTTCTTAGATCTCCCTCACAGACCTATGCCTCTTGAGCTAATGGAGTAACTGATAGCAGTAGCAGATGATTATCCTCTGTGAGCTAGCATTAGAGAGGGGGAGACACACCTAGCAAATGGGTTTCACTGATATTTGCTGACAGCAGAGGAACAGTGAAACTTGGGTTCCATTGTAGGCTCTGGAGGGGAGTGTTCTCTAGGGTGCACAGGCCTTTTTCTCCTTTTTCCCCCTGTGCTTGATCCCTTCTTTTCCTATTCCCTCCTCCCATCCCTTTCCTGACTGTCTTGCCCCTGGCTCCTGGTCCCAGTACCAGTCTCCTTGCTTATCTAGTACCAGTTTCCACTTCTCATCCCAGTCTCTTTACCCAGCCAGTCCTACCCCTCTCTCCCCAATTCCTTGTCCCCAGTCTCCTTGTCTAGCTAGTCCCTGTTCTCTCCCTACACCCCAACTCCTTGTCAGATGTTAGTTAGGCTTTAGTAAGGCTTTTGACACAATCCCACATGGCATTCTCCTAAACAAACTGTAGTCTAGATGAAATTACTTTAAGATGGGTGCACAAGTGGTTGAAAGACTGTGGGGTGTGGAAAGACAACCTGTAAGTCTTCCAGTATGTTAAAGAAGACAGTGATCAATTGTTCTCCATGCCCATTGACAATAAGTAATGGGCTTAATATGCAGATAGGGAGATTTAGGTTAGATATTAGGAAAAACTTTCCTACTATAAAGGTAGATATGTACTATAATAGGTTACCAAGGAAGGTTTTGGAATCCGGCCAGGAGAGGAGGGGACAGGGATAAGGGGGCCGAGGCTGGGGGCAGGTGCGTGGCCAGTAGTGGAGCCTCGTGTGTGGGAGTAGCAGCCGGGACCCTGCATGTGCAGCCGGATGCAGGGCCAGCAGCCGGGATCCCCAGGTGTGGGGCTGTGATGCAGGACCCATGTGCGTGGCCGGCAGCTGGGACCCCACATAAAACCTGGGGGTGCTGGAGCACCCCCTGCACCCCTACTTCCCATGCCTATGCTTGATCCTATCCGAGTCTGAGGCAGCTAGGAGCAGCCATTATGGGGAAAGGCCAGCTTTGCCCCTGCAGTCCTGGGCTGGAGCATGCACAGTTGCTCTGAGGATAGCACATGTGCAGTTGGTCAGCACTAGGAACTATGACAAGTTTCAGAGTAACAGCCGTGTTAGTCTGTATCCGCAAAAAGAAGAACAGGAGTACTTGTGGCACCTTAGAGACTAACAAATAAGTGGGCTGTAGTCCACGAAAGCTTATGCTCTAATAAATTTGTTAGTCTCTAAGGTGCCACTAGGAACTATGAGAGGCTCAAGCAGGCTCAGAGGGGAAAGAAACATTGGAGATTTTAGCTGCTAAACTCTAAACTCTCTGTGTGTGTGTGTGTGTGTGTGTGTGAATTGTGATTCTCTCCCCTTCCCCCATGCTTATAATTTGGATAAATGTGGACTGATTTTCCTGGGGACAGCAAAAGGTACATCCGTAATAGAAAGGCAACCCTTGCCCAATTTTAAGTCTTCAAGTCCCCACATACTTTGAGCACTGTTCAAACAAAAAGTCACTAAAATTTAACATGGGCAAAATGTATTTTTCCCTAACCTTTTTCTCAGAAATAACTGAACTGTTTTGGCTGAAATTTTCCAACAAAATTCAGTGTGAGGCAGACACCCAGGATAGAAAATTTCAGTCCAAATGATTAAAGTTTCAGTCATAAGCAGCTAAAAATATGGTCTTTTAATGGGAAGTGTTGGGCAATCTTAACTCTAGGTGGCATTACCAGCTCCACCGTTAATGTCCTGATGTGTTTTAACTCATGTTCCCCGGTGGTATCATTGGGTAATATTGCTTGATTAAGGGCGTGTTGTGTCTTTTTTATGATTCTTGCAGCCTGGCATGACTTTTATTTGATAATATAACATCTTCAGTTGGGTATTTATCCTACAGGTTGGCTCTTCCACTGAAATCAGGATGATTTATGTGGATTATATATTGTTGGTTTTTGGCCTATCGGTGGGAGAGTTTGATTCCTAAAGGTAGAGCTAATAAATTCTAGGATGTTGAGCAATCACAAGTGCTGTGAGATGCTCTACTGAATTTCATGCAAAAACTCGCTGTTAAAATATCATGAGCATATTTCAAAGAATATTTATAGTTGTAAGGACACTGTCAATTTAAAAATATCACTTTGTGTAATTAAATAACAGCTATTGTGAAATTATTTATCTGTTATAGTTACAAGTAACAGCTATTTTCTGGTGAAACTGAAATGAATTGGAGAGAATTTTTTTTTCCAGTTTTGCTTAGTGCTTTTGAGAGTATTTTGCATCTAGTTCAGTTTCACTCTTAATTGTGGGAGGAAGGGGTGGTCTAGTGGAGAGGGGAGTAAGTTGGGACTTGCCAGACCCACATTCTATTCCTTTCTCTGCAACTGACCTTGGACAAATCAGTGTCCCAAGTCACTTTTGTTTCTCCTTCCACCACTTCAGGTCTTGTCTCTTTGATTTGTAATCTGTTTATGGCAAAGACTGTATTGCTGTTTGTTTGTGTCATACCTAGCAAAAAGGAGCCCCCGTTTCATTTGGGGCTTCTGTACCCTACTGTAATTCAAATAATAAATAATCCTGTATAGTTAATCACTTTTCTATTTTGTTTGTGTTGGTTTTTACCCAGAGCAACAGGGGAAGAAAAACATTTTTAAAAAATAGGAAAATGTGATTGCAGAACCACCAATATTGAGAAGGCAGTTCAGTAGATTTAAGTAATATCTGGCATTACGTTTAACTCACATTTAAATATTTGACTTGACGTAAATTGACAGGGAGTCCCATTGTCAGGGACTGAACAGTAAATGAAGGTGGCATGGAAAAACAAGATACAGTGGTTGGAAGTTTAAGATAGATAGATTCAGACTAGAAATAAGGTGTAAACTTTTACTAGTTAGGGTAATTAACCATTGGAACAGCTTACCGAGGGCTGTGATGAATTCTCCATCATTGGGAATTTTTAAATCAAGACCAGTTGTTTTTCTAAAAGATATGCTCTAGTTCCGCCACAGCTATTGGACTTAATTCTTTCTTCAATTCAGGGAAGTACGGTGTTATGTGGGAGGTCAGTCTAGACGAACACAGTGGGTTGTTCTGGCCTCAAAAATCTATAACTTTACATTATGTTACCATTACATCCTCCCCCCCTCCCTGCCAGTATTGGTGGTCAGGGAAGAAACTAGTCTTTTCCATTCCTCTTTATTATTTGTTATTTGACATTATTCATTTTGTAACTCCTGATATTGTTCTTAAGTATTCTGGTTCAGATCAGAGGCAAGACTATCCTCCCTGGATATTTGTTTTTCATGAATGCTGTATGAGGGTTGGGGTTTTTGTTGATCTTATGCTCATAGACTTTAAGGTCAGAAGGGACCAGTATGATCATCTAGTCTGACCTCCCGCATGATGCAGGCCACAAAAGCTGACCCATCCCCTTTCCCTTGACTCAGCTGTTGAAGTCCCCAAATCCTGTGATTTAAGAACTTCAAGTCGCAGAGAATCCTCCAGCTAGCGACCCCCGCCCCATGCTACAGAGGAAGGCGAAAAACCTCCAGGGCCTCTGCCAATCTACCCTGGAGGAAAATTCCTTCCCGACCCCAAATATGGCGATCAGTAGAACCACGAGCATGCAGGCAAGATTCTCCAGCCAGACCCTCATTGACCATTGATACTATTTACCCGCGATGGCACGCTGTTGATTGATTGACTATTGCTCCCCGGCACCGGTGGATGGAGCCCCAGCCCCCACTGCAATGTGACACTACCTGTAAAGGTTCCACACCAGGACCAGGCAATCCTTGCCCCCCGAGAGAAAGTGACTGCTGTCGTCGGTAAAGCAGAGGCACGTGAGGTCTTGGTAGTGTCAGTTTAGGATGGCGAGGAGGTTCCCACTGGAGACCTCCCACAGATAGAGCATACAGTCTGAGTTTTTGTGTTTAAATAATTTTAAGAACCCTAAAATGAGACTAAAAACATTTAAATACACCAGAAGAGTTTTTGCTACATTGTATCTTAAATGATGTATCCTAACCAATTTAGATCCTCTTTTGTAAGAAGGTCTTTTCTACATGGTTCAGTAATGCGCTATATGGGGGTGTAATTTCTAAAGTGTACTAATGTGTTGTATATGAATTGGTCCATGTAGACTCCACTGGAGTGCACTTAATGTTCCCTGGCAGTGCACAGCCCTACATTAAAGTGCACTATGGAATATCTAGTGCGCAGAGGCAGGATCTACAGAGACTAATTAATGTGCAACACAGTGTGCTTTAGAAATCACATCCCCATAGTGTGCATTACCCCACTGTGTAGACAAGTCGGAATATTTAGGCCTACAACTTGCATGTCTTGTGTTTTCACCCTATATGTTTTAGAATGACTGAGGATATTATATTCCCACAGTAGGAGTTTGCAATGCTAATTGTGAAAGAGCTCATAACTAGGGCCCCAATTCTGCAACTGGGTCTTCATGGGCAAATGCAAACAGCCCCAGTGAAGTCACTGTGGCTCCTCATGGGTGTAAGGGTTTCCCATGAGAATCTCATCGCAGGATTGGGGCCCGCAGTAACCCTTTTGCACTCTTTTAATTTTAGAGGACACTTTTGGAAAAATTGTGTCTCTTTCATTATAGGCGTTCAGTGCAAGTTGAAGATGATCAGTAATGCTTAGCAGTAAACTAATATGCAGAGCAAGGCAGTTTAAATCAAGCTGTTCTGAACTAGTAATTCCTATGCATTTCCTTTCTATTAGATTCTGTCCATTCTGTCTTGGGCGGTGAGGCGGGAGTGCAATCACAGCTTTGCATTTTTAGATTCATGACAGAGCGTGACATTTGAAAACACAAGAGTTGGAGTGAACTGTTTTACTATCTTGAGATTCCTGAGAGCTATTGCCCTTCTTTAATATGAAACTGCTTATTCTAGCAATATAGTTGCTCCATATACATTGGTAGAGAAGCTCATTATGTTAAAAAAATCAATGTCCAGACATAGAAATGAGAATGCGTGGTATGCTTATAGTCACTATTAATACACATTTGCAAGTGTAGTGCTCCCCCACCTTTTTTTTTTTTTTTGTAGCACTGGTAACTTGAATAAACATTGTACATGTGATTCACCTCAGTGTGTAAACTTTCTTTTAAAGAAGCAAGGATGGCATTTACTGAATTTCCTGTTGCTTGCATCAGTGAATATTTTACATTAGGTCATGATTAATCCTAAACCAGCCAATCTACAGGAAAAATTTATTGCTGATCTCCCATAGGCCACTTTGGAAACAAAGAGCAGGATAAAAAATGCTTTAAAATGTAAATGCTAGTTAAAATTCACAAGATCATAAAACAGACATATGGTACAAGTCTTTTTAAAAAATGTAATGAAATACAGTATGTCTTTTTATCATTTTAAAAAGAATCTTATTTAGTAATCACCAGAGGGGAGGTGTTTCCATCTCCTTTTCCCAAAATCTTTCCTCTCCCCTTAATTTTTTAAAATTTTCTGTGTTTTGAAAAATAGATGGGCCTATGAAACTGTCTTTGGGGACAGTGCATATATTATTTACCATATTTCTGCTGCTCAATTCATTATTGAAAATTTACTGCCGTGTAGTAATGAAGCTGGTGTAATCCGGATTGAATGCATATCGGTGGGAGGTAGAAGGGGGGCAGTAAAGCACAGTTCCCAGAAAGTGGAGCGGGTGTGAAGGGTGCCACAGCTACTCCTGGATCTGTGAAGAATGCTCCTATTTTTAACATGATGTATCAAGTGATGCTATTGCCAGTTTTAATCCGTGTGTGTGTGTATGCGCACATGTGAGCCATCATTGTATACAACTGGAATGCTGCTCCTTGCCTTGTTTACAGTATAGCAGTACATTCCTGAGTAATTATAGTAAAGGCCTTGGTGGCACTATATGAGGTAAAGTTTGCTTTGAAAGTGGTGAATGAGAAGGAGGAAACTGAGAGAGAGACAGAGAGAAACATGCAGCTCCAGAGGGAAATACTCTATGCTTTACAGTTGCTTGTGTGGATAGTAACCAGATGGTAAGCTGGAACACCCGGTTGGATAGCTGAGGAGCCAAACATATGGTTAATGGTTAGGAGAAATAGCTTTCAGAGCCAGGGCTTTGCTGACTGCTTCACATTACAGATTGTTACAGTGTGTCATTACATTGCCAAGCTAAGTGCTTAATACCCACTGCGGGCTCTGGGCATACATTTATACAAACGACTTTTAGCTATTTGCTGGCATAGACTGAGAAGTTGACCTCATATGTAGCTTTAAAATGTCTCCCCCCACCCCCTCCCGCAGTGGAAATGCAGTATCACATTTTACAAGCTAAGAACCTACATCAGTGAGCTTTCTTGCGCGTTCGCTCTCTCTAATCTGTTTGTTTTCAACAGCTATATATATATATTTTTTTTTAACAACCAAGTTTGCTTGGACTGCAGCATTGCACTTACATGCCCAGCATTTGAAGTTTCTGTTGTGGGAGCTTTGGGCAACACCAGGCCTATGTTATCTAAGGAACTCTGAGCTCATTCATCTGCTTTTCATGGCCTGCTTCCTTTTATTTTTAGCCAAATCCGTCAGGCCTGACAGGCGGGTAATTTGATCCAGAGAAAGGGCAAAGCTCCAGGTCCTTTCCACAAAGCAATTCTTTTCCTCCCTCCTGGGAAGGCTCCAAACTTGGCCTGCTGCAGGCAGATGGATTTGTTGAGTCATGTGAGATCATTTACACAAAAACACAGTGAGGCAGTGAAAAAAAAAAAGGGGGGGGGGAAGGGGTGGATGGAGAGAGGAGGAGAAAGGGGTGGGAGAGAGTGTTGCTGTTGATTCTGATGGGGAGTGTAGGAAATCTGCTTTGAGGCAGCTAGACAGAGGAATGCAGCAGATTCATTCTTGTATAAGGTAATGTCTAGTTTACAGTACAGGGTGGAGTCACTGTAGCAAATCACTTGAAAACAGATTCATTAAAAAAAATCTTCTTAAAATAATACACACACACACACACACACACACACACACGAAGTGAAGGGTGCACTGCAGCCTGTGGACAGCACAGGATTACAGTAGCAGTAAACTACTAACTGGAAGGTTTATAGAAAATGTGTTGGCTTTGTGATGCAAGATGAGTTTGCTTTGTCTTGATGCCAGCATGACTGGGGATGGGGAACGGGGAGAATTGGAATATTACTCACGGTTAATTCTTTCCAGAGATTATTTAACAGGACAGTGGAGGGAGGGGGATATACACAATTCTAAGTAAGCGTACAGTACTATAACACGGTTAGCTATAGCAGAGTGTTTGTTTCATTTTGAAATCAGTTACACCATGATCTTCATTACATCAGAAAATAGACTGTACTCATTCGGTTGAGTTGGTTTGCTACCCAGAGCAACCAAAATGCTCTCTAGTGCTATTTTTTAAAGGAGGATTTGGAAGTATGTCAAACTTATGGCATTTTATATCTTAGTAATAAGTAATGGAAAATTAGGTTGATTAATATATACAGTTTTCTAGCACGAACAAAATTGTATAAGGTTTTAAATAATCTTGTTAAGGTAGTCTATGTTTATCTTGCACTTCCTAAAAAAACCCAAAGTAATAACTTTTGCCATTACTCTGGACTTTCTTAATATTTGGATACTGCAGGAATAATATTTTTGGTAGGATAATTGAAAATACAAAAGGGAGTGGAAACTGGAATTGGGACTTATTTGAATGCATATGCAATAAAGCAAGTTCAATGAAAAACCATTAAAAATGAATCTTAAACTCTTAATGCTCGTTAAGAAACTTACCCTGGGATTGTTAAACTTGCCTCTCTAACTGCTCCTACCCCTTTTTTCATATAGAGTTGCCTTTTTTACAGAGAGTGCTAAGCTATAACTAAGGTGCTTTCAGGTTGGAATGAATATTTGGTTTGGAATTCTCATTGGTGTTTCTCTTCTTCCTTGGTGTGTCTGAGCTTTTCCACTCATTTTTCTGTTCTTTCCCTTCTTGTGCTCATCCTAAAGTGCTTCAGGATTCTGGGGGTGGGGTGGGGGGCTGGTTATGGTATATAATGTAAATTTTTGGTTGGAGCAGGGAGATTGGAGGTTTGGGTTTGAGTCCTATTCTCAGCCTTGACACAGAGAGAATTTTTTTGATGTGCAAGAAGAGTTCTGTCTTCTTTAGGAGGCCTCTTTACCCATTTGTAAAATAGAGATAATATGCCCCCTCCCCTCAGACTTTGCTTTTGTTGTGGGGTTATTATTTATTTGTATTGTGTGTTAGATTCCTAGTTATGGAGCCGGGTGCCATTGTGCCATATCCAATTGAAATTCAATAAGATTTTGGCACCTCCCTCCCTTAAGATCTGTTGGAAATATCAGCATAATTCCTGGTATGGGAAGTTAACCATGTAAATTGACAGGAGAAAAATCTCAGTAGAGTGGTTCCTATCCTCCTAAAAAGTAACCCAGTTTTTTAAAAACAAAAATGGTCGTTTCTCTGCTTTGAAAATGCAGAGCTGATATTCTCTCGCTATTTGCTCCTTTGCTTTGGACAACCAGCCAGCCTAGACATGTCTCAGGAACTGCTCATTCCTTTGTTGTTGGGAACAGCATTTATTTTCCTTTTGATCTGTTCTCCTTTTTTCTTCCCCCTTTCTTTCACTGCTGCTTGCCTTCCTCGGCTCCTTCTTGAAACTTCTCTGTGAGGTGTGCCCATGAGCAGGCTAATTCTCAACTCACATCCACTCTTTCAGACCCACTACGTCTTATAGAATCATAAGACTGAAAGGGACCTCAAGGGGTCATCTAGTCCAGTCCCCTGCACTTGTGGCAGGACTAAGTATTATCTAGACCATTCCTGACAGGTATTTGTCTACCCTGCTCTTAAAAATCTCCAATGATGGAGATTCTAGAACTTCCCTGGGCAATTTATTCCAGTGCTCAAACACCCTGACTGGAAGTTTTTCCTAATGTCCAACCTAAACCTCCCTTGCTGCAATTTAGGCCCACTGCTTCTTGTCCTATCCTCAGAGGTTAAGAAGAACAATTTTTCTCCCTCCTCCTTGTAACAACCTTTTATGTACTTGAAAACTGTTATCATGTCTCTTCTCAGTCTTCCCTTTTCCAGACTAAACAAACCCAATTTTTTCAATCTTCCCTCATAGGTCATGTTTTCTAGACCTTTAAGCATTTTTGTTGCTCTTCTCTGGACTTTCTCCAGTTTGTCCACATCTTTCCTGAAATGTGGCGCCCAGAACTGGGCACAATAATCCAGTTGATGCCTAATCAGTGCGGAATAGAGCGGAAGAATTACTTCTCGTGTCTAATACATCCTAGAATGATGTTTGCCCTTTTTGCAACAGTGTTACACTGTTGACTCATATTTAGCTTGTGGTCCACTATGACCCCCAGATCTGTTTCTGCAGGACTCCTTCCGAGGCAGTCATTTCCCATTTTGTATGTGTGCAACTGATTGTTCCTTCCTAAATGGAGTACTTTGCATTTGTCCTTATTGAATTTCATTCTATTTACTTCAGACCATTTCTCCAGTTTGTCCAGATCATTTTGAATTTTAATCCTATCCTCCAAAGCACTTAAACCCCTCTCAGCTTGGTATTGTCTGCAAACTTTATAAGTATACTCTCTATACCATTATCTAAATCATTGATGAAGATATTGAACAGAACCGGACCCAGAGCTGATCTCTGCAGGACCCTATTCATTATGCCCTTCCAGCATGACTGTGAACCACTGATAACTACTCTCTGGGAATGGTTTTTCAACCAGTTATGCACCCACCTTATAGTAGCTCCATCTAGGTTGCATTTCCCTTGTTCCATGGTCTTGATTTAGACCAGCAATTTTTGACTTTGGCTTCTTCCATACTTGTATTCACACTGGTGCTGCCTCCTTCTGGAATTGAGGATCTGGAAAGAAAATATTCAAGTGCTTACATGTTTTGTGACGTGTCTCACTCTTCACTTCAGTCTATGCAACATGCACAAGGTAGAGGATGTCTTTTTTTTTTTTTTTTAAATAATTTTTCTTCACTGCTGCCTTGAGCAATTTTTCTCTTCTGGCTGTTGGGTTACTAACAGACTTTAAAGGTATTTTCTTTGACAGATGTATTTCAGGTTTTAAAGAATGCCATGATATAGTGCAGGGGTAGGCAACCTTTCAGAAGTGGTGTGCCGAGTCTTCATTTATTCACTTTAATTTAAGGTTTCGCGTGCCAGTAATACATTTTAACATTTTTTTAGAAGGTGTCTCTCTCTAAGTCTATATTATATAACTAAACTATTGTTGTATGTAAAGTAAACAAGGTTTTCAAAATGTTTAAGAAGCTTCATTTAAAATTAAATTAAAATGCTGATCTTACGCCGCCAGCCTACTCAGCCCGCTGGGTGTGTGGGGGGGGTTCAGGTCAGAGGGCTGGGTGTTGGGGGGGACGGACTCAAGGTCAGGGCAGAGGGCTGGGGTGTGTGGAGGTGCACGGCACAAGGCTGGGTGTGTGGGGGGTTCAGGGCAGAGGGCTGGGGCTGTGGCGGTACAGGGCAGAGGGATGGGTGTGTGTTGGGGTGGGGGTGCAGGGCAGAAGGCTGGGGTGCTCCCTGCCCTGAGCGGCTCATGGCAGGGGTTTGGGAGGGATATGCCCTGTTCCTCCCCCTTCCCCAAGGCCCGTCCCTACCTCTCTCTGCCTCCTCTACGGAGCAGTGAGCACGCTGCCGCTCGGCTCTGCTCCTCTGGGAGGAG
The DNA here is from genome assembly GCF_027887155.1 of Malaclemys terrapin pileata. Taxonomy (NCBI): domain Eukaryota; kingdom Metazoa; phylum Chordata; order Testudines; family Emydidae; genus Malaclemys; species Malaclemys terrapin. The sequence goes on from NC_071507.1 coordinate 139,496,320, forward strand.
GAGTGGCCGGAATACACCACGTTGTGGGAAGAAATGGGGGGGGGGAAGCTTGGCTGCCGCAGGACCACGGTTCTGCCTCCTGCCCCCGCAGGGGAGAGCGGTGGGCGGGACCCCCCCACCCCCACTGCTCTCTCCTGCGGGGGCAGGAGGCAGAAGCTTGGTCCTGCGACAGCCAAGCTTCCCTCCTCCCCCGCTTCTTCTCCCAGCATGGCGCTTTCCGGCCCCTCCTCCTCCTCCTCTCACCGGGCAGGCAGCGTGCCGCTCAAACTCGGCTTGCGTGCCGTGTTTGGCATGCGTGCCATAGGTTGCCGACCCCTGATATAGTGGCTGCTCTGCCTCTCTGTTTGCCACCAGTGCAGTGAGCAACATTTACTTCTAACCTGTGACATCAGCAGGTGGTGGTTGCCAGTCACAGCATATACCACTTCCTTTCCTCATGTTGCTTCTACACAATGGTTCTATATTGTTTTCTTGCTTCTGTCTCTGGTGATCTGGCAGTTCGCTTCTTTTGTCACACAAGTAGTTGAAGAACTTTGCCTCCAAGCCAAGAACTGATTGTTAGAACTCTGTAGGCATACATGGGGCATGCCACTGTACTACAAAAGGGGTCTGTACCATGTATAACTGGCAAACGAGATGTCATCATCATGGCCAACAGCCAGGTCAAAAGATGGAGCATAGGATCCATGAGGCTCTGCACCCAGGTGTGCTTAACTTGGTCAATAAGGCCATGGAATTTAGGTTCAAGTTTTGATCTTGGCCTGTCTGCACTCCATTATGAAGAGAGATAATCCTGAAAGGGATTTCTAGAGCTCACACTTCCTACATGCAATAAGGCTATTGTGTTCACTTTTACTGAGGCTTCAGAAGAGGAGGAACTTTCTTGTTGCTGTGCTTCAGGTTGAGAGGTCTTTAGTTCTTCCCAAAGATCTAGGAGGCCTTTTCTGGTGCCTCAGTTGCAGATCCAAAGAATGTTCTCTTATGAGCCAGGTAATCTGGCTCATTTACTCAGAGCTCATCATTTGTGGAGTCATGTTGGAAGAGCCCAGATAGATGCCCAATTCTCTCCAGCAGAAAACTTTAACAAATTTTATAAACTTCACTTGGGGAGCTCAGAAGCTGGCAGGTGATTCCCAAAGTGGGCTTGGCAGTGACTCCATTTTACAATGCTCATTTATACCATTAAGAAGCACACTTTTCCTTAGAAATTCCCTAGACAGAAAAACAGAGGGCGCTCTTATGAAGAAATATGAACTTGCTGGAAGTGTGGGGTGTGGCATTTTCCTCCGTGTATATATCTTCAGGGCAGCTCAGCAGTGGATATTAGGGATTTACTCTGAGTAGAGGCTTTAATTTAAATTCTCTAGAAATATCTCTAGGGGGCTAAATATGTGCAAACTCCTCCCCTCCAGAGGTCTAAGATGGCACAGTGTCAAAATGCAAGATTATTTTACAATGACAGTAAAATTATTCTGATTTTTCCTTTTAGTTAAGGGGGTTTAGTTATGTCTTCCCCCTTCTCTCTCTTCATGTAGAATGAGCCTCCTGGTTAGCCATCCTGTTAACCACTTGAAGTAGTTTGGAATCCACTCTGAAATAAATCCATGAACCTCACAGTTCTCTTCTCTCAGAGCAAGCAAAACTCTGGGACCAACTTATCTAGGAATCAGCAAGCTTAACTGATCAGAAAGCAAGCAAGTTCAGGAGGAAACTTCTGTTAGAAAGTCCCTGTTCAGCTGGAGACCAAACAAGCTTAGATTTCTTTCCCATCCTTTCCACAGAACATAGAGAATCCCTTTCAGAGATTAATCTTTGCTTATCGGTATAGTCAGGCATTGATCCAAATGAACAACACAGCACAAACAGAATGTCTTTTTCTGAATTCCCACAAAAGACCTGGTAAAGGCTCTCTAAAGGAATGCTTGTGAGAGTTTTCTGATGATGATCAAGCATCTTCTGATACTGCTACAGTGGCAGATTTTTCAGTCCACATGTTAGTAACGGATCAGGTTCTTCAAACTTTCCGATCATTTGTCTGAGCAGTCCATTAGTTTCTTGCTTGTGGTTTGCCTGTGGTGTTGCCAACTGCTAAAATTATCACTTGGCTTTGGCTTGGTTTTTTTTTTTTTTTTCCCCCTTAAATGAAGTTAGCTCTAACCAAGACCCTTTCCTTCAACTGTGCACTAAAAAGGCCTGTTTTCACCAGTGTCAGAGGCTGCTCACTCATTTCCTACCTTTCTATTTAGTGGCACACTGTGTTGTTCCCCTCACATCATGGCTCATTCCTCAATCTCCTGGTATCTAAATAAACTTCCGGTCTGCTTAAATTTTTTATGTTAATATTTTTTATCCAAATAGTGAATCTTTACCTTTAGAATGGCCCAGAAAGTGGGTCTTTCTTGCTTGCCAATGAACAAAATATCGCCTCTCAGGTTGCTTTTAGAGCCTTCATGACATAATCTTTCTCAAACTTTGGTACACAAAAAGCTTTCTGAACTCTCATAGCTGATATTCTGCAGCTCGATTTTTAGCATTCTATACTGCAGACAGTTTTGAACCATTTTCACCTTTACACAGCAGATCAGTATCGCCACATAAAAGTCAAAACTGAAATCTGACTACTTCTGCCTTCTTTCAACGACTTTCTTAACTATTTGTGAGACAAAGTGGGTGAGGTAATATCTTTTATTGGACTAACTTCTGTTGGTGAGACAGACAAACTGGTCCAATAAAAGATATTGTCCAACCATATTGTCTCTCTAATATCTTGAGACCAACATTGGTACAATAATGTTGCACTATTTGTCTCATTCACAAAAAGTGATGAAAGAAATGATGAATTGATGGATTTGTTCTATGTATTAAATTTATTCCAGACAGTTGTGAGCAAAAGTTGAACTGAATTTAAAATAACTATAAAACATAAAGTAAAGGTTAAACATAAACAAAACATCAAAATTAGAAAAGAATTGAAGACTACACATATCCAAATGAATACTTTTAATATTGAATCCTTAATCCATTCATTTCAGGGCTGAGAACACCCCCATTTTAGTTCAAGGGTGTGTGCGATTGACTGGCCTTCTATGACTTTTTAATTTATCTAGTGTTCTGATGCCACAGTGACAGGTCAGAATTATTGCTATAAATCTTAAGAATTTCTTGCCTTTGCAGAAGAGATCAGCATGTCTTTGGTATCTCCTTTTCCATTTGCATTCTTCAGAACATCGCCAGTAAAGGTTATTTTCGCTCCTCTCTATCAATGAGAAATCCAGATTCAAAATGCATTTTAACTGGTGCTCAATTCCACATTTAATGGCTCTTGATTGTTGTGGTCACATAATAAATAAATTAATCTGATAACTTACGTGCTCATGCAAATGTTGAAGATCTTTCTCTATCTAAAGGTTCGTTTTCATCAGTGTTAGCAGCAGCCCTCATATACGTCCAATCTGTAGGTAAAAGGAAGTGCCATATATGAGAAAAATAAACAGCTGAGTCTCATATGTACTGGCTTAAACAAAAATCAAATGCTCAGAATATTTTAGAAAATTTCACGTTGTAGCTTTCAATTTGAATGTAACGCCAATATTTAAAAAGGGCTCTAGAGGTGATCCCAGCAATTACAGACCGGTAAATCTAATGTCAGTACCAGGCAAATTAGTTGAACAATAGTAAAGAATAAAATTGTCAGACACATAGAAGAACATAAATTGTTGGGCAAAAGTCAACATGGTTTCTGTAAAGGGAAATCGTGTTTTACTAATCTATTAGAGTTCTTTGAAGGGGTCAACAAACATGTGGACAAGGGGGATCCAGTGGACATAGTGTACTTAGATTTCCAGAAAGCCTTTGACAAGGTCCCTCACCAAAGGCTCTTATATAAATTAAGTTATCATGGGATGAGAGAGAAGGTCCTTTCATGGATTGAGAACTGGTTAAAAGACAGGGAACAAAGGGTAGGAATAAATGGTAAAGTCTCAGAATGGAGATGGGTAACAAGTGGTGTCCCCCAAGGGTCAGTCCTAGGACCAATCCTATTCAACTTATTTATAAATGATCTGGAGAAAGGGGTAAAAAGTGAGGTGGCAAAGTTTGCAGATGATACTAAACTGCTCAAGATAGTTTAGACCAAAGCAGACTGTGAAGAACTTCAAAAAGATCTCACAAAACTGATTGGGCAAGAAAATGGCAAATGAAAGTTAATGTGGATAAATGTAAAGTAATGCACATTGGAAGAAATAACCCCAACAATACATACAATATGATGGGGGCTACAACAAATCAGGAAAAAGATCTTGGAGTCATCGTGGATAGTTCGCTGAAGACGTCCACGCAGTGTGCTGCGGCGGTCAAAAAAGCAAACAGGATGTTAGGAATCATTAAAAAGGGGATAGAAAATGAGACGGAGAGTATCTTATTGCCCTTCTATAAATCCATGGTACACCCACATCTTGAATACTGTGTACAGATGTGGTCTCCTCATCTCAAAAAAGATATACTGGCATTAGAAAAGGTTCAGAGAAGGGCAACTAAAATTATTAGGGGTTTGGAATGGGTCCCATTTGAGGAGAGATTAAAGAGGCTAGGATTTTTCAGCTTGGAAAAGAGGAGACTAAGGGAGGATATGGTAAAGGTATATAAAATCATGAGTGATGTAGAGAAAGTAAATAAGGAAAAGTTATTTACTTGTTCCCATAATACAAGAACTAGGGGCCACCAAATGAAATTAATGGGCAGCAGGTTTAAAACAAATAAAAGGAAGTTCTTCTTCATACAGCGCACAGTCAACTTGTGGAACTCCTTGCCTGAGGAGGTTGTGAAGGCTAGGACTATTACAGCATTTAAAAGAGAACTGGATAAATTCATGGAGGTTAAGTCCATTAATGGCTATTAGCCAGGATGGATAAGGAATGGTGTCCCCAGCCTCTGTTTGTCAGAGGGTGGATATGGGTGGCAGGAGAGAGGTCACTTGATCATTGCCTGTTGGGCTCACTCCCTCTGAGGCACCTGGCATTGACCACTGTCGGTAGACAGGATACTGGGCTAGATAGACCTTTGGTCTGACCCAGTACGGCCGTCCTTATATTCTTATGAATGTGATTAAAATTAAGAAACTACAGTTTGTCAAGATAATAGAAAACATGCCATATCATGATATGTAAGGAGCTTGATTTATTTCGCTTAACAAAGAAAAGGTTAAGGGGTGACTTGGTCAGTCTATAAATACCTACATGGGGAATAAATATTTGATGATTTGCTCTTCAATTTAGCAAATAAAGGTACAACACAGTCCAATGGCTGGAAGTTGAAGCTAAACAAATTCAGACTGGAAATAAGGCAATTTTTAACAATGAGGGTAACTATTTACCAAAGGTCATGATGGAGTTTCCATCACTGGCAATGTTTAAATCGAGATTGGACAGCTTTTCTAAAAGATATGCTGTAGGAATTATTGGGGGTGGGGGTGTTCTGTGGCCTGTGTTATACAAGAGGTCAGATTAGGTGATCCAATGGTCCCTTCTGTCACTCTCTGATACCTTTGCTGCATTACATGGTTTTAGAGCTCTGAGTATATAAATGCCATCCCTTTGAAGGAAGTTTTGCTGGTCAAGCACTATGCACTTGGTGAGCATGACCCATTCATTACTTGCTAAAATGTGTTTGAACATGAAAGGATAAGATGACAAAATTAAGCATGGCCTAAAGTTGTCTTCTACTGCTGCCGGGTCTACTGTTGCTTGACATTAGTTAAATTGCTTGGTTAGCTAGTTTTAAATATAGTTAATTTCTCCCCTGCTCACAAATTGACCTTAGACCAGTGGTGGGCAACCTGTGGCCCATCAGAGTAATCCACTGGCGGGCCGGGAGACACTGTTTACGTTGACCATCCACAGGCATGGCTGCCCGCAGCTCTCAGTGGCCGCGGTTCACTGGGAGCTGCAGGCAGCCATGCCTGTGAACAGTCAATGCAAACACGGTGTTGTGGCCCGCCAGAGGATTACTCAGATGGGCAGCCTGCGGCCCATCGGCCGCAGGTTGACCACCACTGCCTTAGACCTACCTCAGAGCTCTCTTCCGATTGGGTCTGCTATTTCTTTTCATTTTAAACTCTAAAATTAACTGTGAACAAGGAAGTAGGTACTTGAATGCTCTGGTGAGTACACTGCTTATGAGAAGTTGCATGTGATGGAAGTCAGGGGATGCCAGTGAGTTAAAACTTCTTAGGAGAAATTTTAGTATTTAACCCTAATGTTAGCAGAGAATAAAATTAGTTAGCTAAACATAGCTACAGAGATGCCACATTTAGCCATGATCAGGAAATGTTTGGTGATGCAACTGGCATGACTGCAATATAGAAAAGTCCCTTGTTCCCAGCTGAGAACACTGATTCTGCTAAAAGAAGTAGAGAATGATATTTTCAGTAGATATGGAGACGCATTGCAGTTGGTGAGACACTTGTGAATTTCAGAACTGTAGATAGTAGGACAGACAAAGTGACTGTTTGGCAGAAGTAGCTGCTTTCTCTGCCAATACAAAGGTGTAAATATAAGGCTACATCACAACTTTCACACCAGGTAAATGTTAATACCATTTGTCAGGCTACAGCTGGATGCTGATATGTCTGTCATGTGCTATGACTAATGCCAAGATACTTGAGTAAGAGATGAGGAGAGGGATATTTTAGAGAGGCACATCACAATGTCTTTTTAAATATAGTACCACTGCACATTAGATTATGGATTTTTACACTGTACTTCTACCTGGTTAGAGTGTCTGTACTTCAGTTTCATGATAGTGACAAGACTCTCATTTAACATTTTGTACCTTCTTCCAGTCCTGTGTGTGATATTCCTTGGGATTATATCTAAATGCTGGCTGAACTTTTGTTCTGCAGTGGGATGTTAAGATAAGCTTACTAAAATCATGATAAAACAGTTAATCACACCCTTTCCAAAAGTGTTATTGCCCTTCCTGAGCAGTGGGTTTGGTATCATAATTTTCCTTGACTGCTGGTCTATAGTAGAAACAAACAAATAGATAATAGATTTCACTTCTTTTAGCTACCGTCTTCCTACCCCCTTCCTCTTATTAAGAAATATGTCTGATTTCTAAAGGATGAAAGGAATGCTTCTCTTGCTTTAGTTAAGCTAAACAAATTGGTTTCTTTACTGTAATTTATGGAAATGTTGGCCTTCTATAAATAACCAACTGAGGATAAATTCTGCTCTGTTACACATGTAAATCCAGTGAAGGTAATGGGGTTGCATTTGTGTAACTGAGAATGCTATTTGTCCAATGGTTTGTAATTTGAGAAAGGAATGTGTTTTGTACATTGATTTATAGGGAATTAGTGTATAGCTCAAAAATATCCACTCATTTGCAGTACTTTTTTGAGGATCTCTATGATCTATTACAAACCACCTCTGGTCTGTATCTGAAAATATCATAACTGCACAGACCTGCCTGAGGGCTTGAACCTATCTCAGAACCTGTATGAGTGGGCAAAATTTGGTTCATACTTGCCAGGGATGAACTTGCACTGTATATACAAGATAATTTTCAAAATTAAATTATGGCTTGATCCCTCCTTTTCATGAGTATTTGCACAATCATTTGGGTGCCAGAGTTTTATATATTTTATCTAAATTCTGCATATTCCCATGTTTGAGGAAAGATAGATAAGCAACAATATTGAGCAGCATCACATTCCTACTTACTGCTTTATGAGGTAGGATGGCTTACTGATACCTTATTTCCATGCGTATTTAGCTTCACACCTTTTTATCTTCTGCTTACTGGGTGTAGTAATTGTTCTTCTTTATAACTGTAGTTTAATTGAATTTTAAATTGGTGTTGAGATTATGCTGGTGGCTTGATGGGAAGTTAAGCTATCTATTCATCTGCTTAAGTACTTTCATAATCCTCATCACTGTAGTGTCTGAGAGCCTCACTGGCATAAATGAATTTACCCTATCAGTATCTCTGTGAGGTAAGAAAGTAGTACCTTCCATTGTACTTATGGGCGACTGAGGGATAGAGAAAGGGTAGAATTTACCAAAGTCCAACAGATCTGAGTCCCAGCCCAGTAACTTAACCAAATACCATTCTTCTCTTTTTATAATAAAATTTTATTATTTCTGTTTAAAAAAAAAAAACCCAAAAACCTTCCCAGTAGGACTAGATCTGGTGCTGCCCTTACACATTTAAAAGGATAAAACTAACTATAAATTTTAAAATGGATTGCAATGAAATCTAACACCATTCAGAAGAAGATTAATAACTATAACTTGCAGTGTTTGGAAAGGGAATGGTCAAAAGGATTTTAAAAAGTTTATCACACACTCCTTTTAATACTCTACAAATAACCTACTTTTGATCCCCAAGGGTACATCTACACAGTAAGCAGCAGCCTACGGCATCAAGTCTCTCAGCCTAGTTCTACAGACCAGGGCTTGTGCTATGGCAGTAAAAATAGCTGTTCAGACGTTTGGTCTCAAGCTGGAGCTTGGTTCTGAAGCTTAGGGAGGGGGGGCATTTGATGGCTGCTTGTGGTCAGACCCTAATCAAATTCAGTGGACTCTGCGCAAGTTCATTGTTCTTCCCCACTGAGTCATATGCAGTAATGGGGCCTAAAGTCAGTTATAGAGCTCAGTGCTTCCCAGACATAACTGAAACAAGACTAGTTTTGATAGATATGGCTACCAATGGTTACTTATTGCTGAATCTATCCCTAGCAACAAAGTACCGTGCTATGTCAGGATAATTGGGGAGGGGTGTATTACTCTAAAACAGTAGCAACCTATAACGTTAATTCTGAAAGACATGTTAGATTAAAATACTAATTTTTACTTTTTTTAGCAACTAAATGACCATAAGCAATTCTTATTACAATAGTAGGAAAGAAGATGGATGATGCCATTCTGGAAGTAGTTTGGCTACATCTTAAAGTAGATATCTGGATTGATTATTAGGAGAGCATATTAAATAACTGGAATTTAAATACTGGTGCTGCTTCATTGTAATAATTTCCCCATAGGCACATTAGTAATACTGCTAAATAGAGAATTTAATAGACTTTAATAATGTGTATTTAGAGACCCTATACACAAAGGAATTATGTATCAAACATTCATTATGGTAAATTGCTACCTTTTTATTTAACTAGAAATCTGTTGAAACAAAACCATTGCAGTGCACATGGCAACATGTTGCTTGATGTTAACAAACTGAATAATTAATGCTACTTTCTATTTTATTTTACCTATTCTGACAAAACTTGCAACCATATAGTTATTTTGCGCAAAGATTAATTGTAATGTTGAGAAATTGCAAATTACATCTCTCTTTGTTTGAAAACTTCTCTAACTGGTGTTCAGCTGCTGCTCCCTCAAATTTAATAGATTAGAAGCAAAATTTGTTTTTTCAGTGATACGCCCACCCAATGTTTAAATCAGAAGTACCATTTAAGAAAAGTAGAAAAACCTAATTAAAAAGAAGACTTAGTAAGCAATTCTGTAAGCAAGTTTTGCATTGGATTTCAATTTGATTTCAGTGTGCTTGCTGCTGAGAGCCCTGCTGGAGTGTGTGAGAGAAAAATAAGAAGCAGATGCTTTTGGTAGAACAGTAGGGCATTTATCTCTTTTAATGAGATAACATCATTAGTGCTGACAAAGTGCTGCAAATCAATACATGTAATGGACTGCTGCTATCTTTCAATAGTACACAGATTGTCATCCTACTTCAGAACATTAGAATCTGCTGAATCACAGGTTCAAGCTTTATCTGTAACTCCAGTCCTTGGCTTTAATCTTACAAAAATAGGAACATACCTCAGGGATATATGCGGTGGAGGCAGAGATGCATCGATTTTATGAATCTGGGAATATGGAGATTGTTTAGAAGCAGCACAATGCTGCGGTGGTTCAAGAACCTTATTTTAATTGGGAAGTGGGAGTTTTTACTCAGTTTGATGATATGTATTTTAGCCTGATTCCTTCTTCCTAAAATGGCTGCAATCTTTTTTTCTGCCCTCTGCCTGCTTCCTTAGAACACTGGTGTAATGTCATCAACACTAATCATGTCAGACTGTGACACTGATGACCCTGACATTCTGCAACAAAGAGCTGTAGAAGAAAGGAGAGTGAGGTGGCTGGTATGAGGGGCAAAGAAAAGCAGCAGGAGGAAAAAAAAAATCTGTGGGTCAAAGCATTTTTTGAATACAAAATCTGTAGGTGTAGAATCATAGATATTTCAGACACCAATGTATACAAGGTGAATTCTGATACAGATTTAAAATGGGATGGGCATGTTTTCTTTTATTCCTCCCTTTTCAAATGGTAAATAGCAGGCTACAGCACTGATGATGTAAAAATATTTAGTTTTTTTCTGAAGGCTTAATAAAAATCTCAGGTGCTCAGATACTATGATGATGAGCGTGGTATAAGAAGCTATACAGAATAGAATAGTTAAAACCCCCTAACTTCTCCTGCCCCCATTCCCCATCATGAAAATGCTCACCTAAAATGTCTAAATCACCTAAATCTTGTGAGGTATGTCCTCTACTTGTCAGAGAGTGCTATAGTGACATTTCAGCATCAGTATTCATTCCAGGAAAGAAATTGCCTTTAAACAGCTTAATCTGAACTGGTCAAATAAAACCTTCCATGGTTCCTCCCCCCCTGGCCCTTTGTACCTTCCCAGCACCTGTTTATGGTGACAGGATATAAACAATGTTGCAAGATTCCTCAATGTTAACTATTGCTTGACAATTTAGCTAATTGGTTCAAGGTCATGCAGTTTCTCCTCTCCTCTCTTCCCCCTCCCCCTAACCCCCCGTCCTCTGCAGTCTTCACATTAAGTATTTTCATTGGTGAGTGACCTCCAAGATTTGCTATGTCATGACCTGGAAGCTCAACATTTGCTGTATTTCAGATGCTTTGAATTCAGATTCTCTCTTTTCAGACTGAATTTACAGCTCAAATTAATCATCCGAACACTTCTACAACACATGGTCTTGATTGCAGGCTCAGCTGTTTTATCTAGTCTACTGTACCATGCCCATCATTGTGGTTTCTGTGCAGTTCCTGAATTAGAAATCTGTTACTCTAAAACAGGAGTAGTCAATAGGCAAGACCGCAGGCCAAATCTGGACCGCGAGATACTTTTGAATGGACCACAAAATCTTTGTATTTACTTATTATTATCATTATTGTTTTTGTGGTGTGAAAAAATGTTTCTTTGGAGTCTGAACCTTGACTTTCCCTTGACCAAGAAATTTGGACCTTGACAAAAAAAACAATTGACTATCACTGCTCTGAGAGATCCCTCCTCTCCCCTTTCACAAAGGATGGAAATGGAAGCAGGGATTAAGGGCCAAGGAATGGAATTTATTTTTTAACATTGTATAATAAGGTTCCCTTGGTATGATTTACCTATTTTTTTTTCTGAGCATGGTGTCAATATTTACATAGCTTTGAAGTTGTATCTGAGCTTTGGGTATCTTGCTGCTTCACTGTAAGTGTTAGAAAAAATGCAGTATCTACAGTTGCTCATTAGTACTGTTACACAGTATATGCAGTTTAGCAGGTTTAGGGATGGTCCTTCAAATGCTACTTATTTTAGGGCTGGGTGAAGTGTTATTGACTAGAGAATTCGCACAGTAGTAAGTGTTGATGGGATAGGGCCTTTAGTATATGATCACTGCATTGGTGGGCAAAATCCCGCTCATCTTACTTTCATGAGTAGTCCCACTGGCTTTATGCAGCACATGGCAATCGATCTTTCAGAGTGTGAAACCATGTTTTGTGAGATATATGTTCAAGTGTTGTATTTTTGGCTGGCATGCATTAAGGAAATGGGGAGTAACAAGAGAAAAGATTACATAACTCTTCTGCTGTGCTTACTTCATATGGCTAGACTCTTGCATTTAATTTTTAAAAAACCCTCAGTCTCTTATCACGTTAGTCATCCTTTCTAAAATTGAACCATGGGTTTTTGGTAAGTGACTGAACATGTCATCTCTCTGTAAATTCATCTTCAATTAAGATAGCAAAATAAGTCATGATGTTTCCACAGTCAGAGAAGCTAAATTTATTTGGCTGTATCTGTTGGATAATCTGATTCTCCAGCCTATAAAGCTCCCCCTATTCCAGTGTAGGTTTATTGGTTCCCCAATCTGCAGCAGTGATAGTCATGAGAGTGGGGTTTTTTTTATATTGGTATAGTAATCCTTTAAAGCAGCTTTAGGACATAGTAACTGTCATTCAGACATACAAATTGCATAATTTTATGTCCGGTAAGGAAGGATCCATATAAGGGAGTTATGGCCATGGGGCCTGTTCATCTTTTCTTTTCCCTGCTCCTGCTCCCACTGTCTCCACACTACCTCTCTCCTCTGCTCTCTGTTCTCTTCCACCATGCCTTGGCTGTTCTGTTTGGTGCAAGATATCAGCAGCAAACCTTGCCAGTGCATTGCATGTATTGAAAAGGCTGGCAGGGGAGAGGAGCAGGAAACAGTGTCAGCTGTTGCTGATGTAGCAGCCCTGGGAGGCTGGGGGAAGCAGTGCAGGTGCCACGTCAGTATGATTCCTCCTCCTTCAGATTGAACCACAAAACTTGGAGACTTACGGGTGAAAAGAGGTAATCTCAGGTCAAAATGGGGAGTTCTTAATTCAAGAACATACCAATATTCTAAACACCACCAGAAGAGCTGTGGCCTTATGTTGTAGAACTTTTAAACGAGAAGAGGCCTGAGGAGAAACAGAATATTGGGAGATGCAGTTAAAGTGAAGGGGAATGTAAGTGTGTGAGAGAAGCTTGGTTTATTTTTTTAGTGTGATATAGGGACGTGGTTGCAAGTCAGGAGATCTGGGTTCTACTCCCAGTTTCACAAGAGGGTTCTGGTGTACCTCTGCTCAAGTTAGTTAATTTTTGTGCCTTAATTTCCTCAACTGCAAAGTCAGGAATAATACTTAATAAGTCACTAATGTTTGTAGAGTGCTTTGAGATCCTTTATGAAAAGCACTTAAAAGTGCAAGGTATTACTATCTCTGAAATGTCTTTCAAATTAAATATCTTTGTGTCTCAGTAGTTAATATATTTACAAAAGCTCCCTTGCCTGGCTTTTTAGCAACTCAATGAGATACTTCCTGATGGCTCTCACTATTTGGCTTTATCTAAACATCTTGTGAAAGCATTTCATAATTCCAGAAGTGTACAGGTAGGGCAGTCCTTCCTAAGCTTGTTAAAGATACCTTTCTCTTGATATCTACAGAAAGTGAATATTTTATAAGATGTTTTTCATTATGTTGCAACATTCAGATGAAAAATGCATTACATTTATCCTTTCAGTGAAATAAGGTACTTCCCCATTTCCACCAAGAGGTATACACTTAATTGCTTCATGAATGATGTGAAGTCTTGGAATGCAATCTAGTCATTGCTCATTAACTAGCTGAACCTATTAAACCTGGACAGCGAGCAGAACTGAGCCAGCAGCCCTTGATTGTGGGCGGCTGATGGAGCTCTGGGAACAAGCTGTGACTGTAAAGTGGAATTGGCAGTGGACTCCCATCAACTTCCTCTGTTTGAACTTCATTTAGACTTCTGGAGTTAAGAAATGATTTCAGGGTGGGGAGAAGGAGAAGGAAGGGAAGAAAACATGATAGCAAAGGTAACAGCTAAAAAGACAAAGTTTAAAAATGACACACAATTCTAGTGGTACTGGTAATTTGACGTATAAATCACAAAAGGAAAGAAGTTCTGAGATTGTCATTCTGGCTATAGCTCACTCTGCTTATTGATTAGGTTTCATACAAATGATTCCAGGCTGCTTTTCTGAAACTAAGGAAAATAATGGTACTTTACGTCTCCACAGTGGTTTTAACTCTGAGGAAACAAAAAACATTTTACAGATTGTATATAGCAGGATTTACTTACCATTGAAAAATGGCTAATCGTGGGGAGGAACATAGCAATCGTTCTTCATTTCCTAGCATTACACTAGTGGTGATAGGAAGGAAAAAATAATTCATTTAAACTACAGGGAGACTTTTGGTAGCTTGAGTGAAATTACTAAAGTTTGAATTTGTCAAGGAAACAAGGGTTAATATCCCTAATATTGCAAGAAGTGTCATAGGATCTTTATTCATCACAAATAGTGAAGGCCTTGGTTGTATGTAAGGTGACCAGGTGTTCTGTTTTGCACCAGAACACCTGGTTGAAAAGAGATCCTGGCGGCTCCAGTCAGCACTGGGCTGCTAACTGTCTGGTTGGCAGCGCCAGCCATTGTGCTGTGTGGCTCCTGGTCGGGAAGCAGCCAGCATGTCTGGCTCCTAGGGGCGGCCAGGGCAGGGGGGGTTGCGTGCTGCCCCGCCCGCAGGCACAGCTCCCATTGGCTGGGTCAGGCCAGGGGAGGAACTAGCGTGACTCGCACTAAGCAGGCGGCTGTTGAGGGGTTGCATGGTGTGTGTCTCTCCTGCTGCTGCTGGCCCCCTTCTCGCACTCCTCGTGTGGCTGGGCTCCAGTTGCGGTGCATGTCCTGTGGCAAACTGTGGTCTGTTGCCCCATCGCCAGCACCCAGGAGTTGGAGGTATGGGTATCCCCATCTCTGAGTGCTGGGAATGGGGCTGCACCCCATCCCCCTCACTGCATCTCTCCCTCTCCCAACCCCCCATGCAGCACTCTCCCACCCATCCTCTCCACCTCCCAGAGCCACCCCCCCATGGCTCTCACGCCCCACAGCCCTGCATCCCATTCACCTCCATACACTGCTACACTCTCATTATGTTCTTGTACACCTGTGTCCCCCCACATCCTCATGCACCTGTAGCCTTCTACCTCCCCCTGCTTCCCCATCCACCCCACATACCCCCCACACCCTCCTCTCTTCTTCACTGCCCCCTCTTACCCCCACCCTGCTCTCATCCTTGGTCTCTTTCCCTCCCTATCCTCTCTCCTCTACCCCCTGCCCCATCTTTTCCCCTCCAGCTTACCTTCCTCCTTTCCCGGCTGGGTGATTTAGGCAGCTGCTGAAAAGTGTATGAAAACGTGTCTCTGTGTAGGCAAGTGTGTGCATGCATGCATGCATTGTATTTGTGTAAGAGACTGTGTGTCTTTGTGTAGAGAGATGCATATATTGCCGCATGTGTGTATACCTTTGTGAATAAAATTTGCAGCCTAACTCTTTGACTTCTATTCCTTTTGCTGGCTTGTGCACAAAAAAATTGATAACATAAAATATGTGTGTATTTATTTCATAACAAGTTTTTAAAAGAGAAGGGAACTGTAAAAGAAATGTATTATTTCTTAAAAAGTGAATGCTGTTGACTAGTAATTGCAGAAGAGCCAGTATATCAGACATTTCTCCCCACCATTGTCTAGCTACATTTTAAACTCTTTGTTGCAGACTCTCTTTTTATGTGTATATCCAGCACCTACCACCCTGGAGCCCTGATCTTAGTTGGGGTCTCTAAGCACTAAACAACAACTGTAATAATAAATAATGTGGAAGTATATGTGTTAGTGCATGCTAGATGTGTACACATGAATCCAAATGTGTATCTGCCTGTAGATGTGGGAGTTAGTGTCTACAGATTTATTTTTATAGGTATCTGAACAGGTGTGCCTTTCTGTGGTTGAGCTCTATGGATATGTATTTGGGCTTCGGGAGTGGGCCTTTAATGGATCCATTGCAGCTGTGATAATGTGTGGTCCTAATTCCACACATAAAATTACAATATAGGCGTTTATGAAATAATAATATATTTATTGGTCTATCATTTCCACAACTTACCACCACTGACAAATGTGAACTATAGTCCACTTTCTCATAGATGGAACAGAATTGTTGCACCAATGTTGCATTATACAAAACATTTATACGGATGATGTGACATGAACAAATCAGGTTTTGTACTTGTCAAGACCAATATCTGACAAGTTATTAAGAAAATAGAGCTAAGGGTGGAGCAGATTCTTAGTTTTCCTTTTGGATTACCCATTATCCCCTGAGAAAGTAAAATAGATCCCCAATTTCTGTTTTACAAGTTATATTCTTACTGGCTGTCTTACTCACCTGCATTTAAAGCTTAAATTCACTTTAACCTATTCACCCTTTTATCATTCATCCATTTTGGAGAGCAACATCAGCATGTAGGAGTATATGTATATGGCATTGGTGAAACAAATACTGGAATACAGTGTCCGTTTCTGGTGTCAACGTTTTAAATAGGATGCTGAAAAATTGGAGAGGGTGTAGAAGACAGCCACAAAATAATTTGAGGACTAGAGAGGCTTAAAGAGCTCAGTATGTTTAGTTTATCAAAAAGAAGACTGAGAGATGACTTGATTACGGTGTAGAAGTATCTTTATGGGGAAATAATATCAGATATTGTAGGGCTCCTTAATTTAGCAGAGAAAGGCATTAAAAAAAAATCTGGAAGCAGAAGCCAGAAAAAAATTCAAATTAGAAAGAAGGCACACTTTTTGTTATCAGAATGAGTGACTAACAATTGGAACAAATTACCATGGGAAGTGGTGGGTTCTCCATCTCATAAGGTCTTTAAATCAAGATTCAATGCACTTCTGGGGTATGTCTACACTATGAAACTAGGTTGATTTTATAGAAGTCGATTTTTAGAAACCGATTTTATACAGTCGATTGCATATGTTCACACTAAGCACATTAAGTCGGCAGAGTGTGTCCTCACTACCGTGGCTAGCATTGACTTACAGAGCGGTGTACTGTGGGTAGCTATCCCACAGTTCCTGCAGTCTCCGCTGCCCATTGGAATTCTGAGTTAAGCCCCCAATGCCTGATGGGGCAAAAACATTGTCGTGAGTGGTTTTGGGTACATGTAGTCAGTCCCCCCCATTCCCTCTCCCCGTCCCCGTGAAAGGAACGGCCGACAGTCGTTTCGCGCCTTTTTTCCTGGGTTACTAGTGCAGAGACCATACCCCGGCAAGCATGTAGCCCGCTCAGCTCACCGTCACCGTACGTCTCCTGGGTACTGCTGGCAGCCGCGGTACTGCATTGCTACACAGCAGCTCCTTGCCTTCGCGGCAGATGGTGCAGTAGTACTGATAGCCATCGTACATCTCATGGGTGTTCCTGGCAGACTTCGGTGAGGTTTATCAGGGGCGACTGGACAGACATGGCTATCCTCTTCTTAGAGCACCAGATGGGAGCCAGAGACTCCAGGTCATTCTCTTCTCTAAGTTTCGTCTCATGGAGATTCCTGCCTGGAATATCATGCGAGCTGGAAGCTTCTGCCTCAGGCTGCTGTCCCAGCCGGCAGCACCACATGGTCGCACCTACCCCAGCCTATCCCTTGCTCCCATGGCTCATGAAGCCTGGACAGTAGTAGGGAGCAGTTCAACTATAGGCTGAGCAAGTGAAGAATGGTGGTAGAATGTGCCTTTGGATGTTTAAAAGCTCGCTGGCGCTGTTTGCTGAGTAGGTCAGATCTCAGCGCAACCAACATTCCCATTGTTATTGCTGCTTGCTGTGTGCTCCATAATATCTGTGAGAGTAAGGGGGAGACGTTTATGGCGGGTTGGGAGGTTGAGGCAAATTGCTTGGCATCTGATTTTGAGCAGCCAGATACCAGGGCGATTAGAAGAGCACAGCAAGGTGCGCTGCGCATCAGAGAGGTTTTGAAAACCAGTTTCATGACTGGCCAGGCTTCGGTGTGATAGTGGTGTGTGTTTCTCCTTGATGCAAACCTGCCCCCTTTGTTGATTTTAATTCCCTGTAAGCTAACCACTCTTCCCCCCCCTCTTTGAAATAAAGTACAGTAACTCCTCATTTAACTTTGTTCCACTTAACGTTGTTTCAATGTTACGTCCCTGCCTAATTAGGGAACATGCTCGTTTAAAGTTGTGCAATGCTCCCTTATAACATCGTTTGGCTGCCTGCTTGTAAAATTCTGTGGAAGAGCAGCAACTTTACAAGGGAGCATTGCACAAGCGCTTCATCTCCGCTCCTCCCCGAAAGTGTGAACTCCCAGAAAGTCCTATGGCAGGTGGCGCTTAGGACTTTGGGGGCGGGAGGGATGTGGCGTGCTCCGGAGAGGAGGTGGAGTGGGAGTGGGAAGAGGTGGCCCTGGAGTGGAGGGGGAACAGGAAGAGGCGGGCCTGGAGCATTCCCGGCAAAGTCCGAGCCTGTTCTTCTCTGGGGAAGCTGTTGCTGCTGCTGCAAAGGTTCTTCCTAGCTTCCTTGCCTGGGGTGGGCTGTGCCTGTGTGGGGTAAGCCTGGGGCACTTCCCAACCAACCAGTACAGTACTGTACAGTATATAATGCCTTTTGTCTGCCCCCAAAAAAATTCTTTGGAACCTAACCCCCCGCATTTACATTAAATCTTATGGAAAAATTGGATTAATTTAACATTGTTTCACTTAAAGTTGCATTTTTCAGGAACATAACTATAACATTAAGTGAGGAGTTACTGTAACTATTTGAAACCATGCATTCTTTATTAATTTAAAAAAAAATGAGATAATGGACAAGGTATCCCGGGTGGGGTGGGGGGAGGAGGGAAGGACAAGGCCACATTGCTTATTGTAGCCACACTCAAAATCAAACTGTTTGAATGACAGGCTTCTGTTGCTTGAGCCATCCTCTGGAGTGAAGTGGCTGGGTGCCCGGAGCCTCCCCCTCGAATACTTGGGCGTCTGGGTGAGGAGGCTATGGAACATGGGGAGGAGGGTAGGCGGTTATACAGCAGGGGTCTGTGCTCTTGTTAGCTTTCCTGCAGCCCCAACAGATGCTTCATCATGTCCGTTTGTTCCCCCAACAGACGCCTCATTGTGTCCGTTTGCTCTCCCATTAGCCTCAGCATCGTGACCTGCCTCTGCTCTTCACGCTCACTTAATTCTTTCCTGGCCTCTGCCACTGAATGCCTCCATGCATTGAGCTGTGCCCTATCAGTGTGGGAGGACTGCATGAGCTCGGAAAACATGTCATCGCGAATGCGTTTTTTTCCGCCTTCTAATCTGCGATAACCTCGGGGACGGAGATGATGGGGGAGCGTAGAAACATTCTATGCTCTACGATTCTGGGGGCACTGCATGGTCACCTGTGCTGCTGAGTTTGCCATGCTGACCAAACAGGAAATGAAATTCAAAAGTCCCCGGGCTTTTCCTGTGTACCTGGCTAGTGCATCAGAGATCAAAGTGTTGTTCAGAGCGGTCACAATGGAGCACTCTGGGATAGCTCCGGGAGGTCAATACCATCAATTTGCGTCCGCACTACCCCAAATTCAACACAGCAAGATCAATTTTAGCGCTACTCCCCTCGCCGGGGAGGAGTACAGAAGTCGATTTTAAGAGCCTTTAAGTCGACGGAACGGGGTTGGTTGTGTGGACGCATTCATTTTAAAATTGACCTAACGTGGCTAAATTTGACCTAACCCCGTAGTGTAGACCAGGGCCTGGAAGATATGCTTTAGCGAAACATAAGATATTTAACAAGTTTTGGACTCAATACATGCATGATGGGGTGAAATTTAATGGCCTACAATATACAGGAGGTTAGACTAGAATTAGTGCCTTTTGGTCTTAGTCTATTAATTAATGTTATTGCTGGGATTGAAATGGAGCAGAGAGAAGACTATTGCTCTGATCCCACATGTGAATAACTCTACACATGTGAGTAGTCCCATTTAATTCAGTGGAACTACATACATTCTACATTCTGTAGCATTTATGTCTTCCATCCAGTTACTCTGTGTGCCCAACCCTACTTACTTTATGGTGTCTGCCAGGATCACCACCTCGAGGTGGTAAGGCTGCAGGCCATAAACACTAGCAATCAAATGTTTCACTTGATCAGAAGGGGAACATTGTGTTTTGGTCCTATCTCCTGATGAAGGAAATGACCAAAATGCTTTAAAGCTCATTCTCTATTTATTTGTGTAATCATTTAAGCTGATATTTTCTCCTGACTTAATTGTACTAACCTGTAGAGAGATCATTTTAAATCTGGATTCTTACATTTTGTATTTGTGCCTCTGGCAGATCCTTCTTTCCTGGGACAGTCAATCTTTTTGGAAGAAAAAGCTATGTGATGGAGTCATAGAACAGTGACTTGTTTGTAAAATGTTTCATATACGGGGGTGCTATATAAAAAATGTTACCCAGTATGTTGTAGGTCTCTGGTAATATGTTACATTTATATAGCATCTTTCCCTAGGAGGAATCTCAAAGTGCTTCACAAACTTGTGTGTGTGTGTGTGTGAGAGAGAAGGGTTCTTCCTCTGGGATTGAGGGTGATAGCCAGATGTGACAATCAATATGAGCATACTATCCAACAAATGAGGAAGGAAGCAGGTAACTTTTTCCAAAGATGTCAGCGCAAACTGTATTATGACAGAAAACTGCTATAGAGATCTTTAATGTTCTTTCAAAGCAGCCAGAGCTCTGTTTAAGGTCTCATCTGGAATTGAGTAATGGTAACCCTCAGGACATTCATACCTGTTACACGATCTCATGTAATTTCCAGTATGATGGCCTGCATTAGCACAAATTACTGTAGTGGTGACTTTGTCAGAAAGTTTGCAAGTAACCGTGGGAATTTGTCAGTCTTCCACTGAGAGTGAAACAGAGAATCAGTTCTTATAAAGCTAAATTTGCTTTCTAACTGCCGCTTCTGGAACTTTCAGACAAAGCAAATGAAAAACAACCAAATTATGAACTACTCAAAACCCAGCAATGCATCCAAGAATCGTGACTGTAGTAGTACTGCTGGTCACCACTCGCAGTCTAATGGGTCCAAATTTCAGGCGGGCTGCAACAATTTTGTGCTGCACCCAGGGCCGGCTCTAACTTTTTTGCCGCCCCAGGCAAAAAAGAAGAGCGTCGTCCCGCCGTAACACCCCTCCCATCCCCAAGCGCCGCGCCGCCGACCCCAGCGCTGCGCTGGGCTCCCGAAACCCCCGCTCCCCCACCGATTGCCGCGCCGGGCCACCCAAAGCCCCCCTCCCTTCCCCCCCCAGCGCCTCGCCGGGCCGTCCAAAGCCCTCCCTCCCCCCCCCCCGAGGGCTGGGCCAGCCAACCCTCCCCCCCTGGAGTGCCGTGCCGCCGAAGCCCCTTCCCCCCTCCCCCCAGCGCCACGCCACCGAAACAAACAAAAAAAAAACCCTCGAGCGCTGCCCCTCAAACAAAAACACCGCGAGCGCCCCCCGCCACCCTAACATTGGCCACCCCTTATAAGGTGCCGCCCCAAGCACGTGCTTGGTCGGCTGGTGCCTGGAGCCGGCCCTGGCTGCACCACACTCAGAATCTGGCCATTTAGGTGGCATAGCCAGCCACACCATGATCATTTCACTGTAAGGGGATCCTCCTGTGGCACAAAACCAGTGTAACAGTTTTATACCATCCCCTCACCAGCATATTTCTTTAAAGGGGGTGTGGCTGGGACTTCCCTGCACCTCATTAAACCCCCATTGACTGCTGAGGCAATTAGCAGCAAGCAAAAGCTATAGCAGGCTAATAAGCGCTTTAACTTAGGCCAGGAGCTGGCCCATCAGGTGAGCATTATGCCACCTTCACACATGCATCACTCCCTATTCAGTCTATGCTGTTTCTCTCACAGGTGGTCTACAGTGCAAGCATGGGGGAGTGATTGCTGCATGTGTAGACGTTAATCTAGCAAGCTCAGGTATGGGAGCAGTGGAGACTCAGCAGCGTGGGCTGTACAGGCCTGCCCAGAATCCTGGCTAATTCCTCATGTGGCTGATCTGCGCTGAAGTGCACTCTGCTGTAGCTTCACTATTACCAGTACCTGCGCTAGCTAGCTAGACGCTAGCTCAGATATGTCTACATAAGCTGCAGTCACACCCCATGAGTTCAGTGTAGACATACCATCAGCCATAATCAAGGATCTGGACTAGTACAAATAGAGAAGCTACAATTATTTATTTTTACACAAGCAGAGTATTGTAAAATAAATATTTGTATGAACTGTATGATGATATCTTGCTCCCCTTACAAACTAAAGCTTCACCATATAAAAAAGCCATCTATATTTATCAGTTGCTTAAAATGTATAAAGTAAATGTGCTTTGTATGATGAATAGAGATGCAAAATAAGTTTCTTCTTCATAGGCTCAGGTATCTATGAGCAAACGTAACCATTATGCCTTTTGAAAACCATTCATATTTGTGTTGCTTTTAAAAATAACTTTGTATTGAGATGTCTGCTGTTGTGTGCATGGGGATGTGTGTGTCTCTGTTCAGCTTCTGTGTGAGTATCAAGGACACGGTTTTAAAATTGACATGCTAGATCAGGGGTCTGCAACATTCGGCACGCGGCTCGCCAGGGTAAGCACCCTGGCGGGCCGGGCCAGTTTTATTTACCTGCTGACGCGGCAGGTTCGGCCGATCGCGGCCCCCACTAGCCGCGGTTCGCTGTCCCGGGCCAATGGGGGCGGCGAGAAGCGCGCGGCCCCCACTGGCCGCGGTTCGCCGTCCCGGGCCAATGGGGGCGGCGAGAGGCCGCTTCTCGCCGCCCCCATTGGCCCGGGACAGCGAACCGCGGCCAGTGGGGGCCGCGATCGGCCAAACCTGCCGCGTCAGCAGGTAAATAAAACTGGCCCGGCCCGCCAGGGTGCTTACCCTGGCGAGCCGCTTGCCGAACGTTGCCGACCCCTGTGCTAGATGAAGTTGGGAAATTCAAATTTATAGACTTTAATCTAAGGTAGAACTAAAATTTAGCCTTTTTTTAATAAAATGTTTGACAAAGCTAATGCTATTGAAAATATTTTCTGGTCATTATTTCAAAATGCCATTGAAAATTTTATTTGACTGTTCCCAGGCAATGTTAAAAACATCACAGAATTGCATTGGTGCAGAAGAACCTGCAAGTGCATTGCCCATGCTGAGTGTAAAATGCAAAAAATATAATTTGAAGAGAATAATCAGTTAAGTAAACTAGATTTTTGATATTCTTTCACTTTTGAAATCTGAAGTGGTGTTGGTAACATGGCTGGAGGAAATAGCTTTTTCAAAAGCTATAGTTTTTGATTGATTTAACAGTGTTACATGGGTGTAAAATGAGGACAGGTTGATCCAGTTCTCAATGTTTTATCTGTAAAAGAAGGTTGTAGAACAAATCTTATTTAATCTGGAATTAGGGATATTTTATGTGCTAGAACATCACTGGTGTTAACCGCACAATCTGTGAATAGTGTTTAGCTGCCACTGCAGAGCCAACAGATGGAGCACAAAACGTTTTGATTTTTTTTAAAGTCTGTGGAGTATGTGGCGCTGGTTTGTTTTAATTTCCTGTCAATGAAGTGGTAGATTCAAAAGCAAACAGAATGCAGTGTACCTTGGGCTTTTTTAATCTAGAGGATTTCCCCCATCACATTATACTAGTTTTAAGGTAGATCAAAGCTGGGGGCTTTTAAAGCTTTGTGCTGGATTTTGAAAAGTGCAAAGCATTGTCCTAACTCTGTTTCCATCCAAGTCAAAGGCAAAACTCCCATTGACTCAAATGGGAGCAGAGTTAGCTCAATGATGAGCACTTTTCAGAATTGACACTATATGTCCTTTTTAAGAATTTATTATTTTGATTTTTTTAAATTATAAACTAGATGGGGGAGGTGTAGGGGGAGAAGTACTTCCAGTCTGAGAGCGTGTGTGTCAGGCGTTCACTTGGAGTGTATTTTTATGGAAGATAGGCTTATGGTAGAATTCAGATACCTTCTGTATATTGGCCACTGAAATAAAAGCAAGTACTATTGCATCCAGGTACTAACCCTTTGAACGATTTCCACATAGATATCTCTAAAATTAAAACATTAATTTTCAAAAAACATCCAAGACCTTATTTAAACAATCATTTTGGAAAACACAGAAGCAATTTCTGACCATCTAGATTAGTACTGCTTTGTTGCTGTACCTCAATGCAGATTCAGAACGGTAGTGTCAGATGAGCTTTATGTATGCCGGTATTTTGCATTTATCAAACAAGTGGGGCAGAGGAATTTTTCCTGACTGTATGTAATGGGGAATGTCAAAGCTATTGAAACCCTTGATGTGACACATTCTTGATGCAAAGATGCATTTTCTTGGATCCCAGCTCCTGAAACTAGTTGTGGAACACCAAAGATAACTAGCACTTATGCAGTGTTCAAACTATGATTCCACTCAGGATGTAAGGAGCTATAATTTTTAATCAGAGCTGTATATTTAGACAAATAATTTTCTATACAAAGTTCATCTTTATCAAATGCAACCTTTACATTCCCCTTGCATGCCAGCCTGATGGTGCAGCTGACAATGCAGGTACCTTCTACCTTAAATAAAATCTGGAAAAAAAGTTTGAGATAATGGGGAATTGGGTTGGAATTTAGTGCTGTGCTAGCTAAAGCATATTTAAACAGTATCCCACCAACTGAGTCTCAAACAAAATTGTAGCTAGCACAGTTGTGATTACAGTGTGAGCGTGGGTGTCACGTCAGTGAGACTGAGTCTCCAGGGAGAATGAACATTGGCATTCTGTCTTCCATGAAACCCACGTATGCTCCCCCACATCAGTATGCGCTGCTGTCAGCCATCCATTAGCGAAATAGTAAAATCAAAAGATGTTCTAAGAACCAGTCTTTGTCTGCATTAATCTCCCAAGTGTTTTGCATTCTGTCTGCTTAGTTTGAGAGCTCTTTTGCTAGGAAGTGTATCTTTTGTGTCTGTCTTGTATAGGTATAGGCACACTGTCTGCTCTTAACAAATAATTAATAATTGCAACCATCCTGAAGGAAGCTTTCATTCCTCTGGGCTGCAGTGCAGGTGCTGAAATAAAGGATAGTAGTATTACATGAGTGGCAAAACAAATTGAGAGGTAAATAATCCTGCAAGCCTACTGGACTTTCTGTGTATTCCAAGTCCATTGCTTTTGGAGATGGCAGAGCATTTGGGAAAAACTGATCAGGGTGAGAGGGTGAGAACCTACAATGTACTTTCATGCTTTCCCTCCTGTGCTCCCACAGCCTTTCACTGTAAGAAAATTAAACTTGTAAATGAACCTGATCTTTAATTTATGCAGCATCTCAGCAGCAAGCTTGCTTATCTATAATTTTTGTTCTCTGAGATTGCTGGTACAAGAAATATTAAAACATACTATGCAAAGCTAATTGTCTGGGTGCACGCATGAGTATGCACTCAGTGTCATGCATTTGTTGCCTGGCTATTGTTGATGATTCAGAACAAATGAAGATATTGCAGAATCCAAATATGTGAATATAAATCAGTGATGTAGTATTAAGACCGCAAGATCACTTTTTTGCAATCCAAAGGCTAAATCTTGCAAATCTGAAATAATTGTCATTCCTCCCGCCCCCCCCCCCCCCCCTTTATACCTCATCCTACAAATTTCCGCTCCTATCTTTGGATTCTGTTAACCTGCAGATATTTTAGAACCTGTATTTGCTTGGATGCCTGCTCTTGTCAAGAGGCATTATGATACCATGACCTCTTCACTAGAAAACTGCATTGGCAATCCTCCTTTGGGGACTGGTATAGAATTAATACAGGCAGGCAACAGCTACGTTGACTGTTTTTTCCTCTAGTCCCCTTTTCTCAAAGGAGGACAACTCCAAAAAGTAATGGCCTTGTCCCAGAAAACTAGGCTTTTTTTGCTTACTACATTTTAAATTCTTGACCTGAGCAGTTGATCAAAGAGTCATGTTTCAGTTGCAGCAACAAAAGAGCAGATTTGTGCTTCTTGTAACTAAGCTCTGGTTTACTGGGGGCAAATTATATATTTGTAATGGACACACACACACACACACACACACACACACACACACACACACACACACACACACAGGTATGAGGAGGTCATGAATTACCCAACGTCACATAGTGAGTCAGGAACAGAGCTGTTTTTAAAAGCAGATCTGTTGACTCACTTGCCTTACCTTCTCTGATCATGTAATTTTCAACTGTAGATTGAGAGAAGAGACGTTATGGAAAATTATTTTATGGGAGGTTATACATTAGTTTGAATGCTATACTTTTGTGAATTTCTACTTTTATAAAACTTCAGCGGTCACTGACAGAAGTTGTTTGGCATTCTTACACCATCATAACTTGATACACACTTAAACCATTGATTTTTAGTGGAGCTTTGATTCTGATGCAGAGGACAGCAGAAAACAATCTCTTAGCATATCGCCAAAAGTGAGCTACGTGAATACTCCTCTTTTTTGCTTTTGTGTATTTGATTCCAAGAAAAGACTTACATTGAACTCAGAACATCGTCTGTAGTGTTTTTGCCATGCTTATTTTAATTACAATAAGATCGTCTTGACCATGAACTTTTTTCATCTTCCCATGTCTTCAGATCTAGCTATTGACAGGCATTGTCCATGTAACCACTGTCCCTGCTGAAATGCTTGTTCCATCTCCTCTCACCATGGCTACTGGGGAAGTGGAGTAGGGAGTAAGTGTTGGCTTGCCCTCCAGCCCTTCTCCTCCACCTCCAATCAGGAGTCAGTAACCCAACAGAAGGGGACAGGTGCTACTTCTGCTGGCTCAACAGACGTACTGCCAGCAGCAGTCAGGTGGACTGGATAGGGCTGAAAAGGACTGGTCCATTTGTACACCCAGATTTTCACTTGGCCTATGTGAGTAGTTTTTTCAAGCACTGCCTTAATCATATAGTGGTCCAGCAGACTTATGGAATTATTCTGGCCACGATGTTCACATCTATTTGAAAATCTCAAGTGTGGCTCATATTTAGCTTTTTCTCCTTCATATTCATTCTCTCTCTCTCTCAAAAAATAAATTCATGAGCCAAAGTCTAAAATGTAGATTGCTTCAGCATGTGGACATAATTTAGGCTGGATTTCCACACTGTAAAGGCCAATATCGTAGCGGTTATGAGCTACTGTTCTTTTCCATTCAACCATGATACCTTTATTTCCTTTTTTTTTTTTTTTTGGTTGTGGATATGCGATCATTTGACTCTGGCAGTATTTGAGAAGCGTTTCTGAGCTGGTTCTGTAGATTTAAGGTATTTAACTTAAGTAGGCTATTGCTGACTTTCTTATGCTTTTAAACTGTGCCTTTGTGACAGTTAGTATAACAGTACTGCCCCGTGGGCACCTAGGATGTTAAACTACTAGGCGACAAAGACAAAATTTTAACTACTGTTTAGCTCTGGAACAATTCCTATCTATTGCACAGGACCAAGTTGAGGGGAATCTCCTTCTTTGCATGATCTAGGATGAACTGTTCAAAAAGAAGTAGTAAAAGGGATTTTTCTCTTGCTCATCCTCAGCTCACCAAAGTCCCATTAGCCTAGGAGAATGTGAACTGGCCTGGTCCCAGGAGGTCCTGAGTTCCCATCTCTTTCACTGGCAGCTCTTAATTTTCTGCACTTCATCTTTGGTGAATCCTTACTCCATGGCTTACAAGAGTTAAGCCGATACAATTGCTGGTATTTTAGTGGGATGGAACGGGATAAGTGATGCACAAATAAATTAAGTTTTATTTGCTCAAGGCTATATAGGAAGTTTGTGGTGGAGCTGGGATTAAACCCAGCTCTTTGGTGTAATAGATCCGTGTCTCATGCCATCAGTCTGTCTTAGGCTAGGTCTACACTACCCGCCTGAATCGGCGGGTAGAAATCGACCTCTCGGGGATCGATTTATCGCGTCCCGTTGGGACGCGACAATCGATCCCCGAATCGGCGCTCTTACTCCACCAGCGGAGGTGGGAGTAAGCGCCGTCGACAGAAAGCCGCAGAAGTCGATTTTGCCGCCGTCCTCACAGCGGGGTAAGTCGGCTGTGATACGTCGAATTCAGCTACGCTATTCACGTAGCTGAATTTGCGTATCTTAAATAGACTTCCCCCTGTAGTGTAGATGTACCCTTAGGTACTTATCTGGTATTTATGGTCCATTGTAGTACTCGAAAGGTGGAGAAGTACGCCCCTTTGGCCGACACCTTGAGAGCTAGGGATTACCAGGTTCAGACACACACGCTGATCATCAGAGCCTTGGGTGCATGGGACCCCAGTATAGAGTAAGCACTGAGAGAATGCGGAAATGGTCAATGTTACACTCGGCTGATGTGGCAACTCATGGTGTCGGACGCCATCAGATGGTCGAGGGACATGTACATAGAACACATCACCGGACATTGGCAATACCAGGAGGGATGAGCTGGAGTGCCAATGAGAAGCACAGTCAGGAAAGTAGCTGAAATACTTCCCTGATATGTTGTATTAGAAAATACAATCTACCCTAATTCTCAATTACTGAGAGACGATCTTCACTCATTGATATATTTTGCTTTCCACACCAAATCTCTGTACAACTTTTCATGAGCGATGTACCCGAATACTTGGATGCTAATATCTAAACTGTATTCTTAAATTTATGCACCTAAATTTGGGTTATTGCTCATTATGTACAATATGTATCATATGACTTTTAAAAACAAACTTTGTATTTGCGGATAATCTTTCTAGCCTATATCCAGATGTACAGACACTGTTTTTGCAACCTGTGTATTATATCATTTTAAAATTAGCTTTAATAAAAATTGTAAATCTCAGCACCTCACAATCTTAAATGTATTTTATCCTTGCAACACTCCTGCAGTGTAGGGAATCATGAAATATCAGGTTTGGAAGGGACCTCAGGAGGTCATCTAGTCCAACCTCCTGCTCAATGCAGGACCAATCCCCAACTAAATCATCCCAGCCAGGGCGTTGTCAAGCCTGACCTTAAAAACCTCTAAGGAAGGAGATTCCACTACCTCCCTAGGTAACCCATTCCAGTGCTTCATCACCCTCCTAGTGAAAATTTTTTTCCTAATAGCCAACCTAAATCTCTCCCACTGCAACTTGAGACCATTACTCATTGTTCTGTCATTTGGTACCACTGAGAACAGTCTAAAGCCATCCTCTTTGGAACCCCCTTTCAGGTAGTTGAAAGCAGCTATCAAATCCTTCCTCATTCTTCTCCTCTGCAGACTAAACAATCCCAGTTCCCTCAGCCTCTCCTCATAAATCATGTGCTCCAGCCCCCTAATAATTTTTGTTGTCCTCCACTGGATTCTTTCCAGTTTTTCCACATCCTTCTTGTAGTGTGGGGCCCAAAACTGGACACACTACTCCAGATGAGGCCTCACCAATGTCAAATAGAAGGGAATGATCACGTCCCTCAATTTGCTGGCAGTGCCCCTACTTATACAGCCCAAAATGTTTAAATTCTCAGAATGGAGAGGGGTAGCAATGGGTGTCCCCCAAGGCTCAGTCCTAGGGCCAATCCTATTGAACTTAATCATAAATGATCTGGAGAAAGGGGTAAAAAGTGAGGTGGCAAAGTTTGCAGATGATACTAAACTGCTCAAGATAGTTTAGACCAAAGCAGACTGTGAAGAACTTCAAAAAGATCTCACAAAACTGATTGGGCAAGAAAATGGCAAATGAAAGTTAATGTGGATAAATGTAAAGTAATGCACATTGGAAGAAATAACCCCAACTATACATACAATATGATGGGGGCTAATTTAGCTACAACGAATCAGGAGAAAGATCTTGGAGTCATCGTGGATAGTTTGCTGAAGACGTCCACGCAGTGTGCTGCGGCGGTCAAAAAAGCAAACAGGATGTTAGGAATCATTAAAAAGGGGATAGAAAATGAGACGGAGAGTATCTTATTGCCCTTCTATAAATCCATGGTACACCCACATCTTGAATACTGTGTACAGATGTGGTCTCCTCATCTCAAAAAAGATATACTGGCATTAGAAAAGGTTCAAAGAAGGGCAACTAAAATGATTAGGGGTTTAGAACGGGTCCCATATGAGGAGAGATTAAAGAGGCTAGGACTTTTCAGCTTAGAAAAGAGGAGACTAAGGGGGGATATGATAAAGGTATATAAAATCATGAGTGATGTAGAGAAAGTAAATAAGGAAAAGTTATTTACTTGTTCCCATAATACAAGAACTAGGGGCCACCAAATGAAATTAATGGGCAGCAGATTTAAAACAAACAAAAGGAGGTGGTTCTTCACACAGCGCACTTGTGGAACTTCTTGCCTGAGGAGGTTGTAAAGGCTAGGACTATTACAGCATTTAAAAGAGAACTGGATAAATTCATGGAGGTTAAGTCCGTTAATGGCTATTAGCCAGGATGGATAAGGAATGGTGTCCCCAGCCTCTGTTTGTCAGAGGGTGGATATGGGTGGCAGGAGAGAGATCACTTGATCATTGCCTGTTGGGTTCACTCCCTCTGGGACACCTGGCATTGGCCACTGTCCGTAGACAGGATACTGGGCTAGATGGACCTTTGGTCTGACCCAGTACGGCCATTCTTATGTTCTTGTGTAATGCTGTTAGCCTTCTTGGCAACAAGGGCGCACTGTTGACTCATATCCAGCTTCTCGTCC
This sequence comes from Malaclemys terrapin pileata, assembly GCF_027887155.1. NCBI lineage: Eukaryota > Metazoa > Chordata > Testudines > Emydidae > Malaclemys > Malaclemys terrapin. The sequence continues at coordinate 139,526,727 of NC_071507.1, forward strand.
ACTGTAATCCCTAGGTCCTTTTCTGTAGAACTGCTGCCTAGCCACTCAGTCCCTAGTCTCTAACAGGGCATGGGATTCTTCTGTCCTAAGTGCAGGACTCTGCACTTGTCCTTGTTGAACCTCATCAGATTTCTTTTGGTCCAATCCTCTAATTTGTCTAGGTCCCTCTGTATCCTGTCTCTACCCTCCAGCGTATCTACCACTCCTCCCAGTTTAGTGTCATCTGCAGACTTGCTGAGGGTGCAGTCCACGCCATCCTCCAGTTCATTAATGAAGATATTGAACAATACAGAGTCTCTGTATTTTAGCAGTAAAAAAAAAAAAAAAAAAAGCATTGGGGAGTAAAGGCTTGCTTGTCAAACACATTTGTGTGGGGAAAGAAGCTGGTTATAGCTCTATTTTAAACCAGTGTGTGACAGTGGTATCGCATGTATTGTACTCACATTAAGAAGGTTACCTGTGCAATCTTAATGTTGGCATTTACTGACACTTGCATGTTTAACATTGTCTTGATATATAAAATTCCATACAAAAAGCCATTATGGTTGTTAAAGTAGTTATCATTTTAGGAAGCTTTTGCGGTCTTTGATGGTGTGCACATGGTTTTAGATAGCCTCACATCACAAAAAACTATTAATAAATCCCTCACTGTTTTGTTAGTATTTTTATTACAAACTATACCTTGGTCTTCCTCACTGTGAATTGCACTTTGCTTTAGAATTCCTGCCATCCTTTTATGTAGAGTGTTGCTACTTCCCTTTTATTCTCTAGTCTGTACTGTGTAGCCAGGAGGTGTCATGTCCCATTGATAATCACTCACCCCACCACTTCCTGGATATGTATGTAATGTAATTAAAATAGTTGAGTTCTCCTCTCCAGGCCAATCTTTCTAGTGCACCCATTTCAGTTTTTCTGTTTCTGGTATTGGTGTACAGACTACCATAATGTTTATTTCTAGGGGCAATGTCATTATTATTAGCCTGTTGGTTGGTAGATTATTTTTTCTGCTCCATCTCCCTGCCAGTCTAGTAGTACATACTCAGATGTACAGACACTCTTTTCTTAACCTATGTATTATATAATTTTAACATTAGCTTTAATTTTTTTTTAAATCTGTTGCTTGACCAAACTAATTTTAAATGACTCGGGAGAGGGCTTCAGCCACTAGCTCTGGGAAGAGTATTCCACAGTGTAAACCAAACTTTCTGTCATAGAGTTAGTCAGAATAGTGATCTTAACTTTCTCCCGCTCTGAATTCAGTTCTCTTCGTCTTAATTATAGTCTCCACTTTCACATACCTGAATAATGCTTGCCCCTTCGGTGTTTACTTTTTTTGTATTTGTGGACTGCTACCAGGCCCTGCCCTTGTCCTTATTTAGCCAAGCTATACATTCTTAGCCCTTTTAATCTTTCCCCCAAAATCAGTATCCGTAGCCTTCTAATCATAATTATGGCTCCTCTTTGAGTAGCCTTCCATTTGTCAACAGCATCTTTCTGATGAGATGCCCATGACTGAATGCTGTTTTCCATGGGCTACGTTCTGCCCTGATTTGCACTCTGTATAACTTCAGGGGGGCAGGGTACATTATGGTGTTAGGTACAGTCAGAGCCATGTAGCTATGTGTACTTCAAGCTCAATAAGCCTTGCGTTTTAAAGTTATTTGATGCTGAAGCTTGTTCTTTTATTTGCCTGCCAAGATCTACGTTGAGGGTCATGTGTTTTCCCTGAAAAAGCTGATAACACCACAAGTGGCTAAAGTAGTGCATTTTGCTGCATTGTCCTGGGTGTGAGTTACCGTCATCCTCGCGGGGAAGCTTAGAATACCAAAGTCGGGCCTGAGAGCATAGTAAAAGAGCTGTTTTTCAAATATAGTAAAATCAGCCTATCTGAAATGATTTTGATGTCCTTGAAATGTGTTGCTAAATGGGGATTTGGATAATTGGGGCAGTTACTGAACACATGGGTCCCCTGGCATGAATCATCTGACTTGTGTTTAAGAGGGAGTTTGAATGAAGAGGGTTCAGATAAACATGGTTTTGCTGTATTCAATCTATCTGAAATTTTGAGGTCTACATATAGATATTCTCTTGGCCCCAAATCCTGCATATAGGTACGCTGGGCGGCTGGGCCCCAAACGCACTGGGCCTATTGAACTTCCATTGTGAGCACTGGGGACAGGGGAGAAGCGAGCTTGTCCAAGGGAGTGCTGCACCTGCTGCAAGTTGCAGAGCAGAACTCCATGGCACGAATCTGTGCCAGAAGGCAGAAGAAAGCCAGTCTTGAAAGCGTGCCCATTATGTCTGCTGTTCGTTTCCATATCTTCCACATATTCACAATACCCATGCTCCAGAATCTGCCAGGGCTGCGTGTGGGATTCTAGGGGGAGTTAACATATTGATCCTCCTCACCTAGAAAGCCTTAAATAGCTTGGGACCTCTGGCCCACCTGAGAGATTGCTTCTCTCTCCATGCAGTGCTGCCATGGTTGCAGTGAGCAGAGATGTTTAAGCCGACATTTCCTTGCTCTAACAGAAAGGGGGATTCTAGCAGAGTGTTTGCTAGGATGACACCTAGTCTTGGGAGTTCACTCCCATTCCCTGCTCCTGATCCCTTTTTGAAATATTCCAGATTTGTTTACCTTCTGGGCATACTGCAAACCCCATGTGTTGGGAGAGTGTTTGGGAAGGAGTCAGTTGGAGGTGTGGATTTTTATTGTGGGTGTTGAGGTAGAGAATTTCAGTTCTGTGGCTTGGCAGTTTCTGTGGGGAGAAGCACAGAAGACTCTGGCGTAGTGTCTGTGACATGACTGCAAAGAAACATGGGCCAGTTTACGGCTGAGCTCCATCCTTCAGCTCTGTGACCTGCTTGTGTGCAGCAAAGGCTTTCTAGGTGAGCTTTGTTCCATTGATAAAGAGTTGACCTGTGCTGATATGGGATTTTAAAACACTTATGACAAGTATTTACAAAAATCCAGTCAGCACCTAAAAAATGTGCATGTTGGATCCAATCCAGCAAACATACATGGGAGTAACTCTACTCTCATAAGTAGCCCTATTAAAGTCAGTTGAGCTACTCTCAGATGTAAAGTTACATGTGTGTCTGTAGGACCAGGCCCTAGATTAGGTTAATTGTGGCAGCAGGGAGAGAGCTTAGGAGGAGATGAAGTTAAACATTTTAAAAAATACATAAATTGTGGGTATAGCAGAGCTAAGGGCAGACTCAGTCTGTGTTATGGAGTGATGCAAAGCGGCTGTAACCCAGCTGCATATGTCTAGCAGAAAATTTCCCTATCAGATGGGAGCTCATCTGTATTAAGCCAGGGGCTGTGCCACTGACTTCCAGGGCTTTGCCGTAGCAATGCTACGAAGTTCAGGGTCCATTTAAAAACTCCAACCAGTTGTGAGATTCAAAGTTACTGACATCAAGGCTGGGGTGAACCTGAGAATCAGGAAGTGTGGTCTGGCTCCCTGACTTACTCCTCACACTCCCCAGTAGCTTTGTTTCCACTTAGCCAAGCCTCTGACAGCCACACATCTACGACAGTGATATGGCCACTTAAGTACACTGATAAATAAGAGTTGGCTAATTTGGATAAAAATCTGGTGTTTTTGATTAGCTCATATGCTGTGCTCCATATGTGGGTATGTTTGTAAGTAGGAAGAGGGAGATGTTGAAACAGTTGTAGATGAAGTAATGAGATCAGATCCTCAGCTGGTGTATATCTGCATTGCCTCATTAACTTCAGTGGAGCTACATTGATTTACACCAGTGGCTCTCAAACTTTTTTACTGGTGACCCCTTTCACATAGCAAGCCTGAGTATGACCCCCCCCCCCTTTATAAATTAAAAACACTTTTTAATATATTTAACACCATTATAAATGCTGGAGGCAAAGCAGGGTTTGGCGTGGATGTTGACAGCTCGCGACCCCCCATGTAATAATCTCGTGACCCCCTGAGGGGTCCCAACCAACAATTTGAGAACCCCTAATTTACAGCATTGTTTGTTTAGTAACTGACAGTAGATTAATATCTTGTAAGGTCCCTTTAAAGCTTCCTAGAAAAATCTTTACAGAAGAATATACTGAAAGTCGTATAAAGATTGGCTAAAAATTACTTTCATATCAGCCTTGTCAGCATCCTTCTGTGGCCTGCACACTTTGTGTCTTGGGACTCCCAAAGGTTTGTAAAGGGATACTGTCAAGTCAAATGTGACCCAAAATTTAGGCTATGTTAAACAAGCTGTTACAAAACCTAAGGCCAGTAAAAATGTTCCCATTTAAAAAATAGAAAGCAATATCCCACCTTCAGAGTTTGCTATCTTAGTGTTCCAGTACTTGAGAATCTGAAATCAAAATGTACTATAATTGGTGAAATTCCATTAATTTCCATTGTCATAGCTAAGTGGAATGCAAGAAACAAGTAAACCAAATTAAAAACATAATGCCAGATTTTGCAGCTTTTACTTCTGTGGATTTGTTTGTACTCCTCAAATAGTCCCACTGGTTTCAGTGTGTTTAGTCACTGAGTATTGTGTTAGGCCCCCTGCAGGCACTTCCACATAGGCTTAACTGTACTGTTGTGAGGAGCTCCATGAGTAGTAAAGTTAAGCATGCGAGTAATTGTTTGTAGGATCAGTGACATACTTAGTGGATAAATGTGAGTAAGGGTAGCAAAATCTGGCCCTAAGATCAGGGTGGAATTGATTTAAATCACTAGTCAGGAAGACTCGATTTAATCATGGTTTTCTACATAAAAGTGCATTCTTGTTGTTGTTATAACCTTAATACATATTCTTCACAACTCAGAGATAGATGTAGGTTTCATTTTTAGAAGGTACACACTATACATTTTTAAACAGTGATTTATTTTGAAAACCTTTCAGATTAGTTTTACAGCTATATCAGAAAATGAATGATTGGTTATTTCATTTACTAAAGGTAATTGAAGCAGATAGTTCATCTCCCAATGACTTCATTAATATTTGGAGGATTTTCTTGCCATGCTGTATTAGGAGGAGAACATCACCAGACAGACATTTAAATTGTTTTATTTAACAAAAACAACAATGTTAAGTATTCTGGATTTTTTTTTTCAACAGCAAACATATAATATTTTAACAAAACAAGCATATGTCCCTCGCTTCTCACATTTATCTCCAGACTTCTTCTCCTTGTCCAGATCTATTCCGCCCCCAACCATCTTCTATTCATTGAACTTCTTGAAACTTTCCACTTTTAGAGAGAAGTAAGGGATTGACTCTGTGTACACAGATTTTAAGTGAAACAATAGAGTTGAGGTCTGTTATTTCTCACCTCTATATATTATTTATTTATTTAAAAACATTTTTGCTGTTAACAAGCATGTTACCTCTGGAAACACAAATCCACAGTTTGAGAACTGCAAAACTAGGTATCTTCTAGACTGAGCACTGAGTCCCATTGGGTAGATAGAAAGATTAACCTAAATAATCTATACAAAGCCACTGGAACCCCATAAGATTGGGTCCCTAACCCGTGAACTATTGGAACTCATGTACAAAACTTTTCTTAAACATTACATGAATATATTGTCTCATACTATAGAATTAGAATTTATAATCCTATACCATGATGAGCTATCTTTGAGGTATAATGTATCTTAATTAAAACCATCTTTAGATGGGTTTTTTTGCTCAAAAAGCATTTTTATCAAAAAAATCAGATTTAAATAAAAAAATCAGATTTTTAAAAAAATCATTGATATTTATCCACCCTGCCTCAGATACTAACAAATAAGGTGGATTTGTATTTTTCTCGTTTTTAATAATCTATGACAGTGTTGGGCAACCTGCGGCCCATCAGGGTAATCCGCTGGCGGGCTAGGAGACAGTGTTTACATTGACCGCCCGCAGGCACGGCTGCCCGCAGCTCCCAGTGACTGCGGTTTGCCGTAACCGCAGCCACTGGGAGCTGCGGGCGGCCATTCCTGCGGGCGATCAATGTAAACACTGTCTCGTGGCCTGCCAGTGGATTACCCTGACAGGTTGCAGGTTGCCCACCACTGATCTAAGATGACATGAGTGGTGTAGGTAAAGAAATGTTAGCTTACACTATATCAGGGGTTCTCAAACTGGGGGTTGCGAGGTTATTAGATGGGGGGGTCGTGAGTTGTCAGCCTCCTCCCCAAACCCTGCTTTGCATCCAGCATTTATAATGGTGTTAAATATATACAAACTTTTTTTTTAATTTATAAGGGGGGGGGGCGGGTCGCACTCAGAGACTTGCTGCGTGAAAAGGGTTACCAGTACAAAAGTTTGAGAACCACTGCACTATATGATTCTTAAATTGACAGTGTTCCTTTAGGCATTTGTATAGATTGGATGCAAACTGAAAGGCTTAATTTGAAATGATAAAGAATTATGTGAATGTACTATGTCCAATGACTGACTTGCTTGCCAGAGTCTGAGGGTGGGGCAGAATAAAAACATGTCTTAATTATAGAGTGTCTCTGTCTGTTTTCACAGCTGCACCATTAGTGAAATATGCAATAGACATCAAAATTCCACTGTGCATGGTTTGTATGTGCTGCACCTGCCAGTCCCACGATCTTAGTGCTAATTGGGGATAGGTGTGTGTATGGGGCTGGGGTGTGTGCTCAGACACACAAGCAATGTAGGAGGACTACATGAGGTTTATCCTGTTGGAAATAAATTAGTATAGTGTACCATGAAAATGATGTGTAAGTGCATACAGAACACAGGATTACCTTCTGTCTCCTTTCTTTATCATAGATAATTGTAGCAACATGGGAAAGAGATTTATACTGTGCTCATTTGAAGCTGACCAAGCAATTTAGAAGAGATGAAATATGGATTTATTTCTGGAGAGAAGAATGTTCTCCTGCTAAAATGCCATTAATTGCTTTATTATTTAAGGCACAAATTATAGTCTGCAATTATTTAGTCTTTTTTTTAATTACATCAATACAGTTGATGTAATTTACCATAGACAGATTTTTCTGTCAGAAAGAGAATGATGTACCTGCTAAGGAAATAAATTAACTGAAACCAGCTGATCTTTTGATTCTGTCTATATTGACACATATATATATTATTTATTTAATTTTAAAAAAATTAAACAGGATTTGCTTAAATAAATTAAGGCATTGCTCAGAAACTATTGCTATGTTCTTTTGTGTTACTCAGTAAATAGCATCTGTCACTTATATTGCAGTAGCACCCAAATGCCCCAGTCATGATCAGGGCCCCAATGTGCTGAGTCCTGTAAAACCCAAGTGAAGACAAGTCCTTAACTGGAAGAGCTTACAATTTAATGATAGACAGACAGATCCACTGGCTGGGGAGCCAGTAATTTCAGGATCCAGTTCAAAATTCTGCTTCTCAACCCTGCTTTTATTTTTAAAATCCTTTATAGCCTTGATGTAAGCTCCTTCTTGAGTATGGTCTCTGTCTTCTGAGCCCTTCTCCTTCCACTTGTCTTATATCAGTCTCTTTACTGTATCTTCTCAATCTCATCACCTTCTCTTCTGCAGTTCCCATTGTTCCAAGTAACATTCCTGTATTTCTCTGCCCCAGGGGTTCTCTGTCACATTCAAATGTCATCTTAAACTATATCTTTTCTCCCTCGCCTGTGTCTCTTTATTTTTCTGTGTTATTAGCCTAACAACTGCCTGCTTTAATTTGTTCACCTGAAAGGGCCAAACATAAGTTGACGCCTGAAAAATATGCCCTTGCACATACCACACTTGATAATGCAAGGATAATTATTCATTTTGTGTGTACCAAACCATCTGGTGTGTGGATGCAGCTTTGCTGTTAACTCAGAGCTGAATTAAGAAAATTTGGGGCCCCTCATAGCCCAACCCCCCTACCGGATTGCCTCACCCATCCTTGAGGTGAAAGCACATTTCAGGGTTAAGATGAATAAGTTGTCACATGCCTCTTGGAATTATTTCTGTCATTGATTATGTTCACCTCACATTTTCAAGATTTTTTTTTGTCCACGAGGGCTAGAAAAATATATATTTGTAAATGGAAGCTAAGATTCAAATCTCATCACGTCACTCCAAGAGCTGGGTCATTAGACACTGGCCTATGTTGTGTATGCTTTAATCCAGCCCTTTGAAATTGCCCTTACATCACTCTTTGACTATACCAGGGATTGGCAATCTTTGGCACGTGGTCCATCAGCAGATTTCCCTGACAGGCCACGTGCCAAAGGTCCCTCAGCCCGCGCTGTTTCCTGCAGCCCCCATTGGCCTGGAACGCTGAACCGCGGCCAGTGGGAGCTGCAATTGTCCAAACCTGCAGACGCTGCAAGTAAACAAACCATCCTGACCCACCAGCAGATTTCCCTGATGGGCCGCGTGCCAAAGGTTGCTGATCCCTGGGCTATACCATAAACATATACTGATCGTTAACTTGAATTCAATCCTGAAAAGCATTTTGGGCAATAGTTTGTATTAGGGACACCTTGTATGTTAGGTATATTACAATAGAGGCCTATATATGCATACTATTTGGCTATCATCCATTTGTTGGTAATAGTGTATGAACTGAGGTAAACTAGTTGTTCTGGATTCTAGTTGCATTCCAAGGGAAAGGGTTAAGAATGCAGCATCTTTATTTTTAGTTTTCTATAGGTGTATTTCATTCCGATTTGAAAGAGCTGTATTTCTTGTATTTTTCTGAATACACAGAGATAGGAATGGTCTTGAGAATAGAAAATTGACAATTGAGCCATTGTTCCCTGCTCATTCTTAGGTCTGTATGATGGTACTATATCAGTTGGTATCCATTGCCCTAGTAAGATTGTTGAATTACCGGTGACCTCGTGTCAGTTATGTTTCCATTGTTGGGGAAAATAATAGCTTTTAGTAGACTACTTCTGTTGCATATTTATGTGGATGGCGTCTGGTAGGGGTCAAGCTTTGAAGAGAGAACCTGTAAAAATGAGATTGTTAGGAAGCAGTGAGAGAGTAGATGGGGTAAGCTACACATAAGAGTGAGGGAGATGTCTGTGAAGGAAACTGCATGAGAATAGGGAGCATCTGAAAAAGACATGGGGAGGCTGAAAGAAATAGTTTCAAAGATCATCAAACTTTTAAAAAGAAAATCCATGCAACACTATGTGTTTCTTGCCTGCTCTGTTTTACTTCATTCATTGTTGTCTGGGTTGTTTTTTCTCTTTCCCTCTCCTTATTCAGAACATGACCTTCTAAAATGAGTCCTTGTGGCTTGAGAGCACTTTCCCAAAATCTACTCTCTATATGTGTCTTGCAACACTCATGCACTGTTCCTTTTGGCTGAACTCCCAGTCCAAAAATACGCCCCCTCCATGCAGTTTTCAGTTGTGTTGGCAAGTGAAGAGTTTATTTTGATGTGGTATCATTTCTATCATTTTGTATATTTCAATTATTGCAGTTTATCTATTTTTAACCTGTTAGGGATCTAACTTCCTCAATCTCTTGTCATAACCTAAATCTCTGGAATCTAGTTTGCTGGCATTGCTCTGTTCCTGTGCATTGCACCCTTTCAGGAAGGATTATTATTCTTGCTTGATATGATAATTCAGTCAGCCGTACCTAGGAATGACATGACCTCCTTTGACTTGACTTGTATTACTTCAGAAATACCATTTAAACAGCACCATATTTTTGATGCGACCACCACACTTACACATTGGTGTGGAGGGTTTACTCTGCGTGTGTGCGATAAAGCCCATATCTGTTTCCCTGGTCAATATGCTGCAGCACCTTTTCTATTTAAAAGAGATTCCTCATTTTATTCTGTTCTCCAAGTTCCATTATTTGCCTCTTTTTCCCCCACAATACAGACGAAGATCTATTCTAATCCTGTCTGATGATTATATACATCCCTGTGGTGTGTGTTGGAAAAACGAAGCTTGGTTTTGGCAGACCTTTTATATTTTTGGCTTGATGCACTCTAGACAGCAGCTCTTGCACCAATATTGAAGTACATGCTATCTTGTCACTGTTCTTGATTTCAGCCTCCTGTCTTGCAGTCGTGGCTGGGAAAGCTGGGGCCATGCTTGTCTGGGACACCAAGAAAGGAAACCCTTCTAAATTGTAGATTGTGCTCCAACTGAGCACTAGAGTCACATGTATGCATTTCTAAGTGCCTTTCTCTGTGAAACCTAAACTTACCTGGAAGTCCTGAAAACTTGGATATAAAGCTAAAGAATGAAGCATAGTGCTCACTGGGAGCATGGATTGCAGCTTTTCTGTTGCATTTGAGACCATAGTCGATACGTCTGTCAAGATAGTTTTTTGTTGTTGCTATAATAAATGGTGTTAATCCTAAGATCTAGGTGCTTGTATACATAAAGCAAGAGAGGGTGCACATGTTGGGAGGGGGGATGGCTCAGAGGAAGAGAAAACAAAGGAACACAGGAATTGCTATATTGGGTCAGAAGCATGGTCCATCTAGTTGCAGTATACTAGTGGTCCCCAAACTATGGGGCAGAACCCCCTAAGGGGGTGTATCGGAACATTCAGGAGAAGAGGGTGCACGGTAGGGCCTGGGCCAGACCCCATGTGGGGGCACAGATGGAATGCCACACTTCTAGCCCTTCTCTGGCACCAGACCAGCTCCTCTCCCATCCTGGTTTAGTCCTCAGTCCTGTTCTGCCTCCAGACCCAGCTCCACTCTGCCTCCAGCTCTGCCCCCAGACCAGCTCCACTGCCAGCCCCCATAGAGTGTAGGCAGGGAGTGGCATGCTTCCAGCTCCACTCCACCCTGTCCCCAGACCAGCTTCTCCCCCAACCCTGTTCAGCCCTCAGGCCAGCCCAGCTCCACTCTGCCCCCTGCTCTGCCCTCATTCCCTCTCCACCCGCAGACCAACTTTGCTTCTAGCCCCGATTTCTCCCCCATCCCCAGTTCCACCCCAGCTCCATCTTCAGCCCAAGCGCCGATGCTGAGGAAGCCTTGATTGTGCCGTAATGGAGGATGGGGTGTGGAAAGATTCCAGAAATGGTAAGGGGAGTGTGACTGGAAAAGTTTTGAGCACCACTGTAGTATACTCTCTATTCGAGGCCAGCTCTAGATGCTTCAGTGAAAGGTGCGAGAACCCCACACTTGGCAAGTGTGGTATAGTCAAATCTAGCTAGTAACTGGTAGCTATTTCTAAAATGTACTTAAAATAGCTTTTCCACACACTGCAGTGTTGCAGATTTAAATTCAGTATATTTAGACCTTCCAGGGCTAGAAACCGATGGTATTAGAAAGGAGACTTCCTGGCTTTCTACTGTATAAAGCTCTACGGTATTGAGTTTCCATAGTATAAAACTCCTTTTTTCAAGCTCCAAAGGGCCATAAAACATTGAACCTAAAGCCTGTCATTGTCCCCAGACTGAATGTTTCCCCTCTTAAGTTTTAGAACACATGTAGATTTTGGAGAAGAGAGGAACATATCTCTTAGTTTAATTTATTATCATCTGGGATCCCAGAAATCCATTTCCCACAGAAAAATGCAGAATTTGTGTTTTTACAGAGAAACTTTAGTTTTTACATTTTGTGAAAAAATAATCATATATTAACTACATTTTACTGGAAGTACCAATGTCACTTATGTAATGCGCGCAACCTCCCCCTCTTGTGGTTGACTTTTGAATGCGCTTTACATTTACAGCTTATCTGATCAGACTGGGGCCAGATTGGATAATCAGGAGGATTGACAAAAAGCTTTCTGTCCGTTATTTTAGGATGGGGTAGGGGACTCGGGTGGACAGCCCCACTGCTGTCAGCCCCAGGCGGCTGGTGGTTCGGTTAATATGGAGAGCTGGATAATGGAGGCTCGGTTAAACGGGGTTCTTCTGTATATCAATAAAACATGGTGTTCAACTGATACCTATATATTTTGGGGCTAGGGAAATTAAAGTTCAACGTTTCATTTTAATTGTGGAAAAACGGGGATTTTTATGGTTTGTTTTTTTATCAGAAAATTTTGGGGAGGGAGCGTTTTATCACAGAAAACTAGGATCCCTGATTATCATTCAGAATGCTGTAGTGCTTAGAAGCCAGCCAGGTCAAGGTCCCATTGTGCTATGCACTACATGAAACAATAATGACTGCCATAAGGTGCTTATAGGCTAATTTATGTGTTTCAAATGGCAATTGTCAGGAGCTACTCAGGATTTTAGAATGTTGGACTAAGGGGTGGGAGATGGACTGGTGAGAAGAGTGCACGCAAGGCAGCCAGGTGTGCAGTTATATAAATACCACCACCACTGCCACCTGTGGGGGGGGTGAATAAGTAGATACAAACACACACATCCTATGTGATGTTGACATTCGTCTACTATATTGCAGAGCTAAACAAAAAATTACATTTCCCAGGCATGGCTGACCACCTCACCTGCACTCTGCCCACTAATCAGTCTCTGCCAATACTACTCCTGATAGTTATCATTCTGACAACAAATTCATCGAAAACCTCTTAGAGAAATGTCCTCTCTTCTCAAAATATGGAATCCCTCTGCTCCACCCTTCCCACAAGCACGTGGGGACACACTCTCCTACCAGCATCTCATAGCTAAGGAAAGATAATATTCGGCCTTGGAGCAGGGAAAGGTTTAAGCTCTGATAATTAAGTACTGCAATCAGGAGCCTTGTGGATTAGAAGGTAAAGTATCTTAGCTTTTCAGTGAGACAGAAGCAGAGACAACACTTGGTCCTAGCCCTTGAGGGTACTAAGGAAGCGGACTTTGAAATTGAGATATGATTTACAGAAAAGTTATTTTAGGTAACTTTTAGAGATTGTAACATTTTTACAAGTTATCATTTTTATGTTGCTTTGAGGCATGTGTGCAGTTGGACCTCCTGCAATATAGGTGGAAGGTCAGAAAAAGAGTAATAATTAAATTATGGAAAATGCTCTAAAATATTCTTTAAAAAAGAAGTCTGAAATGTTGCATATGTACAATATGTGTTGGTATGATATGGTGTCAGGGTTTTATTGGCATTCTTTCAAATGACTTGCATAATTCATTTATGGATTTGCTGCTTATTAGTGGTATGGTCACCTAAAACTCATACCATTAAAGCCTTTATATCACACTACATTATCAGATGATATCTGAGTAAGAATATGTACTGTCTGAATCTGAATTCTTCCTATGTCATCAAATGTTGCTTAGGGCATGAACAAGGCTCCGCCATCCCTGTCTATCCTGCACTGCTTTTTCCATGTCCTTTAAATCCCATAAACTTTCCCTCTGAGTAGAGTTTGGCACAGGGACTCTTTCAGTTGGTCCTTTTTGAATGTTCCTCTAGTTGCCCAATGACACAGCTGCCATGGCAGATGCTCTGGCATCATTCTGGACACATGTCCCAGATACTTCTGTTGTCTCTTCTGGGTAACTGGCGGTAAGGGGTTGTTGAAGTCTGACAAATCACAGCATTTTTTATAAATCCAAAATTTGGGTGCAACATACAGGGAGACTTCATTGGTGTTGGAGTGCCTCTTCAGCTGAAGAATACTGCTGAGATTTGTTGAGATTTCACAGAATCCCAAAAATGGTTGAGTGTTGAGAGACTTAGGAATCAGGGGAAGAGGATTAAATGGCTTGTTTAATAGTTTTGAGCCTCTGATTTAAGTGCATAAATATTTTCCTTTTCCCCCCTACATCTTTCTATTATTTTTTGTTTGTGACGTGTATTTTATGGGAAAAGTGAATAAAAGTTTGTTTAAGAAATTTACAGGAGGAAATTTTCCATCTGTGGCATAATGGGCTCTTCAGAAATAAGAAACTAATTATTACCAATAATTACAGGTTGTTTGGTCAACTTTCTTCTGTATTATAGCAGTGGCATCTGCACAGTCTTTTAATAAGTTTTCTCTTGACGCAACCCTGAGGGTCTGACATGGACCTGTGATAGCCATCAACCTTACCTTCTAATGTTGGGGTGCAGCAGCCCTTTGAAACTGCTGCGTTTACATAGTGTAGCTCCCTCAGGTCCAGGAACAAGCCAACGGCATACAAATGATAATGGATCTTCTGCTTGGTTGTACTATATATTTGTTTTGGAGTAGTGCCTGGAGGCCCCAAGTGTGATTGGGGCCTTGGAGTGCTAGGCACTGTACAAATACAGAAACAGTCCCTGCCCCCAAGATCTTGCAGTTAAGAGTGGGAGAAAAGGAATATGATCTCCATTTTAGAGATGGGGAACTGAGACACAGCGTTTAAGTGCTTTGCCCAAGGTCACACAGGGAGTCCATAGCATGGCTAGGAATTGGAGTCCCAGGCCAGAGCCTTAACCACAGAATAGTTGTGCCTCACTATGGTTAGACTGACTTTTTCTGACATATTGTCTCTTTCCAGTTACACCTGAGAAGATTTGGGAACTTTGTCCAACGAGCAGTGAAGCTTTGATTATATACTGCTAAAGTTATTTTAAAAGTTAGCTTTTGATTTCCTTTTCAGTGTACCTGGAAGCGCTGTCAAAAAGCTACATCTGACCCAGGTTTTATTTCAAGGGGAGAGGTATCTCAGTAATAGTAGTAGATTGTCAGTCTACCTATACATAGCCATTTAGTGAATAGAGCAGTATGTGGAACTTTCTTTGATGTATACTTATGGAAGAAGAGTTCTATCATTCTTTAGTTTCATCTCTCGTCACTGCTCTCCTCTCCCAACATGTACAAGCCTTTGCTGTAAGCATTTCCCAACATGTGATCAGATCGGTAGCTACTTTGAATGATTTAAGCAGGTGTATGTTCCACCTGCACGTTTTTGTTTTCTATTAATAGCTGTGTCTTGATCCCATAACAGTCTCATTTTATATTTCTGCCTATTTGGTATTTCAAGAACGGTTTAGGAGAAGAGCTGTGTATCCATCTGTATGTCTACAGTGGGGTATAGGGCCAGTATTAGTGCAATGCAAGAGTTCATTGAAGAAAATGTAATGGCAGCATGACCTCATTTAAAAAAAATCTAATATGGATTTTTCCAAAAGAATAAGCAGATTGAGGAAATGGGCCTTGAGCCAGGCTATGTAATATTTTACCCTAACACAGCATCAGTCAAACTTCCAAGCTGGTTTAAAAGGCTGTTTGAGGCTTTTTGTGGTTTGTTGAGAGGGCCCTTTAATTATAAAAAAAAAAAAAAAAAGTTTGTGTACAGAACTAGCAAATGAACTCCTCCATCAGAAAGTAGGTCAGTCAGTGACCTCCCAGTAGTATGAAGCAGCAGTTTATAGTGTAACTGACAGCTCAGCAGCACTAAACCTCACTGTCTCCAGGAAACTTGTCATGACAAATGTAAACACATTATATCCTGTATTCCTCTTATTTATTTATTTTCATTGCCACACTAGAAACCACAAACTGTCGCTATGCATCCCCTTTCTTCACCCCTTCTAGTCTCCAGAGGGAAATGCCTTGTAACGTACCTAATAATTTTTATAAGCCTCTGTAATGAGCAAGGCATTCAAACAGGTTTTTTGACAACTGAAATTGAACTCTTTGGGTCAGACCTGAATAAAATCCAAACCAACATGTCCCTGATGGGGAAGAAACTTATGCGTAAGGTAGGAACTGAATTATAGGGGACCAAGTATCCTTGCCTTGCGTCCCCTCATGGGGCATGAGACTCTTGCTTACACCCATGCGATTTGTCTGTGCTTGTGTTGCTAACATCAGTAGCTATATTGCTAAGGAGATAACGTTTTTTTGTCACGATTCCCATTTTTTCCCTAGGAATTACCTTATTGAGTTTTCCTCATAGGTTTCCATGCAAATCTGCAGACAGTTTACTTTAAAATGGTGAGGGAATATATCTCCCCTTAATGTTACTTTAAATTCGTATTTTCATTTGCTGGGATGTGATAAGTCTCACAGTTTTAATTATTTTGCTTGGCTTACACCTATATTACTATGAAAATCTGAGTGGATTGAGGGGTCAAGAATGGATTGGGCCAATAAATTTGCGTGTTGGGATTTCTAGTTGCAGTATTGTGTTTCAGTAGGTGCAGTGTGTGTGTGTGGGGTGGGGTGAGACAGTTCTCTGAAAGCCATAGAGCTAATTCTTTCCCTTGGTTTGGAGTCAGGTTTGAGGTGAGTTAGTTGTGCTTGAAGTAGAAAATGATCTGGTTTAAATATTCTCCCTAAAATCATCATAAAAGTTCTATGAGTCACCAAGTGGTTGGCATCCTTGGGGATGTTTAACCACAGAGATCACAACACCAACAACAAATGGATGTTTATCTGGAGACAAGGTTAATGTATTAACTTTTCTTCTTAATAAACACTTTTAATATTTTTTTTTCTTGCGCTTCTCCAAATGCTGTCTAGTTTGTTGTTCACTTTCTGGTGCTGAGTGGCCCAGAAATGTACACAGAATTCTAGGTTCTCTTTCACCAGTGTCCTACAGGGAGGGATTTTTGCGATGTGATACCTCCAAAGCTCTAGGTGATACCTTTATTATGAGAGAACATCACCTGGAAGACTGGATTGTTATTGAACTGAGTCTTTAAGTCAACTTTTGCAGTGGAACAAAAATACATAGCCATGTGAAGTGTCTGACAATAACTGGTGATGTTAAGTCTAATAATTCTTTTGTGCCTTATCAGCGATTTTTAAATTAGTTACCTCTGTTTTTACACATCAGGTTAAAATAAAATTGCCTGACATTGCTCATGCCAAGAGTAGGGCTTGGGTGTGAGAGCAATCTGAGGACTACACTTGTTCATCCTTCTTAAAACCCAAACACTTTACCAAAACTGGAGGATTTTAATTAGGTTTGAACAGTGCAGCACAAATTCAACAGGAGGCTGGACAGATTTAATAGACCAACAAGGATAGCTTTTTATCTGGGTGCTTATGGCCAACTTCCTCACTGATGTGTCCTACATCATAATTAATGCTACATATAAATATAATACTTCATGCACAGGGACCCAACCTTTCCCTCACTTAGCTTTTTTCTCTGAAGCAGAAAGCCACTTCAGAATCATGGAGGTGGAGGGGATGGGGTTTTTTTAGGCCCTTCCCAATAGTTTCCACATGTAAAGCAGTACAGGTTAAGGTTCAGTTTTGGTTCAGCCCAGTTTGAACATCTCACAGTCCCTTTAAAGGTTAAGAAATGAAAGAGGTTTTTGAAGCCTCCACTCAGTTAAAAACAAAGAGTTTTTCCCCTCTCAAGTGCCGGAGAATGGCTCTATCAGAATGTCCAAATTAACCGCTTTCCTATTTGCTGGTGGGTGGAATGTCTCTCAACGGTACTGCTGATGACAGTGGTGACCTTTAAATTACACGAAGACAACTGTACAGCATAAATAGGGAAATTACCCACTTTCTTTTTAGCCATTGATGTCATTTGTCTTGGGAGTGAGGAAATTTTGATAAAACCGATGAGCGTTGCATTGTTTGGGTTATAGTAGAAACTGTAAGTTGAAAAAATGATACACAGGGAGTAATAATGCTGAATCCTATTCCCTTGTCTCATCTATAGGACTTTTGATTTTCAATATAAATATCAAATCTAGGCAATGTTTCACTATGTTTCACAGTATATTATCTGGTATGTTATCACCTTAAATACGAGTGGCATGAGGAATGCAGAATACGATCCAAATGTTCCCTTCTGATTCTGGAATCCAGGGCATGGGACTATAGAAGTGAATGTGTTCTTCGGGGGGTGCTCCTGACCCCGTGGAAACTGCTCTGAACATGGGGAGGATGTGGGGCTCTCGGGTCAACCAACTTCCTAGCAGATTCCCTCCTTCCCTCAACCTGCAGGCAGAGCAGCAAAGTTACTTCATACTTAGTCCCTAGTAATTTACTTGGTCTCCGCTCCCATGCTGATGAACCCCTGTCCCCATCACAAGCTTCAGTGACAGGCATCCCCTCCTCCTGCAGAAGTTGAGCTGTCAAAGGTGCGGGGTTGAGAGGAACAAACAATGGTACAAACAAGGGACCTATCCATGTAATGCACCTGGCTTCCAGTGGATCCCTCAGTACTCACAGGTAGAGTTGGGTTAAAAAAAAAAATTCAATTTCAGACTCTTTTGACAAAAACCAGACAAACATTCCACTAAAAATGTATGCAAAGATTCATCCCATTTGGAGTTTATCTTCCACCCCCCATCCCCCCCCCCCCCCCCCCCAGTGGCAATAAAGTGCACAGGAGAGTCAGGGCCCATAATTTGGCTAATCCCAGTAATTTTCAATGTAATAATTTAGATTTTCAACAGTAGGAAGAAAATTAATGTTACCATCTGTGTAGAACAGAAGAAAGTCCTAGCAAACTGCTGAAGTAGTCTAGTTAATACTTTGGCTGTCTTCTGTTTCAACCTCATGGCTTGATGGACTGGGCCCAGTGGTATAGTATATTCATGTGATGCATTCTAAGTATATAGAACTGTTTGGTAGTGCTGTTTTTTTCACTTGATTGCTTTGTGTTTAGAGAAGCAATCTAAGCTAATTGAGCATGGATTATATCATTTCAGTCAGCAGCACAGATAATGTCCAGCTTGCCCGCATGACGTAAATGTGTAATGCTTAGTAGTAGTCTCAGTGTCTCTGTTTCCATTAGATTTAGAAGAGTAATCAATTTCACTTGTCAGAATAAGGTCTCAGGTGGTGCAGAAATTCTTTACTGGAGCATATTCAGGTTGTGTACAAGTAGGAGTGGCTGTGTGTGTGTGCAAATCAACTTTATGCATGCATGCAATGCAATGCTAGTGTTTTGTGTAGTGCCAACGTGAAATCAAGTCTCAAAAACCAGGAGTTAGGGCTTCTACTACATTGCTAAAATAGTTTGATATGTAAGTTAACATTAACTTAAATAACGTTACATTTTTCAAGAAAAATGGGTATAGGCAAACTGTTTATGCAATGTGACCAAGTTAACAGGTCATTAAAAATCTCATTCCATTTAACATTTCATTAGTATGTAGCAGCAGTAGTTTGAACTCAAGATTGCACAGGCATCAGCTTTTGAAGAAATCTTACACAGATCACTGCTGCACCTGTTCAGCCATATGTTGAGCAAACCATTCCAGCAGTGGTGTGCAGTTTCTTGTATTAACCACTTAAATGTATTGTGAGCTGTCCATATGAATACCGGAAAGCAAAAATGAAAGTGTACGTACTGGCCTGATGTTGCAAATTAAACTTTTGAATTCTTAAATTCCCCAATAGCACATCCAGATTGCTTCCAGAAAATGTGGAACATCTTGGATTTTGAAAATTATCTGTGTTGCATTTATGTATGAGTAGACTGGTGGAGATGATTTGGATAATGAAGAGAATGATCACTTACCTATGTTATACTCTGGGATTAACTTCTTTTGCCATCATGGTTTTTCTACACACAGTACCCACCCTGAGTTTTTGGTTTGTTCGCCGCTTTAGGCTCCCTTGAATTTATTTTTGAATGTACTGAGGAGAAGAGCAGTTCAATGCAAAAAGTATTTAATCCTCAACTAAAGAAATCCATGTATGTAGTTCTCCTGGCATTGTTTTTCCTATCTTCTTTTGATGGCTTACTTTATTCGTGTTTGGAGCAAGTAGGAACTTTTAGGGCTTATCTCCACTACCGGTGGGATTGACGCTGCGGCGATTAATCCACCAGGGGTTGATTTAGCGGGTCTAGTGAGGACCTGCTAAATCGTCTGCCGATCACTCTCCCATCGACTCTGGTACTCCACCAGAAGGAGAAGAGTAAGAGGAGTTGACGGGAGAGTTTCTCACGTCGACCAGCGTGGTGTGGACCCCGCGGTAAGTAGATCTAAGCTATGTTGACTTGAGTTACGCTACTAATGTAACTCAAATTGCGTAGCTTAGATCGATTTTTTTTCCCCCCGTGGTGTAGACCTGCCCTTAGTTAGCATTTCAGCAGGTGAATACTTCTCAATGAGGAGGAATACATATCAATGAGGAGCAGCGTTACCTCGTTATTGAACCAAATGTGTGAACAAGACAGATTTATCCAGACATAAACAAGGCAGATTATTTATAATATGCTATGTGTGCTAGGTACTGATGAATCAGTTTCAACCACAGTCTTTTTTTTTTCCATATGGAACCTTACAGAAGTATTCACTTGTGATATCGCGTACAAACTAGACTGTGATTAGAAACAATAAAAGCCTTTGTTGTAAGCTTTATTTTTCCATTTAAAGTGGGTGGTTGGTTGGTTTCCATGGCCATGAACAGTTAATATAGAATATTTTTCACTGGTCAGGTCTAAATGTGCTGGGAGATAGAAGAGCATGAGCACCATGCAAGGTTATTTTTCATGGCTTTCTTCATTGTTTACATAGCACAGGCTTCTTGGAAGGTAGTAAAGAATTTTTTTTGAATTGAATCTTCATGAAAATAAGCACAGGTTTAACTGACAGGGGAGTAAGTTTCACAGGTCAACATGTTTTGTGAGCCCCAAATATTTGTGAAGCTTGAAAACAGGGCCGGCTCCAGGGTTTTGGCCGCCCCAAGCAGCCAAACAAAAACAAAAAAGCCGCGATCGCGATCTGCGTTGGCAATTCGGCGGGAGGTCCTTCGTTCCGAGCGGGAGTGAGGGACCATCCGTCGAATTGCCGACGAACAACTGGGCATGCCGCCCCAAGCACCTGCTTGGTAAGCTGGTGCCTAGAGCCGGCCCTTCTTGCAAATCCTCAAACTTTGCATGCTACACCCATCCCTAATGTTCACTGTGAGGTGGCTGACGAGAGAAAGTGTACTTTTTTTAACTAACAATTTATGACTCTGTCAACACATGACACAGTTTGTCAAAGCTTTCTGCAGCTGCTGCTGCTGCTGTGAATTAATTTTGAACATCAGTTGTGAGTGGCAAACATTTTCTGCAGTGTGAGCAACTTTTTGTACAGTGTGAGTTGTCAGAAGCTTGATGTCTATCTTAAAAAAAGGCGGAACAACTCATTGATTATTACAAAATGTATTATAGATAGAACGGCAGAAATATGAAGCACTTTTATTTCTTCCAGACCAATCAGTTAAGCCCTGACACTTGGGATTTGGGTTTTCCTCTCACAGTCAGCTAGTGTCTCATGTTAAGTAAGCAGGTCGGCTAGTGTTGTGGAACCTTGACTTTCAGACCCATAGTCCTAAAAGTGTCTGATGTAAACTTTATTTCTACACACCCAAGACAGCTAGATTAGACGGGGGTCAGCTTTATTCTTTTTGGAATCTGGAATTTGTCTATATTTATTGATCACTTGTTTTCAGTGCTATAGAAATGAAGGCCTTTGTTTTTGATTCAGCTAAAGGAGTAAGCAATCTTAATAAAAGTTCCTAGCTCATCAGATTCAGCTGCAAAAGTTAGAAAATACCTTTTGAACTAGGACATCACCTTCCCTTTTTTAAATGAGTATGGTATCTAAAGGTGGTAACTAAACCCCCTTTTTTAGAACTCTTACATAGGGTTAAACTTCCAAAAATTCATCTGAAGTCATATGCCCCAAGACCAGTATCTGCATGTGCATTGGGATCCAGTAATTCCTTTTTAAAAAGGACTTAAAACATTTAAGGAGTGCAGCCACAGACAAAATGGATGGGTGAAAAGCTAATATGGTAAAGGACTGTATTGTCTCCTCTTTCCTGGGCTCATTATGGTAGTAATGTTGTCAGGAGCAGTTCAGCAATAGGAGGTGATATGTTGCAGATGGAATAAGGGGCTTCACTACAGTCCAAGAAGGCCGGGGAACTAGAGGATGCCTGCCTGGCCTGGACTCAATATATTCCTGCCATGCAAGCCATATTAAGTCTGAGCAAGGAACAGTTTCGCTTCTTGGCCATCAGGAAGGAGAAACTGCACAGAATATAATGCTAGATACAGGCCATGCTGCAGAAAGAAAGAGAAATACAAACATGCTGCTCATGGCTCAGTAGTTGAAATGGGAGCTGAGGAGCAGGGATTCCCTAGGGGGGACCACATCATAGACAGCAGCAAAAGTCCCAGCAGTAGGCAAATGTTTTATCCTGTATATAGTATTAAAAGTCTGACACATTTGAGCAAAATGTTGCTGTATCAATGTAGCAAAGCCTCTTTTAAAATCTTGGTGTGAGTAGAAGTTCAGTGTAGGTTCACATCTGCTGAATCTTGTCAGGATTTTCAGTTTGAAATGTCTGATAAAATCATCCTTTGCTGCCTGCAACAGATTAGCACCCACTGTTAGCCTTTTTCTGCTGAGTCATGAAGCATCTCGGTATTGCTTGAATTCAGAGTTTCTACGGAAACAGCTTCAAGGACTATGATGCACCTCATGAATGAATACTGTGTCACTTCATGTTATTAATCACTGTGACTACCAGAAATTTGGTCAGTACCTGCTTTTCCAAAATTACAGGAAGAATGTCATGACTTAGAGATGGCCATGGGTTTTTTTTATTTCTTATTTTTTTGGCTTCTCAGTTTGAAAGTAGATTTGTTTTTGTAAATGTCAGTTTGATTGGTAATTCCATAGCAAGTCTCTTTTGTAAGAATTCACATTAATTTCACAAATAAGACCGAAAGCGATTATTCAGACATAAACTGACAAATTCAAATGGATTTAAATCAAGCAACAGTAGCCTCCCAACATGAGCATACATGTTTGCATTAATTTGACTAATCACTGAATTGCTAACACTCCTAATAATTAAAGAACATAACTGTAAAAAAAACCTTTCTGCCTTTTATCAACAATGGTACTTCTTTTTTCTCTTTGTTCAGTATATTTTAATCTAAACCCAAGTCATGAAATCCTGGCCCCACTGAAGTCAGTAGGAGTTTTGCCATTGACTGTAATAGAGTTTGCATTTCACCTCACTATTGTTTCAGAACATTCTAGGCAGAGCTGGCTGAAGAACATTAAAAACGTCTTGCTAATTTTTGACATTTAAATTTTTAATGTTGGAAAAAAATTCAACCTGCTCTACATGAAATGGTTACAAAATCGCAAATATTTTTCACAAAAAATTAATCGAAGTTTTTTAAATTCAAAGAATTTCAACTGTCTCCAGTTCTGAGCAGCCCTCCCCCACTCTCTCTATAAGCATTTACGTTCTTTACAACAGCAGATGCGAGGCTTGGTAGCTTGCTAGCTTCTTTGATGCATAAAATCCTTTATTTTTTGTTCCTGGGTGTAGTTAGATTTGTAGTTGTGTTTGTTGTAAAAGGAGGCTTGAGAATTTTATAAATTTCCCCATCAAGCTTCTTTTGCCCCAATGTGGTGAACAAAAAGACTACTAAATTTGCATATTTCTTACAAAAGATTTTGGTTTTGTTTCCGTTTCTAGGTATAACTATAGGTGTTTCTTACGGCAAAAAAGTTGAGCCACACAACATCCAGTTGGAGATAGTAAACTGCCTAAAGCAGCAATTTGTTTGCCTGAAAAGAGTTGCCAGGGGCTGTATGTTGGGTAAGTAATTTTGCACAAGTAGTATAAAGAGGTTTGTTTTTTGGAATCTCTCCTTACAGTTTTATAGTTCAATATGCTGTCTATTTAACTGTAGCATCTAGAGCACTTATCTAAGACTCATCCCTTGGAAACATTTCCAGAACTTTGCTGGCTAATTTTGAAGCTCCTGGATACAGTGGCAAAATATTGTTCTAGGAACAAGTGCATACACTTAAATTTAAAAAGAAATATAAAGAAAAATCCACGTGGATCTCTTTGCCCCTTGCCACCTCAGTGTGTTTGTCAGATAAATGACAATGGTGTTGTCTTCAATAGGTTGATCTTTTTGTATTTGTGTGTTTTGCAGCAGTATATTATAGTGTTCTCCACTGCAAACCCCTAATGCAGACGTGCTCCACAGGTGTAAACTGTGATTTGCTTTTCCAAACAATTCCTTCACTGGCAGATTTTTAAGTCCGGAAGGGACCATTAGATCATCTAGTCTGACCTCCTGTATGTTACAGGCCAGAATATTTCACCCAGTTATAAACGAGGGTTCTCCATTATTGATGCTGATGATGCATGAACCAAAAAGAACGTAGTTCCCCTTTCAGGTTTCAGGCTGAGTATATGGGTGTGGCAGTTACAAGCATATTTTGTCTTATAAACTCAGCAAAATTGCTCTGGAAATCATTAAGGCACCCACACACAAAAAATGGAACCACTTCCCAAAGCCATTTTTAAAGTCACTTTCCAAAGTAGAACCAATTTTGGTGTGGCTATGGCTTTAATTAAAAATACTTTCTCCTTTCCTATTTACATTGCCCTCCATTTTGTGATTATTGTGCATACAACACATATTCATAACTCTTTTACTACTACTTCGACTGTAAGTTCCTCAAAATGGTCTTGTAACAACAATTGTCTCCTCTCAGCTGAAGGGCAGGGGCGGGGTAAAGTGACCTAAGACGCGATCCTACCAAGTGTAACGCTCACATTTGAAGTTAAGCATGTGTTTTAAGTGCTTTGCTGGATTGGGCTGGAGCGCTCAGCCCTTACAAGGTAGACTCTTGTATCAAAAGTTTTAAATCCCAGCACAGTTCACTGGGTCCTTCATCCTCTTCAGGTAAATACATTGGATCAATTCAGTCTACTTTTTCTGGACTAAGTCTTTTTAAAAATAAAATCCTTTCTGCCCTGTGTAGACCAGGGATCAGCAACCTTTGGCACGCAGCCTGCCATGGTAAGGACCTTGGTGGTCCGGGCCGGTTTGTTTACCTGCCGCGTCTGCAGGTTTGGCCAATCGCGGCTCCCGCTGGCTGCGGTTCGCCGCTGCAGACCAATGGGGGCTGGAGGAAGCAGCGGCCAGGCGTGCCGCGTGCCAAAGGTTGCTGATCCCTGGTGTAGACAGTGGACACTTCATGTGAGAATAAAACTTGTCCTGATGAGCTTGACTAGAATTTCCCCTCTCCGGTTCTGCATTGGGCTGTGTCTGCCAGCTATCCCTCAGGCAGCCATTTCATTGGTGCTGTACATCTATAGAGCACTTTGGCAAAGCCATGCCAAGCCTGATTCTGTATCTGTGTGGAGGCAAGGTAGAAGAAGGACCCATTCATTGGTGTAATGGTGGAACATGTTGGCTGAGGCACCTTGACAGAGGAATAGAGTGGGAAAATGGTTTGTGGAAAATTATATTTAAAATAAAAACCTATCAAGATATGTACCTTTGACATTTGCTTATAAATTTTCTTGTCTATTTGAAGTGTAAGCTCTTCTGTCTTGTCCTGTTTGATGCTAAAGCATTTAAGAAAAGGATGCCTTGATCCTAAATGGCCCAGTCGGTTTCACCGCAATACAAATACTAAATAACTGTTATGATTGATTTTAAATAGAAGTTGGTTTAATGCTATTTTATATTTTTATTCTTATCTATTATTGTATTTCAGCCTTATTGGCATTCATAGTAAAAAGCTGGATCGTATTTTTGATCCAGTTGTGTATATAACTCACCCTGAAGTAGTCACGACTCAATCCTAAACCAGATTCAGACCAGGTATCCCAGGGAAAGTACTGCTGTAGCAATTGTAACGATTCTGTGAAATCTCAGCTTTCCAAAGACCTTGATTCTCAATTCCAATACAGCCTTAGATTTCATGTCTTTGAGTTGGGCTATATGTCCATTCAAGAATATGAAAAGGTTGCTTGTCCAGCTTCTTGAGTGGTCTGAACTGTTACGTACCTACAATATTTTTAAGCAGCCAAGTAAATGCTAATTGTTTCACAAGTAGCTTTTTCCAACTATTGAATAATGTTGAGTATCTTCTATAAGCAATTGTTTTTTCAGCTGCTGAGTGGTATTAAATATTTTGCAGCTGTTCAGTTGCTTTATACATTTTAAGTTTCATGTTATTTTGTTATTTGATGGCTCGGCACACACAAGCTAGCGAAAGGCTGTGGTAGCAGAAGAGCACATGTGTTTTCCTGATGCATCTTTATATGTTGTGGATAGTTTTAGCTGCCCAATAAGCAGTTATGTAGTACATGGAATTTGTGAAAGTTTGTGGTTTTATAGCATTTTTTTCCTCAAATGTTTAGAACTTTTACAAATTGTATGTTGCACCCAGGCCAGGAGATTGGTTTGTTTCCCCTCAGGCTTCAGGACTCTTTATCACTATACATTCCTCACACAAACAATTCATAAGTTTCGTGGTAGGCAGGGACCACTACTAGCATCATGTCCTACCTTTCCGCTGCCCCAAGGGTCTTTACCAAGGTTCTGTCGGCTGCCGCGGCCAGTGTTCACTAGATGGGGATAATTGCCTTTCCCTATCTGGACAATTGGCTCTTGAAAGGTTGCCTATTTCTCAAGGCACAGCTCTGTTCCACTCACTAGGCCTCCGCTTCAATGTGGAATAGTCTACTCTCATGCCCACTCAACACACAGGCTTCATCAGGATCACTCTTCCGCTACCAAGGTTTACTTGTCTAAGGACAGTTTTGCCACAATGTCTAACCTTGTTTCAACAATACAGCAAAGCCAGTGAAATGCAGTAAGGGCTTGCATACAACTTCTGGGCCATATGGAAGCCAGTACATTTGTGACACCCTTACCAAGACTGCGCACTTGATGTCAAGCACTTGACATCCCCAGCAAGCACAATCTATCCAAAAAGCTGTTTGTACTTCAGAAAGTCCTTGATTCTTTAGATTGGTGGAGGAATCCAAAAAAATGTGCATGGGAGTTCCGTTCCTACAGCCTCTTCTTATGAGGCTCATCCTCACCACAGATGCTTCCCTGATAGACTGGATCTCTCATTCCCAGAACCTCACAGCTTGGGACTAATGGGCACCTCAGGAGGTGATCCTCTATATCAACATGCTAGCACTCAAAGCAGTTCACTATGCTTGCCAGCACTTCCTACCCCATACCGGAGGTTGCCCAATCAGAGTAGTGCTGGATAACGGAGCAGCAATGTATTATGTCAATTGACAAGGAAGAGCAAGATCCTAGTCCTGTTGCACCAAATCTGTAAAACTATGGAACTGGTGCATATCACACTGCATAGAGATCTCAGTGGCTTATCTACAGGACGACAGAACGTAGCGGCAGACTCCCTTAGCAGACACTTCTGCACTGACCACAAATGGAAGCTGGATAACAAGGTATTCAGAAAGAAATGTCTGTCTCTGGGTTTATCCAGAGATAGATCTCTTTGCAACTCCATCCAGTCCGAAGTGCAGATGATTCTGCTTGAGGGAAAGGAGCCACCACAAATCAATGAGAGACTGCCCTGATCACTCCTTAGCCTTGTGTATTGCTATATGCTTATTCCCCTCATGCTTCTCCTGAACAAATTGAAACAGGAGATATTCATAGCCATCGTAGCACCGGCATGCCCAAGCCAGGTGTCGTTTGCAGAGCTGTAGTTTGTATGCCCCTGCAACCACTCCTCTGTCTTCCCCTGATAGCAACTCTCCTCATCCAGGAGTCGGGATCCATCATCCACCCCACCTCTGAGCGCTTCACCTCGAAGCGTGGCTCCTAGTTGGCTCTCTGGTGAGAGTGTTTTATCCCAAGCCTCACTCTTCAAAGGAAGAAACAAGCCTCCATACACTAGATGTTAAAAGAGCCTTTGCCTGATGCCTCAACTGGACTCAGCCCTTTAGGACATCTCCTACACTCTTCATCTCGATTGTAGAACGAATGAAAGGGCATCCAATTTCCTCCCAAAGACTGTCTAAATGGGTTGCAGGATGCATCTTGTCCTGTTATAAAGTCTCAGGGGTTCATCCCCCTCTGATAGTAATTCCTCATTCCATCAGGGCTCAGTCTACCTCTGGTGCCCACCTGAAAAATATGCTTGTCTCAGATATCTGCAGGGCAGCCACCTGGTCTTTGTTGCACACGTTTTCCCAGCATTATGCTCTCTTAACTGTTTCCAGAGCTGGTGTGGCTTTGCTGATGCTGTTCTACGAATCATGCTGAATCCGCCACCTCAACACTTTCCTCTGTGATGGAGGTACTGCTCGGGAGTCTCCTGACAAGGTAAGGACACTACTCGAAGAAGTAGAGGTTACTTACCTTCAAGATGTGTGTCAGTATGCATGCTCCATTGCCCGCCCTCCTTCTCCCCGTCTCAGTCTCTCACTGGACTTTTGTGGGTGAGAAGGAACTGGAGTGGCAGTAGTCTGCCTACATGCCTCATACCAGAGTATGAGAGTGTCTAGGGCTTAGACCCATGGATAAATATCTTTGATCAAGAGTGTACAGATGCATGCACGTCCTGACATGGAGCAGCCATAGGGGGACACATCTCAAAGAACTCCAGTTATTGTACAAGGTAAGTAACCTCTGCCTCCTGAATTTCAGTATTTTAGCGGTGGAGGAGATGATTCCCCAAATAACTTGTACATAAATCCCACCATTTGACCAGATTTCTAGTAACACAGATTCTTTTTTTAAAAGAATTAGATGCTACCGTGTAGTGACAGCTGTTTTAAGCGTCAGCTGGCTCTAACCCCTCTTCTTCCCATTGCCCTGCTTTGCTTCTTGCCATCACCTTCTCTCCACAGTTTTCTGAGACATCTGTATCTATTGGATACTCACATACTTGCATGTGCACACATGCCAAAAATGTAGCCATTCACAGTATTTGGATTGTACGCAGATATCTCTGCGTATTAAGATAGTAGTAAGTCTGGCAAAACTGAAGACAGCCTTGAAACTGAATGATCTCTCGAAGATGAACTCCAGTAATTCAAGAAGGCAACAAAAAAGGAGGCCAGGTCATCTTCTTCAAGACCTTCTGGTAGGCTATACATTTGCAGAAATGACCTTTTAGTAGCAGTCATCAGAGCTTGAAACTTACCTTGAATAGAAATTAAGTGGGTCAGCTGGCCTTTTAACCTCTCTGTTCCTCTTTTTAGCCTCTGCTAAGCAAATACTCATTTTGGAGATTTTGATATGAATGTAACACAGTTCTCATGCTAATTCTGATTTAAGAAGTCAGAAATGATATGTAAGGGACCTTTTATATGCAATTTTACCTGTTAGTGACAGTTCTCCCACAAGTGCTTGAGTCCTTTTTCTTTTAGAAGAGAGTACAGAACGTTTTGAACGCTTCATTCTCCAAAATACTAGGAAGGCTACTTTACAGTCGGGGCCCAGAGTTGCAGGCAGGCTCATGCTCAACTTGGAGGGGCATTTTTGTTTGACCTCTGATTCCGGCACAGCAACTCTTTCCCTTCTTACATGCTCTTTATCCTTTTTTTTTAATCTCCTCCTCTTCTGTTCTTTTCCAATTTCCATTTCTACATCTTTCCCCTCTGTCACCCAGTCACTGCTCTTATTAACTGTATTTCTTCCTGTTCTCCCACATTTCTGTTGCTTTCCCCTCTTCACTTTCAAAATCTTCTACTCACCTGCTCCTCTGAAACTTCCTTTTAGCTGCTGGTGACATCCGTCCTCCTAATCCTGGTTCCCGGCACAGACCCACACTGTCCTCCCATCTCTGCCATACCTCCTTACTTTCCTACCATCAGTCTTTTTTAAATTCCTATCTCCTACTACTCCTCCGTCCCTCTTTCTGCTCCCTCATGAGCTCCTACTCTGCCTCTATTAAGCTGTCTACCATTTATGGTTTTTACATCTCCGTCTTCTCATCCTCACTGAACTCCAGATGCCTCCTGTTGACTATGTCTATCCACTTCCCTTTTCTTCAGTTTTCTCCTTTCCCCACATATCATGCTCTGTAGCCTCCAGGCATGGTAGCCTGGAACTCATCCCTTGTCTCTTGCCGCTTCCAGTTCCTCCTTCCTCGTATTTATCCCCTGTCTCTGAACTGCATTCAGTCTGGCTCTTCCTGCCTCACTGTTTTACTGTGATCCATGGAAAAAGCAACAGAGAGACCTGTGGCACCTTTAAGACTAACAGATGTATTGGAGCATAAGCTTTCGTGGGTGAATGCCCACTTCGTTGGCATGTTACCATGCATCCGACAAAGTGGGCATTCACCCACGAAAGCTTATGCTCCAATACATCTGTTAGTCTTAAAGGTGCCACAGGACTCTGTTGTTTTTTACAGATCCAGACTAACACGGCTACCCCTCTGATACGTGATCCATGGACACTCTCTCATCAAGTAACTTTCCTGACTTTTCCTTCAGCCTCCCAAAGCTCTGCCCCACCCAATAGCCCAGCACTCCTCTATAATTGCTCCCCACTTTCCTCCTAGCACCATGTTACTTTTTTACTTTATTACTCAGGCCCCAATTCAGTAGAGCACTTCTGCAAATGCTTATATCCCATTGAAGGAGAAGGAAAGGGAAAACTTGTCCATTTGTCTTTAATCAGGATGATCCAGAGAACCTGATTCTGAACTTTAACACTGGTGCAATTCTATTGACTTCAATTGGGCAGCTCCTGATTTACACTAATAAAGAATCAGAATCAGATCCAGGGAGGGAGAGGTGGAGGTTTGAAGGAGGCAGCTGGATCTGATCTATTTGTTTTCTCCAAACCTCCAAGTTTGAAGAAAGAATATTCTCAAATAAGAGAAAAGTCATGTTTCTATTCAATAAATTCAGTTTGTAGCTATCTTAAGGATTCCCCACCACTTGAATGTATATCTAACAGCACTGGCACTTTTGTCATTAGCTTTCTTCTGTTCTGTTCTATATAGAGTCTTAAAGCATGCTCACTACCTTATATCTGAGCACCTTCCAATAGCACATTAAGCAGTGTGACTACACTTCTTTCACGTGTTGTTTGTTCTCTCATCCTCCCTCTACCTTAGTTATGAGTCACTTGTCTGGCCTCTGTGAATCAGTGCTGCTAGTCTTCACAGGAGTGGGGTTTTGGAGCAGCCTGTATTACAGTATGAACAACTGAGTGGGAAGCAGTGGAGAGTTAGAGGGAAACTAGAGATCTTAGTCTAGTAAAGCTCAAAAAAATTGATGCTAGATTAGTTGTCCATTGCTGTTTTAGTACCACACACTTACTGGAAGTAACCAGTTATTAAAGTCATTTAAGGCTTGTCTACATGGAGCAGCAACATGCACTATAAGGGTTTGATTTCTGAAGTGCACAGATGTGTTGTACATTAATTGGTCCACGTAGATGCTGATGGTATGCACTAGTACGCTTTAATGTGGTGCTGTTTGGGACAGTACTATGCCAAAGGGCACTTGAGAACCTTTAGAGCACACCAGCAGGGTCTACGGGACCAATTAATGTGCAACATATTACCGTATATACTCAATCATAAGCCGGTTTGTTTATAAGCTGACCCTCCCAAGATGAATAAGTAAAAATGGAAAATTTTTATGACCCATTCATAAGCCGACCCTATAATTCAGGGGTCAGCAAACTTTGGCTCCCAGGCCATCAGGATAAGCCGCTGGTGGGCCGAGATGATTTGTTTACCTTGAGCGTCCACAGGCACGGAGGTAAACCTAAGTAAACAAATGTCTCAGTGCGCCAGCTGCTTACCCTGATGGGCCAGGAAGGCAACAGGTGGGGAAATGATTTGGGGGGGAGAAGCTGGGGGTCAGGGGAGTAACCCCTGTGACCACCTCCCACATGACCCCACCCCTAGCCCGGGACCCTCCACACTCTCCCCATCCCATCCCTCCCCACCTTATCTGGGGATGGCCAGGGGAGGATGTCTCTGGCCTGGCAGGAGCTGCTCCGGCAGGCTGGGCAGTGTGGCCATAGCCTGCTCCGGCGGACCAGACTGGGCGGCGTGGCTGCAGCATGTTCCAGCGGGCTGAGCCAGGCCATGCAGCCACAGCCTGCTCTGGGGGGCGCGGCCACAGCCTGCCAGCCCTGGAGCTGCAGCTGCTTCAGAGGCTCTGGGGAGAGCAGCGTGTCCAGAAACAGAGAAACTCTGGCCCCACCTCTTCCCTGCTGGCTGTGCTGCCTCTCCTTGCTCCCTCTGTTGGGGGGAGGGGCTGTGTCCCACCTCTCCCTCTCTATACCCATTCATAAGCCGACCCCCTTCTCTGGTGCTTCCCTTTTTTACTAAAAAAATTTGGCTTATGAATGAGTATATACGGTAATTCACTCAGAAATCACATCCCTGTAAGGCACATTACCCCACTGTGTATACAAGCCCTTATCTGCATATTGAAAAGGTAGTTTTCCTCTGTAACAGTGGGTAACTGATAGCCAAGACTCAACATATTTATCCAGGATTGGAGATCAATAAAGTTTTATCTTGCTGGAGAGCAAGAAGAATAGGAGAAGTGTCTGGAGAGGGGGACAGTTGTTTCTTGTTTTTTACAGTAATGAGTTTACTGTATGTAATCTGATGCCTACTAATTTTTGGTTAGATAGCCACAACATGCTCATCATGCCTCCAAGTGGGAGAGTTACTGTTTTCTTTTCAATTTAACCATTTTAAATGGAGGTAGAGATTGGTGACTGAAGCATATTGCCTAATATTCTTAAGTCACCAATACATGACTAACTCTGCCATTACAATACGTCCTTCAGGTGATTGTAAAATAAAAGGAGAAGTGAACTTGTTGGTTTCATTATGATGGCAATAGAATCCATAGTGCATCTCTGAGACCAGAAGCCCTGTTATGTTATGGACCCAATTATATAGACTGGATAAACACTGAAATCAGCTTACTCATAAAACATCCTCTTGTCTTACCTAAATCTGAGTAGAAAAAATAAATATGGGGGAGCAAATATTTATTCAGAACTTCCTCTTACTATTTACCGAATAGGAAGCTGTCTTATGTCAGTTTCTGCATAGAAACGTTTGTTGGCAGATTTACACCTGCTTTTATAACCATGTGTACAATAATCAAGGAGGGCTTCTTTACCTAAGTTCTCATCAGTTTTTCCATTAATGTACACAGATGTCCAGCAGAGGATACAGTAGGATTTTGTTTATCTGAAAGTCAAAGGGAGCACTGAATAAGTGTTTGGCTTGCAGAACTTAAGGAGAAGTGATGGAATTTTCTGTCTGAAATACTATTATTTGGCAAAGACAAAGAGAGACTTTTGCACCTAGTGATATACTATTGTTGGGTCCTGCTCACCGGTGAACATGAACAATAATACACCACAACATTGTGTTGTACAACATCCACCATACAAACTCTACCCCAAACACCTTCATGTAATTAAAAAACACAGCTACAATGATAAGTAATAGTAGAATGAGAAGAAAATTAATGGGCAGGTTTTCAGATGAGATTGAGAGATGAAGAGGGACAGAGAAACCCTCAGGTTTTTCCATGTGACCAAAGTAAACTTTTTGGGTCAGGGAACTTTTTGGTGTGTGTGTGGAGGGGGGGAGGAGGATGCCTGACATTCTTTAGGCGCTAACACAATAATAAACAAATATTTAAAATACAAAGAAAAGGGCTCTTTCACCAACAGTAGTGAGGTTGTGTGATTCTTTACTTGAGAATTTCAAGTGGGGGAAAAAAAATTAAAAACTATTTCAGAATGTATTTTGATACTAGATCAGGGATCAGTAACCTTTGGCACACGGCCCACCAGTGTAAGCACCCTGGCGGGCCAGGCTGGTTTGTTTACCTGCCGCGTCTGCAGGTTCGGCCGATCGCGGCTCCCACTGGCTGCGGTTTGCCGCTCCAGGCCAATGGGGGCTGCAGGAAGCGGCAGCCAGCACATCCCTTGGCCAGTGGGAGCCGCGATTGGCCGAACCTGTGGACGTGGCAGGTAAATGGCTCGGCCCGCCAGGGTTGCTGATCCCTCTACTAGATTAATCCATATTGATACTTACTGAACAACTTGAAAGAAATAAAAGACTTCAGCACTGTGACACAGTTGGTATGCATATATTTTTTTAAAATTTTGAAATTTTCCTTTTGCATATAGGATGAAATGGAGGGCGGAGGGGGAATAAAATCTGTACTCATGTTTTCTGTTTGAATTACATTGGTATAGAGAAGCAGAGAGAGATTACAAGGTAGCATTAATTATTTTTAACTGCCTTTATCTGTTCTCGTCTTTATAAGGAATCTTTTATTTTATTCTCTAATGCCCTTATTTTTTTTTAATCATGGTATTTAGGAGTTGTTGCAAAATAAACTAAACAGGAACCACAACAGACAAAATGACTCACCTCACATTTTGCCTGCCTATTCTACAGCAAAGTTAACATTTATGTATGTTTGTACACCACCCACTGGTATGCAGCGCTAGACTGGAAAGGTTTTGTTAGTATTGGGAGTGCTTTCTTGAAGCCAGCTGCTAAGTCTATATTGCATGCCTGCTTGATTTCCAAAATCATTGTACCTCTCCCTTAATCCCTGTTTCTTTTTTTACTCTTACCTTCTTTTTAGTTTACCTTGTATCTTGGAGCAATAAACTTCAAACGCTTTATGGAAGTCAGGGTCAAAAAGCCCTGTTGCTTTGTGTTTTGCTAAACCTGGTTGTCCATACTGATACAGGGAACTAATTAGATGCACAGGCCATTTTCAGATCTGGCCAGCACGATCTGTCTCCTACCTGCAATATGGGAATGTCTCCATCCATTTCCTTCCAAATTTAGTTGAAAGTACGTGAACTATTGTAATGTTCTCAGGTAACATATGAAAGATCCCTTTTAGGAATCCCTAAATGATAGTTTGAAGATTGAAGCTACCCACTGGTTTTAAGTTAGTCTAAATAAATGTATGAGAAGCAATCTTATAATCTTGTTGTAGCTTTCTTTCATTAACCAGCTTTACTTTCCAGTTACATGCTATGTTAAAGGGCTTGAATAAGAGCTTGCATTAAGATGTTTTCCCATCATACACACTCATTACATGTTTCTGTTGAAATACCCTTGTGTTCCCATCCAAGCAAACTTTTCGGACGCATTTTATTAGTTTCCAGCCAGCAAGTCACCTTTCTTTTTCCTCTTTGCTTTTTCATCTCTGCCCTCTCCTTTCCCCACACCTACTCCTTTTGAATTTTGTGTATTTTCTCTACCTGCCCCAGCACCCTCCTTGTTCCTGCCTTTGCTTCTCCTCTTATTTCTATTGATCGTCCCTTCCTTTCCCCTCTTAATTTCAGTGCAACCTCTTTTTTATTTCATGCTCATTTTTCTTTTCAGAGGCTCTTAATATTCTTATGTTCTTCTCATCTCTCAAAGCCTTACTATGAAGTGCTGGAAATGGTTCCCTCTGCAGCCCGTCAATATTGATCCTTCCATCATTCATTTGAGGATATGTTACTATAGAGAATGTAAAGTGCAACCTCTTAAAGGCTCAGTGTACACTCTCATTCATACTCCTAGATCTTACTGGCCTAAGGAGCAACAAAGACTGCATTTAGTTGTGAGTTAACATATGGTGCCTGTAGACATTGGTGCACCACCCAGTATCCTCTCCCTCTCCTCACTATTGGTGTCTCTTCACCATAGTGGGTTTCCCCCCCCCCATCCTCCCTGTCTGGTTCTGACAAAACTGGGTCACAAAATGGCAGATGGAATTCAGTGTTGATAAGTGCAAAGCAGTGCACATTGGAAAACATAATCCCAACTATACATACAAAATCATGGGGTCTAAATTAGCTGTTACCACCCAAGAAAAAGATCTTGGAATCATCGTGGATAGTTCTCTGAAAACATCTTCCCAAGGTGCGATGGCAGTCAGAAAAGCTCACAGAATGTTAGGAACCACTAGGAAAGGGATAGATAGAAAATATGATGCCGCTATATAAGTCCATGGTGTGCCCACACTTGGAATACTGCCTGCAGTTCTGTTAGCCCCATCTCAAAAAATATATATTAAAATTGGAAAAAGTACAGAGAAGCAACAAAAAATAAGGGGTCTTGAACAGGTTCCATTTGAGGGCAAATTAAAATGAATGGGACTGTTCAATTTAGAAAAGAGATGACTAAAGGGGGATATGATAGAGGTCTATAAAATCATGAATGGTGTGGAGAAAGTGACTAAAGAAGTTTTTATTTTCCCCCTTCAAATAACACAAGAACCACTCAGTGAAATAGCAGGTTTAAAACAAACAAAAGGAAGTACTTTTTCACATAACGAGTGCCACAGGTTGACTGTGTGTTGTCAGAGGTGGTTGTGAAAGCCAAAAGTATAACTGGGTTAAAAAAAAACAAAAAAACACCCCAGATAAGTTCATGGAGGATAGGTCCATCAATGGCTAATAGCCAAGATGGTCATGGATGCAACCCCATACTCTGGGTATCCTTAAATCTCTGACTTCCAGAAGCTGGGACTAGATGACAGGGGATGGATCACTCTATAAATTGCCCTGTTCTGTTCATTCCATCTGAAGCATCTGGCACTGGCCACTGTCAGAAGAGAGGATACTGGACGGGAAATACTATTGCTCTGACCCAAGTATGACCGTTCTTATGAACAGTTCCTATGACCCTATAGAGCTGCTCTTTATGTTAATAGGTGAGAGTCCAGTCCCTCCCTGCTCTAAAATGTGTTAAATAATTTTCTTTTTCTTTCTTTGTCTTTTGCTAGCAGAACTGGTTTCACTGTAGGGCTGAAGGGAACAGAGGTCCTTCCACATTCCCATGAGCTACTTTCCAGAGGAGTTCCTTCAAGGAGACTTTAAATTTAATCTTAATAGCACACTGTCCAAGGAAAGTACAGTAAGATCATGCTGCTAACACTTAGAGTTGGTGGCATAATCTTGCTATGATTTTGGGCTGCCTTTTTTGTATCACAATTAAAGTGATTCAGAATATGCTAGGTTGACTGAAGAGAGCGATATCTGTTTCTGACAGCTGTTCCCCATGATTCCACAAATGTAACCCTGTCCGCAAGATGATAGTGCGCTTGTTTACATAGGGAAGCTCTTAAAAATACAAACACAAAGTAGCATTCAGATCAGTCATTCTGATCAAAGTGCCGACGATTATTAGGGTGTAAAGGGAACTGATGACTCAACTTAGACACAACACTGCGGCGGTCTCCGAATTTCAGTTTCGTAGCAGATTCTTTTCAGGAATGTTTTTCGTTCCTCCGTGATTCAGATTTGTTTCTGAAGTGTACATATTGTTTTATATTTCTTAACCAGGAGAATGGAAGCAGCTTTTGGGAAAAGGCTACCAAACATTTCTGAATAACACTGGACACTGCCCTATACTTTCAATAGAAAGCTCGACTTTTGTGGAAGATGGTTTTGTATTTTATCCTGCTTTCCCCATGGCTGTATTTGCTCAAAAATAGTTTCTCTGTCCAGTCACCACATAAAAAGTTCCTGTGTCGCAATTTAAAAGAACTTTCTGAATCAAATTGCAATATTTTGATCAGCTCCCATTCTTAGTAATTCCAGGCAGTGCACTTGCTGAAATTGGTGACTCAGAAACTGAAATGCAAAATATTTCTCTGAACGGTGGCCGGAAGTTAGCTTTGAAACCTGAAACAAAGTGCAGACCGCAATTTTATCTATTTATTATATGTGTAAATACGCTTTGTCTTCAGCAGTCATTTAGATTCCTTTGGTAGAGCCCGTATGATCCTCAGGCTGTACGATAAACCATGTCAGAACTGTCTGGCACATCTAATTTTTGGATTAAAAAATGAATTCCTAGTGAATGATTTCATTGCCTGTAGTGCTGTCTGATTCTGTCATGGCATTTGATAGAACTTGTTAGAAGTATTAGGTAAGACAGGATGTTGGTAAGTTTGAGGTCATCTGATATTAAAAAAAGTAGAAGAATGTGTGTTCTACACCAGTGGAATTGAACTAAATGGCGTAGTTGCTTTTATACATTACACTGACATATTTAGGATGCTCTCTGACACCAGTAGGTCACATTTTAAGCGTGGAGCGTCAGTCTCATCATTTTGTAACAGGGTGCTCATCTGCCAATGGAAAAAAAGGACAAGTATTAACCTTTTTTTACTGCAGCTCCTAGAGGCATGGTGGGGTGGAAATAAACTGAGCAATATGGCTGTAAGAAGTTTCAAATTATCATTTAAGCAAAGGATACAAAAGGTACAGAAAGCTCTTTAGAGGCTAACTTTTGAAAGGAGCAGCTGTGCATGCTCTAGAAGTGCTGGGAGATAAGACTTGCGTTCTCTTACTGCTTCTCTCACTCTTATGTATTTGTACTGTTCTCGTCACCATGGTACCTGAGGGTCTTGTATTAGTCAAGCCAAGCCACTCTACTCTGTTTTCACTTCATGACCGTGGGCAAGTCTCTATTGGTTTAACCTGTGTGTAAAATGGGGCTTGTATGGACTTGGTAAAGCACTTTGAGATACATGTATGGAAATCACTATATAAGAGCAAAGTAGGGTATTGATTTATTTATTTAAAGAACATGCAGTTCCCTTTGAAAGGCTGGTGCACCAATAGTAAATATTCTACAAAGGAAGTATTCGAGATGCAGAGCTTTTTATTAAATACAGTTTCAATAAAATCAAATAAAAGCAATGTATATTCATAACTCTTGTTAAAGTAATTCCTGTTGGAATGTTTAGAGCTCCAGAGGATATTGATTTTGGTGGTGGGTGAGTGGGTGAAATAAAGTGATTAATTTGATACTATTCTAATTCTTTAGATGTTTTAAGTATTACACTGTTAATAAAAGCAGATGCTATAGAACAGAAGTGGCCTAATTTACTGACCCTCGAAGCCGTATACAATAATCTTGAGAAGTTTGAGAGCCACAAGACATGCACAACCTGCCCTGGGGCGTTGCGCCTGCCAGTGGTGCTAAAGTCCTTATGGCCCCTCCACCCCACCCCGGGCTACACCACCCAACCACCACTGGGTAGAGGCCCCTAGTCCTACCACCCCACCGCAGGGCAGAAGCCCCAAGCTCCCCCCGACTAGTTTTGTAGGTGGAGAATGAAGGGGTACATGTATGTGGGGGCTCCAGGAGCCAGACTTTAACTGTAAAAGAGCCACGACCCACCATTGCGCCACGCCTGCTATAGAAGTAGAATATTGTCAAATAAAAAAATATTGTACAGAGAACCTTCTGAACTGAACCGAAGTGTTTGGTAGAAAGATTTGTTATTTTGTTACACAAAATAGATCCAAATACCTTCCTTGAACCTGGATTTGGGTGTGGATTTTACATTTAGTGGTATGGTTGGTATCTTTGTAGATTCTCCCTGAGCTCAGGATTGGAAATACATATGTTGGCACACTCAGAGATTTGTCTGGCAGTTGTAGAACCCATTACCACTGCTTAATCTACTGCACGTTGCTATTTAAGCCAAATGACAATTTGGAAGAATTTTTGTCTGTCCGTTAAGATAGTAAAACAAAACCTTTGTTTGTATTGTCGCTTTTCATTTGGTCCAGTACTTTAAATGAGATTTCTCACTCTGTTCCACTCATGTTAAATTTGGACCCATCTTCATGTCTTTTGACCATGGTAAATTATCCAGTTAATCAATTCAGTGGGAGCCAGTGATGTGTTTAAAGAGTTAAAGATATCATGAGGCTGAATGTTTAAAGAATCATAATTGCAGTTTAACACTGTAAATTGAGATTGGCGCTGGAGTCTAGCGATTGCTAGTAGGGCACTGGCCCTAAACCCCCTGCTGGCCGGAGCTGACAAACATTGTGGAGTCAGCATGTTGTGTATTTCTCCAGTGATCCCTCAGGCCAAGAGGGGAGTATGATTTGACTGAGCCGCCATGATAGTTGGCCTTGCATGGGGTTGAAGTAGAAGGAGTGCAAAGTAGGGAGAAAGTAGTAAGTACAATCAGTATAGTGCACTGGGGCCATAGCTAGCAGAAAGCAGCCTCCATTGCTGCTAGCCTACAGCAGCTCCTCTGGACTCCTGAGCTGCATAGCAACAAAGCTGACCATATTTTAAGGAGTTGGTTCCTCATTAGCCATGACTGTGCACTGCCTGAAGTGAAATTTTGCTACTGCTTATGACTGCTTCTTTCCCACTTGGAGAGCCTGTGACTTACCCAGACGCTCAGGGAACTGGGAATGACCTTGACCTGAGTTCATTCTCAAATATCCAGATGAGAGGGGTGGATTCTCCTTGATTGACTAAACTTCTGTCAGCCAGGGAATAGTTTTAAAGGGAGCAAGTTGCTGCCTTGACAGTTCAGTTCTTAACTTCAGCTGGGAGGGGGAGAGGCCTTTTGGTCTGAAGATTTCCAGATCTGCCATGCCTCAATATCAAAATGCCAGTGTCCTGGAGGCTTGCAGAGAGATAGCGCTATGAGGGATACTCAGTGTTTCTCAAATGCAGCCACCGTGGCCACATGCAGCCACCAGCAGCTTTTCTTGCCACCCCGGCCTCCTGGAAGTGATGGGGTGGGGGACAAAGCAGTGGCCCCTCCCCTGAGGCTGCCAGCAGGGGTTGGGTCCTGCCCCCCTCTGGAGACACACATGCTGGAGGAGCAGGCTGCTAGTGAGTTCCCCACCTTCCCTGGGGTGGAGGACAGCCAGCTCCAGACCTGGGCTCACCCCCATCCATTCCCCCCTGGCATCCACTGCCTCCCCTGACCCCCCATCCATTCTCCCCATCGCCTCTGGCCCCCACTGCCTCCCTACCCACCTTCCCATCCAGGGCTTAATTTGTTCCTGGGCTTTCCAGGACTGAGTAAATCTGCTGTGTTAAAAGTGATATTTGTATGTTTGTTAATATCACTTTTCACAGCAGCAGACTTACTAGCTAGCAAGTCTTTTAAAAAACAACCAAAAAAAGCAAAATAAACAACAATAAAAAAGACAAGAACGTGCAAAGCACCTTACTTGTCTCTACTCTTTACTGGCCTAAACAGAACACAAGTGTACATTGTTTTTATTAGAGTCGGCAAAAAATCCAAACATAAATAAATTGAAATGATTTGGACATGTATATGTGCATATTTATTTGTCTTTCCTAAACTTAATTAGGAATTTTAGTTAAAATTGTAACAGGCCACCAGCAAGAATTGGTGGCCGCACTTTGAGGCCACCAAAAATTTTGTTATGAGAACCCCTGCTAATCAACAGGTGCTGCCATATAATACCGCATGCAATGACTGGGAACAGATTTCTCAAACTATCACCCCTTTCTAGCTATTCGGGTTAATAAAGTCCCTCTCACATCCACCAATAACTGAGGTATTTGTCATTTTAAAACAAAATCAGAGGGTATCCAAGCACAGGACCTGGCAGACTCCCTGCTTGAGACCATGTGGAAAACTGTCAACATGATTTCTCTTCCCTCTAGGCAGCACTGCAACTTGTAGCTGCCGAACTGTTTCTCATGTTCCTGTTTGGGCTTGTTCAGCAGGCCGACCTTTCCCCTGGATAAGCCAGCCTGCTACGCATCCAGCATCTTCATCCTTTGGTGGTTTGCACATCCAGTGAGGCGTGGCTATCTTCTTCTGGATTAGGCCTGTAAACCCATTTTCTGTTTTATCCATTCCTCTCTATGGCAGAAACGATTTATGAACACAGTGCTGCTTGGGCATTTTCTGTTTTGAAAATCTTTCTCAGTTCTTCTTGGAAGAAGTTTATTATTGGCTTTATGTGGAGCAAAAATATCCATCTGCACATGGCATTTTTATAGCAGTTTGTGGGAGTTTCAGCCACGCATTTCCCAGTAAAGTCGGTGGCAACCAATGCTAAAACCTCACACAATTCTTTGAACATTCAGGAAACAACATACAGGCAGTGCTACAGACACAAAATACACAGTACAGTAAACCCGATCTCAGCTCAAAACTAATTATCTGTTTATAAAAATTCCCCTGCTTGCCGTTTTGCCGTTAGAATCTGGCCTGTAAGATTTATGACTTTGGCTGAAATGAAGTACCATTTCCTTTTTCTCAGCATTAGTGTGCATGGCCTTATTGGCTTTTCTTTTTAAGTTCACACAACAGAGAATTATTTTTGAGCCCCTTTCCTCTCATGATTCTACTTTTCATTGCAACAGAATGAAAAATAACCCACAAACTGACTTCTTAATTTTTTTAAACTTCCCCAGCTTAATTTGAGAGTAAAGACAGAGAAATGAAAAAGCAGTCCTTTCATACATGGAACGGCACTACCGTACCTAGTGACCCATAGTCTCCAGAGAGCATTCTGGAAAATGATTGAAGACTTTTGGCGTGATTCTGAATTTGCATCTATTTTTACACATGGATAACTCCGTTGACTTCAGGTAGAATTACTCTTGATTAGCACTGAACTAAATGAAATCAGAATCCAGCCCATTGGGCAAAATCTACTCTTTAGTTACATCCATTGCAACCAATTGACATTACTGGCTTTGCAGTAAAGAAAGGAGCAGCATTTGGATGATAACAGAAATGATGACCTGAACTGGCATGATTAACAGATGAGTCAAGCAATATAAAAATATTATCTTTTGGTCTCCTGTAGTATCTATCTAATTAAACTGCATTTATCACCGTAATTGTTTGGGACCTAGAGTATCTCTGTACTATAATTTGCTGCACATCTATTTCCTTAGGTGTATTCCTAAACTAAAACATAATCTTAACAATGCTATAGTCGGATGTGAGCGGGGGGCAGAATTTCACTTCAGATAAAATATTGCAAAATTTTACAACTTTTTGTTTCAATCTGTTTTTCCCTTAATTTTACCTGCCCTAATTTTAAGTACATCTGTAGGCATTCCACTGATAAGTTAATGAAAGTTGTGTTCAGCTAATTGTGTAACTTTTTTGGATTCGCAAATGTTTATCTGACTTGGAAACTATCAGATTTCAGCCAAATTTGAAATTATCTGAAATTCAGCTTTGCTTTAGTTATAAACTGCTGGGCCACAGCCATGTTTCCTGCTTGTGTTTAAACAGTTATTTTTGTAGTCGAATTAGGGCTTTATAGAAGATTGACAGAAATGTCCTAAGTATCAGGGGGTAGCCGTGTTAGTCTGTAGCCACAAAAACAACGAGTTCAATGGCACCTTAAAGACTAACAGATTTATTTGGGCATAAGCTTTCGTGGGTAAAAAACCTCTTTCCTTCAGATGCTGAAGAAGTGAGGGTTTTTACCCACAAAAGCTTATGCTCAAATAAATCCGTTAGTCTTTAAGGTGCCACCGGACTCCTAGAAATGTCCTAGAAAACCCTTTTTAAAAACAAAACATGGACATGGTTAATACTTATACTTACCTTTTTAGGTTTTTCATCTTCTATGGCATTTACCATGCCTCTTTCATGGGTTAAAGTTTATTGGGGAAAGTTATATTGGCTTCTTGAGTGGTCCACTCCTTTTTGGGACTGTTTATTTTTTGTAGAGGACTTTAAAAGAAATAGTTGTAAATGATCAGTTAGATTATGACAAACATTGAAAATGTTCAACCTGCAATAGGACTTCAAGTAAATCCATGTGGTCTGCATGTGTCATGGAATGAATCCCAAAGCATAAAGCCCAGTGGGCTGTCATTTAGCAATGGCATGAAAAGTGTAGAGTCCTAATTGAAGAAATTGAAAACACTGTCAAATCCCACATCAGACCTGGGACTCCAGTTTTGGTAACAAGATTCTGTGGTAATTTTAGTGATTTCAGTCTAGTCTCCAATCCATCTTACTTTGGCATGTTAGCATTTTCATTAACTGAACTCTCTAGCCCTTCTGGAGAAATATATCACACAACTGAATCGTTTGTCAAATGTAACATGCTTTTCTGTTTATCATTTGGAGGGGTTACTTATGGGATATATTAATTCCCTTTTCAATCTAGTAATTACTCCTCTTGTAGATCATGCTGCTGAGGGGATGTAGTGTTACAATGGAAGTGTTTGTTTTATTTCAAATATATTCCTACATTAAAATATTCCAAGTTATATATAAAGTCTTACAAGTTTTGAGCCATGTTCACCAAAGGTAAATCCCACCTCTCTTGCCCTGTCTGGCTGGTGTATCCCGGGAGGAATTTACTCCAGAAGAGGACAGATGGTGGAAAACCTGCTTCCCTGCCTTAGAATTTTCCACTTGGGACTGCTGTGTGCTGTTGAACACAGTTCCGTCTGAAGAATCCACTTAGCTGACCTGATGCTAAACACAGTTTAGCAGTCCGTGTAGACCAGGACCAATTGTGTTTCAGCATCAGGTCAGCTGACAACTGTTCTGAGCAGTTTAATCATGGTTAGATGGTTAGCTGGACTGGTTCTAAAACACAATTTGCCCTGGTCTGCACCGACAGCTAATCATGACTGGCATCATCTTTACTAACTCGATCGTTCGTAACAGTTGTCCAGATAGGGTAACATTGTGCAGTGTGGAACAGGCCTGAGTGTGGGGAGCTTTAATCTGTGGTCAGTGCTCCCTGCCAGTTGAGGCTGTTGAGGGGATGCACTGAATCAGTGCATCTCCTGGCTGACCTGCAAATGCTGTCTGCCCAAGCCCCTTGCATGTCCTACCTGCTGGAGAGGAAGTTGCAGGCATTCTCTGATCTTGAAAGCTCCCACCATTCATACTTTCAGCCAGGGGTTCCCTCTTCCAGGTACTAGTATCCACAAAATGTAAGTTCTGGTTGAATTTGTCCCTTTGAATCTAAATATAATTAGAATCTAGTAGATTGTTATATGTACATGAAAAATTTTTAGCCAAAAAAAAAAAGTAAGATTATTTATCTGCTCTGAAATGGAAAGCGATCTCAGATTTCCCTACAGGTTTCAGGGTGGGATATGAACTTGCTAGAAATGAGAATAGTTAATTTTTGGAACACTTTACCAAGGGTAGTGCCAGATTTTCTTCCATCCCTGGATACTGTTAAATCAAGATTGGAAATTTTTCTAAAACATATGCTCTAGGAATTATTTTGGGGAAGTCTTATGGCCTGCGTTATACAGGATGTCAAACTAGATGATCACAACGGTCCCTTCTGGTCTTGGAATCTGTGATTA
This sequence comes from Malaclemys terrapin pileata, assembly GCF_027887155.1. NCBI lineage: Eukaryota > Metazoa > Chordata > Testudines > Emydidae > Malaclemys > Malaclemys terrapin. Next base: position 139,571,391 of record NC_071507.1, read on the forward strand.
AAACCACCGCTGTTACAAATGTCTTCTGAGCCCCAAATAATCCTTTCAGCAGTTAAAAACTTTTTAAAGAAAAGTTACAATAAAGCCATTTCAACCAAAAAGAAATATTCTGCACTTTTCCTCAAAAGGCGCATAGAATATGTTAACAATGTTTTCTTATGTCTATACAGCACTTAACAGATTGGGGCCCCAATCTCAACGGAGACAACTAGATGCTAGCGCTATAAGTATGAAATAATATCAATTGAAACACAGACCTTTAGAAACCTTTGCTTTTCTTCACACCTCTGTGATCATTGCTGCCCCTCCTGGCCCAGTCTTTGGTCTCTTCCCTCTGCCAAGCCTTTCACCTAACCATGCCTATAAGAAACTTGTTGATACCGTCGACGTGGATTTACTTGTCTTGCTTAGATATTATATTTATATGTAAACACAACTGTATATTTATTGCTGTACTTCCCTCTGTACATACTCACTGGTATGTCTAGAAGCCACTCTAATTATGGGCAAACTAGGCAGCTGCTTACCCTGAGCAGCTAAGCCAAACCTGAACAGCGCTATGATCGCATGTGGCACATCACAACACCATGATCACACAGATATGGCCTTGTTGCCTGTCTGTCTTGAATGAGTAGCGCTGCAATCTCCTGGCACTTGGCCCACCCCACCTTTACCATAACTACCAAACCATCAGAAGGCTCAACAGCCGCCCCCCTTGAATGTTCAATGTATCACCCCCCTCAGTTGAGAACCCCACCTGAGGGGAGAGCACACTGAAGTTTTGCCTAGGGTGGCAGAATGTCTTGAGCAGTCAGTCTGTCTTCAGTCTGAGCAGATTGGGACAAGGATCACACTGGCGCCTATGTTTGGAAAAGTGTCTAGCAAACTAGCTATAGCAAACTATACTACCAGAGTATAATACAGGAGTGGGCAAACTATGGTAGCATCCAGCCTATCAGACCTTTTAATCCAGCCCTCGAGCTCCCGCTGGGGAGCAGGGTCAGGGGCTTGCCCCGCTCCGTGGGTACCATGGCTCAGCGAGTCTCCTGGAAGCAGCGGCATGTCTCCCCTCCGGTTCCTATGCGTAGGGGCAGCCAGGGGGTTACGCACGCTGCCCCCACCCCAAGCGCCGCCCCCTGTAGCTCCCTTGAACCGCGGCCAATGGGAGCTGGAGAGGCGGCACCTGCGGACAGGACAGCACACAGAGCCACCTGGCCACACTTCTGTGTAGGAGCCGGAGCGGGGACATGCCACTGCTTCCAAGAGCTACT